>NC_136461.1:52976271-53618771 GCF_902686455.1 Sciurus vulgaris
TGCAAATAAGAAGAAACAGAAATTAGAAAGTGTCTATAATTCCCTACTGCAGGGATCACTGCCATCAAGGCTTGGAGGATATCTACAGTTCTCAGAGCTAAACTTCCAAAGCTACTGTAATTTTTTACGAGAGCCCCAGGGAGGGGGCAAAGAGAAGAGGCACCAGACGACAAGAGGCAGAGAGAGACCTCTAATAAGAGTCTGGGAAAAAGCACCTCCCTGTCCTCTCAGGGGGTTATAGATTAAATCTGGTGGGCAACACCTAGGGAACCCAGTGGGAGGGGCGGTGGATGGGAAATGACATCAGAAGGTACACCAAAGCCCCAGCAACAAACAGAAAGTCATCAAGCCCCAAGAGAGGGGGAAACCACCCAGTGCACCTCAGAAATGGGGACAACGGTGGGGAAGAAGGGGGCAGGATGGGGGGTACACAAAGGGTTGGGGGATTAAATTTTTTTTTTTTATGATTTTCTTTGATTAAATCATCTCCTAAAAAATGTGTCTTTTCCTTTATGTCTGGGTGACATATGTGACTGTAGACTGGCCTTGAGCACTGTAGAGAGAGGAAATAGGGCAGCTAGGGTCTCCCCAGGGCATCCCGTCTCCATCCCCAGAGATCTAAAGGGGAACACTCAACGCTCCCACCTAAATGGGTGAAGTCAGCCCTTCAGATCTCATGTCCTTGGCCCAAACAACTTGGAAGCCCCAAAGTCTTTTGGCAATAAACTACAACTCCCAGAACTCCTGGGGGTTAGCAAAAGAGCTGGTGTTGTGTTGCCAATCATCAAGAATTTCTGGGAGCCCCTCCCCAACAAGCTGTCCTCCTTTCCCTGAATGGAGGCATCTGAGAAAATAGGTGTGGGAGCAGGGGACAGGAGCTTAATGGATGTCTACCTTCCTGTCCTCTCTCCTCATTTAAGGATTGCCCCTCCCAGGCCCCAGGAGCCCACACTGCTGTTTATACTCCTTCTCTTCCATTCCTACCGCTGATCTTAACCCAGAGGTCCAAAATGCCTAGGGGAGAGGAGTGTCAGTGGAATCAGGGGCCTAGGCCCCAGCAGAAGCTCTGGGAAACAGCTCCAAGCAGCAAGGGACACATCTCATCCTAAGGAGCAGAAGACATGGCCTGGACTCAGATCATAGGGTATACAGGAACTTAGAGGTAAGGTAGATTTAAAGTGGGTACAGTAAATGGAGGAGGAGAATGGGTTGGGTGGGTGTAAGGAGCAAAGTTAAATGTGTGACATTCTGTATGCTGTGTAACTTACAAAAAACAACTTGTTTACTCTGCGCTGTGCAACTTGAAAATGTAACTTGAGTGCTCTGTGCTGTAATGAGGTAATGATGTGGTGTTGCCCCAAGATAGGATTGATGTTGCCCCCAAGTTGGAGACATGTGCAACTGATCCCGAGTAAGATAACTAACTTCCCTCGGACCAAGACTGGCTGGCAGGGTCTGATAAAAAGGATTTAAAAGGACTCATGATGAGCCTAGCTCCAGTCCCCGTTTTACACCAATGACGCCAGTGTTGCGCCAAGCCTGACGGGGACTCACTGACTTGCTCGTTGCTTGCTGGAACATCTGTTGTCCTGACTGACGGAGACGTTACTGTGGAAGTGACAGTGGAGCTGCCCCTGTGCATCCTGCCTGAGATGTCTCCACCCGGCCTGCCTGTGTGACCTCGCCGCCCTCCTTCGCCTTCCAACCATCCTGGTCCCGGCTGGAGGGAGTTCCCCAGAGAGATCTCCTGAGCTGTCTTCCTAACTGACCCCTGGGAGTTGCTGCCCTTCGACTCAAGACATGTCGCACAGGAGTGGACCTTAGGAGCGGGTCTCAGCAAGGAGTGAGTCTTGTTTATTTGGGGCTTATGATAATTTAGTGATTAAGTTGTGTGTGATATTCGTGTGACTAAGAGTTAGAATAACTATAAATAATTGTGTGATCAGCATCAAATAAAAGCCAATTGGTTTTGGACCAAATTTACTTTCATTGTCTCCTCCTTGCCGCTCGGGACAGTGGGAAAAGGGTTCCTGGTTTGTAGGCCATGGACAGTTTCCCCAGTAGCACCAAGACAACAGCAGGGACATTGGTGGCCACTGCCTGTGGGGGAGGGTTGGAGGAGAGAAGGGTAATGGTGTGTCCTTGATCTGGCCTTACCCTAGTCAGTGTGAGTCTCCTGGGAGACCACCCTTCCTCCCAGGTGGGAGGCTGACCATTGCAGGCCCTTCTCCTTTTCTCTGCAGGTGGCCACACACCCTTTTTTAACTTTAACTTTGGAAATAACTTCAAGATCACAGGTAAGACACAAAAGTCCTATAAAAAATTTTACATGTGCCCTTTACTAAAACTTTTCAATTGCTAACATTTTACAAGGCTTGCTTTGTTGTTCTATTTTCTTTTCTAAACCACTTGAAATAAGTTGCATGCATGAATTCCCATTGCCCCTAAATATTTCATTGTATATTTCCTAAAAACAAGGATGCTTTCTTTCCTATTTAACCATACTACAGCCATTGAAATCAGAAAATGAACATTGGTATAACACTACCATCTATCCATAAACTTCCTCAAAATTTGCTGATTGCCCAATAATTGCCAGGAACCAATTCGATATCCTGCATTACATTTTGCTGGCATTTCTTTTTAAGAGACTCCTTTAATCTAAATAATTCTTCAATGTTTTATTGTTTTTCATGACTTTGGCATTATTTGAAGAGAACAGGGTGGATCCTTTGTATTTGCCCCTCAACTTATATCTATCTGATGTTTCCTTATGATTAGCTTCAAGTTGTACAATTTTGTCAGAAGTATCCCAGGAGTGATGTCAATCAGAGAAATACAACATGGATGTATCTCCTTACTGGTGACTAACGTGGCTCACTCAGTTAAACAGGCCAACTTTCCTCATGGTAAAATCACTATTTTTCCTTTGTGATTAATGAGTATTTTATGGAGAGATTCATTGAGACCGAGGGGATATTTTTTTCCTTGTCAACTTTTCACTTACTAGTATAGCAGTCAGTGCTATTTCTTGCCTGAATCAGTTCTCACTGTAATGATTCACAAAGAGTGATTTTCTAAATTCATTAGTTGGCTTTATTTTAAGAAAGTTTTCCTGTCTTATTTTATTTATCTATCAGTACTGGAGATTGAACCCAGGGGTGCCCTACCACTGAGCTACATCACTAGTCCTTTTCATTTTGAGACAAGGTCTCACCAAGTTGCTCAAGCTGTCCTTAAGCTTGTAATCCTCCTGCCTCAGCCTCCTAGTAGCTGGAATTATAGGCAGGTGGCACCATGCCTGGTTCACACATTTATTTGTCAGTATAGGCACGTGGATTTCTCAATTTATTTGATGAGTTATAATCTGTTACTATCATTATTAATTTGGATGCTCACATTGATACAGATTTGACTGAAAGCTGCTCCTTTGAGCTGGTTCCTGTGTTCCTCTGACATGTTGCCTACACTCGTTGAGCAATTCTTTATACTCTGTATCCCTAATAGAAAACAGAAACCATTATGTGAATTTTAAGAAGAGAGAATTTTATTTTTACTTTATTTTTAATTAATTAATTAGGTAATTAATTAATTTGTTTTGAAGTGCTGGGAATGGAACCCAGGGCCTCAAGCATACTAGGCAAACATTCTGATTAGAAGCAGAACAGGCAAGAAGGAGAGGAGGAAGGAGAGATGGGTGCACCGAGGCATAACTATGCACCTCATGCTAGCATAATTAAAGGCAAGTAGCAGGTATTTGCAACCCACAGAAAGGTCTGTCCCCCAAAAACCTCTGCAAAAATTACTGAGAACATGGTCTAGTGCATCATATATGGGCCAGAAAAGTGAATTCTATTCCAAATTATTTTTCTAAAATTTTCTTTCTCTACAAAATTAGAATTGGCCACCTCAATTCGGTTCTCCCATTGACTAGATCAAAGCATTCTGATCATCTTAAAACTAGAACAAATTTGAAGATACTTGATTAAACTAAATGACTACAAGAACATTTCTCAGGGAATTTTGCATTCTTTTTTTGTTGCTAGAAGTTGGTTTTTCCATGGTAAATTAATTTTGTAAATTAGTTTTTTTTTAGAAAACATTGTGAAACATAGTCTTTGTTTGTAGATTTCTAAAAAGTTTGGCTTGTGTCAAAGATTTCTCAGTACTACTGTGTTAAAGACCTGTGATGCTGCTCTCCAGGCCAAGGTACTCTCAGTAAATGCAGAAAACTATTTTTAATGCAACATTTGTTGACAATTGTGCATGTTCATCAAAAAAGAAATTAGTCTGGGAGGAAGTCTGTGAAGGCAGGAGGCTGAGGACTAGGGATACTAAGCTCCCAAGGACCTTTGCTCCCTCTTGTCTGGATACGACCAGAATATTTCTTTAGTGGATACCAGAATAATGGCAGTTTCTCAGAAGACACTGGGTTCTATAGTGTTGGGACGAGGAAAAGAAGGTAGATAAAACTAAAAACTAAAACACTCACTCCAAAAGCACTCTAAAAACCTGAGAATAAAGAAGTAATAAAAAACAAAATGAGCAACTAGAATCATGGCCATGGCTGAAGACCTGCTCTTCATGACCAAGGAACACATCTTCAGACTCAGCTGCTTTTCCCACCAGCCATGAGCATGGCTGTGGAGTGCGTTGGCCAGCTGGACTTCCTGCCCAAATCG
The DNA here is from genome assembly GCF_902686455.1 of Sciurus vulgaris. Classification (NCBI taxonomy): domain Eukaryota; kingdom Metazoa; phylum Chordata; class Mammalia; order Rodentia; family Sciuridae; genus Sciurus; species Sciurus vulgaris. Next base: position 52,980,954 of record NC_136461.1, read on the forward strand.
GGTGTTCTACCCTGCCCTGCCTCTCCAAAGTCCCCCTCAGCATTCCAGGAGGAGTTCCGGAGTCACTTCTCTGATCCCTCCAGGCCAGAATGATCTCCGCCATTTAGAAAGCCCTTTGGCACAGGACTTGGGTGGGGTTCATTGAGATCCACCTGAGGATCTGTCTACCACAGATGAATCTCACAGACATAATGATAAAAAAAAAAAAAAAAAAAAAAAAAAACCCACAAAAGATTACAGACAGTCGATTCCATTTATGTGATGTTCAAAAGCAATAGAATGAATTCATGGTAATAGAAGCCATAATTACCATTACTAGGGAAGAATAGCAACTAGGAAGGGGCATAATGGAGACTTCCGTGGTGTTGGAAAAGTTTTTTGCGTGGGTGGCTACATGAGTGCTGGTGTTTGCAAGCTCAAGCTCTAGGCATTAGGAATTCTGCAGAGGCAGAACCAGGGCACCTCTGATGCCTCCTGGTGGGCGCATCCCACAACATGTTGGGGAGCTAGTGGACACGCTCATGCCCCAGCGGCCTTCCACAGCTTTCTCTAAGTCCATGGGAAACCTAGGAATTTTCTCCTTGCTAACCCAATGACACCAGGGAGCTGTGGCATCTCCCATTTTGCCATGCCTCTCTGCCATGGGTGTCTTACAGCTCTGTGGTGGGTCCTTCCCAGAGATGCAAGGGCAAGACCCAAGATTTATATCTACTCAGACTCACCAGCTTGTTTTCCAGCAACTCTCCAGCCTCACCCACTGGGGTTTCAGCCACAGCAGGCAACCAGGCACATGGGTTTCATCTCCTTCCTTGGCTAGACTCCCCTCCTCCAAGCCCCTACTTCTCAGTGTCAGGAGGACTCTTCTTTGGGGCTTTGCCCTGCACCACAATCTCCTCATCCCCAAGTCCATTTATGTGCCCCTTTTCCTGAAGCCAGAATGGCAAAAGAGAACTGTTAAAACAAGAAGGAAATGCCCTGGGAGGTCTTTTTGTTTTGTTTTTCATTGTTTTTGTTTTAGGAAACAGACTTTTCTCCAAAGAATGGAATACATGAGAAGTTTCTTGTCCTCATGGACCTTGCAAGCTGATCAGAGAGGAGAGACGATGTGCAAAAAATGGAATAATGCACAAGCTGCCCGTGTGTTGCAGGTGCTGTGGCTGCCCAGGTGTCAACTCTGCTGGCTGGAGACCTGGGCTGGTGAAGGGCAGCAGGGAAAGCCTTCCTGAGCCCCGCCAAGATGCAGCAGCAGGCCTCCAGCAGGTGGGAATTCAGAAGGTTGACCAAGGGCCTCCTTAGAGAACTCTGGACGGCTTTAAATTAACTTGACTCTTTTTTATTTCCTGAGCACTGCTGCCCTGAGCAGAAGGAATTTGGGGCAGAGAGTCATTTTGTAAACTGATAGATGCAAACTGACTTGGCCCAGTGGAACATATCTTTTATTACTTGCATCTTAATTTCAGCTGAAATGTTAACAAACATGGGATACATTCTTTTTAATACTTTTCCAGAAAGCAACTTGAGCTTTCAAGGCCCATTTAGACTTTTTCCTATGAAGGATTGTCCTTGTAGACAGCTCTGTGCCCATGGCTTCTATTTCAATAATTTTTGCTTAGGAATTTGTTAGTGTGGTGATTGCAGTTACAGATATAATTGAGGCAATTAGATTTCCTTACTTTAATAATTAATTTTTCTGTTTGTATTTATTCTTTATTCACTGAGTTGAATTAGTATATTATAATGACTAAAAGGAAATGAAAAAATGAGGAATATATGTAAGCACACATATGTATATATGTCTGCATATTTATATGCAAATACACACATGCATAGTGTCTCTCTAAAACTTAGGTATGCGGTTAACTGTGGGTAGGGATGAAAAACATACATTTCTTTGGGTAAATATAAAAGTCCTGAGTTTCAGCGGGGTGCTGTGGTGTACCTCTGTAATCCCAGTGGCTCAGGAGGCTGAGGCAGGAGGATCATGAGTTCAAAGACAACCTTAGCAAAATGAGGCACTAAGCAACTCAGTGAGACCCTGTCTCTAAACAAAACACAAAAAATAGGCTGGAGATGTGGCTCAGTGGTCAAGTGTCTCTGAGTTCAATCCCCGGTACCCCCGCTGATCCGCCTGCGACAAAAAAAAGGATCGGAGTTTCACAACAAGGAGCAAGCTACACACCCCACTTGATTAAAGTATAATGTTTTGTGTCTTTGAACCTTTACTTACATTGCTTCCTTTAACCTGAATGTTCTTCCAATCCCCCTCACTTCCCAAACTCCTACTATTCTTCAAGAACCAGTTCAAGTTCTACCCTTTCATTATGCTGCTATTGTGCTGGATTTCACGACAGTATTTCTTGTAAGTGTGCTTTCATTATTTTATATACCTGTCTCCCCTCCTAGACAATGAGCTCTTTGAGTGCAAGAACAGGTTCTCATTCATGTGTGCTTGCTCCAGACCCTAGCCCTTGGGCACATACTAAGCACTCAATAAACATTTTATGTATGAGAGAATGTGGTCCTTGGATAATAATTAAGACTTTGATGTGAAGGAAGGTAAAGGGCGCCCCTAACCCAGGGTGGGAAGAGACTTTGAGGAAGGCTGGAAACTCTCCCTAAGGAAGAAGTTAAAAGACATCAGCCTGCTATGGGGAGGCATTTAGAAGATGGAGACCACCTACCTGGGTAGCAAAGAGTGAGGTCATGTAATAGCTTTTGTGACTAGACCTTTGAAAACTAACATGGTAAAATGATTACTTTTTGAAAGAAAAATCCAGAAGTTGTTCAAGTTCTTTGAAAGTTGGACAAGAAGGCAGGAGCTTGGAGTTGACACTTGTCCACTTACCACCTGACCTTGGCAGGTCATATAATGTTTTTGGACCTTGGTTTCTTCATTTGTCAGGAGTGAGGAGGAAGGAGAGCAGTAACTACCCAACAGGGTGAGGAGGAAATGAGAAATTTTACTTAATGTACTGTGTATGCTAATTTGAGTCAGAGCCTGGTCAGGAAAACTTCAACTGCTTCCAAGTATTTAGAATAGAGGAAATTTAATGCAGGGAATTAGTTAAATGGAGGCTGGAGGAGCTGAAAGCCAAAAAAAAGTATGGTGAGAAAATTCAGAGATTCACTGCAGCAGGAAGCAACTCCCATCCAGAAAGGGAGAGGATGGTGTTATGGAGCCTGAGAGCTGAGGTCACCCAATGAAAGGAAACCATGTCTAGCAAGAACTAGAACTATGAAGGAGACACCTGTTGCCAGGAAGATGCCAACTACGGCAGAGAGGAGGAGGAGAAATACTTTGGCTCCTTTGCCCTCTATTCCCCACCTCCTGATAGAAAGCAAAGCAGTGGTCCTGGAGGGTGTCTATAATCCCAGTGGCTCTGAAGGCAGGAGGATCATGAGTTCAAAGCCAGCCTCAGTCATTTAGCAAAGCCCTCTGCAACTTAGAGAGACTTCGTCTCCAAATAAATATATAAAGGACTGGAGATGTGGCTCAGTGTTAAAGCACCCCTGGGTCAACACCTGGTACAAAAAAAAAAGGCAGTGGAATACAGGAATACAGAGAAATGGGTCTCAAACCAAACACGCAATTCATTAGAACAGTCAATTGAGATTGGTTTTGGACATGAGATATAGAAAAATCAAAATGAGAGAAGTTTCAACAAGATAGACATTTGTGCCTTTGTCATCTGAAAGCCCAGGTAGGAGATTTAGGACTGTTATAGCATTTGATCCTCTCAGAGACCCAAGTATTGTCCCTCTTGATACTCCTTCATGGGGCCTGAAGCTCAAGGTCCAAAAGGGTGCAGCTGTGTTTCAAGAGACAGGACGGTGGGATGGACAAAGAGAGAGAAGAGCACCTAGACATTGTCTGATCAAGCGGTGAGTTTTGAAATGTGGATTATGACTCAGTAGTGGATCATTACATCAATATAATAGTTAACTTTTTAAAAATGAAAGAGACACTATCAGAGTGTACAACACAGAAGATACATTTCTGTTTAAAACTTTTGTTTCAGAAATTTAAGCGTCGGGGCTGGGGAGATAGCTCAGCCAGTAGAGTGCTTGCTTTGTAAGCACAAGGCCCTGGGTTCGATACCCAGCACCCAAAAAAAAAAAAAAAAAAAAAAAGAAATTTAAGCGTGAGTATATATGTGACAACATATACTCTGTATCTCTTATGACAAGAATGCCATAAAAAAATTCAAAGCCACCAATGAAACAGAATAGAAGACAAAGAAACAAATTCATATAAATACAGTTATCTCATACTAGGCAAAGGTGCCATAAACATACAATGGAGAAAAGATAGCCTCTTCAACAAGTTGTGCTGGGAAAACTGGAAACCCATGGGTAGCAGGATGAAATTGAACCCCTGTCTCTCACCCTGCACAAAATTCAACTCAAAGTGGATCAAAGACCTAGGCATTAGACCAGAGACCTTGCACCTACTAGCAGAAAAAGTAGGCCCAAATTTCTATCATGTTGGCTTAGGAACTGAATTCCTCCACAAGACTCCTAAAGCAAAAGAAGTAAAATCAAGAATCAACAAATGGGATGGTATCCAATTAAAAAGTTTCTTTTTTAAAATATTATTTTAGTTGCCCATGGACCTTTATTTTTATTTATTTATTTTTATGTGGTGTTGAGGATTGAATCCAGTGCCTCACACATGCTCAGCAAGTGCTCTACCACTGAGCTATAACGTCAGTCCTAAAAAAAATTAAAAAAAAAAAAGCTTCTTCAAAGCAAAAGAAACAATCAAGAATAAGAAGAGAGATCCTATAAAATGGGAGGAAATCTTTGCCACCTGCACCTAAGATAGAAGATTAATCTCCAGGATATATAAAGAACTCAAAAAACTTAACACCATAAAACCAAATAACCGAATCAATAAGTGGGTAAAGGAACTGAACAGATGCTTCACAGAAGAAATATGAATGGTCAAAAAATATATGAAAAATGTTCAACATCTCTAGCAATTAGAGAAATGCAAATTAAAACTATACTGAGATTCCATCTCACTTCAGTCAGAATGGCAATCATCAAGAATACAAGAATCAATAAATGTTGGAGAGGATGTGGGGGAAAAGGCACACTCCTACATTACCGGTGGGACTGCAAATTGGTACAACCACTATGGAAAGCAGTATGGAGATTCCTTAGAAAACTTGGAATGGAACCACATTTGACCCAGTAATCCCACTCCTCAGTACATATATCCAAAGGACTTAAAATCAGCATACTACAGTGATGGAATCACACCAATGAGCTATAAAGCAACTCAATTCACAATAGCTAAGCTATGGAACCAACCTAGGTACCCTTCAACAGATGAATGGATAAAGAAAATGTGATATATGTATGCAATGGAATATTACTCAGCCATAAAGAAGAATGAAATTATGCATTTGCTGGTAAATGGATGGAACTGGAGACTGTCATGCTAAGTGAAATAAGCCAATCTCAAAAACCAAAGGTGAAATGTTTTCTCTAATATGTGGATGCTAACACTCAAAAAGGAGGTAGGGAGGGAAGAATAGAAGTTCATTGGATTCGACAAAGGGAAATAAAGAAAAGGAAGAGGGGACAGGAGTAGGAAAGACAGTAGAATGAATCTGACATAACTTCCTATGTTTATATATGAATACACAATCAGTGTAACTCTATATCATATACAACCACAAAAATAAGAAATTATACTCCACATTTGTATAAATATGTCAGAACACACTCTATTGTCATGTCTTATCTAATAAGAACAAATAAAAAATTAAATTAAAAAAAAGTAAATGATTTTTAAAAAATTCAAAGCCACTGTTACAAAGGAAGTTTCTAGAAACCACTCTACTTCTGTTTCATCCCACTGATCAGAACAGTAGGAAGGGCTGGGAAATGTGCTCTGTTACAGAAAACTGTCTTATAAAAAATTAAAGTTTTTATTACTAAAAAAAAAATGTTGGGGGAGATTGGGAGTATCTGGGAGTGTAATTCATCAGTGGAGCACTTGCTTAGCAAGTGTAAGGCCCTAGGTTTACCCCTCAGTACCAAAGAGAGAGGGCCTTCAATACCCAAAGATAACTGGGAATCTACTGCAGAGGCAGTCACTATTGTCTGTTGCCATCGTCACTATTGACAATTCTTGCTGACTAAAAGCCATCTCCCAATGGGAATTTCACACAGTGATGACAAGTTGGTGCCCACAACCACAAGGTCTGTGGGTGAATCTTGCTTTGTCTTTTAGTTTTCTCATCTACAAATGAGGATAATAATAGTGTCTCCTTTGTCAATTTTTGTCAGCACCAAATGAGGATGGGAATCCCTAGGTGTAGCAGACTCTGCACATGGCTCCCAGGAACAGGTCAGTGATGCCAGCTGTGGACACCAGCCCTACAACCCTGTGGCAGCATGGTGGGGAGGGCAGCAGGGCGAAGGAGCACTGTTCTCAGCCAATGTCTATCCTGATCCAGAAGTAGCTGTCAAACTTATAGTAAGCCACCTCTGCTTTATAGCAGTAGACAGGACCAGGACAGTGGAGAACAGCAAAACTACCAGGAACTTCTGAGGAAGAAAGTCAAGGGGCACCGAAAGGGTTGAAACAGAGTCGGAGTAATAACCAGAGTGCCTGACATACGTGGAGTCCTAGATTCATTCATTCATTCACTGCTGGACAAACAAACAAATGAATGAATGAATGACCAAACCAGGGAGGACTGTGAACAGAATTCCTTTTGTATGTAGTGTGGGTGGGGGGGAGTAATTTGGGATTGAACCCAGGGATACTCTACCACCATTCCCAGTCCTTTTTATTTTTTATTTTGTAACAAGATCTCACTAAGTTGCTGAGACTCACCTCGAACTTGCCATCCTCCTGCCTTAGCCTCCAGAGTAGTTGGAATTATGGGTGCTAAATACATTTTTGATTGTGACATGAACTTCTGTTTTTCTCCTGTTACTGATATGGGGCGGAAAGGGAGTGTTATATAAATAAGAAATCTTTTTTTACGTTGATGATGTTTTCCAAAAGAAAATTGTTATTGAACTCTTCGTTAAAATCACATAACTTTTTCTTTTACCATCTACATATTATGGTTAGTCTTTTAACACTAATTAAACACCCACCATGTGCTAAGTGATAAGCAGAACATGTGAATAATATGGCTTTTGCTCTCATGGTGATGGGGAGAGAAACTCAGCAGAAAACTCAATAAGGTGAAGATGAATTTGATATTTCAATATTAATCTTACTGGCTAGTATTTTGGGGGAAAGTTGTAAAGCCTCCTTATTTGGAAATACAAAAAAAAAAAGGGAATAAATTTTCACCTATTGAAGAAGAAAGCAGATGGTTTGTCTACCCTTCTTCTGCATCTTCAAGGAACATCAGTGCCTAAAGAAGAGGTCATGTTAGGCAGGATATGTGCCTCACATGGCCAGTGATCTGCCTGGACCCTGTAAGTATTCAATGTGGTATTTCTGTAAATATTTAATAATCTCCAGAAAGTATTCATTCATTCATTCATTCATTCATTCACTAATATATTTATCCACATAGTTTTTAATTCTATAAATGTTGATTAAGCTCCCACTATGTGTCATTTGCTACTGAGAGATGAGATATTAAAAGGCTTCAGAGACGTTGCTTTTCCCCTAAGGGAAGTGACTATCCTCTTAGAAAGCTTGCAAGGGTTATCATGTACAATGCAGCGTGAAAGGTGATACCTGGCGCAAGCCAAGGGAGCATCGAGAAGAGGCATCTATCTCTGCTTGGTTTTTTGGGAGAGGGGTGTTCCAACTGTTATAATTTGGATATGAGGTGACCCCAAAAATCTCTTGTTGTTATAGAAATATTCAGATAAAACAATAGGATTATCACAGGGGTAGCCTAATCAGTCCATCCTAGTTTGAATTGACTGATTGGGTAGTAATTTTAGGTGTGACTAGAGAAGGTGAGTCACTGGAGGCATGCCCTGGAAGGGTAAATCTTACTGTGGCTCCTTCCTCCTCTCACTCTGTGCTTCCCCACCATGAACTGACCTGTTTTCCTCTGCTATGTTTTTCCACCTCACCTTGGGTCCAGAGCAACGGAGTCAGCCATCTATGGACTGACACCTCTGAAACTGTGCGCACCAAGTAAACTTTCCCTCCTCTAAGTTGTTCTTGCTGGTTGTTCTGGTCACTGCAAGAAAAAAGTTAATTAAAATAGAAATTGGTACTAAGAGTGTAGTCATTGCTGTGACTAACCTGACTGGTTCAAAAGCCTTTGGAAATGGTTTGTGAAAAGGATTTTGAAAAGTTTGGAAATGCAGGCTGGAAAATCTTTAGAATGTTGTAAGTAGAGTTTAGTGGGGAATGCTGGTGGGAGTTCAGAAGACCAGAATGCCAACAGCAATGAAGACTGTACTCATAAGCTTTCAGAGGGAATGGAGAACTCTATTGGAAATTGAACTAGAGACACTCATAGCAATGACTTGTCTATTTTTCTCCCCATGTCTAGAGATTTTTTTGTGTGAGGCTGAAAAGCAATGGACTAATTAATCTGGTGGAGGAAATTTCAAGGCAGCTTAACATTCAGTCAGTGACATATATATTGTTGGCAATTTTGGGCCAGACTTACTGTGAAAATCAGGAGCAGAAAACAGAGTTAAGTATGTTAAAACTTATAGTTTTGCCAGAAGAATACTTGCAAAATTGGGGCCTAGAAAGTTGTGCTTGTTGAAGAGATTATATTCCCTACAGATATGCTAAGTACTTTGCACAGGAGCAAATAGGAAAGATGCTTCAAGAAAATCTCAGGGGCTGGGGAGATAGCTCAGCTGGTAGAGTGCTTGGCTCGCAAGCACAAGGCCCTGAGTTCGATTCTCAGTACCGCAAAAAAAAAAAAAAAAAAAAAAAGAAAATCTCTGGAGTTTGCAAGACTACACCCATTTGCAAGACCCATGCTCAGGGGTCTCGAAGAGACCCTTGAGAAGAGCTCATGGGGTGTCCTGCTCACATTTGGGGTCCTAGGAAGGTTTTTTACCTTGCTGAAACACACAAGCACTCAGAGGCTGTTGCAACCATGGTATCAGGGGGCCCAGTTAATGCATAAGCTGGTGGCAGACCTTGACATCATCCAGGTAATGCTGGTTCTGCAGGAATACAGGCTTGAGTTAGAGTGTCATGAAGGTTTCCACCAGGATTTCAAAGGAAGGCCTGGGAGGCCAGGCAAAGTGTAGAAGGGTCAGAGTCCTTGTAGACTGCCCTGAGAAGATGATAAGTGAACCTGTGAAGGTATAACTGAAGCTAGAAGGGAAGCCCCAGGAATTAAGAGATGCCAATAATGTGTGTTGTCTGCTGAGGAAAGCTGCTGGCTGTGGGAAAAAAAAAGAGTCCATGTGTACTGCAATCAGAAAGGCCGAACAGGTGGGGCTTCCCAAGCTCTTTGGAGATTGCATCTCCCTGCCATGTGCCTGTGCATACATGGAGCCACTGGGCCTGTTTGCCTGGCTGGGATTTAGTTTTGCTGTGTCCTCATTCCTTCTTTCTATGCCCCCATTTCTCCCTTTGGAACTGGAATATTTGCCTGTGCTTTTGTATATTGGATATATGTAACTTGCTTTTGAATTTTACTAGGTCTCACAGCCAAGAGTTTGCCTTGAGTCTCAGAGAAGACTTTAAACTTGGAATTTGGGACAATGCTGGAACTGTTGAGACCATGGGACTCTTGGAGTTGGGCTAAATACATTATGCATTGTGAGATGGACATGAGCTTTTGGGGGCCAGGGGTTTAATATTCTGGTTTGAATATGAGGCTCCCCCAAAAGTTCCTATTAATGTAGAAATATTAAGAGGTAAAATGATTGAATTATAAGAGCTGTTACTGGGGCTGGGGATATAACTCAGTTGGTAGGGTGCTTGCCTCACAAGCATAAGGCCCAGAAGAACCAAAAAAAAAAGATCGGTTACCTAAGCAGCCTGTCTTAGTTTCTTAGTTTGAATGGATTCACTGGGTGGTAACTATGAGGTGTGGCTAAATAGAGGAGGTGGAGTTACTGGACATGTGCATTGGAAGGGTGCATCTTCCCTATGGCCCTCTTCCCCCATCTGCCTCTCTCTACTTCCTGAACCCACTATGAGATGAACAGCTTTCCTCCACTGGGCCCTTGCTCCATGACATATTTCATTTTGGGCCCAGAGAATTGGAATTGGTCATCTATGGACTGACACCTCTGAAATTATGAGTCCCAAATAAACTTTTTCTCCTTTGAGTTGTTCTTGTTGGATGTTTTGGTGACAGTGATGAAAAAGCTAACCAGAACACCAGCTTAATCTCCAAAAATAAGATCCTTATGTGGTGAGAAAAAGCAGTTCCAAGCAAATGAACCAACTAGACAAAGACAGGGAAGTATAGAACCAAGGCACTAGAGTCAGAGATTTGAGTAGCTTATTTCAACTGATGTACAGGATATAGGTGCATGCTGGCAAGAGGGTGGTTGGGGAAATAGAGACATGTCAGATCCAAGTTGTGCAAGTCTTTGTGTTCCTCAAATTTTCCATTTCATCCTGAAGATAATGTGGGATCACTGATAAATAATGGAGAATGAAATTATTTAATCAGGTTCAAAAAAGAGGACTAAAACAATGACTTTAATTTCAACCTTGACACCCTCAGGTTGAACTCTCAATTCCCTCTCTCATGGGATGGTCAGGCGGCAAGTAGGTCTGCTCAGTCTGTGCTGTGAGTTAAGGAGAAGGATGCCTAGTGCCAGAGAGTGAAAAATCCAAATGTACGTGAAGGGAATCCTGAACGAGTGGGTCCAGCATGGCTTATCAAACCCAGGGGTGCTGGAGGTGGGAATCTGGAGTCAAGTGGACTTAAGTGGACCTGGGAAAACTGAAGTGATGAATGGCAGTTGAAACATGAGTTCCTCCAGACTTGTTTGGAAGATTCCCTAGGGTATTAATACAGTGCTAGCAAGGGCTTGCTTGGGCACTTGAGGTTTCTTGAGCCCTGCGGCTGTAGATGAAGGTACAGTGCTCAGTACATACATTCACTGCAGTAGGGATTCTAGAATTCTCCAAAATTGTGGAACAAATGAGCACTGATCTGAAAGTGTGCACCATAGTGTCTGCCTTTTGTAAAATTCCTCACTGGGTATTACCTGTTCTTGCAGCTGCTGATTCAGAATCTGTCCTTACCACCAAGCAGAAAGATGCTAAGAGTATGCCTTGCTCTCTAGTATGTGAAGTGCCTGGCGTGAGCCAGTGATAAGGAATTTTTAAATCTGAATCTGGTTTGCCCCATTTACCATGAAATTACTCATATAATAATTCAAATTCAAGTTGGCCAGATGACATTGATAAAATATAACATTTATACCGTCAGTGTTTCTGATCCTTCAGGTTGTTTTGTGGTTAAGTTCCTCTATTTTGGCTTTCAGATATGTGTTCATGGCCCCACTTTCCTGAATATTAGTTTCCTCCTTCATGAAATGGATTTGATCACAATACCAGCCTCTTGGCACACAGCATCATAATTTAGAGAGATGACCTGGATTTAAATGATACCATTAATGTTACTTCTGAAACTTTGAGCAAAATTTAGTCTTGCCTCAGTCAGTCTCAGTTTCCTAGTTGGTTAAATGGGAATAACTACATCTACAAAACAGGTTATTTGGGAGGATAAAATAAAGTAATGCACTTAAAACACTTGGCATTGTGCTGAAATCTAGTGAGAGCTCAATAAATGTTAGCTATTGTTATTGTGACTCACAGAGTTATAGGGATTAAATGCAATCACTCCATTTAAAACACAGCATCTTGTGTAGAACTTAGTAGCAACTCAAAAACTTAGCCATTAATATTAATTCCATATACAGTCATCATTTCACTATGCAACTAGTGCCTGTGCAGTTCATTTGCTTTGTTCCATCTATCCTATTGCAGCCCTGATAAAGGGTTTGAATTTTTCATTGCTGCTTCAAATTTTTCATTGCTGGTTCACTTTGTGTATTTCTGAGTCTTGTCTCCCTACCCAGTGGAAATACTCAGAGAAAGTAGTGCAGTCCCTTAAATATAGCAGATGATCACACCACAATTGCTTTGCTTTGATTTACTGATTTTTCTACTACTCTGAAACTTCCTTTTAGAAACATTTTAAACTTTGGTAGGATGAAAAGAACTATACTGCTTATGAAAAGAAATTATCATGACTTTAATATTAAGAAATGAGTAACTGATTGTCAATTCTTGCTCTGTGTTTCTTTGTTTTTTTTTTTTTTTTTTTTTTTTTTTCAGTACTGGGGATTGAGCTCAGGGGTACTTAACTACTGTGCCACATTTCCAGACCTTTTTATTTTTTATTTTGAGACAGTCTCACTAAATTGCTCAGGGCCTTGCTAAGTTCTCAAAGCCTAACTAAGTTGCTGAAACTGGCTTTGAACTTGCCTCAGCCTTTAAGCAGCTGGGATTACAGGTGTGTGCTATTGTACCTGGCCTTGCTCTTTGCTTTCTAGGACTACCTAAAGTTATGATTAACTTATTACTATTATGTTTATTATAAAATCCTGAGGAATCTGGCTGAAGCTCTTGGTGTGTTTTTATTTATTTTTGTTTTGTTTTAAATAAAAACCTGTATGACACTTTTCCTTCAGAAATTTCAATGGCCTCTTCACAAATATTTAGGTACTTTTCATTGTTTAGTCACTGAATCTGTGGGTCAGGATCTCTGCCTTAAAACCATCTTCCACAAATTAAAATGTAATCTTTCTAAATGTCGCTCCCCCACTTAAAACACTTTCTGCCACCCCATCCCTGGCAGGAGGAAGCCCAAGTCCCTTGGCCAAAAATCAAGCCTTTGTCTTTACCAACAGCCTCATTTGCTGCCTCTCCCCTCTGATGTTATAGAAATCCCAAATTTCTTGTTTTCTTTTTTGCTTGTATTGGTCTTTGTACCTTTTTGGAGTTATTTTCTCTTCTCTAGGGATGCTTCCCCCCTCACACACACTCATACCTACTTATCCTTGTTGACACTCCTCAGCTACCATGTCTGCTAGGGAGCCTTCTGTGATCTTCCTACTCAGTTACATTAAGTGCCTCCCTCCTACCTTTCCATAAAAACAGGTGCCTAACCGCCTATCTAGACCTTTCCATATTATTTTATTAATTCAGCAAGTATTTCTTGAGCATTTGCTATGTGTCAGGCACTATTTTAGACACTAAGGACATGTTGGCAAAGCACACAAAAGCCATTGCCTTCATAGAACTTAAATAAGTAGAATAAGTAAAAAAATCTATATTAATTTAGAATGAAACCACATAAGTGAAATAGAAAGATGGGGTGGAGGGAGTTCCTGGAGCAAGGATAATAGGGGTCACAATTCTAAATGGAGTGGCCAGGGATGATTTCCTCTCACATCTGAGCACAGACTAGGTGATGTAAGAAAACAATTTTCCAGTTTTTTTTTGTTTTTGTTTTTTTTTTTTTTTTTTTTGTTTGTTTGTTTTACTTTCTGCTTGCCTAGTGAGCAAGGTAATAACTGCCCTTTTGTTCTGGAGTATATTTTTTAAAGTGTTTTCTTAGTGAACAGTCTTGCCAGATAGAGATAGTGTCTCTCTTTGAAGCAAAGGGGAAATTTGCTTTTTGTCCAGTACATTAAAGATATCTCCTTCTAGGGCAACGGGCACTTTTGTTTACCTTTCATTATAGAAGATTCAGGTTATCTAAGCTTTGGGTTCCTCTTCTTCAGTGCTGCCTGATACACATAAGCGTCACCTGGCTCTCTTCACATTGCCTGTGGGAATCAGGTCTTGGAGCTTAGGCATGAATGCTGATACTCTGGATACCACTATTGCTGTGAGCAATAAAGTCCTTTGTCTTTTACATGAGAGTCTCATGTCTTCTGACAGCATCGAAGAGGCTATAGTGGACTGAATTGTTGACTTGCAAAGAGACTAAAAATGTCCCAAGTCCTTCATGGTTCTTGACAATGAAATGCAGATATTTGGAGGAAGAATATTCAAGACACAGGGAACAACAAGTATTAAAAAGGCCCTGAGGCACTTGCTGTAAGTAATATTATCTCTTAAAATTCTCTGTCTTTTCTGGACTGTGGTACACACCTGTAATCCCAGGTACTTGGGAGGATTGAGACAGGAGGATCTCATGTTTGAGGTCAGCCTGGACAACTTAGTGAGAACCTGTCTCAAAATGAAGAATAAAAAAGGGTTGGGGATGTAGCTAAATGGTAAGGTGCCCCTGAGTTCAATTCCAAGTACGGGGCGGGGAGGGGGGGAATCTATCTTCCCTAGTAACTGTAGAGTTCTTGAGGACACGCAATTGTAAATTCATCTTTGTACCACTAGCATCCAGCAAAATCATTGGTACATAGCAAATGCTCAAAAAATGCTATTGAAATACACAGGGAAAAATTGTGATGCTTTGGATATAAGGGTGTTTCTTATGCAGGGATCCATGGGCACCAATTATTCTGATTGCCTTTCCTTTTGTCTTAAAGAGGTACACAATAAAAATGACAAAAGAACTGAGTTTTCTATCACAGGTTTGTATCCCAGCTCTGCTGCTTAGTAGCCTATACACCTGGTCAAGTTCCAGAGTCTGTTTCCCTGTGAATAGAATCAGAAAAATCTTGTCTTCTCTGTTTTGATGCTTAAATGCTAGGATACAAGAAGTATACTAAGGGCTCAGGAATGAAATGTTGCCTTCCCTATAGTAATACCCAACCCATGGTAATGTCTCGGAAATTTATATCTACTACTGTTATTCTATCTTTACTGGTCCCTGAATGGAAAGGAAATGGGAAATCTGATGATTTGCAACATCTGCAGGAGAAATATGAAAAACAGGGAGGATCTGTTATAGGATTCAATTTAGATTATTAGTCATTTCCATTTATTTAACAATAAACCACACTTGCTGCGATTCATAGTCTCATAGAAGTTAATGACCCTAGAAGTTAATGACCCTGTGCTGATCTCTGCTCTGCATTACTGTTTCTACTTTCCTGAGCTCCCTCAAGTTCCTCACCAGTATAGTTTGAAGCCACTTGTTTTGGATGGAAGGCCTGACAGCAGTACAGGGCTGAACATTTATTGCTAACTTGGGCCTTATTTTCACCTCAGAGTATACAAAGGGGAAATGTGGTGGTTTGGAGACTCCATACCACATTTTTGGAA
The DNA here is from genome assembly GCF_902686455.1 of Sciurus vulgaris. Classification (NCBI taxonomy): domain Eukaryota; kingdom Metazoa; phylum Chordata; class Mammalia; order Rodentia; family Sciuridae; genus Sciurus; species Sciurus vulgaris. The sequence continues at coordinate 52,996,129 of NC_136461.1, forward strand.
ATCTAATCAAGAGTTCCTCAACAGAGTGTGACACAGATTTTTTTCTGTGGTGAACATCTCAGCCAATCATTACCAGAAACTGGCCTGTCACTGAAGGGGCTTTCCACCTCCTAAATGTAGTAGAACAGCCAGTTTAATGAGGACTCTTGGTTCATTCTTTGTTAGCAGTCAAGAAAAAAACTGTCAGTGCATTTTTTGCACAGTATTAGTGATCATGGCTTTTACCAATTTTTTTTTTCCCCAATTTTTGGTTCATCATTTCTTGGGTTTCTACTCAAAGTGTGGAATTGTGCTAGACTCTTTGCCAGTGACCAAGGTAGACACAGTCACTGAGAGTTGATTCTGCTGTAGATGGTGATAGACCACACCTGAGAAACATTAAGATGGGAAAACATTTGCAGATGGACGACTACGGGGCTGCGTGTTAAGTGTGGAGCTTCTGGAAAGGAAGCAGATAGTGAATTGTTGTTCAGTTCAGTTATGACCAAGGGCCACACGTGCACTCTGGGGAAAAGGTAAGGCCATCAGACAAGTTTCATGTTGGCCTATGGTTGTGGCGCATTTACCAGTTTTTTCATCATTTCATTGTTCAAATAGCTACGCAACTAATAGTGTCCTCTTGATATAGAATAATTGATCTTTAGTTAAGTTATGACAAAAAGGGGAAAAGATTCTATTAGTTGAACACGTGGATTGGATTTGGAATGGGAATGTTCTGAAATGAGTTAGTTTGGTCTTGGTCATAGTCTCTGTGATGGGTCACAGGTCCTGTGTGCTCCATTCTCTCTTCCCTCTGATTGCCTTTCTTAGCTCATTCATGATTTTTGTGCCATCATATGGTCATATGTCCTACGCATTATGTTAAGGGCTTTATGAGCCTTTTCACAAAAACTCTGGCTGGTATAGTTTACATTGTGCAGATGCAGAAACTGAGATATAAAAGGTGTCTTGGTAACAATCAGAAGAATGGGTATGGTTGAGAGATTTCCAAAAGAACCTTGGAATGCTTGTTTAGCATATGCAAAGCCCTGGGTTCAATCCCCAGGAGTACCACAGGGTGGGATGGGGGGCAGTAAAAATTCAAAAAGAAGAACCTTAGAGTGAAAAAATAAAAACTGATAAAGGATTAGAATCTTAAGAAGTGCCAATACACCAAAGAGGAGCAATGGAAGAGAAGTTATTGAGAAGGAGTTTCAAAAGGAAAGTTTAGAAATTTGTGACAACTTGGTGATGATAACCTTGAAAAATCCAACCAAAAAATTAATAATGTTAACTGTCATTATATTTGTTCTTTTCTCTTCCACTTACTACATGGACTAATGTGTTTCGTCCCATTAATTAACTATCATGGGCAAAGGTATAACAATAGAAAACAGTTTAGGATTATCTCCAACAAATATCAGTTCAACAATGGGGATAGAAAACACACAAGTGGGTTTTTATTCCATTATTTTTTTGTTTGTTTGTTTTGGTGCTGGGGATCGAACCCAGGGCCTTATGCTTACGAGGCAAGCACTCTACCAACTGAGCTATCTCCCCAGCCCTTTATTCCATTATTAATTCAATTTTTCCACAAACCTACTATGTGTTCATGTGGATCCGGTGGAGGTGAAGGGATTGGCCCTGCACTCAACAAGTTCACTCCAGTTCTACTAAATAAAACAAGCATTGCAGATACTAAATGAGGGTCTGCCAAGATTCTGATGTGCCTGTTACATGGGGGTATAGAGTGGAGAATGTCACAAAATGAAAACATATACAAATGTAACTCACAATACTGATTGGGGAATTCAGAAGAGAGAAATGATCATGAAGAGGTAAGCTGGACCAGGGAAAGCTTATAAGACAAGGTATAAAATGATCAAAAAATTAAGACAGAAGATTTCACTGTAAAGTGAAAGGAGCACTAAATCCAGGTTCTAGTCTTGCTACCACCTCTGGTAGGTAGCCCTAGGCAAACCCTTTCATCTTCCTGTTCATGCCTGTTTTCTAGAAACTCACTAACCCCAAATTCACAGTCCATGGAAAGGAGAATGTCTGTTTTGGACAAACAGGTGATTTCTGAGAGAGCCTGAACCAGGAATCAGGAGCAAACAGGAAGGTTAACCCTGCCTGCCCAGGCTTGGGAGAACAGATGTGTGTTATGATGAGATCTGGTTCAGTTTTGTTTTTGCTTTTGCTCTTGGTGGAATCACATGGTTCATTTTCCAAGAGAGACAGAACTGTCGAGTTTAAGAGCAAGAGCCTTGGAATAAGACTTGTGCTTAAATTCTGGATCTGTCTTTCATCCCCTGGGTGACCTTCAGTAGTTTATTCCACCTTCTTAAGCTTTAGTCTTTGCTACCTAAAATTTTAGGATAAAGATACGTACTTCTAGGGATGTCGTGAGGATTAAAGGATAATACATACAGACCCTAGAGCACAGTGTGGGGCACACGGTAGCTCGTTACAAAAAGAAGTCTGTTGGTTCCATGAGGGCGAGCTATTGTTATTAATAAGCTCGAAGAAAGGGAGTGAACGTTCAAATGGCAGTCACCTCCTCCCCAAATCTCTGCCAAGCAAAAGCCAGCGTCCTAGAACTTAAAGGGATTTTTGACGGGTGGAACCTGGCATGGGTGGGACCCCGGAATCTCTCGCATGGGCGGAGGCGGTTACAGCTGGTGCAGGGAGGTGTCTCTGTGTCCTGCCACGAGAAGGTCCAGTGGTCCCCTTCCCGCGGCTAGGCTGGTACCTGAGAAGAGGCTGCTGTAGGGCCCCCAGAGTCTCGGGGGCCGGTCCTGAGGCAGGAGCCAGGGAAAAAAAAAAAAAAAAAAAAAAGAGGAGGGGCGACGGAGGGACTTTCCCCGCCTCTCCCTCGTTCCATAAATCACCGCAGCCTCTGCAGCGGCGGAGCCGGGAAGTGCACGGAGCCGGAGCGCAGCGTGGTGGCACCAGACACCTCCCTTTCCCCCACCTCTTTCTCTTTCTTTCAGTTGTGTGTTTTTTAAGCCTCCCTTCTCCCTCCTCGTTCTGTGGCTGCCCCAAGCGCGCAGCCGGTCGCCGCTCCTCCTCCTGGTGCGACCGCCCGCCCTTACTGCCGCGGCTACGGCCTCGCAGCGCCGGGACTCAGGGGAAGAGAAAGCTGCGCGGCTGGAGGCTGCGCCTGTAGCCCCGCACCCGGCCTTGGGCGCCGCGCGTCTCCGAGACGCCCGCCGCGCCGCGGAGCCTTGCGGGTGCCCGGCTCCCTGAGTGCGCTCCGGCGGCTGCTTTCTCTCCCGCCCGCCGCCGCAGGCTGGCGATGGTGGCCGCCCGCGCTCCCGCGCTGTAGCCGGGCGCCGCCTAAGTTTGGGAGCCGCCGCCACCGCGGCGCAGAGAGGAGAGTGCAGAAGAGGAAGAAAGTTTTGTGGGGTGCGGCGAGCGGGCCCTGGGCGCACCTCCGGCGGCTTCCTTCCCGCTTCCCCGCGCTTGGAGCCGGTCGGCGGGGAGTGGCCCGAGGCAGCATGGCCCGCGAACCGGAGGAAGAGGAGACGGCAGGGACTGCCGCCCTGGCCCTCCGCGGTCCGGGCTCGCCTGTTTGGGCCGGAGCCGGGGCGCCCCGGCCGCCGCTCTGGCTGCTCTGCCTGTTCTCGTGCTGGCTTCTGGGCTCTGTGGCGGACGCCGACTTCTCCATCCTGGACGAAGCTCAAGTACTGGCGAGCCAGATGCGGAGGCTAGCGGCCGAAGAATTGGGGGTCGTCACCATGCAGGTAAGTGACCCCCGCTTCGTGCACCGGAACTTGCCAGGTATTCTGCCTTTCCCCTTTGCCCAGAGCCGACCCCCCTTTTACGTATACAGAGCTCCCTGTCCTGCCGGGCGACTCTGTCCTCTGCACAGATCCCAGACTACAAACAGCCCCTCTTGCATGCACTCATCTACCCCACTTTCTCCTTTGCAGAACCCCCTGCCCTCTACATGGAACCCACTTTCCTTGCACCGCACCCCTTTTCTGAGCACCAACTCATTTTTGTCGGCCTGAATTCTCCGGTTTCCTCGCACCTCTTTCCCTGAGCTATACACATTTCCTCAGCAGGCGTGTTTTCACTGCCACCCCTGCAAACTCCCCTGCTTTCTTTGTGTCCCCATCCCGGGGCAGTCGACCCCTCCTGGCTTGGGCGATTTTCGAGGTCCCCACCCCTTTCACCACCTCGTAATGCCCTCTGGACCGTGGCTCACGGATGGGCGCAGAAAGGGAGGGTACCAGAGCTTACCCCGCTGCTCCTGGGCCACCCTCAGTCACAGAGGAGAGCTGCCCCGGAGCAGCCTCCGCGCCCCCTTTCCCCTCCCCGAAGCTTTGGGGGAGGGGCTGGCCTAATAGATTCCCGGCTCTGGTCCCGGTGGGGGGACTCTTTTTGTTGCTTTCCGCTTTTGCTGCTGTATGATTTTTGTTTTGTGTGCCTTTGGAGAGGAGATGAACACGGGAGCAAAGTGAATAGGATTCCCATTTCTCCAGATTGTTTACCGTGTCAGTCCTCCCCGGGGGGGGGGGGGGGGCTTACAGAAAAAAATCGCCCGCGGCTAATAAGGAATCCTGATGATGTTACTAAAATAACCCAGAGTAGTAAAAATTGCTCAACAGTAACCACCTGGAGATTCTATCTCGCCGTTATTTTAATCTTCTTGGCCCAGAAGGCCCGATTCATTAGGAAAGGTTGAGATGACATTCCGAGTCTGAAACCTTTGGTATAACATTCTTACTACAGTAACACCGTTCTCCTATACTGTACATTCTAACAACAATAATGGTCTTCGAAAGAGCGAAGTTTCCAGGAATGTGTTCTTGGAATAGGTTTCTGATTTCCATCCTGCTGTGACTATTCCATCTCCCAGGGGCTAGGTGTTTGGAATTACTTTGGGATTCAGGTTTCTGACATCTACATATATATATATATATATATATATATATATATTTTTTTTTTTTTTTTTTAACCCCTACCCCCATCCCAGGCTCCTCCCAAGGGGATACAGTTTTCCTAAAACAAGTTACACAGACCTTCCCCACTGTAGCAATGATGACTGGATTTTTTTTTTTTTTTTTTTTTTTTTTTTTTTTTTTTTTTAAAGAGGGGAGGTTGGGGAGTGGATATTTTGCTTGAAAGGTAATTTTACATTTATTTGCAGACAGCGGGCCTTGAAGTGCAATAGAGTCGGATTTTCTTCATTTACATAATAATAGGTACACTTTTAAGAGACATCATTAAACTGCCCTTTTCTATGCATATCTTTCAGCCTCTAGTTCATTTATATATATTTTTCCATATGCATTTTCTAAGTTCTTTGGAGTGAAGAGACTTTTGGGAAGAGATGGAAAACTAGGGTTTTCTTTCCACTAATGTTTCATTCAGAACACAAACAATTGTATTTTTTGCACAGAGCCACCTTTTTTTTAACAAAAGAAATTTAATATACCACAGTTTTCAACTTTGCTTTTGGAATTAGGTGGCATTTGCCCCTTTCATCTCATCACTGGGGCTGTTCAAGGGACTTTAGGGGGTTCCCCCTTTCTCCTGTAGTCTAAGGACTTGCTTTTGCTAAGATTCTGACAGCCGTTTTACTGTTTCTCACCCTGTCCTTGACAAAAGGTGAAATTGGATCCCAACACATTGTCATTCAGGTAGGGATCCAAAGCAAATGTAGTTTTAAAAGGCTTCCCGGTTGAAAAGGAGACACTTTAGGAAAAAAGCTCTAAACCATGGGGGGTCTGTGCCCAAATGGCCCTTTATCTCCTCCCAACTGGCCTCTCTCTAACACCTTTGCAACCTCATTGTGGAAACCGACCTCCTGTGGACAGGGTTTTGTCTGGCAAAATGTGAAGTGGCTTCTCTCTTTTTTTGAAAGAAGATGCACATACTGTATTTAAATTCCTCTTCTTGAGCTGTACATTGATCTGCCACTTGCATTTCTCTGGGAAAATTGGAGGAAGAGACTCTTTTTAATTTAGTTAGACTGCCAGCTTTAGGGGGAAGTACTTGTAAAATGAAGTATGATGCCATTTGGATTTCTAGCTTTCAGAACAAAAATTGTGAACCTCACATTCTTGTCTGCAAACCTTTGGGACTTGTTCAGCAGATCTGAAATTAATGTGGGGTTAGTTGCCTAAAGTGTAGATTATGTAGCCCTCCCTTTTGGAATGTTGGCTTTTGCAGATATAAAATTGATCAGTGGTTCAGAGGTAGATCACCCCATTAAATGAACTGGGTCAGACTTCCATACAAAGATGATTGGGACAGGAGCTTACATCTCTTTGCAGGGGGAAAAAAAAAAAAAAAAAAAAAAAAAAAAAAAAAAAGCCTTTTTCTGTTAAGGGATCAGTTCTTCATTTGACCTTGGCATTTTAGTGTAGTATGACCTTTCAGGTCAGCATCTCATTCTATGAGAAAATTTCTGTTGTCCAGTTTATTTGTAAAAAGCAAAATTTTAGACTTTTAAATAGCTTGCACTGCTGACATTCTCCAAAGACATTTTTTTGTTTGGCTCTACCAACAAGTTAACATCCCCAGCCCTTTGTATTTTTTATTTTGAGACAGGATCTCACTAAGTCGCCCAGGGTGATCCCTCAAACTTGTGATCTTCTTCCTTCAGCCTCCTGAGTAACAGTGATTACTGCCATGTGCCACCATGCCCAGCTTCCAAAGACAATTTTTAATTTTGAAAAATTGCAAAGTAGTCCTCCAACAAGGCCTATCTGTAGCAGTTAAAATTGTAGCATATCCTGCTCACAGGAGGTTGTGAGGGGTCATTTTAACAAAGCAAAAATGAAGCTGTCTTTTAGCACCATGCTTTCCCATGATGTGGTTTTTGTTCTGGCTGATAGAGAAGACAGTTTGAAAAGAGGTCTATCTTAAAATTTTCTTGGAAAAGTTTTCTAGTGAAGGCTACCTAATCATTTTTTTTTTTAATTTTTTCTTTTTAATAATGGGCAAAAAATTTTTTTTTAAATCTTAAAAATGATTTGCACCAACCAATTTTGCCAGTGCCCTGGGAAAGCTGCCACTGAATGCCTCCCCCTGGCAGCAGACATCATACATCATGGGTAAAAGTCAAAAACCTAATCATTATCTCCTCAGGGGTCTGGTGGAGTGAAGCCATCAACACTGTAGTCTGGGGAGCACAGAGTGTGACCAGGGTGACTTGTTTCTGCCTATTCATTCATGCAACATGTTTTTATCAAGCAGCATCTCCATGCAGTAGAAAGAAACCCCACATCAGGTGTTTGGAAGCCTGGGTTCCAGTGTTGCCATTTGCAAGTTGAGTGATTTCATTTGAAAAATTGGGGATGGCAACTCTTCCTAGAGATTTGCTTTGTGGATTTAATGGAAGTAGAGCATGTGAAGGCAACTGTTAGGTTAAGCTGTGGCTGATGGATGTGGTTGTTCTTAAATGGAGAAATAACAACTGAAAGCTTACCAAGCAGTATGCTAGTAGTTCAGGGGGTTTACAAGGAAGTGTTACAACACAATTCTTTAAGAGTTTGTCTTCTGGAAGAGGAGATAAGGTTGAACAGGTAAAACAGTGAAGCAACAATGCCTACTTGTTAGAAGGCATATCTGCCTTGGGAGTCATTTCACCAGGCACTTATAAGGCCCATTTAACATTATATGACAATACAGGCTTCCTCACAGCAAGAGCCTGGCAGATGGCCAGTGTGCCCGCCTTAGTGTTAGCTCTAACGCACTCTACTGGGCTGGGCACACTCAGTATGAACTTGGCAGACATACCAGCAGGTTGATCAGACAGACAGCTGCTGTATGGGGCCTGGAAGGGGAAGGGGGAGGAGAAGCACGAACTGGAACTTCATCTCAAGTTGAAGAAAGAGCAGCAGCCAGGACACAGTGACTTCAGGAACTAAGAGATCATCTGGGCAGACATGCCCATTGAAAATAGAAAGCGATTTTGTAAATAGTGACCATGGCTGAAAGTGAAAAAGCAAGTCCCCAGTGCATGCATTAAACAGTGATGCAACAGAGAAACTCACTGTTCACTTTTGCATATGTCCAACAAACTTTTGGGGGGGGCTGCTACTCTGAAGGATTTTGAATTAGACCATACTAGTGTTAAAAAGCAACCAAGATCTGGTGCATATCCTTTATCTCTCAACTAATGATGAGAATAGACACAAGAGTCATTTTGATACGGGGTTTAGCAGGGGACATAGAGGCAGTAGACAGAAGCAGGTTAGTGCAGTGGTAGGAAAGGAACAGGACATTATATGACCACAGAGGAACTTTGCTTAAGCCCCTCTGATGGTCAAGGAAGTCAACTACTTTGCCCTTGGTCCTTTTAGTAAAATGTCCACATGCAAAGGGTAGTCCTGAAAGCAGTGGCTGCAACCTTAGAAGTGAAGGGTAACCACATCAGCAGTCATTACACATTTTTAATTCCTTTTGGTGGCATGGACAAGGTAGCCGGTATATATTGAACTCAACAGAAGAGTGGCTTTGATTCATTTTATTTATTTATTTATTTTTCAGTCATTTACCTGACCTTTCTGTGGTTATTGGACGTGAATATATTGGTGATTCTAGTATAGCTGCAAGCTGAGTTGTCATTGTATTTAGATGAGGTATGCATTGTCCCCTGTCTCATGTGTACCATATCAGGAATGGTGTGGTTTTGAATGAATTCAGTGTGTGCTGTGCAATATAGAATATTTTAGGGGATAAAAATCACCTCTATCTGCAAATAATTCTATGATTCTCTGTACAATATAAGTCTTAGTGGAAAATCTAACATATTGCTTTCTTCTGAAATTGAATATTTGGAGCAGGAGAAAACTGAAACTGATCATTAATAGATTACTCTGAGTTGAACTTTGTAAAAATAAGCCCCCTGTAGAAAACATGTTGAATGACTTATGATAGACTGTTCCTGTTGTGCTTAATCTTGCTTTGACTTCCTCCTCACTATTGCCTGCATTAGCTGGCTTGATTCCTTGTGCTTATTATGTCTTTCCTGCCAATAGTACTTCAGTCTTGGAAAGTCTTGGGGAAGGAGATGGTTTCACACTTTATAACATGCTGGTGTTATTTTTGGTTGCTGCTTGCGGAGGTGATTCCTTGAGCTTAAGTGGATGAGTAGGCAGGAACCTTTCAAAACTGGAATTTGGGTATTAGGTGGACTGAAATTTATTTTGGATCTTCTTGGACCTGGCTTAAGAACTTATTGAAATTCAAAATATGAAGAAAAATAGGGGCACAAATTTTGACTTGACTGGTTATTAATTGTGTAACTTCTGGCATATTATTAAATCCCTCTGAACCTCAGTGTCTTGGTTCTTCATATAGTTCAAGGGGAATTTTCTTTCTTTCTTTTTTTTTGGGGGGGGGGGGGGTTGGACCTAGGGCTTGCTACCTCTGAGCAACATCTCCAGCCCTTTTTGTGATAGGGTCTCTCTAAGCTGCTCATTCTAGTCTTAAATCTGTGAACCCCCTGCCTGAGACTCCCTATAGCTGGGATTACAGGTGTGCACCACTGTGCTCAGCAAGGGAGAAATACATTTTAAAAGACAACTTTGTCTATAGCACAAGGTCTAACATGAGAGGAGTCAGTAAATAGAAATATAAATATGAGAGAAGTCTGTTTAGTCTCAGGGCACAGAACCTGGAATGCAACAAACATATCTCCTGAGCTTAAGGGAAATCTAATCTTTAGGAACTGCATATTTCAGTGTGTTCAGTCCCCTGCCCCAGTGTTTCTAGGGGGCAGTGCACACACTTCAGACATATGGTGCCAAACCATCCTTTGAGGTTTCTGAAGAAAATATTAAACTTGCTATTTATAGTTATTTATTAACTTTTAACCTTTTTACAGAGACTTTTAAAAATATGGAAAGGTAAAGAAAATAGTGTAAGATAGTGCATCTCTCTCTAACCCAGTTAAAACAGTTATCAGCTTGTGGTCAACCTCATTTTTTGTTGTTGTTTTCTCTACCTCTGCCTCCACCTACTTTTCCCCTTCCCCCAGATTATTTTGAAGCATGATTCAGATATCAAAATTTCATCTCCAACTTTTCATCCCCGGACCTTTTTATTTTTTTTTTATTTTGAGACAGTCTCAGTATGCTGCTGAAATTGACCTTAAATTTGCAATTCTCCTACCTCAGCTTCCTGATTGCTGGGATTATAGGCATGTACTGCCATGCCCAGCTCATTTATGTCATTTTTAAATTGCATTCTTATTTCTATATTTTAAATGTTTTATAATATAAATAGTATTTGGTTTACTTGATAAAGTATGTATCATTTGTATAAAGTATGTATTCATTTGGTTCAATTGATAAAGTATGTATCAATTATATAAACACACACACACATTTGGGATGGTATATCCTTAAAATTTTCTATGGTGCAAGGCCTGAACAAAACCATTGTGATCCCTAGGTCTTTATAAATAGCTAGTGCCTTTATTTTGTGTGTGTGTGGGGGGAATGGGGGAATGAACCCAATGCCTACCACTGAGCTACATAGAGCTCCATCTCTTGAATGGCTAGTACCTTGCTCAGCAACTTCCCCACTCTTCCAGAAGCAATACCAGGCTTCTCTAGAAGCTCCTCTGGGTTTCTCCCTGTTGGGATCTTCTGGCCCTCATTTTCATGTCATAAGGCTGTGCAGTTCCTTGTTTTCTGATGGCTGGCATTTAGTCTGGATATGTGGATGCATCATGAACCACATCTGTGCTTGCTCCTCCTGTTCCATTTCCTTCCAGAAGAGGCAGGGTAAGGAAAGAACAAGGCAAGATAAGCTGTAAGTGGAAAACAGGGGAGGACTGAAAGGGAAGCGCTGACCTGTACAATGTTTGTCTTCTGACCTGGCTGTCAGCAGATGTTTCCTGGGGGCCTCACTACAGAATCAGGCCAGAAGATTGTAGGAGTAGCAGGGGACATCCTGTGCCTCCCCTGAGAGTACCTGTCTTCATCAGGGAGGCTAAACCAACTTGGATGGTTCAAGACAGTGTATAGAAAGAAATGCCAAACAATGGGAGCCGGAGTATTCCCAGGACTGCTAAAACTAATGTTTACAGAGGTCAGTTAGACAAAATGAATGAAGCAGGTGTAGGTCAGAAGAGAGGGCTGTTAAATATTGTCAGCCAGAGGGCACATGTCAGGGCTGCAGAAGAACAGGTGCTACTCAGCCTGGTGGCAGTTCTGGGGCCAGTATTATTACATCTCTCTATTTTTCAGGAGAAGCAGAATATCTGGTTTTTATATGAAGTCTCTTGATTCTTAAAATATTGGCAAGTAATTCAGATTTAGGAGGGGGGAACCCTACAATACTGTTTGGTCCAAACCAAACATGTCTGTGTGCTGGATTAGGGCAGAGGCCACCAGTTTTCAGTGTCTGGGTTAGAATTACTCAGTGGGTTCTGGAAAGTAAAACTGGTGCTTATGCACAGGTCGGGGGGGAAAGCATTTCTAAGAAATATAAAGGGGAACTTTGTGATGAACAGTTCTAAAATGAACCACCTTGAGAGATGAGCTACTTGTCATTATAATTACTTCAAATATTTGTTGGATGTTTATTTTGTGCCAGGTACTATGTTAGACCCGTGATATCCATCAATTAATTTCCAATGTAATATGATTATGAGATAGGAGTTTTTGGATGCTTGGAAAAGTATGTCAGGGATGTTAACTTAACCTGGACTGTGGAGGGATTCTGGAAAAGCCTTCCTGAGAAAGTGGATAGAAAGTGTTTGGTCAGAATGGAGTTCCCAGGAGTCTCCTTGTGGAGGGAAAGCATAGCACCTTTGAGGAATGGGAAAATGGCATTAAGGTTTGGGGTTTAGAGAACTGAGGGTAGGAGGGCATGAGAAGAGGTTAGAGAAATAGATAGAAGCTAACCAGTGGGATTCCTGGAGTCCTCATACCAGTCAAGACTTGCTTTATGACAGGTTTTAGAATACCCAATTCCCTCTGGCTTGGACAAGAAAGGCAGCTACTGCCCTGTGAAAATCTAGCGTCTGTTGAATGGGCAGGCTAGATGGGCGGGCTAGATGAGACCTCAAGGATGTTGGTAGTACACCATTTCTCTCTCTTTATATGCCACCTTTTAAAATAGGCTCTCACCTATTCAATATGGTGAAAACCATGTTTCACATGACTGGCAGTAGCTTACCAGGTAGTTGGGAACTATTTGCTTCTTGGGCCCGATCTCTTTGTATTTAGAAGTGGTGTGCTGGGAAAGGAAACAAGAATCTGGAGAAAGCTTAGAACCCAGGAAACACAGCAGAAATGGTTTAGAATGGAAACACTGTTAGCAATCGTCAGTTGTTAGCGCCTGCTACTTTTTCTGGGTTCCACCTCCCTGAGTCCAGTTCAAGGAGGATGCCCAAAGATAGGTTTTCTGATCACCTACCTGCTGAGATGGATCTCTAGTCTTTGTGCCAATCCAGGCTAAGCAGCCCTGCCCTTGACCAGCCTTTTCTCCTTGAACTGTCAGATCACTAGGTACCATAAAAGCTGGAAAGGACCACCCCCATTTTACAGTTGATCCATTGTATGGAAACTGAGGCCTGATGGGAAAGTGCTTCTCTGGAGATCATACCAGTAGTTACGTGATGGGTTTGGACTCAAGGTGTGACTTAGGACTTTTAGGTCTTTTTTTTTTTTTTTTTTTTTTTTTTTTAGTTGTAGTTTTTGAGTTTTTTCATGATGTTATACTGTGGGAACCTCATTTTCCCATTCCTTAGGTTGAGAAAGGGAACTTCTTAGTACACATTCTTATTTGTGCATGTATGTAGTACTGGAAATGAAACCCAGGGTCTCCTGCATGCTAGGCAAGTGCTGTACCAATGACCTATACTCAGTTCCCACATTCTTCTTTTGAAAAGAGAGTGAGTTTAGGTATTTTATGGTTGAGAATTTAAAGCTGATCATTTGACATCTGACTAGATTTTTTTTTTCAAGTTTTAACTTAAGTACCTAAAATTCATTGAGCCACTGAAGAAAGTTAAAACTTCTGAGACTTGTAGAATGTTGTTGAGACTTTTTAAAAGAGCACATTTAATTGACTAATAATTATTTATCACTGTGAACCTGTACTGTCAAACTAAAAAAAAAAAAAAAAAGTTTTTATTACAAAGGTAAAGCATTAAAAAAAAAAAAAAAAGCTTTGGGGGAAGAACAACTTTGGTTGTTTATGTAAAATCCACAAAAGGAAATCCCACCTGTAATTTTCAGTAAAGTTCTATTTTGAAATTGTACTCCATGACTTAACATCTTTCCCTAATTATTAAGAGTATGAAGTCTCTCTTTCTCTCTCTCTCCTCTAATTGCAATGATATTATTACTTTGGAGGAGTTGTTTATTTGATTTAATGATAAAACAATAAATGTGATCTGAGTACTTCTTTACCTTGCCTTCTTTTTGTCTGAGGTCTAAGATAGTTTTCCTCTACTTAATATTCACATAGTCAACTGAGTTAATTACTGTTTGAAAAGTTCCAACAACTAAATACCAGAGTGGATCAACTGAAAAATAGCTTATGGTCCATATTTCCTTGGAAATACTTCATTGTAATTGCAGTGTAGAAGTCAGTAAATTCTTATCTTGTGCACGATAATGTCTTGGTTCTCTTCCAACTGAAACAAAGTCCAAGACGGCATACTTTCTTGCTTGAGTCTCCTTGGATTTTTTTTTTTATTTTATTTTTTGCATGAAGTATTTAAAAAAATACTTCGAGGCCCTGGTGGAAGGGCAGTAAAAATGGGCAAGCCGGTGAGAATGAATCTGAATTTTTAATTAGGCTTTGAGTTGTTGCTTCAAAGTGTGGAGACATCATTAGTGATGTAAGTCTTGTTGCATTAGCAGAGACTGACATTTTACTTCAAACGCCGGGAGTGCAGCTGTCCTGTGCAGATAAAAGTTGCCAAGTGTGGAATAGCAAGGTGGATTGGTAGATAATTAACTGTCCCGCATTACTGCAGTGTGGAGGAAGCCTGCCAGTCATGGGCAGGAAGGAGGAATTATTAGCAGGAGAAAATCCAAGTGTGTCATAAAGCAATTTGGAATCACTTCAGCTGTGGCAGAGCTGATAAGGCTTATGTTAAGGGAACAACATAAACTGAGTCTCATATATGATGGCCAACTTTGCTTGCTTGCTTTCTTTAAAAATCTTCATTCAAAGGAGAGATGGCCAGAAATTAGTGATCCATGAATACCCCAATTCATCAGTCCACCCCAACTTCATTTATAAAAATAATCAGCTTAAAAGAGTCTTCATATTTCCATATTATTGAAAATAAAATGAGAATTCTATATAGGAAAGAAAATCACAGAGAAGCCATAAAGGCTTGGCAATTACTGTGCTGTATATAACCATGAAAAATATGGTTGAAATATATCACTTCTCTGATACAAATGTAAAGTATTTATAAGTGGTTTGAGGATTTTTTTTTTTTTTTGTCCACGTTAGTGACAGAGTAAGAATGTGTATTTAAATATTTAAAAAATTCTTCTGTGTTAATCAACTCATCTCTGAGAAATAGAAAGACCTATTGGAATTCTAGTCCATCTTCATGAGACCTTTGTGTCTGTTTGAGTTGGTCCCCATGAGGCCTCCTTTGTCTTTATATCATCCACTTTATTACCGTTTCTATAGCCGGTGCCTCCTCCAGCAGCCCAGGGACAGTGGTATTGATGGGGTTAGGTGCCTTGTCTTCTCTGAATGAGATGTCCTCGACCACTCTAGAAGAGGACCATTGTGTGCTTTTTGCTGCTTGTTCTGTTCCCTCCTTGGGGAAATATTAGTCACAGAGTTGTTGCTATCTTGGATGGTTTTGGTGGAAAACCTGGAAAATGGGTTTTTTGTTTGGCAATATTGCCATTTGATCCAGAGTTGACTTCACTAATGATTCTGTGAAAGGGAGAATTGTGCTTTTAGTAGCCTTGGGAAGGACAATTCTGTGTGCTGATTGGTTGTTATAAGTGTTTTAAATCTGAGATCTCTGGAGATAGTGTAAAGTTATCAGAAAAGAGATCTAGAAATTTATTTTTTATTTGCATGTGTGTATATTCAGATAATAAGGATGGGAGAGTCACAAAAAGGAAAGCACATAGCGATGAGGGTTGTTAGAGTTTGAGCTCCTGCAGGAAAGAGCCCAGACATTGTATAGCCTTGGTGTGGTTAGCACTGTCTGTGACATGCTGGGAGTACTCAAAGTTGGGACCACAAGAACTGCCCAGCCATTTTAAAATGGTAGACTTTGTAACTTTGTAAGTTATTATAGCAAAAATGACTTTGTAACTTCTCTTAGCAAAAAAAAAAAAAAAAAAGACTTTGTAACTTTGTAAATTACCTTTTGCTACTATTTAGCAAATTACTTTTACTACTATTTAATGTGTCAATTTCATTACTTTCCCCCAGACTTATTGTGAAATGTCCATGACCCTTTACTTGCTACTAAAGATTTAAAATGTTTTGGATAAATAAAATCACCTAAAGCAATATGTAACACTAGGATTCCAAGTAGTTATTAACTGGATCTGATATCTAATTTATTTGTGCTAGAGAAAGTGGGCTACATTTAGAAATGTAAAGAATATTTTTAAAAATGCAAGTGTATTTAAAAATTATGTATATGTAGATCTACTCTGACATAGGGGTTAAAATTTATAAGTTAACTCATTTAACAAATATTGAGCACATACTATGGGTCAGATACTATGCTTGGTCTTGAGTTTGAGAAAGAGACAATTCCTTCTCTTATAGAATATTTAGACTGCTGGTGGAAATAGACATTAAATGAATAATCATAAATAAATATAAATAATAAATTTTGAATAGTGTTGTGAAATACAGGACTTTTAGAAAGACTGTAGGGGAATCATTTAAAAATTTAAGTTGGGGGCTGAAGGTATAGCCCAGTACTCAAACTTGCCTAGAATGTGTGAGAACCTGGGTTTGATCTCCAGCACCTCAAAAAGATGAAAATAAAAATATAAATTAGTTTATGTATGTCATTGCTATGCTTAAAACTCTCTAAAGATTTCCATTTGCCTGGGAATAAAATCCCAAATTCTAGTGGCCTCCATAAGGGGATGGGATCTGGCCCTTGCTACCTTTGTGATTTCATCTACTTCTTCCATTCCCTGTGCACTATTCTTTGAACACTCTCAGTATGCCCTGCCCCAGAACTTTTGAACTTGCTGTTTCCTAGGCTGGAGGAGCAAGAAAGCTTCCCTCTTTAAAACCGCTCTCTCTTGCCTTCCCTCCTTCTGCCTCCTCCCCCAGTTCAAGTGATTGTCACTCTCCCAACCGTCACAGGTGAGCCTGGCATCATTCACTATGGTGCTCCTGTAGAATAGTGCTTGGCTCCTAGAGTCACTCAATAAGTGCTTACTGGATTTGGGTGGGTCAATGGGACTAGCTGGGTTGTGTAGGAAGGAATCTGAAGAAGTGATGGAGAGGAGGAGCCACTCAGAGAGGGATAAGCAGCTAGCATTCCAACAGGGGAGAACCTTCTAGATTTGAATGGGAGGACCTTGGGGTACTCAAGAACTGAAAGAAAGCCACTTGCTGACAGCACATCGCAGAAGGGTGTCCTCAAGTGACAGCTTGGATTCTTCTTCCCCATCAGCACTAGTCGAGTTTCCCCTGGGTCTAAAGAGGTCTAGAAGCTAGGAAATCTGTGGCAGGCCATTTGTTTCTTTTCCAGTTGAAACAAACCAATCTTTCTAGCTTCATTAAAATGTTAAGTGGAGAAGAATATAAGTGTAGCTGAATTGTTCTTAACATATTCTTAAAAAATATTCATGCTTCCCACATTTACTCTTGATGAAGTAAATGTCTAGGGTCAATTGCACACATGAAGTCCTACACTAAGCATTCAGGTGTTCTCCTCTCCCAGTCTATCACCTTTATTTATTTTTAAATTTGCATATAATGAATGTACTCCCTTCTTACAGGAAAAAGCAGTGATCCCTGTATCATCCAGTAGAGTAAGAGGAATGATTTTCATTGCTCTGACACCTCTCTCTCTCTCTCTCTCTCTCTCTCTCTCTCTCTCTCTCTCTCTCTCTCTCTCTCTCTCTCTCTCTTTCTCCTCTCTCTCTTTTTCTTTCTCTCTTTTGGTGGCACTGGTGATTGAACCAGGGCATTCTATCACTGAACCATATCCCCAGCCCTTTATTTTTATTTTTTTTTATTTAGACGCAGGTTCTTGCTGAGTTGCTTAAGGTCTCACTAAGATGCTGAGGCTGGCTGCCTCAGCCTCCCAAGCTACTGGGGTTACAGGCATGTGTTACCACACCTGGCTGGGCTCCTCTCTCTTAAATAAACAAACAAACAAACAAATAGTGGGCCGGGAGTGTGTCTCAATGATAGAGCCCTTGCCTAGTATGCTCTCAGACCCTGGGTGTCCCCATCCTTCATGTACATGTATGCATACACGCACACACACAACTAATTGATTACAGACAGTCCCCAACTTAGAATTTTTGACTTATGACTTTTTACTTTAGGACGGTGCAGAAGGGATATGCATTCAGTAGAAACCATACTTCTTCTATTGTATTTCCCTCTTTTTCTGGAGTTAGCAGTAGGCCATAGGATACTCTTAATGATTCTGGGAGCTACAGTAAGCCACAAATCCTAGCCAGACATGTGATCTATCACAAAGGCAATCAGCCAATAGTGCACAGTGCAGTGTGTTGCCAGCAGTTTTTTTGGGTGTTGTGTTTTATGTTTTCACATCCCATCATGTCTGCAAAATACCCAATACTTTGTTATAAAACAGGCTTTGTGTTAGATGGTTTTGCCTAAGTGTAGGCTGAGTGTTTTGAATATGTTTTGAGCAGGCCAAGATAAGTTATGATATTTGGTAAGTTGGTGTGTTAAATCTATTTTTGACATATTTCAATTTGTGATGGCTTTATCAGGATGTAACCCCTTTATAAGTTGAGGAGTGCCTGTATTTTCTGAGTACCAGCCATACCTAATCTCAAGGGAGTCCTGAGACATAGGACATATGTGATGGTATCAACAATGAGTATGTGGGATAGCTTAATCCATTGGGTTAGTAGAAGGATCCAAATCAATAAGTGTAAAAGGCAATTTCAATACTTAACATGATAGGATATAATTTTAACAAATTGTGAAGTGATTATGGTTTGGAATTACCCGTTTAAATTTTCTAAATATTACAGATGCAACTTAACAATATAACATGTTTTATAGATAATAATTTGGGTTTTGTAAATTTCACTTTTTTTGTTATTTTGTTTTCTACCAATCTCTCTCCATCCCTCATTATTTGTTTGACTGTGTCTATGATGATATTTAGAGAAGTTACAAACAGATTTGCTCTTATAGGGTGTAAATTTTAAATAACTTGCTGGTGTTCACTTAGTTATTGAAACTAAATAATAGTTAATTTATTTTCAAAGAAACAAATACAAATTTTATTGAGTTTTAACAAATGATTTTTAAGAGTTTTACAAAACAACTCGCATCTGTTTTGTACATTTATATTTTGGTCATTTATTTAGAATTCATTGTATAGAAGGTTCTTATTATGACATAGTAAAATATTATCAAGAAAGTAAAGTGTGAGGACTTTCCTTTTTGAATTAATTCTCCTTAAAATCCATCTTCTATTTGATGTGATTCAAGAGTTATTATAGGACTTGTATGTAACTTGGTGAGTTTCTTGTTGAATTTTCATTTAATGTTTTGGTTATAGATTATTATTTTTTTCTTTTCCATACTAGAGACTGAACCAGGAGAGCACTCTCTCTTCCTCTCTCTTTCTCTCTCTCCCCCCCCCCCCCCCCCTTCTCTCTCTGTTATATTCCCAGCACTTTTTACTTTTACTTTTTATTTTGAGACAGGGTTTTGCTAAATTGCCCAGACTGGCCTGAAAATTGCCATCCTCTTGCCTCAGCCTCCCCAGTTGCTGAGATTATAGGTGTGCACCAGCTTGCCTGGATAATCATAAATTATTGAAGTAAAAGTATTGTGTTGCTGTTTCCCAAAATACCGGATATTGAATGAAAAAGTAAGAAGTCTGCTAACCTTAACTCTGTTGTTTCTCTATAATTCTTTCAGTTCACTTGCAAAGTTATTAAAATCTACCATGTAGAATGGTGTATTCAGTAAACTTAGGTACATCCTTGGTATCTATGAGGGATTGTTCCAGGACTCCCCACAAATACCAAAACCCAAGGATGTTCAAGTCCTGTGTATAAAATGGCATAGTATTTGCAGTGAACTATTTGAATCCTCCTATATATTTTAAATAATTTCTAAATTACTTATAATACCCAATATAGTATAAATAGTTGTTATGTATTTTTTAGGGAATAATATTCAGTATGGACACAAATTTTTTTCAAATATTTTCTCTCACTTGGTTGAGTCCATTTATGTGAAAACTGCAGATACAGACAGGGGCCTGTATCTTCATGTCATTAGAATTTGACCTTTAAACATTGGTTCTGTTCTTACAGATAGACAGACATTGGACTGTTCTTACATTTATTATCAAATTTATAGAATGCCTTTTTCCTCAAAAGCATTCCCATCATGATATAATACCATTAGAGACTTGGAGGGCTAGGGATGCAGTGGCAGAGCACTGGCCTAGCTAGTGCAAGGCCCTGGGTTCCATCCCCAGCACCACCAAAAAAAAAAAAAAAAAAAAAGGTATTTTGTGGGGCATTTACAAATGATTTCCACACTTCAACAAATTAACCAGGAAAATTAAGTAAATAATGAAGTAAGCAATGCCTCATTTAACACACATTAATGTATATTACCAGCCAAGCACTCTTGGAGATGCTGAAGATAGCCACTCAAATACAGCCCTGATTTTCTGGAGTGAACATTCTGCTGGGAGACTAGTTGGCAAGCAGGCTGGGAATAGTAGGGGACGGGGGTCCGTTCAGAGAAATGATTTGTAAGCTGTGCTCACGACCTTTGCTTCGTGGATATCGATAGGTCATGTGCCCTGGAGGACCATTTCTGAGGGATTAACTTTCTTCGGGCTAGTCTGTCCCGAGCAGTATTTCTTATTTATGGCATTTTCAGATGACTCACAAGTGGCCTGTAAACAATTACCATGTTTCACTCTTCCTCTGTGTGTTTCCTGTAAACTCTCAACTTAGTTTTTTCTTTCTTTTATAGCTCAGCTGCCAGTTGCCCTGAGACTTTCTCCATTCCACAGTCCCCCAGGACTACCCTTGCAGGAATGCCTACCTTCTGGAAGGCTCTGTGGATCTCCTTTTGAAGGAGGCATGAGTCCTTCAAACTAACAACCATTTTTAAGCAATACGAGGCTTTCCCTTGAAGGAAGCAAGGGACAGGAATGGTTCTAGCAAGTCCCAGTTTGCAAACCCAATGGCTTCCAAAGCTCATTTCAAAGTCTGTTGCTAGGAACAATATTCACTCAGAGAGGTTATAAAAGCAGACCCAGTTCTCAGGCCAATTCACAAAAGCCTCTTGAGAGAAATGGATTTTACTCTAAGCTCTCCACTGTCCTTATGAACCTCAAGTTCCTCACAGTATAAATTGGGGATGTGCCTGTGGTGGTTGTAGGGTTAAATGAATAGGTTTGTGAGATTATCTAGCACAATAACTGATGCCAGAAATCTCCAGAAGGTTTAGTTTTTTTCTTTATGTGCAGGCAGATATTACTGGTTCTTCAGAATTAAATGCTACACTCCTCACTTCTGGATTTTGATCAGTTGGTAGGATCCAAGGTTCCTGAGGCTAAAAAATGGGTAGGATGACTCTCCAATGTCATTCAGGTGGGAAAGAGGGGAGTGCTATAATATAGGTGGCTACAATTTATTGAACACTTACTATGCTGTACATGCCTTACTAAGCACAATTTAAGTACTGACTGTTATCACTTAACTCAGACATACATTGCCCAGTGTGTGCTTCTGATTGCCTTGGCTGAAGGTATAAACAGCTCTAAGTTCTTTCAGCTTAGCCCCTGTTCATCAGGGAAGAAGGACTTTTCGGGATATTTTTGTCGTTATTCAGTAGTTTCAGCAAAAAGATGCATTTCAAATTCCCAAAGGGCAGAAGCGATGTTCTTTCTGGTTCCTACAGGTCTGACTGGGTCTGGTTTCCTCTTGAAATGTCTCCCTGTGATGTTATGACTTAAAAGATGGAGGGCTGTTTGATCCAAGCCTGGGATTTGTTGGCTACAGGGTTTTTGTTAATAGAAAACACTCACACACCTCTGGGGGGAGAAATTAAAGCACATACTTCCTCCTCTCTGACCTCTGAACCCTTGCCATTTACATCAAACACTCTCTGGGAGAGAACGCTAAATTAATAATCTGTTAGAACCCTGTCTAACCAGCCCTACTTTCAACTTGGCCATTCTCTCCTCAAACTGATGAGTTTCCATCTCTGGAGATGTGTGTGTCCTCCAGAGGTCTGAACAGAGAGAACGTGCTTGGCAAGTGAAGAGCATGGCTCACACGCTGTTCTCCAAGCACCACGATTCAGTTCTCTCACCTTTCAAGAACAAGTGTGCAGTGGTTGTACAGTGGCCAAGTGAGGTGGCCTCGCCAAGCCTTGATTCCTTTATCTGTAAAGTGGGGATTTTACCTTACCTTGGGAGAGTTGTAGTGAAGACCAAAGGAAAGAATGCATATAAAAGCACTTTGTATCGTGCTCTTTAGTTATAACCTTTTATTTTCAGGGGAGATCAGCAAATTGTGGTGAGAATATAGGTCCAGAGCAATATTTACTCTTTGAAAAGGTAGGCTTAAAAGCACCTGTCCTTTAATTTCCAGTACGCTTTCAAACCTATGGGATTCTTGTATAAAAATCTAAAGATGAAATCCAGAAAAATTTTGCTTAAGTATTTTTTTTTTTTTTTTTTTTTTTTTTTTTTTTGTGGTGCTGGGGATCGAACCCAGGGCCTTGGGCTTGCGAGGCAGGCACTCTACCGACTGAGCTATATCCCCGGCCCCTTAATTAATTTTTAAAAAGTTATTTAACCTGTTAAATAATCAGTAGAGACCAATATGATCTGACTGTAATATTTCTTCAGTTCCATGACTGTAATATTAATAGTGCCTTAAATTTGCTACCTTGCTTTAGGGCTTGGGCAGTAGTTGCTCTCAGTGGTCCAAACTGTAAATATTCAGGGCATAAATATCAAGGTCCTTCTATATAGTAACCCAAAATGGTAGGAAAACAGGTGCCTTTCTTCAAAAATTGCTTCCTCTTTTTTTTTTTTAATTAATAAAAACTAACAGTGAGACACTATGTTGTATTAAAATCATGTACATTGTTCACCAATTGATTTCCTTAAAGATCTTTTATTAGCTTGCTTGCTTGCTTGTTTGCTGCACTGGGGATTGACTGCAGAGTCTCACACACACTAGGCAAGCACTTTACCACTGAGCTACAGCCCTAGGCCTTTTTTTTTTTTTTTTTTTTTTAATATATTTGATGTTGATGGGCCTTGATTTTATTCATTTATTTATATGTAGTGCTGAGGATCTAACCCAGTGCCTCACACATGCCAGGCAAGCGTTCTACCACTGAGCCACAACCCCAGCACCTCCTACCCCCCAGGCCTTTTTAATTTTGAGACAGGCTCTCACTAAGTTGCCCAGGCTCCCCTCAAACTTGTGATTCTCCTGCCTAAGCCTCCCAAGTAGTTGGGATTACAGGTGTGTATCATTGTAGTTTTCTTTCTTGACTAAAGGAACTCTGAAACTCCCCCTGAATATTTCTCCATAAATTAAATAAGGGGGGAGGGCACTATTTTTTTTTTTTTTTTTAACAAATTTGGAAACAAAGGTGAAGAAAATCTGTTCCATCTAGGCAGTATTGTTCATTTGGAAAAAGAAGAGGAGGATTGAAGAAGCTCTTGTGTGCCTGTAGTAAAAACAATCTGCATTTGGGAGACATTTTATCCTCAGTAAGTCTATTGGCAATCTTTGCTGCCTGAGAAATAAGAGCATTTTTATAATTTGAGGAAACTCCAGGGAAAGGCAGCCTTGTTCTGATAGCATGGAGTTGGGTGTGCCATTGTCACGATGCAGCAGCATTGGCCTGGGTGCCCCCCTTTTCCAGCCTTTGTTCATGTGTCTGTTCATGTCCTTGGTCGACACCGAATGGATCTGGATCTCTGCAGTCCAGGCTCACAGGAACCGTTTTCTGCTCATCACAGTCCTTCCTGGAGGCCCTCCCAGTTCTAAACCCCTCACCCTCTGCCACAGAGAGCCACTGGGCTCCTTCTTATCCAGAACCTGTGCAGATACTAGCACATGGTGGTGGCACCCTGCTTATTCTATTTTTTGAGTTATCATAAATGCAAAGATAGCATCTGTTGCTGGGACTTCCTGAGTGTTTATTGTCCACTTATTTAATCTTCTACCATAAAAGTCATCATCAGGTCCATTTTTTTTTTCTCAGCCTGACTTCCCACTGGAGAGTCATGGAAAACGCCATGGTGTGAAGAGAGCACTGGGTTCATCCCTGGGCAGTTGGTGGTTGCCTCTGTTTTCTTACTGCCCCTTTGGGACCCCACAGAACTATGCTCTTGCCCTTGTGAGCTTCTTGGGGGTTGAGATTAAGTCCATTTTCCCTGAATCCTTAATACCTTCAAGAGAGCCTTGGACAAATGTAGGTGCTCAGTAAGGGCCAAATGAAACAGTGAATTTGGAACCAAAGCCTCGGGGAGCCACCTGATCTCTCCAGATCACGTTCCTCCCTAGTACAAGGGGGTAAATAATACTCGCATTGATCCCCAGGAGTTTGTAATCATAAAGAAGCCATCAGGTGAAGAGCTTAGTCACTCATTAAGCCATTGATAATAGTGTAAATACATAACTGGGCACCTCACTTATATATTCTGGGGAAATGTATCATACATTTTATGGGAAAATTACTTATTTCATTTTGTACTTCCCACTCCGTAGATTTTAGGAACAGTGTGCAAAGTGTGTATGACTGTGCAGGGAGTGATTAGGCCTCTCTTCTCATGACTTATACATTGCAAGGAACATTTCCAAACTGTTATGGCCCATAACCGGGCCACGTGAGTGTGTGAAGTGTCTGGAGGCAGCCGTGCAGATACCAACCAACTCAGCCTGCAAGCTGCAGCAGCCTCGTTGGACATTTTAGCTACACCTTCCTTTCCCCTGGGAATTACCAACGAGGGGGGAGGCCCCCTGCCACTAATTTTAAGTCTTCCCTCCTCCCAGCCACATACACACACCTTTTCTCCTCCCTGCAGTGGACTTAAACACATTTTTCGGGGCTGATTTGGTGAGCTCATGGTCTTCATAATCTCCTTAGAGAAGGGTATGCACATTAAGGCGACGTATTTAATAGACACAGCGCCCCTGTGAAAGAGTGCTTTGTGGAAGGGAGCCTTTGTGTATTTCTCCATCTCACAGCAGTTCCTGGGGCGCTTCCCAAGTCTCCCTGACACTGAATGGCAGAGCTGGGAAGGATCCTGCTCCAGAATAATGGGAGGGGGCGCTGGGGCGGGAGCAGGGAGGAGGCCAGCATTGGAATGCGGAGACCATGGTGTTGGCACTCCAGGGCTGAGCATCTTAACCTTTTCTCTTCTTACCCCCAGCTGGGGACTTTGCATTTTCAATGAGAGCCCCTCTACCCTGAGCTCCAGTGAAAGTGGATCACTTTAAGCCTGCAACAATGATGGTTTCTTATCCTCTTAGTTAATGTTTTAGATAACTTTCTTTCAGACCAGGTAGGGGCTTGTAATGTGGGCCTGTGGCTCTGCCTTTGCCTGGTAAGACATGTGAAATTTTTCATCTCTTCTAACCATCTTTCCCCATCCTCCAGCTTTCTCTTAGTTTTAAATAAATCTTTGCATTTGTATATGTGGACAAGAAGTGTTGTATTAGTGACCTATCATGAACAGCTGTCAAAGAGAGAATTTACTTTCAAATGCTAACATCCCCAACATCTCAAAAGTTTTGTTAGACAAAGGATTTACACTGTCTTTTCCCTTAAATTTAATGTGTAAACTCTAATCTGGAATTTAACCAAGGGAAACTCTTTTATTCACTTGAAATAAAATCACAAGGATTATGCCTGATAATGGTTCCTTATATTTCCAGGGAAGAAAAAAATATTCTCAATAATTTATAGATAAGGCTTGCTCATTTGGGGGGCACCTTTCATGTACCAGGTTAGAATTCCTATTTTTAATGCAGATGGCTACTGACTTCAGAAAGAGTAAATAGTTTATCCAAGAATTGAAAGTCACAAAGCAGTGAAGGTGGGATTCAAACCTGTCAGCTTCTGCCTGAACACTTAGTTTAATTACATTAAGTGATTCAGCATTTAATGAGTCTTGTAATGTTTGCTTAAATCTTTGTGTAGGAAACTCTGGAGAATATGGGCACGGGTTAGGAGAGGAACTGTGTTTTTTGTGAGACTCAGTCAGGAGGAAATACTTGACAGATGCGGTAGTGGAAGGCATATTTGTGCATTTCACTCCTCTCTCCCAAGGAGGCTTGTCTGGAATACCTCTCCATTTGCTACTCAGGGAGAATGTGGAATATATGTGGAAGCAATTTGAAAACCAGAAATGATTGCACATGTGAAGTTTTATTATCATCAGTGACAGGATGGGAACAGAGAAAAGGAAAGAAAACCTGAGAAGAGAAGGCTATATTCCAATCTCAAGTAAGTTTTATAATAAACAATGTCTACCCCCAGTTCTGAAATTATTTCCTGATATGTTTGGAAAAGCTCTCCTGTGTACTTGAAGTTGGTTTCTTCTTAACTTTCTTCGATGAAACAGATAAAGTGGCTGCTATTATTGCTCGCACAGTCTCTTTGTATCCTTGAGAGACTGTGAGGGGCTTCCTTATGAAGTCCATGTGATTTATTGTATGAAAGGGTGTGTCCCCAGTGTACTTGATCCATCTACCTGGATTAAGTTTGGTGGATGGACTCTGCCCTTAGTTGTTGATTGGGAAAGAGATGGGAAGATACACATAAACAGAAAGAGAAGCAATACAGTGCTATTTTTATTTTACTTGGAGCTAAAGAATTGCACTTTTTTTTTTTTTTTTACCCCAAGTTAGTATAATCAGTTTTCAAAGGGTCCCTAGTAAGTACTAAGTCACCATATTCTTCATATCAGTCTACTTAATTTTCCCTTTTATCTCTTACAGTATTATAATTGTGTCTCCCTCTTAGTCCATTTCTTCTCAGGATTGTCATTTACTAGGAAATAGAACAAAAGTTGAAATATCTAATTCATTTCTTTAAAAATAAAGAACATGTATGGACTTCCCACCCTTTTTTATTGGCTGGGACATTGGTAGTTCTATTTTAGTTTTACTATAATGTATTTGAGTAGCTTTGAATGTACTGCCAAAGGCAAGAGGGCACTTAAAACCTGTGCATTTTATAGTGATTTGTTCGCCAAGCTGGCTGCTGTCCCAGACAGTGCATCCCTGAACATGGGTGGTGGTGAAAGAGACTTGATGTTTAGTGTTTGTTTGAACCTCATTGAGACCTAGGCTTTGAAATATGTGGAATAGTTGGCTTCTGCTAATAAGCTCAAGGTTCTATAAAGGATGCCAGGATCATGCAAAATGGCCCCACCTTAGTCTTACTGGAAATATTTTGATTGCTTTTTAAAAAACTTCTTAGTAGTAGTAGGATTTAAGATACTCCCACCTGGAATATCTCAGAGGTAGTGTGCTGAAGAGTGGAGAATACTCCAGTAATCCCTAGCTGGGAAACCATCTTCTGCATCTGGCTCTACATCTGGCTGATCACTTAGCTTTGCAGTGCTATGGTTTCCTCCTGCAATCTACTAGAACCCTTCCTGGTCTAATTTTCTAGGATTATGTGCTGACTCAAAGTTTCCTAGTCTTTTATAACCAAAGGCATCTCACTTAGAATATTTGTTGTACTTGAAATTATGGTACATTATAGTGTGCAAACTTCACTGACTTTGAAAATGGAATGGACCGTTGTTATGGTTTAGATATGAGGTGTCCCCCAAAATCTTATATGTGAGACAAGAATGCTCAGAGGTCAAATGATTAGATTATGAGAGGTGTAACCTAATCGGAGGATTAATCCAAAGATATGGATTAACTTGGTGGTAGCTGTAGGCCGGTGGGGGTGTGGCCAGAGGAGGTAGGTAACTTGGAGTCATTTCTGTGGGGTTTGTATTTTGTCCCTGGTGAGTGAAGCACTCTTTGTGCATCTTGGTGCCATGTCTTAAGCTGCTTTCCTCTGCTACACCCTTCCTCCATGATGTTCTGCCTCATCTCGGGCCCATAGCCATGGAGTCAGTCAACCATGAACTGAACCTCTGAAACCATGATTCAAAATCACCTTTTCTTCCTTTACATTGTTCTTGTCAGGTTTTTGGTCACAGTGATGCAAAGCTGACCACAAGAATAAAAAACAACTGTAGAGTAAATTCCTGTTCTAAATAATGAGAAGTTTTACTTATTTGCTTATATTTTCGGTACTGGAAATTGAACCCAGGGGCCCATTTAATTTTGTATTTTGAGACAGGGCCTCACTAAGTTGCTCAGGCTGGCCTTGGACTTTTGATCCTCCTGCCTCAGCCTCCTGAGTTCCTAGAGTTACAGATGTAAGTCACCATGCCCAAATACCCAATAAGAATTTTAATAAAAGAGGCCAGGCAAGGTGGCACACGCCTATAATCCCAGCAGCTCCGGAGGCTGAGGCAGGAGGATTGAAAGTTCAAAGTTAGCCTCAGCAAAAGCGAGGCACTAAGAAACTTATTGAGACCCTGTCTCTAAATAAAATACAAAATAGGGCTGGGAATGTGGCTCAGTGGTAAAGTGCCTCTGAGTTCAATCCCCTGTACCAAAACAAAAAGAAGAATTTTAGTAAAAGAGATGGTATGCTGGGAATTGAGAACAAAAATCTGTTAGAGTGGTAAAGTAAACCAAGGTTTCTTCCAGTTGAAGCAAACTGAGAAAGCTTTACTTATGGGTCAATTTATGGGTCAGTGAAATCAGATGCTTTGGACTACCTTCCTATAGGATAGTCATGCGTGGAAGCCCAATTTCCTCAAAACCTAGTTTTCCCTTAGAAGTTACCTCAAAAAGAGGGGGAAAATGAGCTTCCCTTAAGTGGCTTCCTGTCCTGGGTTTCCATGGAGAGAACATTTTCAAGATTAAAGGACTCTGGCTGTCATTTTTGACCTGAGGGGTCTTAAGATTTATGTTTCAAAGCAGGGTGGGAATTAGTTCTTCTTTTTTTTTCTTTTATCACATGTGTGTGTGTTTGGGCAAATTCACTTTTTTTTTTTTCTTTCCAAAAATGCTGAGAGTTGAAGAATAGTCAGCCTATTTGCTACCGTATTTATTAGCTTTGCAGTAAAGAGAGAATAAGAAATAGAAATATAGTCTGTCAGATTTTCTAGGACCTCTATCACCAAAGTGAAGGCAGAGCTTTTCTTTTTTCCCTGTCAGCTGATAATACTGTACAGCTTTGGTCAGTAATGGTCCTTTGATTAGACACTGATTCAGCCAGTATTTTCTAGCACCTACTGTATGCTCCACAGTGCCTCCTGAGGACCTGGGGTACAAAAAGAAAAGGACACAGACCCTGCATTTCGCTCACTGCTGGCGGGCTGGGGGAACTGTAAGAGTCCTTCTCAGTTTTGAAACTTCACTTCCAATTATTATAGCCAGCAGTGGTTAGCAAGGGAAGGACAGAGGAAGCCCTTAGCCACCAAGAATAAGGTTTCAAAGTCAGGTGAGATTAACATGATGGATAAGAACACCAAGGCTATTTGGAGTTATATAATCCAAGAAAAAATACCTGGAGAGAGCCTGGATCAGCTGACAGTTAGCCCTGATTGATTCTCTCTGCTCTCAGCAAAGAAGTTATCCCATGTGAAGAAAATAACCAAAACAACTGGGCACCAGAGCAGCAAAGTGGGCAGAGGCCAGGAGTGAGTGTGAGCTGGATCTCAAGCCCCCTGACAGGCCTCAGGCATTCTTCTCTCCAGGACGCCCTCCCTGATCCTTTGAACACTAGGAGAAAGCTGGCATAGTTCAGTATAACTTATAGATGGCTACCAGAGAGAAAGCAGAGGAAACTCACAACACCATATAGACATTGATTAGTGCAGTTTTTAAAATCATGTATGTACATGATTCATGAATCACTTATGTGCCTAGCATAGCACTGCAGTTCAGTAAATGGAAACTATTCATGTCTCCTCTGTATTTTCTGTTTGAAACCAGAATATTATTTGTCTTACAAAACGTTCAGTATAAATCTGTATTAGATCATAGTTGTACTGTAACACTTTGTATTTCTTTAATCATTGTCTTCCTGAGATTTCCAGAGTTTACTGAATCTTCATTTTTTTCACGGGAAGGTGCCTTCAAGGCTCATTTCCTTTTAAACAAGAGGAATCTGAAGTTCAAAGCAATGGGGGTTTTTGCTCACATTTGCTGAAATAATTGGTGATGGAACCTAAATGAAAAGCCCAGTCTCCTGGTGTTTGATCCAGTAGTACTTCTGTCACACTATACCACCTCTTCGTATTTGAAATACAAGACAAGGTTTAGTTCCAGGCCTCAGCTTCTTGGATATCAAGTCTTGCCTACAGAGTTCATTACTTTATTTAAGATACTCTACTTTTCTCCCTTTCTTCCTTTTTTCTTTTCTTTTTCTTTCTTTCTTGTTTTTTTTTTTTTTTTTTTTTTTTTGTGTGTGTGAAATTTGCAATATGCCTGCTTTAGCCTCCTGAACAGCTGAGCATACAGGTGTGCACCACTGTGCCTGGCTCAAATACTCTTTTGATTCTCTCTTCTTTTGTCTCCCTGTTAGGACTGAGAATGGTAACTTAGTTGTCCTCTGTGTCTCATGGTCTTAGGTAGGGTGTTGACTATAATGGGCTGATTGGACTGTTTCCCTGGTTAAGATAATAGAAGGAAAGTACATTCATGGTTTATATTAAAGTATATGGATTATTTCCCTCCCTTCATAACTTGAAGGAATGCTTTATAAGGAATGAATGACTTAAGCCTCCTTTTACCCAATCCTTACAGGTCTATTAAATAGGTCAAGTTCCTTGTTAGTCTGGGCTGTACATCCCTGGAAGTAGTACTGAAGGCTACACACCAGTCCTTATCAGCATATCCACATGTCTTTATATTTGCTCATGACAAGACTCCAGACAGACTTTTTTTCCAGTTGCTTTTTGTACAACTGTTGGTTCACTTTCCCAGACTGGGTGTGGTCTCTGATGTCAAAGGACTTGGCCAGTCTCCTATTTGTGCTGATTATTGTCAGTTTTCTTGGCCATTGCCTTAAAGGCACCTAAGCTTCCATAAAATTGCCTTCTAACAACCTAAATGATACTCATCCGCAGTCACTTGTCTTCATGTTCAAAACTGTTGGCAATTCATTGGGAAGAATAAGAGATACAGAATAGCTAAAGAAATACTAAGCAAGAAAAGCAGAGCAGGAGGCATCATCCAAATGGACATGAAAACCAATGGAACAGAATAGAAGACAGAGACAAAACCACATACCTACAGCCATCTGATATTTGACAAAGGTGCCATGTTTTGAAGATGAGACAGCATTTTTTAGACAAATGGTGCTGGGAAAACTGGATAACTATTTGTAGAAAAACAAAACTAGACCCCCATCTCTCTCCCTGCACAAAATTCAAATTGAAATGGATCAAAGACTTAGGAATTAGACCAGAAACTTTACAACTCCTAGAAGAGAACATACAGTCATATAGGAGCTGGCACTGACTTCCTTAACAAGACCCCCAAACACAAGAAATAAATCTCAAAATCAATCAATGGGATGTACAACAAAGGAAACAAGAGCATGAAGAGAGAGCCTACAGAATGGAAGAAAATTTTGGCTAGCTACTCCTCCAATAGATTAAAATCCAGAATATTCAAAGAACTAAAAAAACTTAACAACCAAAACCCCTAAATAACCCTATCAATGAATGGGCAAAAAACTAAACAGACACATCTCAAAGAAGAAACACAAGCGCTGGGATTGTGACTCAGTGGTAGAGCACTCGCCTGGCATGTGTAAGGCACTGGGTTTGATCCTCAGCACACCACATAAATAAAAATAAATAAAGTAAAGGCATTATGTCCATCAACAACTAAAAAATAAAAAAAATTAAAAAAGAAGAAACACAAATGGCTAATAAATACATGAAAAAACATTCAACATCTCTAGCAATCAGGGAAATGCAAACGAAAATTACACTAAGATTCCATCTCACTCCAGCCAGAATGGCAATGATCAGTAGCTGGATTATGGAACCAACCTAGATGCCCCTCAGTAGATAAATGGATAAAGAAACTGTGGTATATATACACAATGGAATATTATTCAGCTATAAAGAAGAATAAAATTATGGCATTTGCAGGTAAATGGATGGAGCTGGAGGATATCATGCTAAGTGAGATAAGCCAATCCCAAAAATCCAGAAGCTGAATGTTTTCTCTGATAAGTGGATGATGATACATAACAAGGCGGGGAGGGGGTAAGGCAAGAATGGAGGAAAGATGAATTGTGCAGAGGAAAATGAGGGGTGGGGAGAGGGCGGAGGGAAGGAAAGATAATAGAATGAGACAAACATCATTACCTTATGTACAAGTGTGATTGTACATAAACGGTGTGACTACTTCATGTGCAACCAGAGAAATGAAAGTTGTACCCCATTTGTGTGCAATGAATCAAAAAATAATTTAAAAAAATGAAAGGGATTAGGACTCAAGAGACCTAGGCGTACATAGGTGGTTAGAAAAAAAAAACAAAACAAAAACAACAGAAATGATGGATGTATCCTGCTAACCCAAACTCAGAACTATTTGAGAAAAATTTAACTTTGATTCAATGATCCAAAATCTTATTGAGAAATCAGATATAGGCAATCCTCTAGAATTTTGCCCAATATTTCCCAAGGATAAAAAAATGGACTATTTTTTAGGCTATCCCTAAACTATAAAAACTAAAGACAATGGACTTATGTTAATATTACTTTCTTACAGGTACATACTTTAACAGCGGAGGTTAACACAAATCCACTATACTAGTTTAACGCAGATCAAACATATTAGTTAGAGCTAACAAAATCTCTTTACCTAGAGTGAATTTTCAAGTACTCTGAATATTGACCCTTTAATATGTGACTTGCACATATTTTTTCCTCCTCTACAGGTTGCCTTTTAGCTCTGTTCCCAGTGTTCTTTGCTGTGTAGAAGTGTTCAAGTGTGATGCAGTCCCACCTGTCTATTCTGCTTTGTTGCCTCTGTTTTTGGTGTCATATTCAGAAGTTCCTGCCAAATTCAGTGTTATGAAGCTTTGCCCTATGGTTCCCTCTAGAAATTTTATAGTTTGGGCCTTACATTTATGTTTTTAACACATTTAAATAATATTTAACTATAAAGAGATTTCTTTTCCCCTGTCCCCCATAATATACTAACATATCTCTATTTGACATTCTTTTTTTTTTTTTTTTTTTTTTTTTTTTTTTTTTGCGGTGCCTGGGATTGAACCCAGGGCCTTGTGCTTGCAAGGCAAGCACTCTACCGACTGAGCTATATCCCCAGCTCACATATCTCTATTTGTGAGGTAAGGTATTGTCAGATCCAATGTCTCGTAATCTCTTTCTAAAGGTACTTTAGCCGCTTCTACTGACTCCACACCTTACTTTGGGGGTTTATTTCTGAAGTCAGCATACAAGTTAAAGATCTAAACTGCCTCTAAGGAATCCCTTACATTTCTGCCAGGTACGGTAGCACACACCTGTAATCTCAGCTCTGGAGGCTCAGGCAAGAGAATTGCAAGTTCAAAGCCAGCCTCAGCAACTTAGTGAGGCCCTAAGCAATTTGGCAAACCATCTCAAAATAAAAAATAAAAGAAAGGCTGGGAATATGGGTCAGTGGTTGAGTGCTTTTGGGTTCACTTCCCAATACCCGCCCCCCCCCAAAAAAAATCTCTTAAAATCTATAAAGAGAAGTATACCTGGTTGTGTCTGTTTTATATAATATTTACATAAATGCATTCATTTCTGCATATGATAGAATAACATATACTCAAGATCTATGTTTTTTTGAACACTAGAATGCTGCTGAGTGCAGCAAAATCCTCACTCTATGGGACAGATCTGGAATTGGAACCATTTGAGGAAACAGATTCAAGTTCTTCAACTTAATTAACTTCTGATTATATATTCTTTGAGTGCCAATACTCAGTCCTCGATACTTTAACTATTATTTGTCAATATTCTGTAACTTCACTACATTAATCTTCTACCCCTGAACAAACTGCTTTAAAGATGAGAATTACAGGGGCTGGGGAGATAGCTCAGCTGGTAGAGTACTTGTCTCACAAACACAAGGCCCTGAGTTCAATTCCCAGTACCACCAAAAAAAAAAAAAAAAAAAAAAAAGAAGAAGAAAAGATGAGAATTACAGCTGCATAAAAAATAAAAAAAAATTCATAATGAAACTTCCAATAAAAAAAGAATACGAACATTAATAAATGCTGGCAAGGATATGAAGAAGGTACAATTGTACATTGTTGGGGGACTGCAGACTCTTATACCACTCTGAAAAGCAGTGTGGAGAATTCTCAAAAAAAAAAAAAAAAAAAAAAAAAACTAGGGATGGAACCACCATATGACCCACCTGTCCTACTCCTTGGTATTTTCCCCAAAGATCTAAAATACTGTAGCCATACAGCCACCTCAGTGTCTGTAGCAGCACAGTGCACAATAGCTAAATTATGGAATCAACCCATATGCCTGTCAATAGATGAATGAATTAAGAAATTGTGTACACACACACACACACACACACATACACACACACAGAGTTTCACTTAGCCATTAAAAAAAAATAATAACATTTGCTAGTAAATGGATGGAAATTGAGGATATCATGCAAAGTGAAATAAGCCAAACTCAGAAACTCAAAGGTTGAATGTTTTCTGTCTTATGTAGAAGCTAGAGTAAAATAAAGCAGAGAGGGAGGGAAGGATAGGATAACATAAAGAAACAACCAAATATAATTTAATAGATGAGCAAAAAAGAAATCTAGTAAAGGAAGGAGAATGGGAGAGGGGAGGGAGGCCTGGGAAGGGGAGATCATGAACTGAAATCAATTTCAATGCATGTATATGAGTTTTTCTGGGATAAACCCAACTTCTATGGATAACTATAAAGCGCTGATAAGAGAAAAGAAAACTGTTGGCAAGTACACAAAATAAGTGACGATGGCAGAAAAGAAGCCAGGGAGGAAAGTACCCCACACACTGCAGAGCATCTGACTCTACTGAATCCAGAACTCTGTGCTGGATTTGGTCATATTATAAGATGGAGAGGGCATGTTGTAGGTGGTCACAGTAGATACACTGGAAGAAGGATCTCATATCTCATTGTACCTATCATAGGTAACTTGAAGGAACCCAATCCTCAGTGCTTTGAATTTACAGTAGTTGTTAGATACACTGCTAGTTCTTATTGACTAATACATTAATAAAGAAACTTATAACTTAAAAGTATTTTATGATTGGTATTCATTGCAAGCCTGTGTGTTTTAGTTTATGCATTTAAACTCATGATTCTGAGAGGATATTCACATACATGTTGCACTGACCTTGAGTTCTGTGGCACAAAAAACCCTAGGAGTCCTGGCCCAAGATAGATTGAAGTGGTGGGCTGGAGCAGTAGCTCAGTGGCAGAGCACTTGCCTAGCTTGTGTGAGGCACTGGGTTTGATCCTTAGCACCAGACAAAAATAAACAAAATAAAGGCAGTCTGTCCGTCAACGACTACAAAAAAATTTTTTTTTAATAATAAAAAAAAAAGATTGAAATGGCTTTCCTTGATCTTAAGATATTAGTGTCTCAATTGTGACTTCTAGGTTTGGCTCCAGAGAAGCATAGAGAACTCTTTGTTTTTTGATGGCTTTGGCTGGGTAACCACACAAGTCACTTCTGATCACCAGCCCTTGGCCACAGTTGGTCACATGACCCCACTTAGCTGCAAGCTGGGACTGTGGCAGGGTACTTGGGAAGTCCAACAGCAGCACCATATCTGTTTTGCAGTAATTTGCTTTTCATTGATCCAGAGGGGTCATCTATCTTCAACCTTCAACATATCTATATTCTAAATAGTATCCTTGATTGGACTTGCAAAAAAAAAAAAAAAAAAAGAAAAGCAACCACAGAAGTGAAATTTCTGTGCATGCTAGTCTAATATTGATGTTCATATACTAATTATAAGAATTAGCCTATTGTTATGCATAAGTAGAAAGAGTTTAGAATTCTATAATTGAGCTATGCTTACAAATTAAGAATCTCTATTCCCTCGTCCTGCATTTTAATAAATAAAAAGAAAAGAGTGTGGGCTCACTATCATTGTATTTTCTAGGAAAGAAATTAAAGGGAAGAGAGTGAGTGATGACCAGAATATAAAAATGGCCTTTGCTACTCTGACTCTATTTCTACTCTATTCCTTGCTTCTCTTAGAGTTCACGATCTCTGCTCCTACCAGCTCCATCTTTGTTTTATGTATTGTTTCTCTTGGGAAAAATCCAATTTCAGTCCTCATGACCAGAGGCCTTCTAGCCTACCTGGTTCTAGCTGCCTTGGTTTGTTTTAGTCTTGCCTCACTGCCTACCTCTTTGAACTGATTTATGCCTTCTTGTGTTGATGCCTTCAGCAATTAATTTCATTCCATATTTTAACTACTTAGAAAATATTATCTGAATGGTTTCTAGAAATTACTTCTACTCGTGGCAAAAAAGAATTTCTGGTGAAATGACTTCTACTTCTGGTATTTTGTGCACACAAAGACTGAACCATGATAAGTATAATGTAAACACTTATGAAATATTGCCTATAAGTACCTTTTTCCTAAATTAGGGATTGTCTCCATGAAAAGGTATAAAAGAATGCATATTCCACTTTCTCACTTTTTATTCTTGATTGAAGGCTGATGTAAAAGCAACAGGAGTCGTTTCCAGTTAGAAGTCATCAGCACCATCTTATGTTTTTGCCTTTTTTTTTGTGGTGCTGGGAATCGAACCCAAGGCCCTGTTCATGCTGCCACTGAGCTACATCTCCAGCCCTACCATCTTTCTTCTAATAAAACAGGGTCAGTCTCTTAGGAGCAAAAGTGTAGATTTTGAGAGGAGGGAATCATGTGACTTAGAAGTTGTGAACAAACTTGGCCTAGATGCCTCTTTGCTGGCATGGATTAAATAACAGTGATTTAATAATAAATTTAAACGTTCTAGGGGGCTGGGGTTGTGGTTCAGTGGCAAAGCACTTGCCTAGCATGTGTGAGGCACTAGGTTCGATTCTCAGCACCACAAATAAATAAATACAATAAAGGTCCATTAGTTATTTTATATATATATATATAAATATATATATATATATGTTTTAGAATATATATATATATTATATATATATATATGTTTTAGAATATATATATATATATATATATATATATATATGTTTTAGAATTCAGGTTATTATTGCTAAAAGGCATCCTCTTTTCCCTTCATGTTCCTTCTGTATAGGATTCTCCAAATGGCCAGGTGCTGTGGCACACATAATTCCAGCTATATGGGAGGCTGAGACAGGAGAATCACAAGTTCAAATCAGCTTCAGCAACTTAGGGAGACACTGTCTCAAAATAAAAGCATAAAAAGGGCTGGGGATGTAGCTCTGTGGTGGAGTGCCCCTGAGTTCAATCCCCAGTATCAGAAAAAGAACAACCTAAATTTTTATTGTTTTGAATAGAAAAGCCATACAACTAAGCAAGGGTAAAAAGTGTGTCAAGTAGACGCCTTTCCCACAGTCGAGCTGTGAACTTGTTCTGTAATGCACACTTCAAGGCTGTCTTATTTAAGCAAATCCTCCTGAGCCCTAAAATTGATTTGTTGTATTGCTTCCACATTTTTTGCCAACAGTTATTTAGACAGAGCTGAAACGTATTAAACACTGGTTGAGTTCTCCATTGTCCTGTCTGGCACTGTGTTTCTATCCTTAATGTTCACTGGTACACATTAAATCACTAAGGGGCTCATTATGACTGAATTCCAGCCAGGCCTTCGTTTCCTCCACACATGTCCCTGCCTGGTATTGCTTGTAGTCTTTAAACTCCACTTTGCATGTATGCGCATGTGCACACATGTGCATGCACACACACACACTTGTGTGTGTTTTGTTTACAGAGCATAAGATACAGCATGAAATCTTTTCAATTATATTAAAATTTTGTTTTCTATTATACATTCTCTTATGTTGAGGGCATTTCAAGTTAAAAACAAAAATACTAGTTCTGCCTACTTAATGTTAAAATTGGGGTGAAATAGAATAGGTAAGGAGAGGTTGAAGTTTTATTCTAAGTGAAAGTATATGAATAAAGTCAACTGTAATTAAAATCATTTAACCTGTAGTTACATTTTCCAAACCAGAGTGACAGACAGCATTGAAACTGACCACTGAATTATGGAAATTGAACTGAAACGAACCTTGGTTTATTGCATCAATCAAAGTACCTTTTTTTCCCATTTTGGGTGCACTGATCTCCATATAGTCCTGGTGTTAGTGGGAAAACTTGGTCAAAAAGGATAATTACTTTTTTATTTAGTTGCATACTCTTCAAAAGGCAACAGCAAGTATTCATTAATTTCCATCTGATAGAGCAGAACTTTTTTTGTGACTAAACAATTGAAACAGGAAATGACCCAAGATACAGTTTCCATGACACCCTGTCACTTGGATCCAGTTTTCCAGAAGATGAAAGACCAAAGCCGGCTTTTGATAGTGAGTAACTAATTGGACTGGCTGATAGTGGGAGTTTTTTAATGTGAAAAATAAAGGAGAAAAAACTGGAACAGCTGTGTTTTGGTACAGTTGTCTAATCCCCAGATAAAACACTCCAAGGACATTGAAATTGAATAGTGCCTTTAGTTGAGGGGAAAAATCTAAAATCTGTCAAAGCACCAGCTTACT
The DNA here is from genome assembly GCF_902686455.1 of Sciurus vulgaris. NCBI lineage: Eukaryota > Metazoa > Chordata > Mammalia > Rodentia > Sciuridae > Sciurus > Sciurus vulgaris. Next base: position 53,034,123 of record NC_136461.1, read on the forward strand.
TTAGAGAAAATACAGAATATATTTATGTGGAAAAGCAAAACAAAAACAAAAAAAAAAGAGAAAAATTTTACAGAGCAATTATACTAAGTAATGCCTTTTAGGAATTTGTTCATGAAAAATATGATTTCATATTTTTAAGATGCGCTCTAGCATGTGAAAGAAGAGACTACTTTTTTGGTCCACATTTTCAAATGTGTTTCTGTATAGGGTGGTGGGTACAGCTGATGAGTTTTGTAAGGAAGTTCAAAACTATTGGTAATTTATGTTGAACAATTGGGACAATTAGAAATCTTTTTATTGGCCAGTTCCCCATAAATTTAAGTTTCAATTGGCTATATTTTGCAACTGAAGGGCCTCTCTAGAGAATTAAATATGACTAAGCCAGGGGTTTGTTAGACTAATAGTTTCAATTTCCTATGTACTATTGGGACGATCTTTGTCTGGGAAACTTAGATTCCAATTTCTGGCCTTGCCAGCCATCAAGCTAAGGGACCTGAACCTCTGTCACTATTTCCCTTTCTGTTGTTCAATGAAGAGGTTGGAGGTAGCCCTTAGAGCTCTGTCATTCTGTGTCCTTTTGAAATGCAGGCCAAATTTGACAACTCCCGACATAAAGGAACCACTGATGTGCACAACAGAAATGCACATGAAAAGGTTCAAATTTTTGATATGGAGAAAACACCTGTTTTAGTTAAAAGAAATGAAATGTATTATCACCAGAGACTAATGGCATTTATCACCACAGACTAATGGCACAGACTAATATTAGAATTGTATTTTCTTATATTTAAATCTGGAAGGACACAATGGTCTTGGACTTAATAATTTTATTATTAATTTACAACCCCTTTGTGTATCAGAACCCTATCGCTGTCATTTTTACAACATTTGGATTTACCTATTGGGTTGAATGCTTTCATTTTTATATATAGGTTCCTCTTAGTTTATTTTGCTTTCCTAAGCAATAGGGTAAAAACAGGTGTTCACTGTGAAATACTATTATCTTTAGGAGACAGGATGTGGTAGTGAAAATACAGACTGACCTGGACATAACCACGTGCAGATCGCCTATTGCAAAGCTCCTTTCCACACTGTACCCACCTTTGGGTGGACTGCAGATTCCATGAGGCCTAGGACCTCCTGCCCACCCTTTAATAAGTCAGCCACCAGCACTGTGCCTGTCCCAAGGAAGGCACTACTTAGATGTTTAAATCAAAAGACTGTGAAGACAAGTGTGATGATGTTCACAAAACATCCAGTAATTTGTTCAATTGGTCATAGTTCTTATTTATAGTTTTATTTCCATGAATTGATATTTTAGGATACTGTTGGTTTCAAAAAGCAACTCTTGAGACCAAAACTTCCAAATTTTTCTCCGGAAAAAAAAATTATTTTGCCTATCCAGGAGAGCATTTCTTTTCTGGTTGTAGGTCCTCAGTCTTCTAGATCCGCATCTCACTCAGTGTGAGACTAGTGCTTTTTCTACCACCACCAACACCACCACCCAGTTTAAACTCTGTAGGTTCCTGCTGGCGTTGCCTCTTCTCAAGGTCATCATACCCAGTGGAGGGGAAAAAAAGTCAAGTGCAATGGTGAGTCCGTGGGCTGGTATTGCTGTCAGGGTAGCTATCTTACTCTGCTTATCTCGCGGCATGAACATTCCGCGAGCTCTGGAAGGAAGGGCCCGGGAGATTTCTCTTCCTCCATGCACCCTTGGTGGCCTCAGCAGAGACTTGGCTTTCCCGCTGCCTCGGACAGCGGACAGCGCTGGGGAAGGTTGGAACGCAGCTCTTCCAGCTGCCCCACCTCCTGTCCCAGCCCACCCGGGGCCCCGCCCCTCTTGGGAGTGCAATACCCCGACCCCCCACCCCCACCCCTCCTTTTGGCCGGGTTAGGCACCCTTCCTTGCACCCTTGTCTCCACCACCTCTTCGAACCCTCACTCCGTTTGAGATTACCTGGCAGGAGGCTGCATAGAGGCTAATGTCCTGCTCCCTTGGGCCTCTGCGCTCTTCCCGGCGCCATGCCACCCAGCACTGGCTGTCCATTCCTCTGCCTTCACCGCGCTCTCTGCCCTTTGTCTTCCATGCCTGCGCCTCGCCTGCTCCTTCTGCTTCTCCTGCCCAGTAGCTCTTCAGGGATGGTGTGAGATCTGGCTGCCTTTTCCACCTCCACGTCCCTTCCATTCTTATCCACTTTGGCTTGCTTTTTATTTTTAATTTTTTAACCTGGTTAAAAAGTGTGGAGATGGTACGGGGTGGAGGAGACGCTCTTTTTTATGGGGCAAAGTGTCCTATGGAAAACAAGGTGGTGTGTCGCGGCCGTGGGAGTTACTGTGGCCGTTCAGTGTGTGTCATTTTGTGTGCTTCTAAGAAGTGCCAGGTGCCAGGGATTCTCTTTTAGTGATAGGCCAGACTAGGCTGCAGCCTGCCACTTGGTCATTTAACATGTGATAAGCACTGGGATGTGCTTGGCACTGTGTTGAGCTCTAGGAATTAAAAAACAAAACAAAACAAAAATGCCAAAGTTCCTGGTGGGTGCCAAGACAGGTAGTACTGTAGCACTGTCGTTTATTGAGCACTTGCTAAGTGCTCCGTATTCTTATCTGCTTTACCTTATGTAATCCTCACAACCTTTCTTGGAGGTAGATAGTAAGATTGACTCTTTAATTGCAGTTAATGAATGGAGAGCCAGCATTTAACCCCCTGGACTCTTAAGGACTACACCCAAGAAGAGCAGTAAAGGGCCACAACAAAGTGAATGCTTACAAAGGCAGGCTGTGTTTAAATCAGTTTATGTGCATTAATTAACTTAATCTTCTCAACCACCAATGAGGTAAGTACTGTTAGGATTATTTTAATACAGAGGAGGACTGGAAGGACAAAGATGAAATGACTTTTCATAGAGCTGTACACTAATGACAGCAGAACCAGGGGTAAACTCAGGCTGGCTGAAATGGTTATAAGGAGGGGGGAGGAGTGATTTTTTTTTTTTTTTTTTTAACCTGGAGGGGTGAGAGGGGAAATATTAAGAAAGATCCAAAGGATGTGACTTTTAAGCTTAGCATCTGGTGTAGAGCATCTGATGCACCTTGTGTGTGATGGTTTTGTTTCTGCCCAGTACACATTGTGATTTCTGATAAAAGATTCTCTTGAATGGCACCTAGAAAGTTGTTTCAAATGGCAATAAAGCTGTTTAGGATTCTGGCATGAATTTTCCTGAACAAATACTTTGAATTGCCTGCTCTTTGTTCAAGCAGCTCCATTACTATGGTTTTTGGAGTAATTAGAAAAGTCACAGTTCTAAAGTGATTGGAGACCGCAGCTCCATTACTATGTTTTTTGGAGTAATTGGAAAAGTCACAGTTCTAAAGTGATTGAAGACCATTGGTAGACAAGGAATTGCATTTGCTTTGGGGTTCTTTCTATAATAACTTTTAGGGTGCAATTTCAACTTACTCACCTGTGAGATGGAATTAGTAACTTTACCATCTCGTGTGAGATGTGAATCCTTGGGAGTGATGGAAGCTCATGACTTTCATGACTTGTTAATTAGTAGATCTTTGTTCTTTTCTTTTGTGTGTGTGTGTGTTACTGGCAACTGAACCCTGGGCTTTGTATATGCTAGGCTCCAGTGTGCTGACCTACATCCTTAGCCCCTTATGTTTTATTTTGAGACAGGGTCTAAGTTACCCAGGCTGGCCTTGAACTTGTAATCCTCCTGCCTGCGCCACCGTGCCTGCCTATTTTATACATCTTATTGATCCAGGTTGTTCTGGATGTGTTCAGATCAGAACAGGACAAACAATTTAGAGCCATAGCCACCTATCTCCAAGGGAGCCTTTCTTCATTTCCCTCATCCAGGTATAGTTTCTTTTACTATGCTCTTTGTGCCTCTCTCATGCCTCTTTCCGAAGTCATGCATTATGGTTGTATCCACTTCTGCCTGCTCCACGAGATCCAGGGCCTGCCCAAATCATCTTTGCCCTACTCATTGATTTTGACACCATGGTTGAGACTATAGCCAATGTTGATTGAATTGAATGGGTCACCTGGTTGATATCAAGATGGAAGGTGATATTTTACTTTTGGTTGCTCTCCTTTACTCTCTGAGTCTGAAAAGTTTGCATCATGCACAGATGGACATGGAGCAGAGGCTCTGAGGCTCCGGGGGAACTGAAGTAGGAATCTGCTGGCAGCGCAGGAGATTGGGAATGTGGAAACTCAGGTTGGATTAGGAAGATGAGCCAGAAATAAGACAAAAACAAGCTTTCAGAGAGTGAGAAAGGAACTTGAGCTCCACTGACTTCTTTTGATATGTCAAAATATGAGACTTAGAGGAAAGGGCACCTATAAGAGTCAGGAGACTCCAGTCCAACCTTAAGTATGTACATGGACAAATCATTTAAGGGTGGAAGCTTTGTGTCCTCATCTTTAAGGCAGACAAAGTAATATATACCATGGTCTTCTCATGTGTTTTTGTAGGAACGCCCACAGAAGCATCCTTGTATTATGTAAGTAATGGGCTGATGTGGAGCACTGTGGGAACTTGCTGAGAGAGAACTAGCATCAGATTTAGAACCAGAGGATGTAAGAGCATATCCTCTCTTCTATGACCTAAGACTAGCAAATTAATCTCTCCAGGCCTCAGTTCCTCATATGTGCAATGAGGGAACTCCACTGAGATATAACCCAGCCCCTCTTTATTACTTTTAAGCTCAAGGCAGCATCTCAAGCATGAGTAAGTTGCTTCCCTGGTTCTACCTTTCAATCCTTGAGGAAGGTTCTGGGCTCCCAGGCTCTTTCTTTCCTTTGGCGACCTTGCCATCAACCCCCTTGCTCTCTTCCCCCTCCTTTTCTCCTTTCTTTTCCCCTTTCCCTCCTCCCCTCTTGCTCCTTCTGCACCCCCTCCTCCTTCATTCTCTTGCCCTTCCCAACTCTGTTTTTCTCCTTCCATGATTGGCGACGGCTCCCCTCATCTTTGTTATTCCGAAGACAAGCAAAGAGGAAAAAAAGATCTTTTGGTTTCCATTTTAAGGATTTTATTAGTAACTATAAGAGAAAGTGCAGGACATTGCAGAAAAACAATACCAAGAATTATACAGAACTCAAAATTCAGTGACATCCATACCTTCTCCATTACCTCTTTCCTAACTTAAGGGTGGATGAAGAATGCTCTCTGCTTTTACTTCTGAGGGTGGGGGCTCATCATCTCTTTGAACCGCCATTCTCAAAGGCCTTATGGCTTCCTCCATGTTGGTGTCTTTAATGCCTGTGGTACTTGCCCCTTGTAGCAAGTATGGACTTTTCATTTTTTAGAAATCTCCAGACTAGGTAATAACAAGTTCACCGGGCCTTGGCTCTGCCCAGAAGGGAATAATTGCAAAGTAAATCCTAGACTGTAATAAGGAATTGTTGAAAGCGCGCCATCTTTAATCCCTTTTTGGCTTCAGCCACTTGTTATTAAAAAGGTAGATTTGAATCAACTAAAGATGAACAGCTTTAGTTCATTTATCTTTCTTGGCTTAAAATGAGTAGGAAGGAAAGGGGAATTAGGGTAAAACACTGAAGTTATCCAGTGATTTTTATAAGGTCTAGTTTTTCTTTGACCATACAATCAGCTCTAGTGGACCTTTTAAAGTGGAGAAGTTTTGTTAAATCTCCAAGGATAGAAGAAAAACACTACAAGATTATATATAAATTGAAGTTACAGCTATGAGGTAGATTTTATGAAAGCATATATTTATTTTAGAACTTGACATGTTATACCTATTTTAATTTTAGCAACATTTGCATTCCCTTCCAGTTTATTAATGAGGTAAATCTAAGGCATAGAAAATGATCCTCTACTGATACTCTTAGATATATTTTGTCTTGCACAACTATTGTTAAATTTTTTAATTCAGAAGGATGAAAAAATAACAGGTTTCGGGGGGGGGGGAACCTTTATCAATACATTTTTGACATCTTGCTGAAAAACAGACAATGCAGCAAGCATATGCCCCTTCCCCATACCCACAAAGTTATGTTTATGACAATACTGAAGACAGATTGCAACATTCATAAAAAACCTATACTTAGGGTGACTTAGTGTGCTTGTTAAACTGCATTTTAATGAAACTTTTTACTGAGAGTCAAGAACCAGGAGTTCTGGTTGGACTCTCAGTGCTGGCATTTGTTCAGCTGCATGAATCTGAGCACATCAGTATCTTCTCTCATCAAAAGAGGGGAGAATTCAGTGAAACTTCAGAAGTTGATTGCTGTTTTGGTTGCCCTGCAACTTAGGCACCCTTTTGGCTCTGGGCGCCCAGGGACTGGTAGGGGGAAGGCAGGTAATACTCCTTTCTGCCTTACAACAGCTAGTGTGGTGTGTGTTACTTTCTCTAGGTGAGCAGAAACTGTTGCCTGTGACTTTGAAAATTCAATAGAAATGGGACAATCTGTGATTTCAAATGCATGGAGAAAGAGGAGATGCTACTGATAGAGCAACCCGCTCTCCATAGTGGCCCTCTTGTGAGGCCAGTTCCATGGCTTGTTCTCCTGGGCAATGTTCTCAGCTACCCAAGCCCATGAAGCAGACTGAGTGTCTGCTTCTTGTTGTGTTCCTAATGTCTATCTGATAAATCACCTTTCTGATTAATTTATATCTTGAGGTATTGTTTTTCTAGTGGATACCATCCAGGCTTACAAAGTTTTAAAACTGTTAAAACCAGAAATTGGCAAAGAGGTTGGCACAGTGGGTCCAAGACTGAGATAAGTTGAGGTAATGCTAGGTGCCCTTATGAACCTCCTGCAGGATTATCATATGATTAAAATGAGATGGTCCATATTGGAGTGCTTTGGACCTTGAGAGTTCAGGGTATTCATTGCTTATTATTCTTGGTGGAGAGAGAAATCTATGGGCTTAATATGGCTGTGGGTACAACTGGGATTGAGAGTATCAAAGAAAGGCCACACTTTTGTGTAGTAAAGGATTTGATAATGGTTCTGGTCCTTATGGTGAAGAATCTGTTTCTTTTGCCCATCTGTGTGTGGCAGGCACAATGCCTGTTAGATGCTAGATATTTGGGGACTCTTTTTATTTTTATTGTAACTAAGATCTCTGTAGGCACTGCAGGACATTAAAGCAGAGTCTAACAGTATGGTAGGTAGGATTGGGAGAACTTTGCAAATGAAGGAGAATAATAGCCCTTCTGCTATAGAACAGTCACTGTTTTTTTCTTATTTGATGTTACTGCCCCTTATTTTATAGATGGGGAAATCCTCACTGAGAGAAAGTCTTAGTACCTCGCCCAGTCTGTGTTCCAGGTAATCTCTTTAGAGGAGAGCTTTCTCTTTTTCTTTCTTTTAAAAAAATATTTGGGGACAAGTTCGGCCAGTATGTCCCTTCTTCATACTATTCATTTCCACTCATGTTTTACTTTCTCTGTTTGAATCTTAGCCATCAAGATAAAGTATGGTTCTCAAGTGTTGACCTAGCTTATTGAAATAATGTTTTTGGAGAGCATGACTATCCCTCACTTAAGAATTCTCCAGGGTCTTCAGCTAAAAGTGAAACCCACACTGACTGCCAGTAAATGCCTTTTGTAGCCTTGGAAATTCAAAGTGATTTATCACTTGGTGGTAATAACTGAAGCCCTCCATATACAAGAAAGGAGTTAAAGGTAGAAAGGCCAAAAATAACAAGTATAACCATATGGCTTTTTTCAAGAGGTATCCATATGGCTATCTAGCTAAGAAGGCCTCTTGCCAGCTTGGCTGTGAGTTTTCTTTTTTGTAGCTCTACATAAAAGTCTTTAATTTCTGCTCCTCTTAACTCCTTTGAAAACATTGAAACAAGGAATGGGGGAGACAGCAGAGCTAGAGTCATGGTTGGCAATAAGATTATTGGTGCTTTCTCTGCAACAAAGCTACGTAATGACCCCATTTGTATTTTTTTTTAGCCTCCAGCAGTAGCTCAACTTTTCAGGATGGTTCCTAAGGTCGAGTTTGGTGATGTCAGCTCATGACCTACGCTTAGCTATCTCCTCAGGCATCAAGCCTGAAATAGGTTGTCAATGTCCTGATGAAATCAATGTATGTTTCAGTCCATTCAGTTTCAATATGTATGAATGATCAAGTAAGTGGCATAATTTGGCCTGATTTGTTGTCATGGAATTATTATTTGTCCCTAGAAATTACAATTAGAATAATAACTGGTAATTATTCTGAAAAAGAACATGAAGTCGATCTGCTCACAGGTTCCAGAGCTCGTATTTTCTTTTTTGGGTGCAATGGAGATGGAATCCCCAGTCCAGGCTCTCCTCATTGGTATGCTGGTGTCCATGTGATTTTGGTCACATTACAGAATAATTTGGATAATTTGGGAGGAAAATACACATTCACAGTAATGAAACAATATAATATATATACTTATGGCAAAGAAAAGGAAAAACAGGGATCTGGATTAACCTGAATGACATTTTCTTAGATTTTTTTTCCTCCTAATGAATCCTCTATTCCCATTAATGCAAATAATTTAATAATTTAACTTTTTAACAATTTATACTCATCTTAACTGAACTAGATACTTCTAAAAATAATTTCTTTGGGATACACATTGTGAACAGAATTGGAGACTGTGAAAGTTATAGACACTCAGGTTATATTGAAAACAGAAAGGAAATAATACAAACTACCATTTTGTGTGAGACACTGAATTTAAATTACTTCAACAGTCTCCTAAACCTAGATGTGTTTCCAATCTGATTGGTTTGACATTTGTTTAGGACCTTTGGAATATAAGCCCATGCAATTAAAGACAAAAATGAGTTTCTATCATTTTAAGTTTGAACTCTTGCAAAGCGTTTTTCCCTTCTTAAATCATTTTGATTATTAGTGTTTGTGGTGATTCGGCTTCCTCATATGAAATAAATGTTATTATGCAACAGCTGTAGTTGTGTTGTCGGAATGCATGCCAATTTCTGCTCAGATTGAGCCGCAGGGACTGATTGTTAGCTCCCTAGCTGCCTGGGAGAGAGGGTAATGTAAAATTAATGTATGAGGAAAGGCCTGTTATCTGACACAATTTGGGGATGCAGGTGGTCTGAAGTGGAATACAGAAATTAAACTAACATGCTAATCTGTTTATGTTTAGGCAAAAGCAGCTGAGATTCACAGCTCCAATTCTGTTGCTTTTAATTGTAATAATTGGGGAGGCATCAGTTTTACTCCTTCCCTTGTCCAATTCTACTTTCTGAACTTAAAATATGTATAAAACTTGAATTTGTTTGGATCTTCTCATTTTTGGAATTTATGGTGTGCTTCATAAGGTTGCAGAGGAAGTGGTGGAAGAGACTTAATAGGATTCTTACATGAATCTCTGAGAAAATGCTGATTTATTCAAGTAGTTTTTTTTTCCCTTCATAAGAAGCATGTAAACTAGACCAACACTGAATATTCCAAATTAATTCTAATCCACAGATATTGCAACATCTCCTCCACCCCTAATCAGCTATGCAGTCCCAATTTTTGTTTTTGTTTTTGTTTGGTACTGGGGAATTGAACCCAGGGACGCTTAGCCACTGAGCCACATTCTCAGCCCTTTTTTATATTTTATTTAGAGACAGAGTCTCCCTGGGTTGCTAGGGCCTCACTAAGTTGCTGAGACTAGCTTTGAACTTTGGATCCTCCTGCCTCAGTCTCCCGAATCGCTGGAATTACAGGTGTGTGCCACTGCGCCCAGCCCAATTCTTAATATATGTATCTTTTTTTACACTTTCTTTTTTTCTTGGTGATTCTGCAGTCCGTTATCTTTCTCTACTCTCATTTTAGCCAAAACAGTCAATTTCAGTACCAAGTGTCCTATGGTATCCAGTGTATAGCTCTGTAGTGTCATTTCGAACATGGTTCTAGAATAGCTGCTTTGCAGCTCTGCCTCATCCCTGGACCTGGAGGCTGTCTTATTTGGTAATACACCATATTATTGTGTTTGTACCCCTAGCACCCAGCATAGTGCTTGGCACATACTTGGTGCTTAATAAATATTTATTCATTTATCAGATTCTGACAATGAGGGTGTCACAGTGGAAAGAATCAAAGACCAAGTAATGAGCCAGACACCATGTTCTGTGTTTTCATGAACATCTCATTTAATCCTTAAAATAATCTCATATGATAAACATTATTATCCCTGTTTTATAGGATTATTAGCTCACATTGATCTGAGTTGATTAGAATTCTGGGTTTGAGCTCACATTTTCATCCTCTGATTTTTGTTCTTCCTACTCTCTCACAAGGGGATATTCTACAATATAGAAATATATCTAGGGAAATTTTTTTCTAAAGACTTCCCTTGGATTCATAGGAGCAATTAATTCTTTTTTGTCTTTCATATCCATCCCCTCATAAACAAAACCTCAAAATTTGTCTAGAGCTGGAATGAGAAGTCATAGCACTGGAGTTAACTTGAGCCAGATCTGTTTTCATTCTGACTTCTCTACTTAACTACCAGTGTGATCCTAGACCAAGTCATTTAAGCCTCAGTTGTGTCATGTAAATTGGGGATACTATTACAGGTTTGTTGAATTTGAAACCCCAAAATCCCAAATCCCCCCAAATCTGAAGCATTTTGAACCTGACATGATGTTACAAGTGCAAAATTCCACACCTGACTTAATGTGATGTGTTACAGTAAAAATACAGGTACACTAGAAATATTGTTTAAAATTATTTTCAGATTGTGTACAAGGTGTATATGAGAACGTAAATAATGAATTTTGTGTTCAGACTTGGATTCTGTTGCCCAAAATATTGTACTATATATATGCAAATACTTCCAAATCTGATATACAAAGCATTTCTGGTCCCAAGATTTTTACAAAGGGACATTTAACTTGCAGGACCTGTCTCATAGGTTTGTGAGGATCAGAGTTTGATGTAGATAAAGCACTTGCACTGTGTCTGAGGCATAGTAAATGCTAGCTGCTGTCAATGTAGTAAAGAGGTAGCATCTCATTCATTCATCCAGCAAATATTTATTACACTTGATCTTAGCCAAAAGGCCAAGACATGATCAGCCATTTGTTGTTCTTTGGTGCTGGGGATCAGCACTCAGGGTCACATGCATACTAAGCATGCATTTTTGTCCCTGTTCTACATTCCCAGTCCTAGCACAATTTTTTAAAAATATTTTTTATTAGTTGTTAATGAAGTTTTATTTATTTATTTGTAGGTAGTGCTGCAAATTGAACTCAGTGTCTCACACATGCTAGGCAAGTGTTCTATCTACCACTAAGCTACAATCCTAGCCCTACAATGTTTTTTTGTTTTGTTTTGTTTTATTTTTTAATGTATCCTGGATACTAGGCATTTTCTGGTCCTACTAATTCATCACTTACCAAAACAGACAAAAATCCTTTTCTGCATGGAATTTACATTCCAGTCACATTCCATCAGGAAAAACTAAGCAATAGACATAGTGAATACATAAAGAATAGCTAGTGCTATTAAATAAAAAAGAAGTAAAGGAAGGTAAAGAGAATTAAGTGGGTGTGGGAGGATGACTGGAGGGGAGGCTATGAGATTATAATAGGATATTTACTATAGGCCTCACTGAAAAATTATATTCAAAGATGAGGGATTTTTACCATGTGGGTAACTCTAAGTTAGTCTCTGGGAGAGCCTGGCAGGATGTGGGTGAACAGCAAGGAGACCAGTGCAGCAAAATGATACAAATGGTCACTAAGACCTTAGAGGCCAGTGCGAGAGTAACAGGGAACCATGAGGGCCAAGGTGGGGCGGGGTGGGTCTTGAGTAGAGAAGTTACATAATCAACTTTGGATTTAAGTTGGCAGTCATCATGACCAAGAAGCTTCCCCTCAGGAAGAGGGACCTGGACAGTGTAGCACCTTTACCTGATCACTCTTTTTTTCTCCTATTAGCATAACCCTTTTACACTTTAAAGTATATGCCACCTTCCTGTGGTAGCTGCCCTGCCTTCTCTATGTCATTGATTGAACTTGGCAGTCCTGGGGCTGAATTGGTTGTATTCCTTGGGAAACAAAGGAAATGATTAGATCTTCAGAGGGAAGGAAAGTGGAATCCTGTGGTAGCACAGCTTGTGCTGCTCTTTGAACATGACTTGATCTCTTGCAGGCTTCCCTTTCTGAACCAGGAAGCCTTTGAAGAGGATCTCGGGAGGTGTTGGTCTGGTTTAGTGTTTTTTAAATGTTTGAATCTCCTTAAGGGGAGGATCCATTATGGGATAGGAAGAAGAGCTTAAGTGTAGTAATTTGTCAGCCCATGACCTGCGCTTAACTTCTCAACTCCAAGATAACAGCCACAGATGTACTCTCAGCCACAGGGGAGTGGTTTCTATGCTGCATCTCCAGTGAGAATCAATGACTCTTAAGCCCAACTCTCAATATCCAGGCTGGTCTCCACTGTTTCATTGACGTACTCTCGTTAACAACCAGGTTAACTTAAATTCCCCTTCCTTTTTAATACAATACACAGAAATAGGGTGATGTGAGGGAATAGTAGAGGGAATGGGAATGGGTCATGATGCACAGTGTCACATGGGGTTGGAGGCAGAGGAGCTAGGTCTATGCCTTTTTTGTCAAAGCAACTATGTGACTATGCCATGTCTGAGCCTAAGTTTCCTTGTCTCCAAAATGGGTTGTGTCACACTTGTCCTTTCTGACTCAGAGGAAAGGGGAAAAATGAGGTATATGCATATCACCAACTCACAAGTTTGTAACTCCAGGTGTTGGGAACCACTTTGGGTGACATTATTGTTTGGGAAGGGACAAAGAACTGGGATGGTTCTTGTTAACTTTTTGTAGAGAACATCAGCATGCCTAGTATTTCTCTACTGCTTCACTCCCTGGGACTTGAAGTTTTGGCTTCCTGTTGTATTCTAGAACCCCACAGATAAGATAAGAACCTGGTCTGAACCATCAGCCTGTGCACCCCAACAGGGCTTATCCTCTAGCTAGGGTGTCTGTGAAAATCTTTGTGTCCCTCACCATGCCCACATTTCCCCATTATGTTAATCATTTGAGGTAATATCAGGGATAGTTGTCTCTTTATTGAGTTAAAGCTTTCACAATTAAGGGTTTACTCATTAGCAGGAACTTTTAAAAAAAATCTCATTAGCCCCTTGTTACCCATTTGATAACAAATACTTAAAGGAAGAATTTGCCAAAACACTAATAGCTTCTTGAGCCTGATTGATAACCTTTCTGCCTTCAGCAATGGAAATGTGGGAAAATTGCAGATGCTAAATAAGTAATCTGGCTTGGGGCCAGCAAGCCTTTGATTGAGGCACAGCCAGGGACCGCTGCAAGGAGAGTCACATCAAATACCCTGAGGAGGTCTGAGTTCAGCTATGGAAACATGAAGAGCACCTTACAAAGATTACTCATCTGCTCCAGGCCTCGGTTTCCTTATCTCTAAAATGAAAGGATTGACAAACTCAGTAACAGGGAGCTCATTATTTTATTTTAATATTTTAAAACATACCTACCCCAACTTCCTGGTAAGTTGGAATTAACTTTTTTCCTTCTAGCTAAAAGAAAGTTATCAGTGACTGCCCATTAACTGTCAATCAGATCCTCTGAGCAGTTCAAGTTAACTAGAATTATGACACTGGGTTGGTATAATTCCAGGCCCAATCTAAAAAACTTGACATTTCACTTATTTTATGAACAGCACATTTTGAACTTTTCATTTCATTTTATTTTTTAATATTGCAAACAGCTCTCAATCACTACCACCTGTTGTAAACTAATCTAAGACTGTATATGCACAAGTCCTAGTGGTTTTGGGGGGGATTGATTTTGATAGCAGTCAAATGATTTGAGTTGAGTGAGGTTCAGCTACTATCCCACAACCTTACCATCTAGTTACAACTGATTCTGAGACCCTATTCTACTATACATACAGGCATTGACTAACAGTTGTATATCAGCCAGTAGCTACAAAATTGTCCATGCAAAAGGACTCTATATACTTGATAAAGTTCCAGGTCTCCTCTTTTAGTTGTTGTGATTACAACTAACTTTTCTCCCCGCCCCCCCTTTCTTCTTTTCTTTCTCTTGCTCTCTCACTATTTCTTTAATTTACACTCACAGGCATGCCAACATTCTGGGGGACAGTTCTGTAGTCCTTAATTGTCAAAATTGCCAGCACCTAGCAACTTAAATTCCTTCAGTTGTGAATGACTTATGGTCATTCAGAGGACATACTTACCAAGCTTCTGCCCTTATTGGTAAAAGAATAGGAGTATCTCTACAATATTCTGGCCAATTCTCTTATCTTGAATATGTCTTTAATTCTATTAGTAAGGATCTTGCATTCATGAAGCTGGCAAATAATCCATGCATTTTACAGACATCCACTTCTAACATTCACTTTTCTAATTCATTGACAAAGGTTGTGGTGTTGATTAACATGGATAATGGAAATATTTGCAATGCTCCTTTCTGTCGTATGAACCTCATGCTTAGAACGTGTGCTGTCTATGGAGAGCACGTTCCTGAATACAATGCTTCCTGCTTTGGAGTTGTAGTTTAACTGATCATCTCATATGCAATATCACATCACTTGTGCAGAATTATTGCTCATTAGGCATTGCCCTTGGAACCCTGTTGTGGAAACTACTGTTACTGATGACACTCTGTAGGAACAGACTTTGAAATGACTTGTCAAGATTCCTTTGTTCAAAAAGTGTTTCTTGACTTTCACATACTAGGACCATCTCATCACTGAGTGGGAAACCATGAGTCACCACCTTTGGAGCACTTGCTGTGTGTCAAGCACTTTATGTACATTGGCCCTCCTTATCCTCTCATATATTCTTGAAGTAGGGGCTTGGTTCCATCTCATAGACGAGAATACAGACTAAACAAAGAGATGCTGGGCTGGGGTTATGGCTCAGCGGTAGAGTACTCGCCTAGTGCGTGTGAGTCACTGGGTTTGATCCTCAGTACCACATAAATAAATAAAAATAAAGGTGTCTACCTACAACTAAAAAAACATTTTTTATAAAAAGAAAGATGTGGTGGAACTTTTATCTAAACCTCGCTCTATCTTTGCAGGTAGGACTTGCCTTCAGTATTGCATTTGTTTCTTCCTACTCTATCAGAAATTACCACACACTCAATGGCTTAAGCAACATGAATTATTTTGTCAGTTTCTTTAGGGCAGAATTCCTTAGGACACAGTGTGGCTAGATTTCTGTGCAGGGTCTCATTGAATAGAAATCTATGTGGCAGCTGGGGCTTCAGTTCCCATTTGAGTTTAGATTCTTCTTGCAAGCTCACTGGCTGTAGGTAAGATTTATGCCCTTGCAATCATGGGGATGTGCCTGTTTTCCTTGTGGCCATCATCTAGGAACTGCTCTCAGTTCCTAGAGGTTGTTCCTTCCTGCCACGTGGCTTCCATAGGCAGTTAGTTTGCAGCATGGCTGTTAATTTCTTGTAAACCAGCTGGAGTGTGTCTGATTCCCCTCTGGCATTAGCCAGGAGAAAAAAGAAAGAAAGAGAGAGAGAGAGAGAGAGAGAGAGAGAGAGAGAGAGAGAGAGAGAGAGAGAGAGAGAGAGAGAAAAAAAGAAAGAAAGAAAGAGAGAGAGAGAGAGAGAGAGAGAGAGAGAGAGAGAGAAAGAAAGAAAGAAAGAAAGAAAGAAAGAAAGAAAGAAAGAAAGAAAGAAAGAAAGAAAGAAAGAAAGAAAGAAAGAAAGAAAAGAAAGACCAAAAAAACTCACTTTTAAAATTTCATTTGATTAGGTTAGGCCTACTGGATAGTCTCTTTTTGAAAGTCAACTGCGCTGTGTTAATATAACCGAAAGATGGAGTAAGACCTCAATCCTGGAGATTATGCAGGCTTGTATTAACAGGAGCCAGAACCTGGGATCATCTTAGAATTCTGCCTGTCAAACAGTTCTCAGGAGTTTTGATCTGGAAGGAAGAGAGGAAGAGGGCTGGAGCTCTGCCCAGGGTTAGGTCCACAGGGGGAACTCCTAATCTTGAGGGATGGAAGGGATCAACCAGGGGTTGCAGGTTCCTCAATATGAGAACCCCCCTCCCCCAAATAATAAACTCTTTGTTTCACCATATCTGTTTCACCATCTTGTTGAGAGCTGACCCCCAAGCCCCCATATAGTAACAGACTTTAGAACATGGTTTAGGCAAGAAACAATTGAACCTTAGTTGGAAGGAAGGACTTGATTCCTAGTTATATGACTTGGGTTTTGTTCCACAAAGTTAACCAAAAGTTAATAGTGTTGGCAACTGAGATATGGCCAGTGTTTTAAGAGTACCGAACATTAGTTTTGTATCACCCAATGTCTATAACACAATGTTTCCCTGGTAAATATCATTGAACTGAGGACAGGTAAAGAATAGAATGTACAGGTACTTCTTCCTTATGGTTTGTGTTCTGCTTTAGAAACCTACTACATTTTTTCCCCCCTAACAACTTCTTTAAAAAGATTTTTTGGTTGCATAGCACATGACAGTCTACATAGTACTTTCACAGTCATTTTTCTTATTTTATTTTTTGGGATACCAGGGATTGAACTCAGGGGCACTCAACCACTGAGCCACATCCCCAGCCCTATTTTGTATTTTATTTAGAGACAGGATCTCACTGAGCTGCTTAGCACCTTGCTTTTGCTGAGGCTGGCTTTGAACTTGCTATCCTCCTGCCTCAGCTTCCTTCGCCACTGGGATTACAGGCATGTGCCACCGTGCTCACCTGATTTTATTTTTAATTGACATATAAGATACAATGAAGTGCACAAATCTTAAGTGTACATCTTGATGTATTTGTAAACATTTATGCCCTCATGTAACTCTATGTCAAGATAAAGGATATTTCCAGCACCAAACACGATGAGGACTTACTGAATACCATCATATATAGGCAATTCTTAATGGAGACTTGGATGCTGAGGGGGAAAGCTTTGTCTCTCATTGTATCTGAAGGTCAAGTACATAACAGTGATCCATGCTCAGAGAGAGCTCTTTCCTTCAAGGTAGTAAATGACAAGTTTTGGTATTGCCCTTTCAGCTGTCTCCTTAGAACCTGTTAAAAGCACTGTATCTCCAAGAGCTGTCTACATTTCTCTTGTACAGAAGAGCTGTGTGCTTGGCTACTGCCAGGAAAGCCTGGTTAAAACAAAAATTGAGGCCTGAGAGCTGGGGGTATTTTTGCTCATTTATTTTGTTTAATGTATTTTTGTATTTTACTCTATTTCTAGATAGTGTTGTTGAGATGTAATTTGCATATCATTCAGTTTATCTATTTAATGTGTATAATTCAGGGATTTTTAGCATATTCACAGATAGGAGCATTCCTGCCAATTTTATGATTTTCCATTACTTCAGAAAGAAATACTATATCACTAACTATGACCTCCTATCCCCTGTCTCCTCTCAGGCCTAAGCAACTGATATTTACTCTCTGTCTCTGTAGATTTCCCTGTTCTGAACATTTCATTTGGATACTATCATATAATACATGGTCTTGTCACTTAGCCTAATATTTGCAAGGTTTACCCATGTTGTATCATCTAAGTCCTTGACTCCTTTTTAAAACTTATTTCATCATGCAAATATCTCACATTTTGTTTATCCATTCTTCTACTAATGGACATTTAAATGATGCTGCTTAATATTATGAATGATGCTACTTCTCAGTATCTGTATATAGACTTTTGTGTGGACACATGTCTTTTCTCTTGGATGTATATTTATGAGGGAATGGCTGGGCTATATGTAACGGTTAAATCATTTGAGGAACTACTAGACTGTTCCACCATGAAAACACCTTTTAACACTCCTGCCAGCAATGTCTGAAGGTTCTGATTTCTCCTTATCCTCACCAACACTTGTCCTGAGTTTCAAGTCTAACTGTCCTCATTGGTGAAATGGCATCTCCTCATGGTTTTGATTTGGATGTATGACCCTGATGACTAGTGAAGGGGAGCTTCTTATGTGTTCATTGGCCATTTGCATGTCTTCCCTAGAGAAATATCTCTTCAGATCATGTGCCTATTTAAAAACTGTCTTTTTATCATTTAGTTTTAAGAATTCTTATATATTCTAGATATGTCTCTTATCTGATAAATGATTTGCAAGTATTTTATCCAGTTCTATAGGTTGTCCTTTCACTTTTGTGACGGTTTTTTTTTTTTTTTTGCGGTGCTGGGGATCGAACCCAGGGCTTTGTACTTGTAAGGCAAGCACTCTACCAACTGAGCTATCTCCCCAGCCCGTGACAGTATCTTTTGAAGCACAAGTTTTTTTTTTTTTTTTTTTTTTATGAAGCTTGAGATGTCTATTTTTCTGTTGTTGTTGCTGCTCATGTTATTTGTGTCCTAAGAATCCTTTGCCAATCCAAGTTCCTGAAGATTTGTCACTCTGATTTCTTCTAAGAGTTTTATGGTTTTTTAGCTCTCATTTATATCTTGATCCATTTTGAGTTCATTTTTATATGTGATGTGAGATAAGTGTCTGTGTTTTTATGTATAATGTGAAGTAAGAGTTCAATTCATTCATTCCTTCTTCCTTCATGCCTGCCTGCCTTCCTTTCTTTCTTCCTTCCTTTCCATATAGATGTCCAGTCATTTCAGCATCCATTCTTGAAGAGCTTCTTCTTTCTCCACTAAATGGTCTTGGAACATTTTTCTAAAATTGGTTGACCATAAATGTGTGGGTTGGCACTGGTTTTTAAAGTTCTGGTATGTAAGCTGTTATTATTGGGGAAAATGGTTAAAAGGTACAGGGGAACTTGCAACTTATAGGGCTGAATTTTTTTTTTTTTTTTTTTTTCCAAGAGAAGACATTTTAAAAAGTGTCCTTTAGGACATAGGCAAAATTTAGTAGATTTGTATTCATTGACAAGTTTCTTCTGAATTATGGAAACACTAATCAGGAAAATGGCTTCCTGTATTTTTTTTCTGATGTGTCCTCCCTTCCAGGTTAGAGAATGTTTGTTAGAATTTTTTACAAACTAGTCATAGATGACTGTGTTAGCTCTTCATTGCGATGACCAAAATATCTGGCAAAAACAACTTAGAGAAGGAAAAGTTTATTTGGGGCTCATGGTTTGAGAAGTTTGGTCCATGGTCAGCTGACTCCATCACCGTGGACCCAAAGTGAGGCAGAACATAGTGCAAAGGCATGGTGGAGTCTAGCTGCTTAGGTCAGGACAGATGAGAAGCACAGAGAGAAAGGGAGCGTGAGGAAGGTGCCAGGGACAAAATATTAATCCCAAAGTCATGTCCCCTTCCAGTCACACCCCTCCTGTGTCTACAGTGACCACATAGTGAGTTCACTCAAATTATTAATCCATCAAATGGATTAATTCACAGATTCGGTCATAGCTCTTACAATCTAATCATTTCGCCTCTGAACATTTCCACATAAACACAGGAGCTTTGGGGGAACACCTCATATTAAAGGTGAGGAAATAACTCACCTTTAATTTTCTTCAGAAATAATTTAGGTTGGGGAAAGTAGTCATATGGAATGACAAGGCTAAACTACAAGTTGGTGATTACAGAAACTAGGTAATGAATATACAGGCATTTATTATAACATTTGTCTGTTTCATAGTCTTTCCATAATTAAAAAAATAGTTTCGTGGTGGTTTGTTTTTAATATAGAAGTGGAAGCATTTGAGAGAGATTTGCATTTGGAGCTGAACTTGCTTCATGTAGAAGTGCGTCTCTCTGAGTTTAGATGCTCTTGCCTAGGCTGCTGTGGATGGTCACCTGGAATATAGCTCCTTGAAGGAACGATCCAAGGGCATCTGCCATGCCCTTTGTTTCGTAGTTACATGAGTTTATTTTTCTGAAGTTTTTAAAAAACCCATGATTCTGTAAATCTTTGCACTTTTTAAAATGTAAGTTTACATATAAAGTGTAAACTTACAACCTATATGTAAATTTGATAATTAGAAGAAGTCAGAAATGGTCTCTAGAGAGTTTGGTCATGTGGGCTGTATTCTTTTCCAGTCACTGATTGCACTGTCTATAGTAGACTCTCTCATGCTTTATTCTTTCATGCTCTTTCTAATACTAGAAACCTCAGTAAATGGAGTATATGAGTCTATTTATCCAAGAACAAGATTCTTGCATAGAATTGTTACAGCTCTGTATTCAGATGACTAAAGCTTTCAGAACAATGTTGAATTGAAAAATCTGTACAAAAAAGGACACCATCTGGAAATTATTCTGTGCTTTATTCTTGGTTTTGCTAGTATAATGAAACATGAGCATTCCAACTTCTCGCGATTGTTAAACTTTGTGATGTAAATGGTGCCAGGCTCTGAAAAGGCTTGTAAAGGTTTTGCTGACTTTTTGTTTTTGTTTTGCATGCTTTCTGTGAAACTCCATGTGCTGCTTTAGCCAAAGGAAGAACAGCTCTGAGCAGCTCTGGGTTGTTCTACATACTTTAAAAAAACTAGAAAGTATGTGAATGTATATTGGTCACTGTGTAAATAATTTCCTCCTCTTTTCAGAAGAGAGCCCAACATATAATGTTTTGTGATATTGGGTCCATTGTGGGGGTCTCTCAGCCATGTCCCGTGTGGATGAGAAAAGGGTTAACTACTGGAGGAGGGTGTTGGCTGTTTTTCAATCTATTTACCCAAAAACTTATCTAATCAATAAACACACAAGAGCCAATACTCTTTTTAAATGAGAGGGGACATGACAGATCTGGCCAGATCAGCTCTGGCCTCTAACAACAAGAAGTCACCCAACTCTCTTTTATTTATAATACATAGGTAAAGGGGGTCAGGACCAGGAGGAGCTTCTTCTGTGGTGAACAGGATCGGGTGGAATTAGGGGAGTCATTGTCTTAGGGAGAATATTCAAGAAGGAGACAGGGAACCACTCCCATGCAGCACCACATGCTTCTTGGCAATCTGGGACAGACCTCTGTGCCTGTTAGTTCCTGGAAGCCAGGCCTCTGCATCCCATGGCTCAACCTAGTCTGATTCTGCTAAATAAGGATGGCTTCCCCACAATCCATGTTGGCCTTTATGAATATGTTCAAGATCCAATAGCACCATGTGCTGGCATTATAACCCTTGATGATGTGACATTACTTAGATTATAGGTCTGTTCTGCACCATCTCATGGTGTACCACCTCATGGGAGGGTGAGGGTGATAGAACAGTAGAATATCTAGCACTTAACTTTGTAAAGAATGACTTCTATTTGCCTGTCTACCTCACTGAGTTTGTGTGGCTAATGAGAGCTAGTAGAACATTATTACCAAGAGCCAGGAACGATTCTAGGAAAGAATGTTTCCCTTAAATGGATTTCTATATTGAACTATATTGAACTATATTGAAAAGAAAGAAAGAACCTTTAAATGTCAGAGTTGGAGGGTTATCCTTGGAATATTCCCCTTCTCCTCCTCCTCTTCCTCCTCCTCCTTTCTTTTTGGAGACAGGTTCTCACTATGTTGCCCAAGCTAGTCTTGAATTCCTGGACTCAAGTGTTCCTCTTGCCTCTGCCTCCTGAGTAACTGGGACTACAGGTACAGACAACCATGCTTGACTCCTTGAATCTTTTTAATAATGTTTTAAAATTACAAATTAATTCTAGCAACAAAGACACTGGGGACCAGGGTAATGAGTTGATATTAGTTTTATTTATTGTGCTTATTACATTCCCGGCACTTTCTGCTTTGCTCCCCCCTCCCGCCCCCCCCTAATGCAGCCATCTCATAGGCAAGAGAGACTTATTCCCCTTTCCTAGATAAGGAAAGTGAGTGAGAATGGCCAAGTAAGTAGCCCAAGGTTGTACTGCTGGTGATTGGTCAGCCAGGATTTGAACTTCATTTGATGAAAGAGACCCGGCTACATCTCTGTACACCCACACCCAGTGCATCTGTACTTCCACTGCCAGTTCATAGTCTGTGCAGATATCTGCTCACTCATTGCTCTCTGCTTATGATATATATTATCACTTCAAAATATCATAAAATCACTTTGTATTTTACTTTATAATTCTTTAGAAGCTTCTATAAATCTTGACAAGAAAAGTTCAGTATTAGGTCTCCCGCCAAGAATGACATCGAGAAATTAATACTCAAGGTCAGAGACAGAGGGAATAAAAATATGAACCTCTGAGGTTTTAAAAAGACAGAAGTAGTGAAGAATTTTTCAATGATGAATATGTAGTCAAAGAATGTCAACTTGAAATTTACCCCAGGATTTGAAATTAACCTATCCGACTCTTTTTTCTTTCCTGTATGACAACTGGGTCGTCTGAGAAGCCTTGGCTAGTTTTGACATGCTTGTTCTCAATGCAGTTCACTGAGCTCCTTATCCCATCTTCTTTCTTACCACACTGTATTATTGATGATCAAATACAGCTTGAAGGGCTTCAATGTTGAGAATCATTGCTGTTCTTCTGTTTCAAATGTAGGTCCGAAAACATTAGTAGGACTGGCTGGCATGTAAGTATTTTCCCAAATACAAAGGTCTTCTGTGTACACTACACATGTACAGTGTACTTTGATTGATTAGGTTTCCCTCTGGACACTAAGTTTCCATTAGATAATGACAACATTGGGTGCTCCGGCCTGCCTGTGAGACTATGGGATGAGACCTGTGTGCAGAGAAGAGAATGGAAGGAGACCCCGTCTGTCTAGGTAGAACATTGACCATTGCTAATTGATTTGCTGGCCCAGAAAAATCGTGGTGAAGACAAACACACTGACTATGCTGTTTTCATGTAGTTATGAAATTCTTAGAAATGTACACAACAATGCTTTTTGGTTTTGGTTTTGCTCTGGGTGTGTTTACTTTAAAATTTTTTTATTGCTTTTAAATGGATAAATGAGCCAAGAACTGGAAAGAATTGAATCTGTATTAAGTACTACAATGTCCAAATAAAAAAACTGTTCCAGTGTTACTTTATTAGATTCATGAACTATGTTAATTTGTGGAGATGTAGGGTCAAAAAATGGGAATTGGTGTTTGAAGTCAGCTCACTCAAGACGAACCACAATTCCCCCACTTTGTTGGTTGGCAAAGTGGATGTAGATGCAATGGTGTTCAACACCCTCCCCTGCAAAGGTTGGTGTACACATCAAGGAAGACTATGGTAATTTTGTTTTAAGGCTTTCTGTGGTGGGTGTTGGAGCTGTAATTCAGGTGCACACATAATCCCAAATTATGGATGGTTTGTCCCTCTGTTCTCCCCCACTCTTTTTTTCATTCATCTTTAGCTGGTGAAAAACTATTTAAGAAATTATTCACTTTGCCAAAATATATGAGGCCATAGGACTGTAAGTGCCTAAAAAAAAAAGCAGTTTGAGAAAGAGATAAACAAAAGTAGTTAATAAGAATAACAACATTATTCCCAGAAGAAAAGAAGGTTCCAGCCTGCTATGACTTGCTGTGGAATCTGCATCAGATTAGGGCTGATTGCCCTGTAACAGGATTTCTTTTAGACTCAAGTTTAAAGAGACTAGGGGTGAGGGGAGGGCATTAGTGAAAGAAGCAATTAAGTTAAAGTTTCAAAATTGATGAAGTGAAGCAATTTCCCATTCCTGCTAATGTGCAAAAAGCTCTCCAGATTTATTTATTTTTTTTCCATGTAAGTCAGAGAGTTGTTCTTTTCCTCATAGGTGTCTGGAGCCTTGCAATTCGAGAGCCCCAGCGCTTGGTGAGAGCATTTCTTCCACCTTCCCTTCCTTTTTTCCTCTTCCATTTAGCTGGAGGGGCCTGAATGGATTAATTAGTAGAACTTTTCTAGGCACTTAGAAACCTTTGGTCTGTAGTGTGGATCTGAAATCAGAAGAAATGCCTGATTGCTCTCTTGGATTGAGGGGAAAACAACAGAGAAAGAGAGACAGTTTTTGATTTTAAGGACATCAGTGGCAAAATTGGTCAAAAAGATAATTTGATTCTTATTAAATGTCACAAGATGGGTGACTGCAGGACAGTGGAGCAGGGTGGAGCAGATGCTGTCCTCCTTGAGCTCAAGGAATGGGATACTGCTTGCCTATCCACCTGCCTATCTGTAGAAACTGTTGCAGATCAAGGAGACCTCAAAACCAGAATCACTGGGGCCGGAATTGTGGCTCAGTGGTACAGAACTTGCCTGGCATGTGTGAGGTCTTGGGTTTGATCCTTAGCACCCCATATTAATTAATTAATTAATTAATTGAAACATTGACAACTAAAAATTAAAAAAAAAAAAAACAAATTACCAAGTGCTGCCCAGGTGACATCTATATATAGACTACAGTCCTTGGGCTGGGACTGTAGCTCAGTTGGTAGAGTGCTTGCCTTGCAAGCACAAGACCCTGGGTTCAATCCCCAGCACTGCAAAAAAAAAATTAAAAAATAGACTGCAGTCCTTGTTATCATTTACAAAATGTACTGTTTACATTCGATTATCAAAACATCATGAAACCACTACATTCTTAATTTGAGCCATCAGAGCAAATCTGTAGTTTATCCCCAACTTTTTGTAAGGGACATTCCTTTCTTTGGTAAGTCTTGCCATGGCCGGCCTGTTTTGTGCCATAGCATGTGAACACATTTTCACATGGCCCTGCTGTGAAGTCATTTTGTATGCTAGCATCTTCTGAGTTTTTAGGATCTGGAGGACCAGAAAATAGAGATTTTCTATTCTCTTATTATACTTTCTTATATTCTCCTTATTACTAGCATTTAAAATCAATTTCCTTTCTCTGTGTGAAAGTAAAGCACATTTTAACTACTATGTCTACTATTGGATACAAACCTATAAAATATTGTATTTCTTTCTTTCTTTTCTTTTCTTTTTCTTTCTTTTCTTTTTTCTTTTTTCTTTTTTTTTTTTTTTGGTGGCAGGAATCAGCAAGTACTGAAGGTAGTCGATACTTCTTGACCCCTGACAGTACCTTGGCGTTAGAATACTTGCTCCATAGAAAAAATGAAAATGGGTTTCCAAAGCCCCCTTTGTAATCAGGGACTGACTGGAGCTGAGCGCTCTCTTGTCATTGTATTGCTAATTGGCCCAGGGTTTGTGGAACCTCCCTGCCTGGCTTTTGCTGTGCTGACTTATCACACCCATCCTACATGGTAATGTATGTTGCACAGTGCTGGATGAATTCTGGAAGGCAGAGAGGGATAAATTTCTGAAAGATTATCTCCATTTATAATGTGAGCAGCACTACGTTAGAATTCTGCAATACCTAATAAGCCTGGTATTTAAAATTAAATCTCTTACATGGTCTAATTATGTAGATCGATATTGCCTCAATGTCCTAATGTGAGTTAACTTTAAAGACCTTTTTTTTCTTTCCCCCCTCCTCTCTCCGGTTTCTGAAGGGAGGTCCAGCTAATTTACTGCAAATGAAACAAGGCGTATTTTTGGAGGACTAGGTTGACATTTAGCATTCTGGTTTGAAAACCCTCTGACTGCTAAATATTTAATGTGCTGCAAAGCATCCTTAAAAATTAAATATGAATGAGTTTTAGAAAACCTTGCAGTGGTGTAAAAAATTGAGATTTCCCCCCTATTTCAAGTGCGTCTGCCTAGGGAATCTTAATTATTTTTAATGAAGATGACATTATGTATTTGATCAGCATGGGGACATCCTAAATAATGAAGTTAATATAAAGAGGATCCTTCTGAATAATATCACAGCAGAGATTTACTTTGAATAAATTTTAGTTTTGTCTCTGGAGGTTAATCACTCTACCTCCTTTTAATTTTTGTTTAAAGTTAAGCGTAAAATCAAATGACCAGAGAGAGAAAAATCCTTTGTTGGAAAGAAATTTTCCTAGGTTTGTTGCTTTGCTATTAAGTACGGCTTTACTTTTAAAGATTAATGAGATTTAGAGTATTATAAACATTTTTTTGTGGGATCTCTGGACAAACATTGGTATTATTATTCAAGAATAACTTTGATGACCTTGATATTTGTAATCACATGTATTTTTTTTCTTAAAAAAATCCTAATAACTGAGAGACTCTTGAATTTTTCTACAGTGCCAACATGTGACATTTGAAAAAGAATCTTTATTTTCTTGTCATACTTTCCTGTCTTTTATTTGGTTATGTTCCATTCTACTTGCATAGTGACTTAAGTATGTATTATGGATTGGGAAAATGAGATTCGAATGCATGAGTCTATAGTCTGACGTTTGCTTTTATAAAAGTGTAAGATTCGAGTAGTGTTTCAAAAAAAAGTTTTTAATTAAATTTCATGAATTTTTCTTGAGAAACTCTTTTCTAAAAAGGGGCTTAATGTCTGTACCTTGTCTTTTTGCAAAGGCAAGGTCACTCGCGTGAACTTTTTCTGTCTTTGCAGTGATCATAGTGAATACTGCTTCTTTCTCTTTCCTGCTTCTTTCATTTTGACTAGGTAAAGCTAACACACTCGAAATGGAACCTATCATTGCCAGTCCTGTAATTACCCAGCTTTCAAATGTTTCTGGCATCTTCGATGCATTTCTCAATACTCCACAACCAATCTACAAGCGAAAGCTCCAGAATGCCCCTGTTTTTCTTTCTGTTCTACAGTCATTGTCTCATTCTAGCCCTTCATCTCCCTCTCTCTAGGTATATTTTTAAAGTTCTTTATTGAACAACTCAGCATGTTCTGGCTACTAAGTCATAGTGATAAATAAATTACCTTATTAATACTAACAACAGTCTTATGATGTAGCAAGTTGCGGGCAGGAGGTGAGGTTGTGTGCCCCTGGCCAGTCAGCTAGTAATTAGGAGAGCTGGGGTTTGAATCCACCACTGCCCTTGACCCTAGTTCTGCTATTCAGTCCTCTATTATGTTTTCATTTTCAAATAGGCCTTATTTCTATCTATTGCTGCCAAATTGTTCTTCTACAGACCCAGATCAGATCTCTCCATCCACCTGCTCTATAACATACTTTAGAGCTTCCTTATTACTTTTTTTTTTTTTTTTTTTTGAGTTTGCCCAAATCCACCTTTTCATCCTTTTCATTGTTTATAATTGGTAAAGATGGACTGGCCAGAATAAAGTGAAACAAGAATGGCCTTCCAGACTGACACTGATGTTTCCTTGGTTAGGACCCTTGGGTGTTTCCTGACTTACACAGTCCCTGGTCATTAGGTCAGATGGCATTTGTGGTCAGGATTTGACATCACAGAACTCTTTTTCAAGACTGAAAATTACGTTGAGCGTTTCCCCCTGTGGTTTAATTAGAAGGGTGTTGGGTGCTGCTTCAGTGCTTAGTTCTGGAGCTGGTACAACTTCACATTATCTGGGGCTGGTTAACTTTTCCAGATCTCATCCTGAGTCCCATCATTCCTTTCTAGAAGTTTGAATAGCAATCTAAAAGATCAGTGAAAATTTAACTCTAAGAAATATCCTTGGTTTTGAATGTCAAGATCACTGACAGGATCTTAGAAATTATCTGAAATGAAAGTTAGTTAGAGAAGAAGTAAGTTTAAAAATAGTAAAGATATCAAGTGGGACCTACCCTTAGCCTTATTTACCTGGTCATGATGAAAAGTGATATCACTTTTATTGTTGTTGTTGTGTGATTTATTTATTTATGGTACCAGGGCTTTGAACTCGGGAGTGCTTAACCACTGAGCCACATTCCCAGCCCCTTTTTTTTTTTTTTTTTAATTTTGAGACAGGGTCTCTCTAAGTTGCTGAGGACCTCGCTAAGTTGCGGAGGCTGGCTTTGATCTTGCAATCCTCCTGCTTTAACCTGCCAAGCCTCTGGGATTACTGGCGTGCACCGCCATGCCCAACTGTTGTGTGATTATTAATGGAGTGGCCATTCCTGTGGAATGGTCAGTTGAAAAGAACTAGACAAGATAGCTATCATTTCATTCTCTACATTTTTAAGGAAGGAAGAATGAATTAAAATGAGTATTTCTTTCCTAAGTCTCATTCTCACCAGCAGAACTTTGCTTGAAAAAACAATTTTTGAGGGATTCTTCTTGCAGTTAACTGTCCATCAGCCAGTTCTATGAAACAGCACTTCTGCCCACTGCACAGAGCACGTCTCTGCTGGCTTCATTCGTTAAATTTGAAATTAATGCACTGTAGATATGTAGATATAATGAAAAGCATCCTTGTTTCCTGACTGCCCCAAAACCCCATTTAAAGAACACACCAGGAGTCTGTAAACCAGACAGCTACAGGGAGTTCAGCTGACTGCAGTTCAGTGCAGTTTGATTGTCCACCACTGACATTGAGCTGACTTCACCTGCCTGCATCTTCACAGTGTTTGTGGGTTCTTCCAAGTCCCCAGATTATTACTCAGGATTAAAGAGACTGAGGAGGGGGAGTCCAGGAAAACATCTTATTTAACAAAAGCCATATCCCAGGACTCTTGATACTGGCAAATAGTTCTGCTTCTGCTGTCCCTTTGATTGTCAGTAATTAGTGGACACAACTGATCGTGTGTAGGGAGAGTGGTGTATGAGAGAGTGAACCTGAACAATTACAAAAGAATGCTGGCTTTGGAGAACTTATTTGGGGAAGGTCAACAAGGTTAGCAAAACAACAAACTCTGTCAGAATAATATCTACAAACAGAGATGTGTTTTGAGTGATTCTCAGTTTGTTAATTTGCTTATTACCCTTCGATGTCTCTTTGTTACTCAAACGCAGAGAAGTGTTTTCCACACCTGCTCAGGCTGGGCGTGTTTCCACATGGACTTGGTTGGTGGTACTGCTCTCTCTGGCTGGAAAATCTTTCATGTTCAGGTGAATGCCAGACTCACAGACTATTACCTAAACCCTGGCAGGTTATGTGGGACACATTAGAAGGCAATACTACACCATATATTTAAAAATGGCTCACCACTGTGCACTGGGAATGCGAAGATGAACAAGAACTAGTCCTCATCTTCTACAGACTAAAGGAATATAAGTGAAGGGGGGAGCACTAGATCTGTAAATGGGGTGATAGTGGATACATAAATAGAAAATTGCAATGCATTTTAAGTGTTAGAATAAAAGATCAGGAAAGATTTTTCAAGGAGGCCAACATTAAGGCAACCTTAATGATGAATTTACAAGTTGACTGGAGGGAAAACAGCCTCTTAAATGATTCTTTCGGGTACTGTTTCTAGTAGGGTATGGTTTTCTTATGGTGACTGTACAACCTTGTCCCTGTCAGTTGAGTGCCTACCACTTGCTGGTTCCAGGTGCTAGTGATACTATGAGAACAAAACAAAGCCCTTATGCTCACGGGGTACACATACCACTATGGAGAGACTGACAGCAAAGTGGGCGTGGCAGATATGCCAAGAGCTATTGGAGTTGCAATTTTGAATGAAATGCCATTGGAGCAGAGTCCTGATGACAGCCTGGGAGCAAGCCCACCCAAAGGAGATGTTTCAGAAAGAGGAATAGGGAGTGCTGGGGCCCTGAAACTGAAGAGTATTGGGCAGGTTGAGTAGCAACTGGGAGGTAGATTGTGTCTGGAACAGATTGAGCCGGGAGAGGGCTGAGAGGAACTCAGAGGGCCTGCTTAACAGGTAGGGTTTCAGAACCAGGGAGCGGACTTGGGCTTTTAGTCTGAATTTTTTGGGAAGTCACCTTGGAGTTTTGGGACTAGAATTGACAAGAGCCTTGGCCTTAAGAGTCAGTCATATCCCGAGTTCACTCCTTAGCCCTGCTACTTGATAGCTCTGATTATTCATGTATAACATGGGTTTATGGTTCATACCTTGAAATGCTGTAATGAGGAGCAGGAGGAATAAAGTAATAGTAGAAGCAGCAACATCAACAGTGGTAGGATAACAGTTAGAGGATCCTTTACTAATTAAGTAAATTATGGAGGGAAAGGCAGGGCATGAATTTGGTGAATTCTGTAAGTATATGGCCATTATTTGAATCCAAACTTGGTGTTTCTAACAGACACCCAAAAGAGGCCTTGCAGACACTGGGCAGTAGTTGCCATATATGGGAAATACTCTAAAACCTTGGGTAGCCAGGATTCATCCTTGGGTATTCCCTGTAACTGGACTTTTCAGAGGCTGAGAGTAGTTCAGCCTACCTCTAATTTTTAAAGCTGTGAGAATGTCACTAAATGAAGGTATGTACTATCATTGCCACCATCACCATCATGCACAATATCTTCCTGGGTACCAGAGGACCAGAGAGGACCTTGGCTACAATCTCAGTTCCACATTGTCCAATCAGTCATTCTTGGTGGAGAAGTGAAAGTATTTTCTTTCTCTTTCTCCCTTTAAAAAATTTCTTTTAGCTAGAACCTAAAGTATACTCTCAATTTGGATTTATACAGAAGATCATTACTGATTTTTTTTTTTTTTTTTTTTTTTTTTTTTGGTGGGAGGAGTTCACAATACAGTTCACAATGTTGGTTTGAAAGTTCCTCTGGTATTAGTCATCTACTTCTGTTGGGCCCACTCAATGACTTGCACATGCTGGCCTCTCCTGGCCTTCTGAACCTGTGGACTAATTTTGACTAATTGTTTATGGCAGTGGGAACAAGGAAGCCTACATTTTAAAACAAGCAAACCTGAGATTTATTTGGTACCAGAGAGTTTGATAATCACTACCTTAGTGACAGAAAATCCATTTATATAACTGTTCCTGAACACCTACTATGTGCTCCCTATCATAGTCTTAAGGTAGTAACTAAGTCCTCACAGGTGTTATTATAAAATACATTTTGTTGCGGGGCTGTGGCTGTGGCTCAGTGGCGGAGTGCTTGCCTAGCATGTGTGAGGCACTGGGTTCGAACCTTGGCACCACATAAAAATAAAATACATTTTGTTGAGATGGTTTACTCCATGCAGTCACCATTTAGCATGTACAGTTCAATGGTTTTTAGTATATTTTTAGGTTTGTGGGTTAATGACCATGATCTAATTTTAGAATATTTTATCATTCCAAAAAGAAAAGCTTATTCTCAGTAGTGCCCCCCCCCCATCAAAGGTAGATATTATCATGCTAATTTTTACAGACAGTAGCATGGAGGCTTTTGGCATCTAAGCAACAGGCCTCCAAACCCACAGTCTTTGCTGAGCTGAGAGTCAGAGGAATCTCCTAATTCCACGCTCATGCCACCATACCATGCTCCTTTCCCAGAACGTAGCCAAATTAAATATTTATTTGCTGGGGAGAATAATTTGATGTTCTGGTTTTGTTGAGTAGTTTTAGATAATATATTTTTGTTTCCTTTTCCAGCTGGCATCGTGGTAAATGAATACAGTTTAGTTTAAAATTTGGTGTGTAGTGCAGTCACGTTTTAAAAATGTCATGAGACATTAGCATGGCAAAAAATTTAATAGTGGGAAACTAAAAGCCGGGAGATGTATTTGGTCCTGTCTCTGGATAGTGACCTCTCACATAGCTTCATGAAGACTTGATTTCCTTTTCTGCCCAATGATTAAGTCATACCAAGCCTTTAATATATTTATTAAATATGTAGTAGATATGTATTTGTGAATATTCTAGGTACTGGATATTCAGAGAAAATGACAACAATTTTAATACTGTTCTAGACGATTGTCCCATTAATTCTAGGTGCTGACCTAGTAGGTAGCAATTATCATTCTGTTCTGCCTCTGTGGTCCTGGTGGCATGTTGCTTAAATTCCCATGACTCAGAAGGCTTAAATAATTTGTTCTGAGTTATACATCTGAGATAGCTCAAGTTCAGATGGTTCCAAAGTCTCAGACTTTAGTTCCATATTAGACTGCCTCTCTAGGTGAGCAAGGGATTGTTTTTGCCCTTTGTGGGGGGCACTACTAATGTGTATAAGTAAATGTTTGCACTAAAACAAGAAAGTAAATAGCCAGTGACACCACCAAAGGGGTTTTAAATTTTGACTCTGTTGGATGAGTCTGGGAAGGTGCTAGACCAGCCATGGATGCTGTTTGAGGGGTAGCCAGTCATTACATTCTCCCCTCTCCCATATCACCTATGTGTTTAATATGTGCAGGTTGGATTTTTAGATTACCTATCTCCCTTCTCCAGATACTGGTTCTACAAAGGAGGGTACCTTATTTGTTGAGCAGTGCTGAATTGGGAGGGACCAGCACCTCTGCAACATATTACCCAACTTCAGCAGATTTCCCTGGTCTCTTTGGCATATGCTCCCCAAGCCTTGGACTGAAGTAAAGTGAAGATTTACAGTTTTCTCAGACAGGTGTTCCTCCCAACTACATCAGTAATCCAAGGGATAAGTCCCTTTCTCAAGGACCCTGTTTGCATGTGGGTTTCTAAAGAAACTTGGAGAAGCTAGTCTGTTCAGACTGGGAACCAACCATATCAAGTCACGAGGAGCTGCAAATGTCACAAATGAATCTTCAGAGTCAAAGCGATTTCTGGAAACTAGTTTTGGGAAAGGTCTTACCACCTTGGAAGGCTTCAGAAATGCTGGTTTGAGAGAGTTCCTAGCACTGGGATTTGGCCCAGGTAATCCTAAATGACTGAGAGTAGTTGTTCTTTTTGAAGGATTTTTAAAAGTTATGGTTTTCTTGAGCTCTTGAGATATGTAAGAAATGTAGTGCTGTATATTTATTGAATCTCACAAATCCCTCTCAGGTTGCTATTATTATCACCTCCATTTTACAAATTAAGAAATTAGATGCAAATCTATCCTCTTCAAAGCCACACTGCTGGTAAGTTAGCAACAGAGAAATTTTTTTTAAAAATGTCCCTTTTACCTTTTCTTTTTTTAACCCTAAAAACCTGAAGAAAACTTCTTCCAAAAAATTACTTTTTCACTCAAATAATATTGCAATTTTGAACCAAAAAGCCATCATTCAACCAACATGTTAGTTAATAATTATTGTTGAGAATCGTGGCATGTTGTACCGGGGCCTTCACAGACAAGGACCGTTACCATGGTATTTGACATGCGTGACAAGCACCCTGCCTGTGAGAGCTTGAAAAATGATGCAGTCAGGAGGACTTGGAAGACATTTTTATGTAATCATAGTAGCAACACATTTATTCCATAAAGGCTAACTGCTTTGATTCATGTCTTAAATTTCCTCATTTAAACTCATTATTTTCAAGAATGAATCTATTTAAATTTTCATCTTGAAAACCTTATCCCATCAATTCTTGGCCTCTCTGTGCAGCAAATTCCAGAGATATATTTGTAATTTTGTAACAATTTAATGTAGATTTCATCAGCAAATAAAATTTTCATCAAACAGCCATATGGCAGAAAGGTTTTTAGCATTAGTAGATTTTCAAAAGTCTGGGAACTGGCATTTCAGAAAAATTCTTAGACAATTGTAGATAGAAATTTTAGGCTCACTGTATTTTATAGAATCTAACTCAGTTTCCCATTTTACAAGTGAAGGAAACTGCCTAGGAAGGTTAAGTGGCTTCCCCAGGTCATAAAACTAGTTAGTACCCAACTTTAATTTGACATTAGTTGTTCAGGTTTTGTGATAAGTTTTACTTGATCGTTTGTCATTAATGATTGTACTGAAAAAGCATCTACTTAAACAAAAGAATATACCAGGATCACACTTATAAAAATGGTATAAATGAACAATTCATTTGAAAAGCATCCAAAACAGACTCACAGTAGCATATTTTGAAGTGTAATTTCAATTTTGTTGTAAATTTCAACATTGTTTTTCATTAGGCTATTTTTAAATTTATTTTAAACAAGTATTTCTCATTCTTATTCCACAATACCACTCCATGCAAGTACTACAGGGATTGCAAAATTGAGTAAAACAGTCCCTCAGAGGATTTTGTAATCTTACAGAGGAGATAAGACACATGGGAAACTTCAGTTTGAGGTCCTTCTCACTCACATGAGCAGATGATCCAGTTCATTGGTTCTTAGAGTTGTCCTGGATAGACCCTTGGGATGGTAACCCCTGATTTTCTAAATGGACTAGATTTTTTTTTTCTTTAGGAGAGGG
This sequence comes from Sciurus vulgaris, assembly GCF_902686455.1. NCBI lineage: Eukaryota > Metazoa > Chordata > Mammalia > Rodentia > Sciuridae > Sciurus > Sciurus vulgaris. The sequence goes on from NC_136461.1 coordinate 53,067,992, forward strand.
CTTAGGAACGGTTTAAGAAAGTGAGTCTATGACTCTGAGTATATGTAATATAAACATTCTTAAAGTACTTTTCTCATCATATAATTCTCCAGTTAAGACCTTTATAACAGCTCTTCATTTCTTAGCAAATATATATTTATTGACATTCAAAAAATGTGACCAAGTGCCTACCAATGTGCATAAAATCCAACTCCTCTTCCTGGCTTAAAACCCTCCACAACCCATTCCCACCCGTATTACTCCATTTAGTTCATATTCATTTCCAAAATCTCCCCTTATGATACTTTCCTTTCTATTACCTCGTGTGACTTGTCTGATAAGTACGGGCTTCAGAGCCTCTCTGTAGAAAGGATCTTTACCAGGCAGGAAATACTGTCCTTATCTTGAAATACCCAGGCCAATGCTTACTGAAGCTCTTTTGAGGCCAAGGGGTCCAGAATGTAGAGTCCACGCAGACAGCGGGTTTTTTTTGTCTATTAGGCTCACTCTTGTATCCCTGGGGCTAGAACAGTCCTTGGCCCAAAGTAGGGACTTAATAAATATTTTCTTTATGAATGCATATTATGTGCTAGGCTCTCAGTGAATTCTTCAAAATGTTCTCCAAAAGTTCTTTCTCTCTCTTCCTATTGAAATCCTACCTCAAAGACAAGCCCATGTCCCATCTCTTTGGAATTTCCCCTCTGCTGAACTCTGATAGCACCTTGGGTCTATGCCAAACAACTGAGTTTATGCCAGAGTCTGTATTACATTCTTCACTGTTAGTTCTTCTCCTTCTCCTTCTTCATTAATTTCTTCTCCCAATGAGAGCGTGAACTTCTTAAGGGCATGGGATCATATTTTACGTGGCTTCTGATTCCATCAGAAAGGACTTGATTAACTGAGATATGAATTAAGCATCAGCCGTTTAAGTCCGAAAGTTTCCTCAACATTTTGGTGTACCCATTCCCTCTGTCCTTAATGAATAAATTCCCAGATACCTTGCATTTGGGTAGGTTTTTGCATACACAGAACGCTGAATATTGAAGGCTTATACAAATAAGTACTACCCCCAAAAAATAAATGCGCGACCATTAAATACCTCTTTTTTTTTTTTTTCTTTCAAGGTGAGACAAAATTTGTCTTAATGGAGATGTGGGGGTGTATGAGGAAGAATTTGGAGTCAGAGTGAAAGTAGAGGAGTGGAAATTTGGCACCATCTGCAAAGCATTTGGGCAACTTGACTTTCCATTTCTGAGAGGTTGCCATGTGTATTGTCATGAATATTACTTATAGTCAAGTTACATTGGCTACGGGCTGAATCTTTCCAACATGTGGAACTGATTTGCCTTTTCCCCTCTTAGCCCTTTTGAAAACCAAAACAACAACAACAACAAAAACCAGTAACCCTTCAGAAGCTTTATTGCATTTAAGGAAGTGTTTCTGGCTTGTTTTGCTTGCCTTTGTTCTCTGTATTCATGTTGACTTGCCCCCTCTCCCATTTTTTACCCCCCTCTCTGGCTTTTGAACGCCCCAACAGGAAATCAAGTGATGAAGACTAGAAACTTGGCTTGCTGAGATGATTGCTTTAGATTTTCCCTGCTAAATCAGAGTGCAGGCTGTCTTCCTCCCTGCCCCCAATTTCTTTTGAGGGATTGAGTGGCCCAAAACAGGCAGCCCTTTGTAAAGGTGACACTTGTCACCAACTTGTGACTCTGCCACATGCTTTCTTACTATTCAGAGCTCTTGGTGGTTTGAAGGGTGTTAAAGGCCATCAGACTAAGGAATTCATAATTTCAAGTATCTAAGTGACTGTGCGTGCACGCATGTGTGTGTATGTGTGTGTGTGTGTGTGTATGTGTGTGTGTTAAAGTCTAAAGACACTGGGAAGGAAGAAATCAGGGAAAGAACTTTGTTAATACGTTGTTGAGAGAGTTAATAGATTGTTGAGAGAATGTGGGACTTTTTTTATCTTAAAGAGAAAGTGTACCTTGCTCTTTTTGCTAACTAGTTCAGTAACCAACCAGAGTGTAATAATGACCCATGTTATTTAATGTGTAGATTAATGGATACACAGATGCTGTTTTATACTTACTGGGTACAATGCAGGGTGTTAAGGAATCATGGCATGGACCAGTTTTCAAATTTATAAGGTTAGAACTTAGAAATCCAAAAGACTGGAAGAAATAAAATAAAAGTAAACAATATTGTTTTTTCCTGAGCAGTCAGACAGCAGTTCTTTTCTCCTTCATGTATTTTCAAATCTTCTATAGTGAATGTGATTAATTTTGAAATAGATAGTTTTTGCTACAGAAGTTTATGAAAAGGAGAAATTACCATCACCACTGTGTCCAACTGAGATGTGGGACTTAAGTTGGTAAATATCTATGCAGGTATTTTTGAGATGACGGAGGGTTTGTCTCCTTTGTTTGTTATTTCCACAATCCCAGAGGGCTGGGGACTCGAACCCAGGCCTCCAGCATGAGAGGCGGTCACTCTACGAGATGGGCTATATGGCCCGCACTATGCAGGTATTTTTGTTTTCCTTATATCTGCAACTACCAAAGAATGACTGTCATTAAGAGACTATTCTTAAAGGTTAAGTGCCATAGAATAGAATAACAATATAATAACTGTAATAAAGGTGTGTGTGATAAACATTTGTGATATTTTGAAAGCACTCTATAAATTCATCTTTACATTTATGAGATGGATGAGTTTATATATAAGGTACCTAGTGTCTGAGAGATAGTAAGATCTATATAAGTATTAGCTATTGTCATTATTTATAGCAACCTTAAAACAAAATAAGGAAGTCTGTGGGGGCTAGGACATATGTACCTGGGGCACAGTTGATTTGCACAAGGTCATCCATTGTTGTCACTGATTAGCTTTTTTTTAAATTCCCAATGTGGACCTTTTCCTCTACATGCTTTTAAATAACTAAGCATTTCCCTTCATTACTGGAATAGCCCTGTTTCTTTTCTGGCACTGTGATATTCCAGATCTAGTTTTTACAGTGAGGATCAAATACGAGCAACTGCATTTACTTTCTCCTCCACAAGTTTTTGAGGTGGTGATCCAGTGCACATGGGTCTTTGTAGAGTCTACTTATATCTCAGAATATATGCCAGGTTCTGAGTTTGACAAATCTGAAAAATGGTCTGTTATAAGGGAAGTATGTGTTCAGTTTTGAGATGGGGGAAGAAGGAAAGAAAGTATAGTTTAGAGTCATGCACAGGCAAACCCTATTACTATTTTGTTCAAAGTCTCTAGTTTACATGAGTGTTTCACTATTAGAATGATCTTTGCATGGAGGACTGTACATAAACTTTAGATTAAAGTTGGCTTTGCTTCCAGACAGGGTCACGTTACTAATGGTCAATTTTGGGCAAATTAACCTCTCTGTAAAATTTTGGGCAAATTAACCTCTCTTCATCTGTAAAATGTGAGGACTCAGTTGCTACTATGAAGGATTGTTGTAAATGTTGTGAATATTGAAAATATTGTGAAATATAGTGTGTTGTAAAGCACCTGAATGCACTCTAGACCCTTGTCATATACACATGATAACATTATTATGTGTGGCACACATGCACAAACTTATAATTAGGATAATTAATGCTGATTTAAAAATATAAACAATAACAAATTATTGAAAACATGCACTTAACTGTAAAATGCTTTTGATTGGATGTAGATTAATAAATTTCCTTTGTTGGGTATTTTGGTTACTTTCAGTTTTTTCTTTTTAGTGTTAACCTTTCCAATACTCTTACCAAACTATTATCTTCAGTCACCTGTATCCAGAATGAACAAGTTCAGAGATGTAAAAACAAGATGACCAAGATTTATAGCAACCGATTTGTGACCTCAGAATGCACAATGATTTACTTCTTCAGAGAACGTCATTTCTCCTGAGCCTTTCATATGTTTAATGGTACGAGGTTAAATAGTCTGGTAAAAATCAGACAGTGTCTAATCTGAGCAGGAGGGGTGCTTTAATACCTGGTAAAAGACTATACATGGGGTACATGTAGAAGAAAATAAAGCCATGCATGTTTTCTTTCTTGAAGCACTTCAATAAAGTTCCTGTTAATTCCCTTTACAGTGATTTTGGAGTTTGGTTAAAGGACAGCCTTTCTTTGTAGTGGTCAGTGCTGGTCAACTTCTTGAGATAATAATGGTGACCTCTATTTTTCTCCCCTTTGGCCATAATACCAAGAATCATAGAAACAAATCCAGAGCAGAATGAGGCTATTAGTGAACTACCAGTCATGTGGGCTGGCCACAGAGACCCATAAACAGCAAGAGAATAAAAACTCACTTTGGAATAAAAACTCAGTCCGCATTTTCTTAGCAAAGATGGAGGAGGGAGATAAACAGAATCTCATTAGCTTGTCGAGTTATTTATTTGGTCTCTATGGTATTTTGCTATAGCATTCATTTAAATATCTAGTTAAGATTTGGCAAAGCAATTGGTGGAGTGAAGGTGGGGCTGACTGTCTGGATTGATCATCTTATTAAACACTCATGTAATTGTTTCTGTTCCAGCAAAGTGAGATTCTCTTGCCATCTGTTAGGCAGGCGCAATTAAGTAGATTTGGGAGAGGAGGAGATGGTGGACCAGAGGGCAGATCAGTGGAGTGGGCATTGAGGACGGGGAAGGGCAAGGTTCAGGCTTTAGGAGGTGGCTGGGGAGCAGACTATGGCCCCCACCCCACACACAGAACAGAATGTTTGTCTCCCTGCCCACTCCTTAGAGTAAAAGTAAGAGGAGCTGTATTCATTTGTTAAGTATTTTTCTCTTTAATTTTTAACTTCATTTGAGTTGAACATCCTGTTTTGGGGCAGAGGGTGGAGGCAGATCTTTGGAAATGAATAGCAAGTACAAAGGGTAAGCTTGATCAAATTGTGTTATAGAACTCTAGAACATTCCGGTTGGCTAAAACTCAGATAAAGATACCTTTTTTCTTGCTGAAAGTCAGGTTTGTTCAGTACTGTTGGATGGAATAAGTAATGTTACATACTTAAAGTTTGACGGAGCAATTAATATGTAGCCTCAGGGAAGCCTCAAGAGAACTTACCTCTAAATTGCCAGGTGACTCTACAGTCGGTACAGTCCCAGTTCCATCGGGACTAGGGAGTCAGTTTTTTTTTTTTTTTTTTTTCTTCGAGTACTTAATAACAGCCAGTTAATAGGTTTTAGACTTTTCTTTTCTAAAATGCATAGTTTTAAAAATATTTGAAAACATTTGAGTAGAGTATGTCTTAGACTGCCTAGAATCTATGTTAAAAGTAAATTTGTTGAAGTCTAGTATACTTACAAAATGTGCACAATGTTAAGTGTACAGCTAGATGAATTCTCATACAGTCCAGTAGCCAGCACCCAGGTGGAGCATCCCAATCTACATTTCAGTGTTCCAAAAGCCCCTTCATGTGCTGTGCTATTCATTCTCCACAAAGAGTAACCACTATTCAGATTTCCAAGTGGATAGATGAGCTTTTTTGGTTTTGAATTTGACATAAGTGGAATGATGCTCTCAGTGTTCTGGCTTCTTTCACCTGATACTATTTTGTGAGATTTATCATGTTGATGAATGTTGCAATTGTTCATCCTCGTTGCTGAATATTCTATTATGTGGGTGTAGTGAATAATCACAATTTGTTTTCCTGTTGCTGATAGGATTTGGGTATTTCCTAGGTTGGAGTTATTATGAGTAGTGCTGCTATGAATATATTTGTATTTTGATGACTATATGACCACATTCTACTAGGTACTTACCAAGGATGCAAATTGCTGGTCTGTAAGATATGATTAATTAACTTTAGAAGATACTTCCAGTTTTCCAAAGTGTTTACATTAATGAGAGAAAGGTCAGTTTTGTCTTTAGATCAGAACATTCAGTTCTCTTGAGCATAAGAATAAAACATTTATTGTTTTCTTTTAATTATAGAAATTAATAATGAGGATTCATTATTAGAAATTCATTCATTATTACATAAAAACCTTTAAAACTCTGCACCTATTTTAGTGATATTTTTTACCATACAATAAACCCATTTTTACTTTTAGTATTTGAGGAGAACTGTTCAAAACAGGAGAGATGAATGGACAGTGCTGGGTAGTACCTTTGACTTTACTTCCAGGGATTTGCAAACCCCGGAGAGTTTTGACTCCTCTCAGATTCTGTGCAGGTTAAGAACTCAAGTTTTTGGAATTCCTTTGGTTCTTCAGGAAGTTTGAATAGGGAAACATCTTGGAATTGAGTGCAGAATATCCACCTGCCGCCCCTACCCTGAACCTGTTACTGGGAATAAATCATCAGAGAGGACTGAAGGATCTGACAGGATTACTCATCATTTTCATGTTTTAAGAAAACTCTTCCTTTCCATTTTTATTTTTCAGTCCTCTAACAACCAAGTCTATAATAACCTCAAGGTCACCAAAAGGTAGGTGAGGTTATATAATTTGAATTCCTGGCTTTCACATTACCCCTCCCCCATGACAAAAACCCACCCACATTCTGTTTCTTGCAATAGAAAGTACAAAAAACCTTTGTCTGGGATTCTTTAATTGCTTCTTGACATTATACCTTGCTTAAAATAAAATAAGTAGGTATAAGGAAATCAAATTCTCATTTTCTGTTCTACATACAGGTATTAGGATTCCTAGACTATACTAAACAAAAAGGTATTATGAATAAAGTTTTTAATAGTTCAGTTAAAAGCAATACCCATTTTTAACCAAGACCTTGGTTCGGGACTCAGCACTTCAATTTTTTTTTTTTTTTTTTAACTTGGGATATATTTTCTAGTCTTTGAGCTGTAGTTTTTTGAATCTGTAAAGTGTGGTTTCAGATCCCTGCCCTGCCTATCACATACAGTAGTGAGTAACAAATGCAATAATTCATGTGAAAGTGTGAACCATAAAAGGGTTAGTTTTTAAGAGCTGAGCTTAGCAAGCCATGTTTTAAGAAAGATAATTACTGTCCCTTACCCTAGAGCACAGTGGAAATACACTCTGTACCCTGGGGTCTGGTGCACATCCATAAGGCTGACCTTTTAACCTTGCACCCAACATGTCTAGTTGTCCTGGCTTCTCCCTCGACTTCTTCACCCCTGCTCCAACACTGCCCCATGGGGAAGGAGAAGGGACAAAATTTATTTACTTTGGTGATAGTCCCAAACTATGACCCTTACATGTTATTTTTCACTGCTGGGGTAGCTAGAGGGTGATGTTCTCTCTCATCTTGAACTTCTTAATTGCTTTAAAATTTTTCATTTACTCAACCACATTTATTAGGTGTAGAGAATATAAAAATGTTTACAAGCCATGAAATGATCTACATAAAAATATTAGCCATCATCACTGTTAAGATAATAAGTAAAATAGGATTTGGAACAACCTCATGGACCCATTCCCAGCATGTATTCTTTATTACTACTGAGTAATTCATCTTTCTTTTGACAAAAGGAGATGAAGGATCTGATTTGGCTCTTGTGGAATTGGCTTGAGCAGTGGATCTGGTTTACTTCCTGGGAGCAATCCAGGCCTAATTTATCAGTAACCTCCTGGAGGACCACCTTCCAGGTTAGAACAGGTACTGTAATTCATTGGGATGTCACTGCCATAAACAAAATAAATCGATTACATTTATAGAGATGAATGTAACCATCAGTCACTGCATTTATCAATCACTACATAGTTTATGTTACTCTTGGTGCCCAACAATTTTTGAAAATCAAATTTTATAAAAATATTGAATATTTTCTGGGAATGTGGGTGATAATGACATAGGCCCAGCCTCTAGATAATTGGGAGTGGAGGTCTATATGTTCATAATTCCTTTTCCAAAATGAGATGTGTTTTAGGATTCAGAATCCTGACACCCATTGAGATCTGGAGTAGAACCATATAATTAAATGCATTAGTTGGCGTGTGCATCAAAATGAACTATTTTGTGGTTTTATAAGGGCTATAAATACACATCAGCTCTCATTAGCATTTATTGTTAGATAAGTTCAGGACATGTCATGTTTTGCTAATAAATGTGTTACATAAAAGTTTATTTTCAGAGCATTTTGAATTTTGGAATACACACAGGGATTGTTGATCTGCCCTGTTATGATCAGGTGTTAGCTCCCAATAGGAGTATTTTTATTTATATAAAGTAACCAGTTAGTGAATCCATATGAGACATAGAGAACCATATCTGGAACCACAGCTCCTGGCTTCAGAGTCCAGCCTTGCCAAGTGATTTTGGGCAACTTCTTTAAACTCCCATGGTCTTCTTTTTCATCTTTAGAAATACAGTACTTTTAAAATGAAGATTAAGTAAAATACGCACACAAGGTACACTGTGCACGTTGCACTAGGCTTGTAATAAATATACTTCCTCATCTCTATAATGGAGATAATAGTATCTATCATAAACGTGTTTTTAAAGACTGCAATAAGTAAGTAGATATGTAATGTGCCTAGATGTCCACTCCATAGTAAACATTCACTAAGTATTAACCAGCGTTCTTATTTTTGAATATTATGAGAAATCTGTAATAAAATCTTTCCTATCAACAGAGTCCTTTTTTAGGAAAAAAAGGTACAATCTGTTGAATGAATGAGTGGCACATTGGAAGATGATAGGCAGCACCATGATGATTCGCAGTGATAATTTTCCAAGCAGTAATTCCATTCCTGTCTTTCTTCCACCCTGTGCTCCCCCTGGACCCCTCCCAGCCCCAGCAGCTTAATCTTTCCTAATTTGCATTCTGTTTAGATTGTACAGAACTTGATGAACTTGGCACTTATCTTCCTCACCACAGCCATGCAGGTGTGTAAGGCTGCCTGGGAAGCGGTCCCAGATGCTGACAAACTCTTGGCAACAGGATAGAAAGAAAAAAGGAAATTTTGGCTGACAACTTCAGATCTCACTCCTTACTCATCTGGAGAGTTCAGTGGTATCTTTAAAGCTTTAAAAATAGAGGATGAAGTTGCTGCTCTTTTTTTTTTTTTCCCTCCAATAGATGCATAGTACTTGGATTCTTTTTTAGTTTGTTGTATGCTCGTCTCTTGTGATGGCTCAGTTAAAGCTATGACTTGGTCAAGTCTTAGGTCTGCGAAGACATGTTAGCTGCAAGCAGTGTGTGGTGTGGAGGAGTAGGTAAGTGTGAGCTTAGGTAGGGGCCTCTGGAAGAAGGTGTGTGCTGTGTGCCATGGCTCAGTACAGTGTCTTGGCAAGGCTGTCGTGTTTCCTGGCATGTGAGAACTGGATCTTCTCTTAAGGCCACACATAGTTGGCAAGCCCCATTATGCTACTCTCCCAAGGGGGTGCTTGAGTAATGAAGGTGATAGGTAATATTGGGTAGGTATTGGCTGGATGGGGACATGAGAGAATATGGAAAGAATCCTTTTTAAAGAACTTTATTACATTAGATTTTAGTGTCTGTAAACAATTACAGCATTCAGGGAGTGCAGGATTTAAATGAGAAACACAACTTTGTCAGATTATACCAGTCGTATAAAATGGCATGGGCTCCGGAAATCTATGATTAAATGTATTTTTGAAAATGAAAAATATAGTGTAACATCTGGTTTATTTCACTACAGAAGTGCCTGGGTAATGCTTATGTAAGCATGATTGACTTTGGCTGATATTTGGGTTCCTCTCTGTAAAATTACTGTATTTTAATTAAATTTTTTCTACTTGATTCTATTTATGTTGTATGTAATAAGTTATTCACACACAGAAAATGATGTCTTATTTAGAAAATCTAATGTTGGTTTGGTTCTTTTCTTTTTGTTGCAGCGGATATTCAACTCCTTTGTTTACACTGAGAAAATCTCAAACGGAGAGAGCGAAGTACAGCAGGTAAGAGCAGTGGAGCACTTGCATTGCCCAGCTTCGCCTTGCTGGTAACTGTGCTTGGGTTCTCTTTCCATGCACTCTCCGCTAGAGGGTCCCTGTCACTCTCATCATATGCATTTGTGGATATTTTATGCATAAGGAGGAGCACCATACTTGAGCTTCAATGTAATGGTTATATGGAGGGTTTTCTTCTAATCATGTTATATCTTGGAAGTATTTAATCCCTTTTGTTTTTAACATCCCTAAACTACTCCAATCTAAAAATATTTTAAAATATTCCATCTACTGTAGAAAATAAATGCCAGGCTTTAGAATCAGACAAACCTCACATCAAATTCTGCTTTTCCTATTTACTCTGTGACCCTGGTAAACAATTTTTCTTTTTCGAACCATAATTTCCCAATCTTAAATAAAGAGATCATAAGATCTAACTCTATGCAATCAGAGAATTAAATGATGTCAAATTAACTGAGAATGAAGTGGAATCATCTGTGTGGAAGGTGCTGGCATAGAGGCAGCTCATTAGATGTTGGCTTCTTTTGTTCTTTCCTATTTTCTTATATTTTCTCTTTGCTACTTTCCTCCCATCTTCTTTCAATGCTCTGTGGAGTCAAGAAGCTTTGAGACCAGATTCTATTTACTTTATTTATAGCTGGCTTCAAATGGACTGCCTCCTAAATTAAAACAGTGTTGGTGAACACGGTCATAAATAATTGATCTGTGCTTGAAGAGAAGAGTGGTAAAAAGGAGTTGGTTTTAATTTCAGCTCATCTACCAACTTCATTACAGTATGTGACTGTCAACTGGTCATTTGAAGCTAGGTTTGAAACTTAAGTAAAAGACAGAACCAAGCTAATAACCCAAGTGTCGCAAAGTGCTTCCACAGGCTAAGAAGATAACCACGGTAAAATGCAAAATAACATAAACTTTTAAAGTTTCTGTCATTATTAAATTTGTGGAGAACAGGCTGAGTTGATCTGAACTTCAACAGTGCCATAGAAGAAGAAAAAGCTTTGCAAGTGTCATTAGAGTGAGGTTATTTATAGGACGGTTATTTATTTATAATAAATTACTGTGGTTTCATCTTGAACTTCATCGTTTCCTGTTTATAGACACTGGAATTTTTATTGGTTTCTGAAGGTTAAATTTAAAGTAGTCATGCATATATTCTTTTTCTTAACTTCAGATATTTTTAAAAACTGACGACCTGAGATTGTAATGAATATGATGTGGTTGGCTGCACCAAATCTTATTTTCATAATTCCCCTCTTATTTTTATTTCAACAAGTTAAAAAGTATTTTAGGATCATTAAGTCTAGAAGGGTTTTGGGGAGAAGACTGCTATAAAAAGCATGAGGAAAGTTTTCTGGAGACCAAAGGCAATTTGATAACTTTTTAAAGAAACCGATCCAGGGATATCCGTTTTGCCTCTTTCCTTGAAGTAACAGATACAAGTTCGTACTTTGGCTGTTTGCAGATGTGAAAGCTGCTTTGTTTTCTCAGACTGGTGTCATTGCTCTACTTGTCTAGCTATGAACAAGTTTGGAAACCTTCAATAATAGAACTCATAGCAGCTGATTGGCACTTACAGAACACTGGTGTGAGGCCATTTCAGCGTTCTATCACATTGAGGTTTGCAATGTAATCTTGAAGGAAAGAGATCATCCTATTACAGATGAGGAAAATGAGGCCCCCAGAGGTAAAATAAGTTACCTGCAGCATCAGGATGTTAGGTAGGAGAGCTAGTTTTTGCAATTGGTTTGACACAAATTTATGTTGTCTGTATTTTGTTTTTTGTTTCTTTAAATTTTTTATTTATTCTTATTAGTTATACATGACAGTACAATTCATTAATGCATTTTGATAAATCATACATAAATGGAGTATATTTTCTCATTTTTCTGATTGTACATATTGTAGGATCACATTGGTCATGCAGTCATATATGTACACGAGGTAATAATGTCTGTTTCACTCTACTATCCTTCCTACCCCTATACCTCTTCCCCTCCCTTCACTCCCCTCTACTTAATCTAAAGTAAGGGTTCCTCCCAGCACCACCATTCCCCGCCCTCATTGTGGATTAGCATCTGCATATCAGAGAAAACATTCAGTCTCTGGTTTTTTGAGGGGGTTTGACTTATTTCTCTTAGCATGATGTTCTCCACCTCCATTCATTTACCAACAAATGCTGTAATTTCATTCTTCTTTAAAGCTGAGTAATATACACACACATACCACATTTTCTTTATCCATTAATTTGTTGAAGGACACCCAGATTTGTTCCAAAGTTTAGCTATTGTGATAAACACTGATGTGGCAGTGTCACTGTAGTATGCTGATTTTAGGTCCTTTGAGTATAAACCAAGGAGTGGAATAGCTGGGTCAAATGGTGGTTCTATTCCAAGTTTTCTGAGGAATCTCCATACTGCTTTCCCAGAGTGGTTGCACTAATTTGCAGGCCTGCCAGCAATGTATGAGTGTACCTTTTCCCCCACATCTTTGCCAACATTTATTGTTGCTTGTATTCTTGATAATTGCCATTCTGATTGGACTGAGATGAAATCTTAAAGTAATTTTGATTTGCATTTCTCTAATTGCTAAAGATATTGAACATTTTTTCATATATTTGTCGATCGATTGTATATCTTCTGTGAATTATCTGTTCAGTTCCTTAGCCCATTTTTTTGATTGGGTTGTTTGTTTTTTTGCTGTTAAGTTTTTTGAGTTCCTTATATATCCTAGAGATTAATGCTTTATCTGAAGTGCATGCAGTAAGAATTTTCTCCCAAATCTATAGGCTCTCTTTTCACATTATTATTTCTTTTGCTGAGAAGAAGCTTTTAAATTGGTAAAATTTAATTTAGAAAGGTATATTTTCATTGAAAACAGAAGTCTCTGCTGAACTCTTTATCTAAATAATTCAAGTGAAGGATTACCATGTAGTCAGGCACTTTGTGTCTTCTCACCATTTGTTAAAAAGCTCATTCTTAGACTGAACAAGAAAGTACTTACTTTAACTTCTTTGCAATTTTGCCAGTCTACCCTGAACAAATGGATCTTAGGTCCTTTTCCTATCTAGCATATGGCAATCATTATATCATTATGACTTTCATTTAGCCTAAATTTTAATATACTCAGGTTCTAAATAATTTCTTCTCCTCTGACACCATTTCTAGATCTTTTCAGCACCATGGCCTCTATAACCACCACCACCACCACCATAAAAGCTTACTTTTTCATATTTGATGAAAATTTTTCTATCACTTTTGACAAAACTCCTATGGATATCACCATTTTATAGTAAGGAAACAAATTCCTGATATCATCTTTGTTAAAAACTGTCCGTAAACTCTGGACCCTATGATCCTGGACAGTACTGAGGGTGAAATCTATAGGGAAGTACTTACCTCCCATTCCATAACATGTTCCCTAACACTCATACTGTCGTCTCTTTGAACTTAAGAACACCAGTAGGCAATTAAGCTAGTTTTTTAAAAAATTGTGAAATTCATCAAACATATAAAGCTATGTATAAAACTTGTAGGTATAGAAAAAGAAGTGTTATTAAAATGAACATCCTAATGAATCAAAATGCAGTCTGTAAAAATATTTAATAAAGATTACATAGTTCCAAAAAAAAAAAAAAAAATGAACATCCTAAACTGCTACCCAGCTAACGAAACAAAACATTAACAAACTGAAAAGGCACTGCTGTGACCAAAGGGTGTCTTTTCTCCCAGAGGCAAGCTTGTTCTGATTTTTTTTGTTAGCCATTTCCTTGCATTTTTGGTGTTTCAATTTGTTTTATTCATTCCCAAATTAATTTTCAGTTTGGTTATTATTTTAGTCAGTTTTTTCACTACTATGACCAAAAGACCTGACAAGAACAATTTTAAAGGAGAAAAAGTTTCCTTGGCACTCAGTTTCAGAGGTCCCAGTTCATAGATGGCCAACTCCACTGCTCTGAGCCTAAGGTGAAACAGAACATCATGGCAGAAGGGTGTGGTGAGGAGGAAAGAGCTCAGGACATGGCCATCATGGAGATCATGGAGGAGGGAGGGAGGGAGGGAGGGAGGGAGGGAGGGAGAGAGAGAGAGAGAGAGAGAGAGAGAGAGAGAAAGAAAGAAAGAAAGAAAGAAAGAAAGAAAGAAAGAAAGAAAGAAAGAAAGAAAGAAAGAAAGAAAGAAAGAAAGAAAGAAAGAAAGAAAATGAATCTCTTAACATTCTACTCTCCAGGACAAAATATATACCGCAGAGTCATGCCCCCATGACCCACCTCCACACCCTACCTGCCTATAGTTACCACCCAGTTAATCACTATTAGGGGATTGACACACTGATTCAGTTAAGGCCCTCATAACCCACTCATTTCACCTCTAGAGTTTCTTGCATGGTCCCCCACATGTGAGCTTTTGTGGACACCTCATATCTAAACTGTAACAGCCAATATTCTTCGTTATGTGAATTTTAAGCATGCTGTTTATATTCAGATGTCTTGCTATTTTTACTCAGCATCAGTTCTTTAGAAGCATCTATGCTGATACTGTAGTTGAGGTTTATTTATTTTCAAATTAGTGGTATTGCAATATAGGTGAGTTATAGATCCATAGATGTTACATTTTAATGATGTTTGAATTGTTCCTGGTGTTTTGAATTTTATTCTTTTCTCTATGCAGTTTAGCTGGAATAAATTTTTTTTTTAATTGCAGGAATTTTGTTTGCCCCACACTCTGCCAATTAAATGCTGGCAGGACTGTTATAGTATGTTTGATCCCACAAATATTTCCAAATCCTAATTCTGTGTGTGTATGAAAAGGTTGACTATTAAGTCCAGGTCCAGTCACCTCTCTGGAGCAGAGCTTTCCAGTGTTCTTGACTGAACAATGCCAGCTGCTTCCACATTACTACTTACTGTCTAGTAGAGCCAGCCTCTAGCCCCTATGACTATGGGTCATCTGAAATATATCTAGAACTACAAGTAATTACATTTAAAACTTTACTTGACTTTAAAATAGTTATATGTGACTGATCATCACCTTATTAAATTACCTTGCAGATGTGTTTTATAAATATATTCTTGCAATTTTTAGCTTGTCCTTTCACTTTAATATCTTAAATAATTGAAGTTTTAATTTTGAATCTGTTTTCAAAAATCTCTTTCCTTTTGTTCTCTGCTCTTTTTGTTCTATTAAAGGAATTGATTTCTACTCTGAAAGGTGTAAAGGTGTTCTCCTATATGGTCTTCTAAAATGTTCCCCTCTCTCATTTGAGACTTATCCACCTAGAATTGATTTTGGTGTTGGATGTGAAGTACATATCCAACTTCAGTTTTTTCCCCCCGTATATGATTCCAAATGTTCTAAAACTCTATTGAACAGTCATGCTAACTGCTTGTTTATGGCGTTGCTAATTAAGTTTCCATGTGTGTGCAAGTTTGATTTGGTTCCACTGGTCTATTTATCTCTGGTCATGCCAGTAGCATGCTCTCCCACTTACTGTACTTTTATATCAGAATTTTTATATCTGGCACGATGATACGGTTCCCTCCAGTTGTATTTCTTGATTTCCTATAGGGTCAAACCTGGAAACCTATCCTGGTGTCCTGGGTGATCACTGAAGTGGAAACTCTGTCTCCAGATTGTGCCCTTATTCCTAGAATCTGCAACCAGAGTTTGACACTGTCTCACTTTGCAGATTTCTTGCTGCCACTTTGTATGAGGTCTCGGTGTCCCTCACAGTGATTTTCCCCCCATTCGTGCCACTACCTTTTACCAATGACAAAAACAGTTAAAACTGCTCGTAGGATATATTTGTTATGTCAAAAATTGGTTAGTTATCCTAAATGGATTATTGACTCAATTTCAGCTCACATTCTTTAGGTAAGGGGGAATCACTCTTCCCATGTGTTTGTACTATCTAAAATCCTGACATAAGTTTTCTATCCATCACTATTTCTCTTCCCTCTCTGAGCTGGAGATCAAACCTAAGGCTTGGAACATGCTAGGTAAGCAATTTAACACTAAGCTATAGCCCCAAACCCCTCTGTCTATCATTTCTCTTTTGGGTTAATGAAAACTAGAGCCCTGTGTATTCTTATTCTCTCCCATTGTTAATCAAATGTTGTTGAGCTTTGGATTGTATTTGCACATGCTATATAACTTGGCAGGAAATCTAAAGTGTTGTTAATATCTCTGGTTAAGGAAGCAAAGTAATTAACACTAATAAAAAACATTCTGTGATTCCTGACTCTTACCCCAGAACTCTCTATGGTATACACATTTCCTTGCCTTCACCCATTATTTCTTTCATTTAGTTTAACCCTCAGATTGTGGGTCTAAATTGCATAACAATGTGTTTTAAATCTTTGATTAGTTCACTATATGTAGTTTTGCTGCCAAGGAAACTATGGCAACAGTCTCAGAAAAATAAAAATCCCAGGCACACATTCTTGTGTGAAACATCACCCAGGGACTCCAGTTTTGAATATTTCAAGCAATTAAGTTGCATGTGCACATAAACATTATATAAAATTGCATCTGAATCAAGAAAGGACAAATTTTGTACAAATAGCCCAGAGAGCAGCAAAATATACTCCTTACAACACAGAGCAGTGAAGAGGAAACAAAAGGAGACAGAGTTTCTTGAGGTGCTCACAGCCATATTGGACTTATTTTAACTATTCTTTTTTTTTTTTTGGGGGGGGGTGCTGGGGATCAAACCCAGGGCCTTGTGCTTACAAAGCAAGCACTCTACCGACTGAGCTATCTCCCTAGCCCCTGGACTTATTTTAAGAGTTTACTTATTTCAAGAGTTTAAGACTTTTTCTCAAGTCCTATAGTAATTGTGCTAATAGCTGACTCCATGAAATGGCAAGTACATTTCCATAATTAATGTTTCAGAAACTACTGCATTTCCAGCAGCAGTGATGGTAGAGAACCTCAGAATTTTTTGAAATGGACAAGTGTGGTACAGGAACCACGAGTCCAGGAGGTAGGCCTGCTGTTTGGTTGAGGGTCTTCCTCTAGCAGTTCTTCCCCTTCTTCCTGGCTTGGTTTGCAGGACCCCAAATTTGCCTCCTTGCCTTTCGTGGTACATTGCTACCTTGGAACCTTTGCCCTGGTGCTATCCTGACATATGTCTTTACAGGCTCTCACCTCCTTTGAGTCTTCTCAGAAGTCACCATCTCACGGCTAGGCTCATGGTGTTTAAAATGCAGCCCATCCCACTGCCATACTCCTGATTTTCCCTTCCCCTATTCTAAACAGTGTCTTTTCTCCACATCATTTATAGCCTTTCTGGTTATAGGGTATCAATTCTGTAAAACTAGTTTGGAAGTAATCTCTTCTCCTTTGCTTTCTGAAGAAAGGTAAGATTGGTGTTAGGGCTGGGGATGTGGCTCATGGTAGAGCCCTTGCCTGGCCTGTGTGAGAGGCCCCAGGGTTCAATCCCCAGTACCTTTAAAAAAAAAAAAAAAAAAAAAAAAAAAAAAATATATATATATATATATATATGTTGTTTCTTCCTTCATTGTTTGGTCCAACTCATCAGAGTAACATCTGGACCGAAGGCTTTCCTTGTGGCAGGTTTTCCATCATTCAGTCTTCTTAATAGACATGGTCAGTTTGGATAGTAGTGGTAGTTTCAATTTTATTTGCTTGCTTGTTTTTTAAGATTTTTGTTTCATTCTTTGTCAGTTTTGATAAGTTCTCACCCTCAAGAAATTTGTCCCTTGAATCTAAGTTGTCCAATTGTTGGCATAAATGTGTTTATAACATTATTATCTTCTTAATATCTGTGGGACAGGTGAATAATAGAGGAAAATGAATAAAATGAAATGTTGACTTATTCTCTGAAAAGATTAATAAAAGGAATTAACTTAGCTAAAAAGACAGAATGAGAGCAAATATAGGAGAAAACTTATTAATGACAACCCAACTTTCCAAACATAACCCCAGTTTTCTTAATTTTTTATTGTGTTTTCTCTTTTATGGATTTATGTTCTTTATTATTTTCTTCCTTGTACTTCAGTTAACTTTGCTTCTCTTCTAGTTTTAGTGGGAACATTAGGTCACTGATTTTTTTTTTTTAAACAGAAGCATTCTGTTTAAAAAAGCTATAAATGTTCTTTTATCCATTGCTTTAGTTATATTTTACAAAATTTGATGTGTGATATATTTTCATTCTCATTCAGTTTTAAATATTTTCTAATTTTCCTTGTGATTTTTGTTTTCTATGTCATATTTACATAGAAATATGTTACATTTCCAAAATATTTGGGGTCTTTTGAATACCTTCTTGATTTTTAATTTAATTGTTCTGAAGTCAGAGAATATAATCTATATGATTTCAGTCCCTTTTTAATTTGTTGAGATTAGGGTTTATGGCCCAATATATGATCTATCTTGGTGTATATACCAAGTGAACCTGAAAAGAATGTATATTCTGCAGTTTGGGTTATTCCTTACAGGTACATGAGGGCAAGGTTGTTAGTGCTGTTAAAATCATTCTTCTTTGGGCCAATCTTTATTTTGTCTAGTTCTGTCGTTTGCAAAGAAGTGTGTTAAAATCTCCAGCTACAATGATGAACTTGTATATTTTTACCTTTAATTCTGTCCAATTTCCCTGATATGCTTTAAAGCTTCATTTGTGTACACATACACATTGCAGATGATCATGTGTTCCTGATGAGTTGTGAGGTGCAATATCACAAAACCTGACTCTTTGTCTGCAGTAGTCATGCTCTGTCCTTTAAGTGCTTTACCAGATATTAATACAGCAACTCCATCCCGCATATGCTCAGTGTTTGCATGGTGTGCCTTTTCACGAGCACTGACTTTTAGTGTTCCTTTTTTTAACAATACATTTCTTATAAGCAGCATGCAGGTGATACTTGCTTTTTTGTTTGTTTTGTTTTGTTTTTAAACCTAGTCATAAAATTTCTTCCCTTTTAATTGGGAATTTGTAGATAGTGGTTAGTCCACTAACGTTCGTTTAATTGTTCATTTTGTTGAACTTGGGTCAACCATCTTACTATTCATTTTCCATTCTCATTATTTTCTTAATTCCTTCCTCCTCACCCTCTTCTGAAAGTTATTTGTTTGTTTGTTTGTTTGTTTTGCGGTGTTGGAGATTGAATACTGCTCTCTACCACCAAACTATACCTGCTGCCCTGAATCTTTGAGTTTAAAAAAAAGAATCTACTTTAGCTTCTTGGCTACAATTCTTGCTTATTTTTAAAATGTATGCTATAGAAATTACTATGTATATATGTGTGTGTATATGTCTATAGATATATTCTCATAAGAGTCTAAAGTTAATATTCTGTCACTTCACATAAAATCTACACCAGGGCAACCTCCTAGGTCCATTGCCTAACAACATCCTTTATGCTGGAGTTATCATCTTTATTAGACCTACATATGTGACACATAGCAAGAGACAATGTTACAGCTTTTGCTTTAAATTGCCATATATACCTGGGTGCAATGGTGCACACCTATAATCCCGGTGACTTGGGAAGCTGAAGCAGGAGGATCACAAGTTCAAGGCCAGCCCAGGCAACTGAACAAGACTCTCTCTCAAAAAAAATAATAAAAAAAAAAAAAAAAAAAAAAAAAAAAAACTGGGGTTTAGCTCAGTGGTAAAGCACCCCAAGTTTCGATCCCCAGCACCCAAAAAACAAAAAAAACCCTAACACATTACAAAAAAAATTTTAAAAATATTGTACAGTCTCATATACTTATTTATAATGCTCTTCATTTCTTTCTAATGGTGTCAACTAATAAGGTGTCTGGAGAATATCCTCTTAATACTTCTTGTAGTGTAGCTATCCTTGTGACAAATTCTCTTCATATTTTATGCTGGACACCTTGGCTTCTAATGACAAGTCAGCAAAAGTCATTACCATATATACTGCATTTCTGTTTGGTTTTATTTTTCTCTCTTCTGGCTGCTCTCCAGATTTTTCTCTTGTTTCTTAGCAATTTGACTGTGGCTCTGCCTGCCCACAGCAACAGTCTCATATTTAGCTGCTCGGTGTTTTGTAAGCTTTTAGAATGTGTAAATTTATGTCTTTCATCAAATTTGGGAACCTTGGGGACGTTATTTATTCTAGAATCTTTTCTACATCATTCTCCACTTTCCTTCTTGGACTCTGATGACATGTATGCTTAGATAATTATGACATTTACTACAAGTCCCTGGGAGTTACAAGTCCCATTTACTACAAGTCCCTGGAGTTATCATCTTTATTAGACCTACATATTTTTCTCCTCTTCTTTTTCCATTTGGTTTTCAGATTAGATTATTTTTATTGATCTGTTTTTAAGTTTACTCCTCTTATCTCCATTCTGCTATTAACCTCTCCAGATATTTTAAAAATTTTAGATATTGCACTTTTCAGTTTTAGCATTTTCATTTTCTTTAAAATAAATTTCTCTGCTGAGATTTCTCTTTTTATGCATTGCAAGCATGTTTTCCTTCACATCCTTAGTTGTGTTAGCTGTTATGGTAGCTACTTTAGAATATGCTCTGCTAATTCCAATATCTGAAAATGTTTTGAAATTTATCTCTCTAAAGAGCAATTGGTCACACTTTGGTGTTTTTTTGTTTGTTGTTTTTTTCCTGATATGCCAAAAACATTGAATTGTAACCTGGCATTGTGAAAAACTTTTGAATTTCGTTATATTCCTTTGAGGAGTATTTTTATTTGTTTCTTTGTTTTAGCAGGCAGTTATATTGGTTGGTCTTAAACTATGAATCTGTCTCTTAGCAATGCAAATTTCATCTCAATTTATCTTTACATGGAGTTTATCCAGATTCAGGCTCAGGAATGTAAGAGTTTTTCAAATCAATTTTTATTATTTAATAAAAATCATTCTGGTAGAAGTTTTTCTTAATTATTTTTCTGAATTGTCGTTTAATAATGAGAATTTTATCCGAGACATTTAACATTTGATGCTTATTTCACTAAATGTCAGTCTCTGGGGCATACTAAAAAAGAAGCAGCATTATTGGTTTTATAAAAAGATGATATTTAGCAGATGTCAATATTCCAAGTTATTATTATTATTACTTTTTTACCCAAGTGTAAACTCAGGGGTCAGTCATGAAGACAAATTCAAAACAATAAAGCAGAGTCTACCTGAATCCAAGACATGGAGCTAGATGCAAACTTTGCACACAATTATATCCCTGTTACAGAAGCTGTACTCTGCTGTAGCAGAATAATTTACATGTGGTCCACAAACACAAGGCAGCTTTATTTTTTAAAAGAGATTATGAATTGAGAGTCAACCTTAGAGACTCAGTACTCAATCCTAACTAAGGTTACATTTCAGAATTTTAGAGCTGGAAGGAACCTAAGAGACAAGACAAGGCCAGAAAGTTTAGGAAATTTCCCTCTACCTTTTTTTGGACAATCCTAGGAGGAGTGACTTTGGGATGCCAAACTAAAAACCCTTTTCTTTTGAGATGGAAAACTATCATTTGCTTTGGTTTTTAACAGAGTATTTTACCTTTTAGTGCCTACATCAATTTTATCTATAAAATGGAGTTAATTGCCTATCTTGCAAGGTCATTTAAGAGATTAAATGGTTGGCACAGAGTAGGCATTCAATATTTTGTTTTCCATTTCCAGAATTTAAGGTGTGTCAACATAAAGGTAGCTAAAGAGAAGATTGCTTATTCTTATTCTGTGGTGTAAATTCTCTTGGGTAAGGCCTCAAAGGAAAGTTCTATCAACATTAAAGCAGAATTTTCAGAAGAAAATGATCACAGGAAGGCCAAGGAAGGGCCTAGTAGTAACTTTAAATAGAGGTTACACTAAATGAGAAAGGTGAAACTGAGCATGGGATTTTTATTAGCTTTGCATTTCTCTTATTTCCGTGTTTCCACTCTCAGAAACTCTTCATCGTAGGAAAGTTCGGTTAGGTTGTTAAATTGTGCACTGGACCACTGGAAGAAAAGGATGAGAAGAGGAGGCACAGAAGAGCTGAGCTCTAGGCACACTAGTCTTTGAATTCTGGCACTCAGAGCCTGGCACTAGGCAGGAATTTAATAAATATTTGTCAAAAAATGACTAGAGATACTCTTGCACCTCAACATTCATATTTGCAGAATCTGGATTTGTTTTGGTGTTACTCTGCCAAGTGAAATCTAGTGTGCTGGTAGCCTGAGGGCTCTCATTTTGTTTACAATTACCTATTGAAGTAAGTTCAAGGCTCAGACTTGTCCAGACAGGAGGAATCCCAGAGGTGGGGAGGTAGATTCCATTCGTTCTCTGCTCCCAAACTTTATTTCCTCCATCTGTCCCCAGGGGATTTGTCCAGGCTGGGTCCAGGTTCAATTCATCCTCTTACCCAGATCCACACTTGGCTCTGTGTTTATTGTAATTATTCACTAAATGTTTGTGGAACGAGTGACTGAAAGGCACTAAATCTGTAGGAAGGCAAAAAGAAAGGTTGTGATGTACTGAAGCCACCCTGATGGGGAATTTATAATGAATCAGCCAAGGACCAGAGTAAACAGATGGCTGTTCTGCTGAGCCTGAGCCCCAGCAAGTTCACCTGGTTAGTGTCTAGACTTCCTTGATTAGGAATCAACCTAGATCTGTTTCAGCTCTTACTGTTCTTGATCTAACTTTGCAGAAAAAAAGTTAATTTTTATCTTAGAAACCTTCTTCCTGGGGTACCTATCTAGCTGCCTTGTGAATAAGATGACGATCTGTCATTTTGGAATAATAGTCTAAGAGGAGATGTGACAATTACAACATTTGATTTTCCTTATTGATTTTCTTTGTGCTTTCACATGTAGTTTCTGGTTTTATCCTCATAAGGACATTGTAAGAAGAGCAGGTATTATTATCTTGCTCATCTTCCACATGAATAAACTGCATTGCATCTCAGAGAGTCATTATAAATATTGCCAGGCCTCACAGAAATGGCAAGTGACAGGAACAGGATGTTAATCCAAGTTTTGTGTTTCCTTTGTTTATACTGTACTGGCTATTATAACAATGAGCATCGTTTTTTGAACATATATTATTAAGCACTGCAATTAAATCTTTTCTCTCTTAGCCACATACATGTCTTATTCACTTACATCCTTTCAATCTTGGTTTTCAGTGAGGCCTTCCTTAAGTACATATTTATGAATTTTATTAATATCATACCTCTTTACTTCTTATCATCTTCTCTGCTTTATTGCCTTATAGTTTATTGTCTATATATTGATATTTTTATTGTGTATCTTCCCCTGATAAAATATAAGTTCCACGAGGACAAGGGAGTTTGCCTGTTTCATTCTTGATGTATACCCCACACCATTAAAGGATGCTCAGTGAGTATTTGTATGAATTAAGAATTCTAAAAAAAACTGTACAAAGCATATCAATAAGGAAAATTATGCATAAAAATTTCCTGTCCAAGGTCATCCAAGTATATTAGAGAACATGATTTTGAGTTCAGTGCTCCTCTGTGTTTTCAAAATTTTGTTTTTTAAGGTCTAAGGGAGGCACTGCAGATGCTGTTACAGAACATAAGGGACCAAGTTCTGTTCTCCTCACTTCTTTCTCCATCAATTCACTTGTTGCATATATTGGAGTTTAGTATGGGATTTTATTTTCTTAAGTGACTTACTTAAGAAAAAAAGAAAAATTTATTAACCTACTATATCCTCCCCCCCCGCACCATGCACATTTGAATTTGTTTGTTTTTTACATGATGCAAAAATGTCGTGATCAGGGAATATTCCTTTTGGTTTGGAAGAGGTAAGAAAATATCAAGTATTTTTACTGGAGGGAGAAAATTTGTGGTGTTTGGTATCTCCTCTCAAAACAGAAATTGGGTTTCTTCTTTTGGAAGTTCAACTCCTGAATGTAGGGATGACATTGAAATAATTCCCTGTGTGATGCTTTATAGAGATAGGAGGATGGATGGATAAACAGGACTGTGATCTCTTTGAGGAGGTGGATTCTGAGCATACCTCTGTTAAGTGGCAGGCAGGTGATAAATTCAACAAACATTTGTTGAGGACTTATACACTTGGCGT
Source organism: Sciurus vulgaris (assembly GCF_902686455.1). Taxonomy (NCBI): domain Eukaryota; kingdom Metazoa; phylum Chordata; class Mammalia; order Rodentia; family Sciuridae; genus Sciurus; species Sciurus vulgaris. The sequence goes on from NC_136461.1 coordinate 53,091,889, forward strand.
TGGAGGAAGAGAAATATAGGGCTTATCCCAAGGATCTCGTTAAATCACAGGAGACATTTGTTCATACATTTAATATATCTTGCTGATCTCTTGAAGGTGGTGTCCCAAAGAACAGAGATGCCCTCTTTGGGAAATCTTGATTATGTTCATGAGAGGCAGGATGATAGGCTAAATGGACAGTGTTTCTTCTAGTCTGACAGTACTTTTCATTACTTTTAAATTACAGAGGTTTTTCTAGAATCCTAATAAATGGTGAATGGATGCAAGAATTAGTACATAAGTAAATCGCTTGGCATGTTAGAAAGGATCATTTATTTGGCAAGTAGGCTAAATGGACAGTGTTTCTTCTAGTCTGACAGTACTTTTCATTACTTTTAAGTTACAGAGGTTTCTCTAGAATCCTAATAAATGGTGAATGGATGCAAGAATTAGTACATAAGTAAATCGCTTGGCATGTTAGAAAGGATCATTTATTTGGCAAGATAGTTGGTGTTCATTTAACAAACATTACTTCATATGCTTCATATGAGCTATCATTAAGTTTTTATCACAACCTTGTGCTATAAATGCAATTCTTCTTCCTATTTTAGAGTTGAGAAAATTAAGACTCCAATGCATTCAGTAACTTCCCCACATCATACTGAATTAGGTGATAGGATTGGGATTTCAGCCAAAGTGGCCTACCTCTAAAACCCACATTCTTCATGGTGTTTTGAAACCGTGTGCTGTGTCCCTTCGCACACTTTTTCTGCAGAGGATTTCTGCAAAATCCTCTATAGGTTTTCAGTTTTTAAAAGAAAGGTGGTTTATTTTCTCCTGAGAGTCTTACACATCAACCAATGTAAGATAAATAGTATGTCTAAACATCCTAAGTACTATGATGAAAACTCAGCTGCTAAACGAGGAAAAGATGGAGTTTCAACACTGCAGTCGTGACAGGGGTGAAACAATAAGGGCGGTGCTTTCGGAGCTGTGGGCCACAAGCCTTTTAGCTCTCATAAATCACGAGGATGTGGATGTACTGGAGCCCTATGAGGAGGCCCGTTATGTTACTAATGGGTTGTCCTGCAGAAACATAAACAAGATATAAAAATGAATGAAGCCCTCGATGGCTCTTTTGTCTTTCTGAACCATTCATCATTATTCCATTATTACCATAACCTGAAGACAGTTGGTTATAATTTCTGTCATGGTGGAATTTCTATTGGACTGTTGGGGCTTTGTTTTGTTTTTAAATAAATATCCCCCTAAATAAGAAATTTTGACTAATTGGGTGAGTGAAAAACTGCAGCTGTTGGGCTAGTAGGTAGGATTAAGTCTCACATAGGGTGCTTCCTTTCCATCCCACAGGAGAAATTGGAAACAACTTGGCGTTCTTGGTGTGGAGCTGTGGTAGGCAAAGCTCCCGTTAGTACAGCTTCCTGGGAGTCAGTGGGAGCCTTTAGACACTGCTTGGGATTCCCACATTTCTTTCCTCTTATGAAATTTTGATAATAATCAGAAACATTTGGAGACTGCTCAGCTTGTTTCTTAAGAATGAGGTGGTCCTGACAGCTACTCATCTCATTATTTAAAAATGACAATTAGGAATCCGAAGTATTTAGCAATCTTGTTTATGTTTTAGGGGAAGTATGTATGAAGCCCATGTCCTGTATCCTTGTATATGTTTGGAAGTTAAAATATGTGTGTATGCATGCATGAAAGCTTAAATTCCTATACTAAATATAGACCAGCTGACTTCAGGGGTACATATTGTACATTAGCTAATGTGTGTGTCTGGTGTTGAGATAAGCCTAGATAATCCTGTTTCTCTCTCTCTCTCACACACACACACACACACACACACACACACCCGCGCGTGCGCACACGCATACTCATTTTTAGATAATATTCTCTCCTTAGACACAAAAAGTGTATGAGTTGTTTATATATATGAATTGTATTCTGTGCACATATTTACACTCTATATGTTTAGTGTTTATTTTTACACTTGTGTATGTACTCCTTTTGTGGGGGGATTGGGGGGTTGGGGGCTTGGGATTGAGCCCAGGGTCTCATATGTGGTATGCAAGCTCTTTACCGCCAGCCACCCCCACACCCCCATTTGTGAGATACATCTATACCCACTATAGGAAATGGATTTGTTATAAACACTATTACCACCACAAACTATTATCTAAGGCTTGAAAAGTCTGGTTATAGATTTGTATGTGCTGTTATTGCTTTGGCAGAAACCCTAACTAGTTTACTTCCTCATTCCTTTCATTCCTTTGCTTTCTGTTACCACTCTTGGTAAAGAAGCCAATGAAATGAGCTGCTATAAACATTGATGTGGCTGTGTCACTGTAGTATGCTGATTTTAAGACCTTTTGGTATAAGCCAAGGATTGGGATAGCTGGGTAAATGGTGGATCCATTCCAAGTTTTCTGAGGAATCTCCATACTGCTTTCCAGAGTATAATTTTCAACCCCACCAGCAATGTATGAGTGGACTTTTTCCCCCCACATCCTCACCAACACCTAATGAGATGAAATCTTAGCGTAGTTTTGATTTGCATTTCTCTTATTACTAGAGATGTTGAACATTTTTCCATATATCTGTTGATTGCTTGTCGATCTTCTGTGAAGTGTCTGTTCAGTTCCTTAGCCCATTTATTGATTGGGTTATTTGTATTCTTGGTGTAAAGTTTTTTGACTTCTTTATAAATTCTGGAGATTAGTGCTCTATCTGAAGTGCATGTAGTAAAGAATTTTTTCCCACTCTGTAGGCTCTTTCTTCACATTGTTGATTATTTCCTTTGCTGAGAAAAAACTTTTTCATTTGAATCCATCCCATTTATTGATTCCTGCTTCTATTTCTTGTGCTTTGGAAGTCTTGTTAAGGAAGTCTGGACCAAAGCTGGCATGATGAAGAATTGGGCAGGGTCTCTGGTCTAATTACTAGGTCCTTGATCTATTTTGAGTTGAGTTTCATACAGGGTGAGAGATAGGGGTTTAGTTGTCATTTTGCTGCATATGGATTTCCAGTTTTCCCAGAACCACTTGTTGAAGAGGCTATCTTTTCTCCAGTGTATTTTTTTGACACCTTTGTCTAGTATGAGATATTCGTATTTATGTGAGTTTGTCTCTGTGTCCTCTATTTTGTACCATTGGTCTAACTGTCTATTTTGGTGCCAATATCATGCCATTTTTATTACTAATGCTCTGTAGTATAGTTTAAGGTCTGGTATTGTGATACTCCTGCTTCACTCTTCCTGCTCAGGATTGCTTTGGCTATTCTGGGTCTCTTATTCTTCCAAATGAATTTCATGATTGCTTTCTCTATTTCTATGAGGTACATCATTAGAATTTTAATTGGAATTAAATTGAATCTGTATAGCACTTTTGGTAGTATAGCCATTTTGGCAATATTAATTCTGCCTATCCAAGAACATGGGAGATCTTTCCGTCTTGAACCAACCTAGATGCCCTTCAAGATGAATGGATAAAGAAACTGTAGTATATATACATACACAATGGAATATTATTCAGCCATAAAGAAGAATAGAATTATGACATTTGCAGGTAAATGGATGGAGTTGGAGAATATCATGCTAAGTGAGATAAGCCAATCCCAAACCAAAGGCCAGATGTTTTCTCTGATAAGTGGATGATGATACATAATGGGGACCGGGAGAGGGAGTAAGGGAAGAACAGAGGAAGGATGGATTGTGTAGAGGGAAATGAGGGGTAGGAAAGGATAATGGAATGAGACAAACATTATTACCCTATGTACATGTATGTTTACACAAACGGTGTGACTATATCACGTACAACCAGAAAAATGGAAGTTATACCCCATTTGTGTACAATGAGTCAAAACAGGGAAAAAAAAAAAAGAAGCCAATGAAGGGGCTGGTACTGTTTCTCCATCAGTATGGAGGACTGGATGCTGTAGGCGGGCACAGCTGGAGGGGATAGGCTGCAGTCAGCAGAGAGGTGGGTGGGACCTTTGAGGCAGGGTCTGAAAGGCATGTCAGCTCCCACTCTGATGCGCATCTTTCCTTACACCCGTTGGAACTTTAGCTTTTCACCGAACTTTGCAATCCATCTGTGTGCAGATGCCTTCTTCCCATGAAGCAGATCCTTCAAACAACTTTGGTTTTGGACTTTGTGCTCAAACACTCCAGCTTCATTTAACTAGAGGCAAATAGATTCAGTCTAAGTCCTCATTCTGAAGATCAGGAAGACTTTATCATGAGAAATAAACATTTCACTAAAAATGGAAACAAACCCATTTTACTCACAATTCCAGTATCTCAAGACTGAATAGTATTACGAAATGTGGATGATTTCTCCAGCCCTTTCCTCACTCGCCCTTCACCCCTAACTCCATTCTGCACCCAAAACTGCTCTCCTTTTAGACAAATAAAATAACCTCAAGTCTTCTGTGCTGGCAGAATGTGGGAACACAAATGGGGCTCCGAACATTTTCTGAAACCTGGTAAACGGCTTAAGAACAACTGTTCCATCCCTAATATATTCCTTGGTGCAATAGGAAATACTTTGGTAATGATGTGAAGGCATTAATTTCTGCTAATATGAGGAACCCCTAAGCTGGCTAAATGCTTTGAAACTCTGGACCCATAGAATAACATGTAGTATGATGGAATTGGAAGGTTACCAAGTGCTACACCTTTATTTTTATATTAGAAGACTGGGCAGGTAGGGATCATGTTAAAATAGTTGTTCATGGACATTTGCACCAGGTTACTTAAGCAGCCTTTAGTTCTTTTATATGCTGCAAAGTGTATGCTGGTTCTTCTATGAAATCCTCAGAAAGTGTCTCTATCACAACCACCAACTTCCAGGTCAGGTCTACCATACACCAGTCTCTTTGAGAAGGCATGAGCGTGCATCATTTGGAAACAAGCCACCGATAGAGAGCAGACATGCTCTGGTTCTCTGTTAGCAGTCGGCTTGTCATCAGTTAGGGGATGAGAAGACCTTCCTAAATCCAGCTGTGAGTTAGAGAGTGATATTAGATGCAGCTGGCAAGGGAACACACGGAATAGTTCAGAGAAGGATATAATAAAATTATTGTGGTTGAGGAAAATATCCTCATTCCTCTAGTGTGGAACCCACATGGGAAACATTTCTTTTGTTGTTGTTTCTAGCAAGTCTTAAGAGCAGGCAATGTGTTTCTCACCAACATTCAATGTTTATACCTCATCTAAGTGATGTGTGGGGTTGTTGTGGTGTGTGTGTGTGTGTGTGTGTGTATAAGTGAACTTGTACCTCTCAATCACCACTTAAAGCTCAGCTGTCTGCCTGTATAGTAAAGGCCCCCACATCACAGAACTGTTTGCCATTGCTAAGTATCTTGAGCTAAAGCCTAGAAGGGTCTTTTCTTTGTTGAGTGATATAAGAACTTACCAACTGGCTTAATGATTCAAAGCTAGGACCAGGAGGGACAGTGCTCCTACCCCTTAAGGTGGTCACAGTATACTCAAGATTCCAATAATATGGGTATTCAAGGGTAAGTCTTTGATAGCTGAAGAAATTAAGTGCTTCATTTTGTATTGTTTTCCTTTAGTTTTAAAAGGAATCTATATTGTGGAAGTTTAAGCTCTCCAGACATGGAAATGCCCTGTGCATTAGACTTTGTCTCTCAATCATCTGCCTATGAAGAACTAGCAGAAATGTTATCCTCACTGATATTGAGCTCTCCTGCCAGTCCTAAGATGGCACAATGTTATTCTCCATTGGAAAGGTTAAATCAAGTGAATATCATTAAGAAAGAGCTACTGGAAACATCCAGACTTTTTTTTTTTTTTAATTTTAGAGACAGTCTCAAGATTGCCTTCCCAGGAACTCAGTTTAATAGGTTTTTGGCCAGCGCAGGCAAGGAAGTGTTTTGTGTAGCAGAGTTTTGTTTCCTTGCCAGTGCCATCTTTCTACTCCATTGCTGGTCTACTTGTCACTTGCTGGCAAGTGTTTGCTCAATATGCTCTCAGAGGAACCTGTGAAGAACAGCAAAATGCTCCAGGTCAGGTTTCGTCCTTCATTTACACAGCAGTCCAGGCTTTGGCTTGGGCTTCGCAGGCAGGTTGGTGATGAGATGGTATCTGCATTGGATATGGGAAGGTAGTTTGAGCAGAAGTGAAATTTCAGGTTCCCAGTCGCTCCATCTCCAGGTCGCCTAGCGGCCCCTCTCAAAGTGCTTCCACGAACACTATTCATAAGTGATGTGCAGATATTCGTACTCACAATGAAAGCTTTCACAGTAAGAGGAGTTTGCATTTCTTTTCCAGAATGGAGTGTGTCTTTCATAGGCCACCAGAGAATTCCTAAGTTTGTGAACCTTGGCATCCCCCACTTTCTTCTGTGATTAATATTCTGTACAGACTTACCTGCAAAGTTGTGAGATAAAATGTTGGAGAATATTCTATATGTGATGCCTCCTGCTCTCTCCTTCCCCAATTCTCAGACCGTCCATTCTTCAGAAGGTCAAGATGAGGTTGGACCTTTTTTTGTGTGTTTGTTTTAATCTTGTAAAGGAACAGGCTGAAAGCCTTCAAGCCTGAATTCTTGCTTATTTCAGATTTAAAGGAGCTTAGCAGCTCCCATTACAGAGAAGTGAGGAGAAGTGGGCCAGAGCCTGCCCTTCTCATTGTTTGCTTTGTTATGATCTGGTGGTTAAGGGTAGAGTCGGGCGAAAAGCAGGGCAAGAGCCCATGGAGATCCTGCGCTGACAACCTTGTCTTTCAGGGGGACTGGGTGTGCATGACCAAGACTCTCCTGGAAAACCAAATACAAACTGCTACCCAAACCAGGCCCCAACAGGACCTTTCAAGCACCCCTGTGTTGTGCTTCAAGAGAGAACTGCTGCTCTGAACATTTCCCAGGGCCTGGCCTCCTCCATGTCTCAGGCATGTCAGCACTTGCCTTCTGTTTTTTCCATTGTACTTTGCCCAGCTCAGCTCAGGGGCCCCACCTCTCACAGGATCAGGATATGTGACCCTGGAGCCCAGACAGCCTAGCACATAAATCTTCCTGGTCCACCTGCAGATTATCTGTCAGCAGCTGCCCTGCTTCTCCCTTGGATGGGCTATTCTCACACATCCATCAGACAACCTGCAGCCTTCATGGGTGACCGAAAATTCAGATTGGCCCTGTTCCACCTCTGTGTCTTCATTTGTCTTGTCACATATCACTGCCTGCTGTGGTCAGGCTCTGCTCTGTTGGGTACTTGATGAGGCCCAAACCAGTTTTGAAGAACAGCTGTATCATGATAATGACTGTCTTAGTTCATTTTCTGTTGTTATAACGGAATACCAGAGACTAGGTGATTTATAAACAATAGAAGTTTATTCAGCTCATGATTCTAGAGGCTGAGAAGCTTGCCACTGTCATCTAGTAAGGGCTTCATACTGTATCATAACATGGAAGAAGGGCCAGTGACCACATGGAGGACAAAGAAAAATTCAGCAAACACATTCTTTTGTTCAGGAACCCACTTTCCCAACGACAGCATTAATCTAATCTTAAGGGCAGAATCCTCATGACACAATCACCTCTTACAGTTTTCACCTCTTTTGTTTTTGTTTTTGTGGGATACTGGATATTGAACCCAATATTCATGGATGCTAAATAGGTCCCACCTCTTAATACTGTTAACAATGGCAATGAAATTTTAAGTTGATTTTTGAAGGGGACATAACAATGGCCGCTTGCCATCAGGACGCCTATCTGAATAGGTGTTCTCTTTTAGACAGGGTTGTAGTCTAAACATTCATGTCCCTACAAGTTCATACTTTAAAGTCCTGAACCCCAATGTGTTAGTATTAGGGTTAGGGACTTTGGAAGGTGATCAGGTTCAAATGAGCCCCATAATGAGATTTGTACCTTTACATAAGAAAAGATAGAGACCCCAGAACATTTTGCATAAGAAGGGAAAGAGAGACACTCTCTGTCATGAGAGGATGCAAAAAGAAGGTAACCATTTGCAAACTGGGAAGAGGGTCTCAACAGACAGATTCTGCTGGCATCTTGATCTTTGATTTCCCAGCCTACAGAAATAAATCTGTTTTGTTTTTTTAAAACACCCAGTCTATGGTATTTCATTTTAACAGCTGAAACTGATGAAGACAATGAGGATTGCTTCAGAGCAGCTGATACTACCTGGGAGTTAAGATAGGGAATTAGACAGGCCCTGAATTTCTGATCAGCTTGAACCAGATATGAACAGTATTCAGTTTATCTGCCTTTTTCTAGACTCTGAAGGTTTTTCCACTGTGGCAAATAATGTTTGAGGGCAGAAGCATACAGTAATTAATATCTTTAAGTCTCTTTTAGGCAAGTGTGAATGCTTGCCTAGCATGTGGTAGAATGCTTGCCTAGCATGAACAATGATCTCCAGCACTGCAAAACAAACAAAACAAAAAGTCCTTTCTACATATTAGGTACCATACTGAATAAAAATGCACAGTGCAGTGGTCCAAGAGCTTGAATTTGATCTGATTATTTCGTTTATTGGATGCGTGACCATTAGCGAGTCAATCCATTGGAAGCGTCTTTAAAAATAGCACGTAGGGATTGCTGAGGGCTATTGTGAGGATTCAAAGGCATTAGGTAAAGTCACACTTTGCACAGTGCCTGGAATATATAGTGAGCAATCAATTAATGCTGACTATTGCAATACAATTGCTATTGGTTTGTTGGGAAAACAGGTTCTCAAATGAGGAAGGATCAACAATATAAAGCAGGATGTGAGTGGAGCAGATGTTGAATCCTAGGAAATTTTTGGGAAAGGGGAGCCTGAGAAGACTTTAAAGAGGGCAGAATTGGGCTATGAGCAGAATTTAGATCATTTAATCTGAGAAAGTTCATATATTTCTACATATTGAAGGAGTTTGGAATTAGGAGAAATGGTCTGTTTTTTCTGTTTTTACTCTGCATGAACTTGGGCAACCCCCTGAACCTTGAGTTCCTTGATTGTTAAATGCAATAGGGAATACCTGCTTTTCCTAGCCTCCAGGGTTGTCGGAAGGTACAAATGAGACAACTCTAGAAAAAATGCTTTGAAAGTGATATAGCTAAAGCAAAAGTGAAGTCATTATTAGATCCTTAGACTCAGAAAAAGAGGATGCCTGAAGAATCCCAAGCTGCCTGAGACTGTAATTATCTCCCCACCACATCATGGTGTGTGTTGGCCACTCACCTTTCTCAAGCACAGTAAGTGCTCTTTGGATCCTCCATTTGAATACGTAAGCCAATTCTTTAAGTTCCCCAAATGATAATAACTACATTAACAGGAAATAACAACAACAAGAGTTAAAACAACAGCCACTACTATTTATTTGGCATCTCTAGTACATTCAGCACTCTTAAATATTTTACAAACTTAAATATTTTGCAACCTCAGAAAACAGCTATTATTTTTTAGAAGCAATTAAGTTGAGGCTTAGAGAAAATTTCACCTAGTCTCCTTTAGCTCAGAAATAATGGAGTTGAACTTAACTTATTTATTTGTCCCCAAAGTCTAAGCTCTCTGTGCCATTTGCTATTAATCTAAGAAAATATTTTCCCCCAGGTCTGGTGCCAGGTTTCCCCAGTAGAAATAACCATGAAAATGCGTCAAATGGACAAGATGGTTAATATTCAGGTGGTTCCTCTTCCTTTTCTTACAGCTATATTGTCGAAAAATTTGAACTCCACAATATTTCCAATTCAGCTCCACAGGCACTTTCTAATCCAGAAACTGAGGTCTAACAATAAGAATGAACCCTGGTAATCATCCTCTGTTTTCTATATTCATTGTTTCATTTGAACTCATGAGAAGCCCTTTAAAGGGTATTATTCTAGTTTCATTCATGAAGAAACCAATGCTAAGGGAAGTCAAGGAACTTGCCCAAATGTCCAGCGAGTAAGTGGTAGAGCTTTATATCTGGATTACAATGATTACTACTAGCTATTCAGCCAGGACCAAGAGCATTTCATATATCCTGCGTGTGTGTATGACAGGCAACAATGAGAAAGTTCTACCTTGAATGCCACGGTGTAATGCTGTTCAGAGGTGTTATATAATTGTGTGCTCGGCTTATACTCAAAATTATTTCTGTGTTACAGACATTTAAATAAGGAAACCCAGAAACTTGCTGGAAAACAAAACAGAAGGTTACTTTTGAGTAGTAAGACTGGAGTTGAAGGAAAGAGGAACCGGCTATTATTAAATTCTTATCACGGCACAAAGGTTTTTGAATGTCAAATGTTAAACTCTTCTACATTCAATAAGAATTTTCCTATGAATCTTGAGGCCCCTAGGGTACATTTCCTGTCTGTGCTTGTCAGCTTCATTGTTATGTATTTTAAATAAAGCTTTCCTTAACATTGAAACTCCTTCCGGCCCTTCCTTTTAGGAAGCAAACATAAATAAAATGTGTACAGTGCCTTTGCGGATTTTTTTTTGTTTTCCTTTACCTTTTTCTGGCCATGTGCCCATCCCCCACTCCCAAATTGTCAGAAGTGTAAAGCTAAGGTAAAAAGAGCTTTTCAAAAAGGGGGCTCTGGGGAAGTATGCAAATGACAGAAATGTCTATGGGAAAATTAAGGGAGAGGAAATTCAGCAAGAAAGAAATTCATTGATGTTGTGATGAAACGTTGTCACTGGAGATGATGACAAATTAGAATCCGTTCCCATGGGGACCATGTGCTACCTACTGATCATTTGACCCATGGCTGGATGTTGGCTAGCCTAAGAATTGACCCAAAAGATGACAAGATGGTTTTAGTCCTGTTGTCTCATCAGCATTCAGGAACCCCTTAGGGGATGAAGGGGAAAGGATAAAGAAGGATAAAAGATGAAAGCTGAGCTGTGGAAAGAAAAATGTTTTTAATTACACTGAGGAGGATTGTGGGTCCACCTGTAGCTTTTTGTTGAGAATGTCCTTTGTTTTCTCCTGTCTGCAGGGATCATGGCAGGATACAGACCCAGAGTCTGTCTGGCCTCTTGGACGGTTTCACAGTGGTTAGCTGGTCCTCTTCAGTTTAACAGACACATTTAGGATTTAATCTCTCTGTGGGCTGTCTTTAGTCTAAGAGATTCTGTTATGCTTGCTGAGCAACCTGGGTTTGGTTAGCATGTTAAAAGAGATTGCTTCTTAGAGTTGGGGTTGGGGGAGGATGGGAGCAAACCCCTGCAGTGGAGCATGAGGTGAGGTTTCCATAGTGAGTCACCATCACACTCCTTGTCAGAGGGCGGGAGCTCACCTCTGGAGGCCAGGGGTCCAGGGAGGCCAGAGCACCCCTGCAGAGTCAAGAGACCTATAAGCTCCACATGCCTCAGTCTCTTCTTGGAAAATGGAAATTACACTTTCCTGTTGTGATGACAGATATGTAATTAAGGTGAAAATTCTGAGGAAAATATTGATTTCTGAAATTCATTTCCTGATGGAAAGGAACAATACATCACCTCTGTTCTCTTTCCAGGTCACAAACAGACTAACATTTTAAGATCCTTGAGGCCTGGGGATATAGCTCAGGGATAGAGTGCTTGCCCAGCGTGGCAAGGCCATGGGTTTTATCCCCAGTACTGCAAAAAATAAGTGAATAAATAAAGACCTTGAATTATTAGAACAATTTAAGTTAGGTAATTTAATTAAGCATTGTTTTGTGGATTTTTGGTTTTGGGGGGAATTCATTATTTCAGTTTTTCTGTATCCCTTTTTATGTTGGTGATAGAAAAATCAGCAATTCTAAACTTCCTCAAAGTACTTGATTTTCATAGGAATTTAGAAGAATTCTAAATGAAATCATATTAATTTTTAAAAATCTAATTCTTTTTATAAAGTAATGAGGCTGCCAAGATTATAGTATCTTGCCGAGAATTCCATAGCATTTGTTAAAACAGAATTGAAAAGAAATGGGGGAGAGAGTTGATTTCCGTGTACTACAGAGAAGCAGTATTGAATAAAAGTTGAAACCTGGTCTCTACAGTCAGACTAGTGGGTTTGAATTCCAACTATGTAGGCTTGTGACTGGAACAAGTTATTTAACCTTCACTGTCTGCTTTTGGGAAATGGACGTATGTACCTTATAGAGTTGTGTGTGTGTGTGACAGATAGATGGACGGAGACACAGATAGATACACAGGGTTTTCCTATGTTGCTTAGGCTGTCCTTGAACTCAGACATAAGCAATCCTCCTGCCTCAGTTCCTGTGTACTTAGGATATAGGACAAGGCCACTGTCCCCTGCTGTAGGGTTCTTTAAAGGATTAAATTGTATATGCTTGTGAGATCCTTTGAATAGTGACTTAATGCATAGCACTCAGCAAATGCTGTCAACTGTTTTTCTGGTGTTTTGGATTATTAATATTATTATTATTATTATTTTAGTAGGAGGCAGTATAGGATGTCATTATATGAAAGACTGGAGAATTTCAGACTGAGAGGTGGAGAGATCCCGTTGTTAAGTATCTTGTGTATCTGGACTCTATATAAGCTATCTCCACTGATAGGGATGCAGCTTGGGGGCCTGAGGGCCTCCGTAACACTCTGCTCTGTGCCTTGCCTGCTTATGCTCACAGGGCTTCCCAACCTGTGAGATTTGTTGTATTTTAATATCTCAAGTCACCATTGCAACTTTTTTTTCCCTCAAAGTTTTGGTTCGTCTAAGGTGCCATAGCCAAGCAAGTGAGCACACAGGTTTTACAGACAAGACATTCCTGAGTCTGAATAAGTGAATGGCTCTTTCACTTATTTTGTGACTTTGGGCTGTCACATAATCTCACTGACATAAAATGAGAATACCTGCCCTGTCGGGTCCTCATGCCTAGTGTATAGTATTTAAGTACCTCTATATGATAGCTATTATAGTTTTCTGAAGAACCCTGAAGTCTCTTCGTGACAGGTGTATAGTCCACAGGGGACAATCTTGATCACTTTGATGATCTAGATGCAGTGCCTGTATTTGAGCAGCTTTGTTCAGCTTAGCTTTAAGTATACCTCCCCTAAGATGGAATTTCTGGCTATCCTTGGATGTTTCAGTTATCTGTTGCTACATAACAAACTGCCCAAAACTTAGTGGCATTAAAAAATATTTCTTTATGCTTAAGGATTCTGTAGCTCAAGAATTTGAACCAGGCCCAGCAGTGATGGCTTATTTCTGCTCCATGTAGTCTGGAGAGACATCAGGGTAGACCCCGATGGCTCGGATTATCTGGATACCTCTTGAGTCATGACCAGAACCTGTGCTGAGGAAGACTTGAAGACATGTTCATCCAAAGCTGCCAACCAAGCATGGTCTCTCAGTGTTTCTTGGATTCTTTACAGCATGGTAACTGAGAGATACCATGAGTGCGAGCGTCTCAAGAGTGACAGGTAGAAGGCCTTTCACTGATCTGCTTTGGCAGTTCCACAGTGTTACTTTCTCTATACTCTACTGGCAGAAGCCATCATAAGCCTACTCAAATTCAAGCAGTGGGGATAGAAAGAATGTAGACTCCACCCTCAAAGGAGAGACTTGGTTAAGAACTTACAGCAGATTTTTATAAAAAATTACCACACTGGGTTTATGGCTCCATCTTGAGACATGTTAGGTCTCCTGACCTAACAAAGCAGGCCATATAACCTGTATGGCAAGTTCTCAGCACTGCCTTTATATAGAGAAAGCAGCCAAAATAATATGCAAACACATGAGTGTGTTCTAATAAATTTTTATTTGTGAATACTGAAACTAGGATTCCGTGTAATTATTAAATATTATAAATGTCATTTTTTAAAAAGAAAAATCATTTAGCTGGGGATGTAGTTTAATGATAGAACTTACCCTAAATTCAATCCCCAACACCAAAGGGGAGGGGAGTCAAACAATGCAGTAAAGAGGGGAAAAAAACAAACAAACAAACCCAAACTTTAAAATGGAAGAGTCATTCTCAGCTCATGGCCTATACAGAAGCAGGCCTTGGACCAGAGAAAATATTTAACTTTTAAAAGATCTGACTTTTTATGGTTAGAATTCACCAAATGTATAAAAGCATTTCCCAAGTGCAGTTGATTACAAATCTTATTTTATTTTAACATGAAATGGTGAAGATACTATTTGGAAATTCAGTTCTTTCAAGTATACTTTATTTTCGTTCTGTTCCAAAACATTTGTTACCAAATGATAGACTACACTCTTTATACCTCTAGGTAGCCACTCATGATATTTATTTTAATTTTAATCAGAATTAGAATCTAAGAAAAAGATAAGAGCTTCTTCTTGATGGTATATCTATAAACATATATTGTATATTTAAAAAATAAGTATCCTGTTTTAAAGAGGTTGTTGATCCTTAGACCAAAAGATAAGGTTGATGAATTGATAACACTCAGGAATGAATCCTCTTTTTTTTTTTTTTTTAACATTTATTAATCATGAAATATTTTTTTGAATACCTATAATACTAGATGCTAAAGATGTAGAGGCAAACAAACATATATAGCAACTGCCCTCACAGAGCATACAGTCCAGAGGGAAACTGGTCATTAACCATGTAATAGCATTAAGAAGTGGTATGCATTGTGAGAGGGGTGTGCAGGGCACTGGGAGAACATGCATTAGGTCTTCCAGCTGGACCTGTAGCCTTCCATCCTCAACTGCCCACTGAGTGTGAGATGAGGACCCTTAGATGAGTGCAAGTGTTGTTGCAGAAACCCAGCAGCACATCTGCTGATAATGCGTGAGTCCTGTCTCTGTATTCAAACCATATTTAAAGAACTGTAGGCACCTACAATGGCCTTTTTTATATTACTTTCAGGAAGGAACAAAAAAGAACAAAATGGAAATTTGTAAATTTGAAATTTGTTCTACCCCTACCCAGTACCTTTTTTTTTTTTTTTTTTTTTTTTTTTTGCGGTACTTGGGAATTGAACCCAGGGCCTTGTGCTTGCAAGGCAAGCACTCTACCAACTGAACTATCTCCCCAGCCCCCCAGTACCATTTTGAATGGGTACAGGATTAAAATAGAAGAGTTTAGGAACTGTCAACTGAATTACAAATTGGGATAATTATCTGATTTTTCTCCAAATCCAGGTTTCTCAAATGGGACACTACAGACATTCTGGGCTGGATAATTCTTGGTTTATGGGAAGCTGTCCTGTGCATGGTAGAATGTTTAGGAGCATCCTTGCTGCTACCTGGTAGTTGTTTCCACTGAGTTGCAACAAGCAAAATTATCTCCCAACATTGGGAAATGGCCAATGGGGAGCAAAATCACCAATGATCTGAACCAAAGTGTGAAATTCAACTGTTTGATTTTATTACTGCAGTGACCCCAATAAGGAAAATCTGTTTGTTGTTAATAGTAAGAGCTGTAGTTCAGGGAGCAGAATGGTAGGTGGACTGGTTCATCTTCCATACATACCTCCTTTGAAAATGATGAAATGAACTTAGGCAACACATCATCTGATTAAACATTACTCTTATATTCTTTCGTGATGTCTGGAAGTTTTTCTTTAAACTTTATAATTTGTGCAGTTTTTAGGAAGGTTAAGAACTTCACTTCTTTCATTGAGACTCTGAAAGCAAATCAACTTTAAAAATTGGATTGAAAATAATAAGTGAAAGCATTCTGATTTGATTCCGTGTTCTCAGTCTGTATACTATTGGATTGTGTGAGACACATAACCCAAAGGAGATGATTAGTTCTCCTCTAGTGTGCTGATAATGAATAGCTCTACAAAACCAATTAGCTATAATTCTATCAGTCATTTCATTTGGGTAACATTTTGTTTAAGGGGAAGAAAAACAACACTGTTTTCCTTGGAGATCTGTAATTAAGCTGTGGTATTTGATGGGAACAGTGGAGGAGAAAATAGTGTGCTTACCAATTTGCTTTCATTATTCCCACATGAAAGTAAATCATGATGAAGTGTTCTGTTCACAGCAGTTAAGAAAGAAATTTGTCCATCTTAAAGGTGTAATAGGCCACAAACATGCTATTTCTATGTATATATTTTGTTTTATATGGATGTCTGCATTGTGTAACTCCAGGGAATTGCCATTCACATGGAAGACTGAGAATGGTGTCCTCTGGGGTTGTATGGGAGGAGGTACTGAATGGCCTTCCCTTCCATGATGTCTCCTCCACCCACTCAAAATCCATGTGAATCCAGAACCACTAGTAATAGAAAACGTCTCTCCTCTTTTTTCCTTCCAATCATTATTATTGTTCTGTAAACTTGCATTGCCTACTATCATGTTGACAGTAATACAGTGGCTAGACTTTATTTCCTTTTTCCAGCAAGACATTTTATGAATAGCTGTGATTCCACTTGAATTTGTACACATGACAAGTTTGTAGTACATCATCATCCTTTATGAGACAGAGACACTATTTTATTGCTGTTTCCTTCTGTGAGATAGTGGAAGAAGACTTGGGTGTGCTTTTTTGTTTTACCTGAAGTTTAATAGCTGCAGCTTTTGGCATGAATTAATTATTTGAAGGAGTACAATGGGTCATTGTCTTGGACTTGTCATTTATTCTGCTTCCTGTCATCCCACAGCTAGCCAAAAAAATCCGGGAGAAATTCAACCGATACTTGGATGTGGTGAACCGGAACAAGCAAGTTGTCGAAGCATCCTATACCGCTCACCTCACCTCCCCGCTGACTGCGATTCAGGACTGCTGCACTCTTCCGCCTTCCATGATGGAGTAAGACTAACATTCTTGTTGTTGATGCCAGGACTTGAGTTGCTCACTTTCATATTCAAAATACCTGTGTTTGGCCTGGGGTGGTGCAGGCCTGCAATTCCCATGATGGGGGAAACTGAGGCAGGAGGATCACAAATTCAAAGACATCCTCAGCAATTTAGCAAGGTCCTAAGCAACTTAGCCAGATCCTGTCTCAAAAAACAAAAACAAAAAAAATTTAAAAACCAGGCTGGGGATGTGGCTCAGTGGTGGAGTACCCCTGGGTTCAATCCCTGGTACCAAAAAAACCAAAACAAACAGACAAACAAAAATCCAAACAAACAGAAACCCCTGTGTTTGTGTTTGTTTATTGAAAGATATGCAGTTTGTTTCCTACTATTTAAGCTAAACGCTTTATGTTTTCACAGACAAGTGATTTTTAAAGTAATGTGATTCAGTGTTCTTTAGAGCTAGCAAATTCCTGGACCTTCCTAGTCACCTTTTTGTCATGTTCAAATTCAGGTTCAGGAGCATCAACTATAGATTGAGTATGGATTCTACTAAATCTAGAAAATTGCAAATGTTTTGTTGTGAGTTGGCTCTTAAGCCATGAGTAAGACAATCCCATAGATTTGGAAACTTGCTTACTTTAAAGAAATGCTTTTTATCTTTGAAAGAGTAACAAAAAAAAAAAAAAAAAAAAATTCCCACTTCATACTGTAGAAGATACTATCTTTAAAGCTCCTAAGGGAAATGTGATTTCAGATATTATTAAAACAGGATTTTTGCACATTGGAGGATATTTCTATTTATTAGCCTTAGCAGTGTTTCTCTGGAGGAGTTTGGGGTCATATCATGATGGAAATGTCATTGGAAAGGATCATTCGTCTAGAGAAATGCAGAATAATTTTAAGTTTGATTTCATCCTCTATTTAGCTGGGTGACCTTAGTCTACTTACTTAATATATATTTTTGTCATCAGTTTATCAGTGTTGACAGTCTTGATTATACCAATCTGTTAGAGCTATTTATGTTAAATGTTAACATGCTTTAAAATGCTTGCATGCTTTAAAATCATGAGAATAAATGTTATTAAGTATATATTTCCCTCATGTAATTAATGCTCTTGAGACTAGGCAAGGGATGGATACGACATAGGTTTTGGGTGGTTAAATTAAATGTTGTTTTGCTTCCACAGCAAATTTTTACTTTTGGATTTTAGGTGGGTTTTATAGGTAGGAGGGAATCCTCAATTTATTTTACTTCTCCATTTATGTGGTGTTCAGATGAATCTTTCTCTGACTTGCCCTATCTACAATCTGAAGTAGCTCATACTTGTTCTCTAAACTAAATGTAAAACTTAACACAATTTGGAATGATACTATCTGGTTAGGACTTACCTCCAGCATGTAATCCCCACATGGCCTGGGATATTTAGTGCCTTTTTTCCAGGAATGGAAACATTAATTAACGTTGATTAATGCTCATTTCACAAGGTGCAGTGAGCATTCAGTGAAATCCAATTAGAAAATATTTTGTAAACTCTAATGTCCTAAATAAACACTAGCCATAATACTTTTCATATTATACAATTTTAAAATTATACTATTTCATATATGAAATATAATTTTCATATTATAGTGAACATTTCATTTTTTGTTATTAAGTTTTATCATAGGAACCTACACTTTTCTATAGCTGAGGACCAGTAACTTAATGTGTTGAACAAGTTTATCTCTTATCTAAAATGAGGGTCAAATTGGGAGGGTTTGAGCCCCTAAGGAATAATCATGTTCAGGAAAGGAGAAAATATAGTATAGTAAGAAAAAGTCACGTGAGGTAGAAATAGACCCCCACCCCCCAGTGGGTGGCAATGTCTGGACATATTTTCAGTTGTCACAACTTCGAATGGGCCCGGAGAGTTTCTACTGATATCTAGTAGTAGAATCCAGGGGTGCTGTCATTCATCCTAAAATGCACAGGACAGCCCCCAAGAAACAAAGAATTGTCTGGCCCCAAAGATCAGTGGTGTTAAGATTGAAAATCCCTGTCTTAGAAGATTGAGAATCTTCCCATAAATTACCAAGTAGAACTAGTGATCTTGATTAAATAAATAAGTAGATTGATAGATAAATCTTGAATTGGCAACTTGCTACTGGGAAAATCTACCCTTTATTTGCCTACCTGGTGAATTTCTCTTGAAGTTTTAAGGAATAACTCTACAATTGCCCTTTTATCCCTCTCTCCTTATTTTCTTTGTCCCTGGAAGAATTACTAGCTCCCTGGTGTTTGTTTCCACCATAATGTTCATACAGCTCTCTATAGTGTATAGAACTTATCATACGTTGCTAGTGGTGAGTCTGCCTCCCCTGCTGTTCTGGGCAGGAATTACACCTCTTCCAATTTTTCTTGTGGCCCTGGCTATTGGGGTTAATGACTATTTGTTGGAATCCAGATTAATTTAAATATAAGGATGAGTAAGAAGATGCCTAGTCTCAAGAACTGTGTAAATTATTGGAGGATGGTGGCAAATACTAAATGTCACTAATAGTCAGGGCAAAATGTGATTCCTCAAAGTGGTTCCTCAAAGCAGAGAATTGAACCAGGCAGGTTGTATCAAAAGTGATTCTGTGAATTTCAAAACTATGAATTGTATTTGATCTGGCCCTTGAGAGGAATGTCACACAAAAATAATCAGACATGTTCATAATGATAAATAAAGTTAATATATTCCCATTTAGAATATAGAAATGTGTAAATTCTCTTAATTTCTAACAGTAGGGTGTTGGTATCACATTCATAGGGATAAGATGGTAAGATGCAGCCAAGCTGTTGTAGCTGATTTGTGAAAATGGTCAATACACAAACACAGGAGCACACACGGCAAGTTTAGGACTACTTACATTGGATGTGTTTTCAGGTAAAAACAGTGACTTCCATTTTGAACATATCCAGATAAGGTTCATGTCTGAGATAAAGACCAATTTATTTGGCAAAGTCAAACTGCCTGTGCTGCTCTCCTCAAAAGATTAGACTGAGTCAGCAGATTGGTCTCAGTGACTGTCACTCCTTCAGAGGCTGGGCCTCTCCACTGAGTGTTGGGTGCCGTCTTCTCCACTTGCTAGGAACAGCTGACAGAGCCAGGAACTGCTGTTTAGGGAGAGTTTTATAAAACCAAGGCAGTCCTGAGGGTAAAGCTGCATGATCACAAGATGTACAGATGAGCAAAACAGGGACCTCTGGTGACAGGTGAAAGAGATAACTGACAACAGCTGTTTACAGCAGCAAGTGACAAGTGGGGACTGCCCTTCTCTTCGACCAAGTCTTCTTGGCATTGAATAGAACTCCCTTTCCAGGAAAAGATGTGTAGGAATTTTTGGAGTGAGTCCTGAGGTGATGTTTTTCCAGTGATTGTCTAAACACAGTCACTCTCTAAAATTACGAAAGCTCCTCAGCTTTTAAATGAAGATGCAAAAATCAAAACTTGTTGGGATAACCAGAGCAGGAATCCTTAGCTTGCTGCCATTGCCCCAGTCCCTCATAAAATGCTTTTATGGCTTATTGTATCTGTTGAATTATCCTGCTGAACACATCTTCAGTTCACTCTTCCCTATATTTCAGTTCTTCTGCAAATGTCTACATTTTGAATCTCAGGGAGTTTGCAATGGAGTTAAGTGTAGAAAGAAAGAACTCCCAGTCTCACCAAGCAGCCTAAAGGCATGATGAAAACAGTTTTTTCATTTTCGTTTTATGTCATAGCTTTTTGACTCAGAGATTGACTTTAGAAGTCACTTAAATTCTGAACTTTGGTTACCCCAAGGTTATGAAAACAATAGTATCTACCTCACAGGGTTGGTGTAGAGGAGGTGTTTTTAGGTTGTATTTAGAGAACCTTTATTATTGGATTATTGTGCATTCACTCTAATTTCCTCTATGCCAAGAGACACTTTATTTTTTTCCCCCTCATGGCAATCACATAAAATTTCTTTAAAAAATAAATATAGCTAAATAAAAAATTGAATTATTTTGAGCAAAAATATCCACTCAAATGAGATCAAAATTGTGAAAATGACTTAAGTTCGTGAAAAATGGACTCAAGATTATTACAGAATTCCTTCTGAGCTATGAGATATTATAATTCTGAAAGCAAACTCTTCAAACTTTTTATGTCTGTGGCCTATATCTGGCCATATGCACATGTATTAATTCTGCTCTTGTGATGAACGTAAGCAATTGGACCTCAGATAAAGGATCTCCACTCTTAGTTCTGGATCTTGTCCATCCTTAAGTCATCTGGGCCCTATAAATTTTTTTTTTTTTTTTGTAAACTCAGCACTGCCCCAAAGCTACAATAGCTGCTTATTACTAACATTTTAAGAGCCTGTGACCTATTGACCTTGCTTCTTCTCCAAATGTACTGAAGATGAATTAGAGCTAAAACAACGTTTTTATAAATAATTTAAACCAATGGCTCATTTTTACTTTTTGTTTTAGGCCAAGTTTTTCATTTCTACTGACTTATAATCCATATTTGATTTTTTTCCACTGTGGCTTAATAGTGCCTATTTTAGAAAACAAAATAGAATGCCCAGTTCTGAAGACCCAAGGGGTTTTAAGGAGTTTATTATAAAGCATTCTGCCCAACATACCCTGAAGGTTATATTATGATGGCAACAGAGAGAACCTGCAAAGTGGCAGAAAATTGATTTTTCAGATGGGTTTGATACTTTCCTTCTCAGACCAGTCAACTCTTAAAATTCTTGCTCGGGAGCCTTGGAAGTTAATGATTTTGCACACTGCCTTGCATAGTGATTAGGCACTCTGTCAATGTTTATTAAAGGAATGATCTGAAGAATTAGCATTCTCTAATATGGAAAAACAAATAGGTTAAGGCTCAATCTAAGACAACTCATTTTCAATGGTACAACTTCACAGAGCTTTGAGAGTGGGTTCATTTATTCATGTAACTTAATTAACAGCTCTTTGTGTTGGGTTGGGTTAGGTGATGGGGGAGGGCGTCTCTTGCAAGGAATACACAAACACAGAATAAGCCCAGGGACTCTACCTGGCCTGTAGGTGTATTTTATTTGGCCCCACAGATATTTGAAAGTTTTTCAGATTTTTTAAATTTTTAAATATATTGCCAACACTTAAACTTTGGGAGATTATATATTTTAAAAATTCAAATATCTGTGATCTCTTTAAAAAGTGGGGTTCACATTCCCACTTGGCAACAGTCCACTCTCATAAAAAGCCACTCCTCCACCTTGATGACTAGACTCGTGCTGTCCATCAACTGCAGTTCCCACGGACCTGGGGTCTGATGTATGACACCCAACCCATTTCCCTGGCTTTTATCACCTGCTTGGCCTATGGCCTTGACCTACTCTTGATTTTTAGAGTAGTATGACGTTAATAGATTTGACTTAGAAAAATGTCTTGTGCAAGTGAATTCCCTGCTATGCCAACTTGAACTCCCATCCTCCTCCTCTTGGGCTTTGCAAACCCTAACCCTTAAGGCAGAGCACTAAAATTATCCATCGCTGAAACCCGGTTTACACAGAGATGAGGCTTATTGTGTGCTTCTGCAACCTTCATCCAGTCAGCAGACCCTGCTGATTCTGGACTTTTATATAAGCCAATCAATAATTTTATCTTCCACATTTTTTTAAGCCCTTTCTCTCTTCTGTCCCCAATTTCTCCTATAGATGTTACTGCCTGTTGGCAATTTTAAAATTTTCTATGTCTTTATTTAATAAGGAGAGAATAAAATAGGATATACTGGAAAGAGGAACTCAAGATTTTTATTCCTTTTTGTATCTCCAGTGGAGTTCAGTGCCTTGTCCTCCTTCACTTACAACTTGTAAAGAGCCGATCTTGGCAGGAATTGGCATTAGGGCATCTAGTCCTGGCTTGATAGGCAAAGTGGTATTCTAGTGGAGCTAGAATCAGTAAGCAACTTCTTTCCTAAGCTCTCTGAAGCCAGTCATCTGGAGCCAGGAGACTGCAGATGAATGATAATTCTGTGTGCCCATCAGGGGAGACTTCAAAAGCTTCACTGATTCTGAAAAAATGAAGAAACTCTTGGAACCATTGACAATCAAATTCCTGCTATTTTATAGGAAGCTTTAGAGTTGAGCATCCGCAAAGAGTATACAGTCACCAGGGAAGGCAAACAGAACTCATTTCATTTTTAAGGAACCCAAATTTAGTGCATTCTCAGCTGGCACTCACTAGAACTCTGATTTCAGGAGTCAAGTTTTATCACTCAACCTCTTGAGGGCATTGTGCTGCAAACAGAGCAACTAGCATAGATTCTGATGCAAGAATCACAGGCTCATGGTTATAATTCCCTTGAATAGCCAACTGTCAGAACCCTCTTTGTCAATTCGGATTCTCCAAAGAAAAAAACCAGTAGGGATGTGTGTGTGCATATGTGTACAGAGAGAGCCTTAGATATTTATTTTAAGGAATTGACTTTCATGATTGTATAGGTACAAGTCCTTTTATCTGCAGCATAGACTGGCAGGCTGCAGACCCACAGAAGAACTGTAAAGTCCCAAGACAGTCTGCTGGGAGAATTTCTTGTTGCTTAAGGAGACATTGTTTTTGTGTTTTTTATTTTCTACTAAGGCCTTCAACTGATTGGATGAGACCCATCCACATTTTGGAAAGTAATCTGCTTTTCTCAAAACCTACAGTTTAAATGTTAAATTCAGTCAAAAAAGAAAAAGAAAATCCTTCACATAAACATCTAGGATAGTGTTTAACCATATAACCACGTATCTGGATATTAAGTTGATATATCAAATTAATCATAATACCCTCCAAGAAAGGATAGCTAGATTGTGGAACCCACCTAGATGCCCTTCAATAGATGAATGGATAAAGAAACTGTGGTATATATACACAATGGAACATTATTCAGCCATAAAGAAGAATAAAATTATGGCATTTGCAGATAAATGGATGGAATTAGAGAATATCATGCTAAGCAAAATAAGCCAATTCCAAAAAACCAAAGGCTGAATGTTTTTCCTGATAAGTGGTTGATGAAGGGTGGTGGGGGGGTGGTAAGAGAAGAATGGAGGAACTTTGGAATACGTGGAGGGAAATGGGGGAGTATGAAAGATGGCAAAATGAGACAGACATTATTAGCCCTTGTGCATGTATGATTACCTGAACGATGTGAATCTACATCGTGTACAACCATAGAAATGAAAAGTTGTACCCCATTTGTGTACAATGAATCAAAATGCAGTCTATAAAAATTTTAAAAAATAGTAATTTTTTAAAAAAAGGATAGAAAATTGGACTGCAAAACCTACTATTGAATTTAAATTTTTATTAATCTTCAGATTGACAAGGGAGTCCCAGCTCTTACTCCTAAGAAAGTTCTATTGTATTCTTCTCTGTTTCTCCTTTTTAAAGGTCAATGTTCACATTAATGAGTCCCTGGAAAGGAGTGTCAGTATTTAAGACATTTTTCCCCCTGTAAATTGGTTGCATATCTTGTGACATAATTTAAATAAATTTCTATATTATCATGCCTTGTTATTTAAGCATTATTGACATTATGAGCCCAAAATAAGTTATTAGAGAGTTGTTTTTAATTTTGATGATTAACATGCTGACTCATCATATTCAGATTCTCGTGCTCAGCTCTTTAGGAATTTGTAATAGATTTAGATGCCATGATTTCTATTCTTAAGGGACTTAATTTCAAGTCAGGGTTTTTGTTTTTTAAACTAAACTCAAACATGAGCTTTCATTTTTAAGAAGGGACTAGGTCTTTTTCATTAATTTATGTATTAGCTTTTCTGTGGTGCTGAGGATCAAACTCAGGCACATGCGAGGCAGGTTCTCTACCACTGTGTTACACCCCAACCCTTATTTTATTTTTTAAATCAGCTCAGACTCTACCATGGTTGAGAAGAAATATCTTGAATAGTAGTGTTTCATTCACTTTAAGTTCAATTGTGATATAGATTATGCGGTAGTAATTTAGCGCTAAGACTAGGTGGACCTCTACATTCTGCTGCTTTGCCGTGTCAACTTAAGAAGTTCATTTAACCTCATTGGCTTCAGTTTTCTTAACTATAAAATGAACAGTTTGAATTACACTCTAGAGACCCTTCCAACTCTCAAGACTTATTTAATTTCCTCTAAACATCTTAGGAGGGTTAGTTTTTAACTGAAGCCACTTGCCATTATAGGCAACTCTTTTCCTACTGTTCAAATTATTAATTCTGAATTCCATGAGAGAACTTGTTTTCTTTCCTTTTCGAAAGTTACCTAGAAAAAAGAGAGGTACTATGTGGCAGAACCCACATCAGTTAAATCACCCGAACATTAATTTTTTAAAAAATAAAGCCTCATGGAATGGTTTATGAAAGAAGTGTGCTTCTGTTGCAAGTTAAAGTAGGAAAAAGATTTGAACCCATGAAGATATGGAAGGAGAGATTTCCTGGAGCAAGTGGGTAGCATGAAGAAAACCCCGTGGATGGAAATGGTCAAGAGCTCTGAGATGGACTTGTGTTTGGAGCAAGTGCTGGAAGAGGCAGCTAAGATGGTGTACATCTGTCTTCCCAGCTACTTGAGAGACTAAGGCAGGAGGATTGCAAGTTCAAGGTCAGCTTGAGCCACTTAATGAGACCCTGTCTCAAAATAAGAAATATAAAGGGCTGGGGATGTAGCTCAGTGGTAGAGCACTCCTGGTTTTGATCCCCAGTATGGTGGGTAGGCAGGGGGAGAAGTTGAATTAATACAGATCATAGAGAACCTTAAATGCTAGACTGCAGAATGTGAAAATTATTCAGCGGGGTTCAGGCTCCATAAATGAAGTAAAGGACAGTATGTATCCTTCATCATATCTCTACAGTCTGACCCAGGGAAGATAATAACTATTAGTTGCTTGAATGAGGCAATTAATTTAGGAATTTTGAGAATGGGAATAAAAGAATGAGACATAAAATTAAGCCTGTAAGAACTGGAAGACCTAGTCCGATTTCATTTATGTAGGCAGGGAGCATTTATGTATATAGGAACAGGCCTGGGGGACTTCATGCGTGTTGGTACCACAGCAGGGGTTTATTTATTTGCTACTTGGTGTGCTCTCTCCTCTTAGTCACTTGAATTCAGGGACCCTGTCAGGTTCAACTTTGGATTTAATACCTTGCTTGAATGGGTCTTCTGTAAATAGACACCAAAGAAGTTAATGCACAGTAACAAATGTGAATTTGTTCTTAGTTTTTGCATATCAGCAGTGATGGTGCTATCAGATTTATCAAGTTACTTTACCTCTAGGCAGAAATCAAGCAATATTGTGTTTTTATGTCCTTTAATATAGTCTCTGCTTTCACCTGGGTATTGAAATAAGCTCTGATATAAAACTTACATTGATATTTTCTTAGTTATCTCTTTTCAAATATATATAATAAATCTGTTACATGCATGGTGAACTTAAAAATACACAAAATTTCCAAAGCCATGTTTTTATTATTTTGAACTCAACTTGCTTTTATCATGTTGAAGCAATTAATGTGCAAGACATTGTCCTAGATACTGTCTGGTAGACAAAGATGAACACAGCCCGTTATTACCTTCAGAAGCTCCTAGAACACAAGTGGATCAGGCTGAGGCAGACTGCAGCAAGTGCCTGAAAGCCATGAAAGACCGTTTCAGAAGAGACAGAGAATATGATCAGAGGCCTCTGATCAGTTTGATGGAGAAGTGGTAGGCAATTACGACTTGAAGAGTGGAGCTTCCACAGATAGATCTAGAAGAAGGCTTCAGACCAGAAAACAGCAAGTGTCCATATAGCATTTGAGTGTAGTGAGGTGGCAGGCCCAGCTGGAGCAGTGGGCAAGGGATAGACTACAGTGGGCTCAAAATCCTCGGTGCCTTAGCTTTCTTTCTCTCTGTGAACAATAGGTTTTTCAGCAAGAAAGGGCTGTGGTCAGGTCTGTGATTTGGGCAAATTAATTAGTTGGCAAGTGAAGAATTACTATGATGGAGAGGCTTCTCATCAGGTTGGGCCAATTTTAATAATCACAAAATATTGTTACTCGGAGGGACAACTGCAGGAAAGCAAGAGACATTTGGTGGCACTGTGAAACTAAATGTAAAAACCAAGTGCAGAATATGTAGAATCTGGCAACTAGATTTTACTGGAGGTTTGTGTGAGAAGGAAGATTTTTTTTTCCTTTTTTTAAATTTTTGGCAGTACAGGAGTGTGCAGTTTACGTGGTGTCCCACATGTGGTATGATGAGACTTAACAGGTTAAATTGAGCATCTTAAAGGATAAGGTCCTGCTACTAAAGAGCAAAAGACTTTTTAGAGGAAAAAGAATTCAGTATGAACATTTTGAGTTGCACGTAGATCACCCTTGGAAGATGTTTGGGCAAGCAGTTGAGATTAACATACAACATCATTTTATTTTCATCCCCCAAATATTTTTACCCCATAACTATGTCACACGCATGGCAAAGTTGAAATGTGTAGATTTTCAGTGCATTCTTATTTTAATTGACACATGGTAATTGTATGTATTTATAGGGTACAGAATGATGTTCTAGTACATGTATTCATTGTGTGATGATCGGTAAGAGTAATTGGTATATCTACCCCTCAAGAATGTCTACCCTAAAAAAAAAAAAAAAAAAAAGAATGTCTACCTTAATGTTCTGTGTTAATGCACAGTAGAGGGTTTTTTAATAAAATGTTTCTAGATATAACAGCTGAATCACCTGCAGGCAACTCCTTCTTTTTCCTAGCCCATCTTTAAGGTAGTGCATACAGATACTATGAAATAAAAAACTTATCCCCATATGTTTTATTTCTTATTATTACTGCTTTTTAAAAAAATATTTAGATGTTGATAGAACTTTATTTTTATTCATTTATTTATACGCGGTGCTGAGAATCGAATCCAGTGCTTCACACATGCTAGGCACGCGCTCTACCACAGAACCACAACCCCAGTCCCGTTATTACTGTTCTTATGTGAAATAAAACATTGTGACTTAGCACGGAACTTTTGTGCTTATGACTCCTGTTCTTTTGTTCCATGTCAGAAGGTCAAATAATCTGACAAGCTTGGTCCTGGACAACTGAGTTGTGTTTTGTGTTTTTGTTGCAAAGTACAGTGTGACAGAGCTTTCTCTTTCATGCAGGTCTCCCTCCCCTATCATCTCACATTCCACTTTTAATGGTTGCTATTACTGCAGGCAAAGTAAATGTTACAGATAGAGCCTTTATGGATATTACTGCCAGAAGAACTTGAGTTGAGCTGAAATTCAATGAAGATTTTGCAAGTGCTTTGCCTTTCTGAAAACATTATGTGATCTGTATAAAGAGAGTAACATGTTTATACCTCAGTAAAATACTTTCTTGTTTTTTGTTTTTATTTCTGTAAACATTAATTCACTTACATTACATCCTTTGTGTGGTTTCTGAACAACCTGGTAAGATAGGAACTATTTCTGCTCACGGTAGGTCCTTTATATCTTACACAAAAGGAAAGAGGACCAGAGAGATTGTGGTAGAGCTCAGAGGAGTGAGTTTGAAATTTAGGTTTCCTGATGCCAAATGTTTAATGATAAAATACTTGGACCAAAGGTAAAATTGGAGTGGCTCATCTACCCATTGAACTATGTGTTCATTCTTAGAATTTCTCTTGAAGCTAATGAGCATCCAAAATTCTAAATTGACTGAGCAGAAAACTCTCATTGTCTGGCTAGTTTGTTTCTCAGTCTAAAGCCATGTTCCCACAGCAGTTTGTGTAATTTCTGTGTGTGTTTGTGTGTGTGTATGTCTGTCTGTCTGTCTGTGGTACTATTGGTGAGTACCTCACAGCACAGCAGAAAGTACCTGCCTTTGGCTCTACCGAGAATATGCTTTCTGGATTTTTCTGAATGACCTTCACTGGCAGAAGCATGGGTGACCTGCTTCCCGGATTCCAGCATTGAATTTCACCAGCTGCCTTTTATGGATTTTAGGCAGAGTTGGTTTGGAGTTTTCTTTTTAAAAAATCTGGTTTCTCAAACAAACTAGCTAGTGGACTATACCAGCTTTAAGAAATAGATCCCATCTTAGCTGAAAACCAAAAACCTCCCTTTAAGCTTTTTGTGTGTTTTATTGGACTGAAATAGCAAGTGTTTTCAATGAAGGCCTAGATTTAAAAAACCATTCTGCTTTTTTATGGGGACTTGCTTTATCTGGTATGGTAATAGGCATTTCTATCTTTACACTCATTGTTTTATTAACTTTTTAATGTTGAGTCAGTAATTCCTTTTGCGGGTATATCAGCCACAAGTATTCTGTTTCCTGTGTGTCCTGTTTCACATAACAGGGGATTTGGATGGGTCTCTTTCCTCCCTGGTGCATTATGTGCCTGAGAGATGGAACTAGTCCACCTCCAAGGCCAAAGCTGACTTTGAGCTTCTTAGTGCTTCTCTCTGACACCTGTGTCATGCCACTCATAGTTGTCTGCTCCATACTGACCACTCAGTGTGCGTGAGGGGAAAGAACACACCTGGTTTGCAGTCTCAGGGCTCTGCTCCTGCAGTCTCAGCCCTCTAGGTTTTCTGCTTTTATTTATTCAGCAGAGAGTGACTGAACTCTTCACTGGTCCCATTGTGGGCTAAGCCCTGAGATAAAGAGGCAGAGGAAAAGGGCTCTCCCTTTGTGTTTTCCAAACAAGAAGAGCATCCAGATAAATAACTGTAAAGCGAGTTGAGGCATTACCAGAGTTCAGATGACTGGTGGTCAGAGACTCTCTGCAGCAGCATAAAGAAAACCTGCCTATTTTCTGTTTTCTTTGCCCAGGTGACCTTCTTTCCTCTTCTTATGCCCACATTCCAACCTGCTAATGAGGAAGATAGGGCTAAATGTTGTGGACCCACTTCCAGTTCTCCCTAGATGCCACCTGTGCAATCTCTCAAGCTTTTGTGAAAATCAGATAATACTGCCTATTTGTGTATGGAAGGAAGACTTGAGATCACAAGGTCAGGGCCTCCTCAGTGTCTGCTATGGTGGAGAAATGGTTAACAAGAAATGTGTTTGTCTCTATGACACTTAGACCTTGCTAGAGAGAGAGAGGTACTTTATACTCCAAAAGCCTTACCTTCCAAGGGCATTTGAAGTCAGTCCTTGTTTCCAGTCTGGCTGAATTGCTGAACCCTGAAAGTTTAATCCTCATTACTGATAAGAACAAAAAGAATGTGACTTATCACTCCCATCTCTGCAGAGATGGAAGGAAAAACCATTTCTCGGAACATGATTACACGTTATTTGACAGCTTTTCAGTTTGCCCATTAATTTAGGTGTTTGAATAAGTAAACTCAGTTTGGGGGAGGGGGTTCGAGTATCATTGACTTTATAAATGTGATGGTTCCTTTTTGAAGAGATCCTACTCTTACCCTTTCCTCCACCATTCAAACAGAGTTTAAATATTTGCCACTGCAGATGTTTGATTTTTATCTTAGCTCTTTCTTTGTTTAACTTTATTCTCATGGGTGGTTAAGTGGAAGATAAGGGGGTTCTTGTTTAATTCTTTTCAACTGGTGTTGCTCAAATATTTGGAGAGCAGCCTCTTCCCAGAAAGAATGAGCAGGCGGGAACCTGACTGAATAGAGGTGAAGAGCTGTGTCTCCAAGTCGTATCACAGCAAGCCAGACACTGCTAGGCTGTCACTAGGGCCAGGCAGTATGTGAAACTCGAGTGTTTCTAGTGTCCACACCTTACTTTAAAGGCCCCTGCAGCTACTGGTGAGGGCTTTTGGCCTCCTTTGCTTCCCAGAAAATGTATGATGTTCTTAAAACAGAATCTGGGAGTGCAGCAGCAGCACCGGCAGCCAGGGCCTGCTCGTGCCATGAACTCCATTGAGAGCCTCGTGGCGTTTGTTTTACATTCACTCCTGAACTGATACCAGGTCTTGTTTTCAGAAGAGAGAATATATTTTTTTAACCTTTTGCACTTGTCTCAGCATTTTAGCTGAGATTAAAAACAAGCAAACAAGTAAAAAAAAAAAATCCCCTGCCCCATTATCTGTCATTATATTAGCTTTGTATATGGACTCGGTCGCTTTAAGCCTTGCTCTTCAGAGAAATCCACAGGGATTTGCTTTTTAAATCATTGCCTTAAAAATGTATCCATGAACAATACCGCATTTTACCACCATTCTTGCAACCCACACAAGGGTGCGGTTTTTGTGTGCTATGTGATAAATTGGGCAGGCTTCCCTGGAAATGTTAAGGAAAATCCAGGATTCAGAGTGATTTGCCTGGCAAATCACCTTCCCTAGGAAATTTAAACAAAGACCAAGAAAGATTCAGGAAGTAAACCCCAACTGGTATGTGCGTGCGTGTCTCTCTTTCTCTTTTATATCTTTTTCTTTCTAAACTGGGACTCCACTGCAAAGTTGATTTACACTGTGAATCGAGGCTGAATGAAATCCAATTGGAACTCACTTGAACACTGTTTTGATGTAAGATTCAAAGCTTCTGCAAATTTATTTTATCTTCTACATTTGCTGATCTCCTGCTTGTAAATCCTGTTGAAGGAGAATAAAAATGACTGCAGCCTGATGGGAATTAAATGTCTGAAGTTCAAAGCAGTTTGCACATCAGAGCAAACGTCAATCAAATGAACATCTTGCAAGGCAGGCAGGGAGTGAATTTCTCCATGGAGAAGAGATCAAAGTGGGAGTCACAGTTCTGTTTTCTCCCTCGGGATGCAGTTTCGATCAGTTGTTCATGAAAGTAAATCCAGAAGGAAGTTTTTTTTGTTTTTTTTTTTTTTTTTTCTTAAGGGGTAAGGGATGGAATTATTTCTCTTGAAACTGAAATTCAGGAACTATTTTTATTTCTTATGAAAAGTATAGGAAGTAGTTTTAATCCAATATCTCCAGGTTTTAGAGTCAAGGTCTAAAGGAGATTTTTTTAAAAGCACACATATAAATACTGAAGCATATCAAACCTCTTAAATTGAATTGCCCCCTCATTTTACATGATAATCTATGATTTTTATTAGTTCTTGACCCTTTCATAAACCTGAAATTATATAAATGTGATTGGCAACTAATATACTTCTCAATGTGAAATCTTTTAGTTTACTCCTAAGAGTAATTGACCCACTTTATAAAGTATCTCAAGCGTGAACTTGATATTTCCCACAGTCTCCAAATCAGGGTGAACTGCTTTTTATAAATTACTTTCCTCAAAGGCGCACGTGCATAAAACACATTCCTGTTTTTGGCAAGGCAACTGTTCCTCCAGGGCCCAGAGGTAGCTAACAAGGATGGCTGAGCATGTTTCACTCCTGTGCTGGAGTCAAGTAGGGTCTGGAATCCAGACAGAGCAGCAGCATTAGCAAGCGTGAGTGAAGGAGGAAGAGATGATCCCCTTTCACGTTTGCTTCGAGGAATTCCTTCTCCTAACCTAGCTGGCCCGTCTTTTCCTCCTGTTTCTGGACACACTTTTCCTCCTACATCTCTTAAGCCCCTGCTGACACGTGGTTTCTTACCTAACTGGCAGGTCAGTGGTGTAGTTAGTGGGAAATGCAGCAGAGAAGGGCTTACTTCCAGGTTTTTTGTGTGAACTTGGCTGGTGGATGGGTACGTGTTCCATGGCCAAGCTGCTGTACGTGTGAGAGAACTCAAAGAAATCCAAACTATTGTGAGGTTAAGTAGCTGTTCAATGAATATTACTGAATACAATGCCCAGAGCTTTCTGGTGACTTAGCTCTCCGCCCTGTCTCATTACTCAATCAGCCAATAAGAATTGATGGCATACCCACATTCCCAGCAATGTGCTGGACCTGAGAGAGAAAAATAATAAATTCTCAAGTAACTTACAGTCCCACTGGGGGAAACTAAGACTTCTCAAGTGCGGGAAAGGTTCTAGAGAGAATTGGGAGTTCCAGATCTCCCTGGAACAGGGAAGGGCATCAGTTAATAGGGATTCCATAACAAAATCTTTTGGCATCTCACCCACATTTAATGCACCTTTATTTGGTATGTGAGTCAGGCAAAATAAGTAAGATAATTTGTTTATTGTTCACAACAAAATTTTTCAATTTTTACTGATGCTCTGGTTTGACTATTCATGCCCCCCAACCTCGGTAAAATTTGATGTTGAAACCTAACCACCAATGTTATCATATGAGGAGAAATATTAGGGTGATTAGATCATGAAGACAGAGCCCGTGGGTAGGATTAGTTAGTGTCTGTACAAAAGAGGTCCCAGGGAACTGCCTGGCCCCTTTCACTGAGGAAACAGTGAGAAGGTGTCATCTCTGAGCCAAATAATGCCACAATCATGGACTTCTTATCTTCCAGAAATAAAGGTATGTTGTTTATAAGTTATCTAGTTTATGGCAGTCTGTTACAACAGCCCAAATAGAGTAATTCATTGGGATTTTGTCGATAAAAGCAGAATCTAAAAAACAATCTATGTCCAATGAATATGATGACTATGACAAGTCTGATTCCAAAGGAACATAAAAATTAGGGTAAAAACGTCATATGATTAAGAAACAGATTGGTCAGTTTGGAGGAAGAAGGACTCATTATGGACTGGACTGATGGGAAGAATTTGAGGGAGGAAGATGAGTTGAGCTGAGCCTTGAAGAACAGGTACAGTGGACTGGAGATGTCTCAGATGGATTTAACAGGAAGCACCTGTTGAGGGACCCGTGTGGTTAAAAGTATAGTTTAGGCGTTAGTGAAAAGAAGGCTAGGTAGATTATTGATGACAAGTGCTACATTGTGAAACTCTTTTATGACTGACAAATGTTTACCAAGCATGTACTTTTGTTAATGAGTCACTTCCATTTTTATTGTTGTAAAATGTTTTCTTTAATGCTTTTAAAGATGGTCTTTGCAGTAAAGGAAATAAAGTAATCCATAATAATAGTTCTCCTGGTCTCCTCGGTTCCCAGAAGCCAGTTATCATTGCACAAAAGCCCAAGGAATCTAAATAAGCCTCCAGGGTGATCACAGAGGTCCTGGCTGTGGATGCTTCATCCAGGCAGACAAGAGGTCTTCTGCAAGCCCGCACCTTTCCTGGGATGATTTGTCAGTTACCATCAGCTAGTTCTTCCTTATGCATCACTTTATAACGAGGCAGAGTGGTTTGTGGCTTATACCTGGAAAGGAATTGAGTTGTGGGTTCAAGTCTGGCTCAGATCCCTGACTTGCTATGACCCTTGGCGCCGTTTTTCTCTACCATGAAAGAGGTTCATAATTTGTACAGCAAAGTCCAGTTGTGAGATGCAGGCATACCTAAAAACTACTCTGTCCTCTCGAGTCAAATCAAACTGGAAAATCCTCTGTCCCTGTTCTCTTTTAGGCATACCGGGAAACCTGTGCTCACATAGAAAGCAATTTGATTGCTTTATTTCTAAAGGAATTTTCTTGGCAGAAGCA
The DNA here is from genome assembly GCF_902686455.1 of Sciurus vulgaris. NCBI lineage: Eukaryota > Metazoa > Chordata > Mammalia > Rodentia > Sciuridae > Sciurus > Sciurus vulgaris. Next base: position 53,125,973 of record NC_136461.1, read on the forward strand.
AAGGCCTCTTCATCTTGTTTTTGAAGAGTGCTTCTTTTTTTTCTCAGGGGCTGTCAAAAGTCAAATTCCTGGACCTTACCCCAGCCTCACTAAAATCAAACTCTCCAAGGATAGATTCAGGAATCCACATTCCAGCATGCTTACCAGGTGACTCTGGAGTAGCTAGAATCATTACTAACCATTCAAATGAGTCACACTCCTCCCTCGCTAAGACTTCTTCATCCTGAGGAGAGTCCAGAACCAGGGCCAGGCTCCACGGATATTCACGAAGGCCAGCTAATGTGAGCACCTACTTTTGACAAGAATGATGCTCAGTGTTATGTGCAAAATGATAAGCAAAAACCAACAAGAGCCAGCTGCGGTGGCCCACACCTGTAATCCCAATGGCTGGGGAGGCTGAGGCAGGAAGATCGCGAGTTCAAAGCCAGTCTCAGCAAAAGCAAGACGCTAAGCAACTCAGTGAGACCCTGACTAAATAAAATACAAAATAGGACTGGGGATGTGGCTCTGTGGTTGAGTGCCCCGGAGTTTAATCCCTCTTACCAAAACAAAAACAAAAAACCAACATACGGTGTCTACCTTCCTGGGAACCTTATCGATTGATAGCACCTGATCTACAAAATCCATCCATAAAAATTACACAAAACAAGCCAGGCGTAGTGGCCCATACCTGTAATCCCAGCAACTCAAGAGGCTGAAGTAGGAGAAAGGCAAGTTTGAGGCCACCCCGCAGCAACCTAGGGATGTAACTTAGTGGTAAAGTGCCCCTGGACTTTAAAACAAACAAAAACCCATACCCAGAATCATAAATTTAAAATTGTGTTTTGAGACAATATGGAAACACTTGATAAAAGCTTGGGATGTCACCCACTGGCCGGATAGGTCTTCCTGAGGAACTGGTGTGGGAACAGAGCCCTGAAGGATGATAAGGTAAACAGGAGACCCTTCTAGACTTTCATTGTCCAATACAGTGACTGTTCTCAGCGACTATTCATCTTAAAGATGAAATAAAACAGGAAATTGGTGTCTGACTTAGTCACATTTCAAATGCTCAGGAGCCACGTGTGGCTACACTGTCCCCGGCAGTGCAAAAATCGGGGCATATTCATCATCTTGGAGAATTTCCTCGGCCTGCCCCAGTCTAGACCAGGGGTGATGAAACAAGTCTGACACACCACCTACTTTTGAAAATGAAGTTTTATTGGAATCCAACCACACTCGCTCTTTATATATTCTCTGTGGCTGCCTTCCCACTCCAATGGCAGAGTTGAATAGTTGCGACAGAACTTGTGGCCCACAAAGCCTAAAGTATTTATTATCTGGCCTTTTATAAAAGCGTTCGTGGAGGGACTGCCCTTGCGTGGCCAGCTAGCACATGAAGAAAGTGAGATTATGGTGGTGCTGCTTTGCCAGCACACACGCAGGCAGCTGCTGCTGTGTTAATCTCGTCTTTTTTCTCCCCATCTGTGGCTTTTAAGGCAGCAGTCTTCTCGTCTAGACAAATTGGAGCAGGTCCAAGGAAGAGCGACTTGGTCAGTGAAGCAACTGTGTCCTTTGAGGCACAGTTCACGTTGATGTAATTCTGCACTGGGCTAGAGGCTAGACTAAAGGCTCTATGTTTTCCCCCTTTTTGTGGTATTGGGGGCGGAACCCAGGGCCTCATGCATGGTAGGCAAGTGCTCTACTACTGAGCTGCAATCCTAAAGGACTCTTAAAATTCAGTTACCTCCTTCTTTGAGGTGATACGTAACAAAACGAAATTTTAAACTTTTGCTGTTGAAGCTGACATATCATGTGCAATTCTAACTTCCTTGCTTAGTCAACCAATGTGATTTAGTAGTTCCTATTTCTTATGACCAACAGACAATCCAAATTCAAGATCAAATGGATCTTGATTTTTGAAGAGCACCTCTCCTAAGTTTTGCACTAATGGAATTTCATTAGTGGCACATTTTAACATACGTTTTCCGAAAACCTAATATAAGGTTTGCGTTCATTTGAATATCTCAAAGAAACTTCAGGCGATCTCTCAGTATCTGAAATCCTAAGTAAGTTAGTGGACGTTTAAAATCCCTTTTGATACATTGGATTAGATCACTTAAAAATACTCTTAATGACTATATATAAATTTGTTGGCACACGTTCTTATTATATTTTTTCTGATTGTTGTTTTCTCTAGCAAATGACTAATTTGATTGATTCTACTAATATGTATCATTGATGTGCTATGATCCAGTTTGTACTGTTGTTTTGGCTATAATAGTAGCATTGCCCTGCCACACTAGAAATCAAAAAAGACCTTAACTTTATTTGCATTACAATCTAGCAGGCAGAAGTTCTGTGTCTGTGCTGGGAGAGGAACTTACATACATTATTTCTAATCTTTTTGACAGCTTTGGAAAGTAAGTTTTATTATCTCTTTTTTTTCCAGATAAGGAAAGTAAGACTAAGAAAAATTGATTAAGTTTCCCAAGGTCACACATTCAGTAATGACAGAGATTCAAATCCAGACCTATTCTGTCCCTTCCACTACTTTTCTACTTTTTTCATTTGTTTTCAAATAGAATAATTAAAGAATATATTCGGTTTCACATGTAACCTCAGAACTAAAGTCTGAATTTTCTTAATTTTAGTCTGAATTTTGTCATGTGTTTTCTGTGTTGTTTTATCAGAGGTACTGACTCAAGTTCATTAAAGAAATTTTGACTTAAAAGTTCTTTTTAAAATTTCCTTAGTATTGAACTTGATTTCTAAATTTTCTAGATATAGATGTTGTTTTTTCCCATATCATATTGATTTTTTTTTTTGTTTGTTTGTTTTTTTAAAGGCTGGGGATGGAACCCAGGACCATATCCTAGGCAGGTACTCTATTGCTGAGTCAAATCTAAGCCCTGAAAAATTTTTTTGAATATTTAAGTGTTTAATGTGAAGTCACTATTCTCCTGTTTATAGGCTGATCTATTTTATACAAGTATGAACTATTTTTTTTGTTGGGTTTTCTAGATCAGATAACCACCATATAAGCATTGTTAATTCTCTTCTGTTGTTTCAGATTCGATGGGAACTTTAATACCAATGTATCTAGAACAATTAGTTGTGATCGACTTTCTACTACTGTTAATAGCCGAGCCTTCAATCCAGGACGAGACTTAAATTCAGGTCAGTAATTTGTTGGTTTTATAAAGGTGAGCTATATTCTACTAAGTTTAAGTGGAATATATATATGTATTCCCTCAAACATTATCCCTCATATTTTGAAGAAAAATATCACATACCCGAAATAGGGTATTTCCTCTATGGTAAGTTAATCCTCAACAGAGAAAGAGGAAAAAAAGAAATCAAGCTGGCATCTACTGTGTAGTTAAAAACATGATACATGCCAAGGACCTTACTAGACTCTTCAATCCATTATCTCGTTTGTTGTGAATTTTATATTTGTGTTTTAAAGGTTACTTTAGAGACCTTGCTATTTTTGCGACAGGAGTTGTTGGACTTCATTTGCATTGCATATTTATAATTTTAAGTTTGGGGATTTTTTCTGGGAGAGATTTTCTACTAGTCAGTGTTACCACATAATATAATACGTTCAGGTTGACCTTGCTTCCTGTCTCTTTGGAACATGCAGTGGTAATACTATTAGGTGCCTATGTTTTTATACCTCCTGACATCTTCAGAGTAACATGATGTCTCTGCTTTCTTGCCCTGAAGTTTCACTCCATATTTCTCCCCTGTTTAGGCTTGTGTACACTTTCTGACTGATGGATCTCAGAACCTGGGGGCTTCACCTTTTAAAAGCTGGAAGAAATTTTAGAAATAATATCAGTCTCCATTTTTAGATTTTACTAGGGGAGACTCCAAAGCCCAGAATGGTCCTAAGCTTTCCCTTATTACTAGGAAGTTGAAGGATCAAATTCTTAAACATGAAAAATGTATTTCCCAAAGCCCAGTTCTTTTGTAGACATGCAGAACCAAAGAGAGAAGCCAGAGGATGAGAATATTTACTTGCAGGGCCCTATCCAGTCTCTGGGGAAGAAATTGTAGTCATGAAGAATTGTATACATAAACCAGGTAATCTACTGAATCTGGAAAAAAAAGAGTTATAAGTTTTATGCTTATTAGGGACAATAAAACTATAGCTGCTAGATAAATGGTCCAACCCAAATCTGCCAGGCATGTAGTCTCTGGGCCAGTATATAGTAGAGTCATATAGTAGAGTCAATAATTTTTCAATTAGAGAAATTGGAAGTCTTCAGGAGCAGATAAGGTTTACTGCTAGAAAGGAAGGTAAATGAGAATATTTCTCATTAATGAAATAACAGAAAAGAGTTGATAAAGGCATGGAATGGCCAAAGAAAATTAGAAAATTAAGTGTGGAGAATTTCACAGCTGGCACAGGTCAAAGAACTGGCACTTGATTCTCCAGGTTCTCAAATTCTGCACTTTATCTCTCCCTCAAAAAAGTTTAGTAACACAAGACATGTGACTGGGTCTGAAGATTTGAGGTTGAAGCAGCAATCTTTTAATAGAATAGATCTAAGTGTGTCCCAAAAATGCACAGGGTAATTCAATATTGTATGTAGTTATTATGTTTTACAATTCTTGCAAACTTGTGAGGTTATTTATTTGAGTTAATAAAGAAAATAGTGCATTATATCATGTACAACCACTGGAATGGGAAGTTATATGCCATGTATGTAAAATATGTCAAAATACATTCTACTGTCATGTATAACTAAAAAGAACAACAACAAAAAAAGAAATTTTTATTGCAACTGATGACAATATATCACAGAAACTTTATAGTATGTCTGGAGAAAAGGGTTATTACCATAAATGATGAAATATGAAATAGTTTGTCATTGGCAATATTACTACCCATGAAATATGCAAAAGGCAAGTAAGGTTGCCTCCAAAGCAGCCCCACCAAGTCCCTAGAGTTCAGCTGACTGTTTTTCTCTCCAAACTATTTCTTTAGGTTAATAAATCTTATTCCTGTTTTCATGGTTTGAAAGAAAGAAAGAAAATAGTGCATTATTCATTCAAACAAGATCTAGAAGAATCCACTTATTAATGATAATGGTTGTAGTTCTATGATGGAACACTGGTGTATTTTTGCTTTCTTATTTTAACTAAGCATTAATGGCTTTTATAATCAGGGAAAAGAAAACAAGAGGACATTTTAGACAGTAGTCCCTTAGTATCTGTGAGGGATTGGTTCCAGGATACACCCCGAGGATACCAAAATCAGCACATGCTCAAGTCCCTTTTATAAAGTGGTGTAATGTTTGCATATAACGTATTCACATTCCTCCTTGTATTGTAAATCAGCTCCTGATTATTTATAATATCTAGTATTATGTCAGTACTAAGTAAACAGTTGCTCTATGTATTGTGTAGGGAATGATGGCAAGAAAAAAATTATACCTGACCAGTACAGATTTTTGGTTTTTTTCTGAATATTGTCAATCTAAGGTTGGACGAATCGAGAGATATGGCAGGCTGACTGTATTTTCAAATATGTTTGTTCTCCTTTTTGGTAGATAATACCTTTCTTAACATATATCTGACAAGAGATCCTCAGTCTGGTATTGAGTTTCCGGCAAAACTCTGTTACCTCCTGATTTTGATTGGAACAATAAGAAAGGGCAATTGAGGCAGGCTGAGGGTAGTGCATGCTCACTTGTGTCCAGAATGAGGCTCCTGTGCCAGGACGACCAACCTCAGTGAACAGGCCAGACCTTGCAGGATCAAGCTTCTACAGCCAGAACCACATTCTCATTTCCTTATTTTGAAGGATCCAGTCCTTAAATATGAGTAATGTATTTCCCAAAGCCCAGTTCTCTTGCAGACATGCAGAAAGCATTCATCCATCATTAGTAGTAGTATTATACCTTTTTCTTAGTGAATACAGGAAGCAAATTTTCCAAGTTGTGGCCTCCTCTCTCTAACTGAAAATAAATATAGAACAACTAGAATGTGTTGAATAATCATTTATTAAGCATCCTCTGCATGGTAAATTCTAGGCCAGGAACTGTAAACAAAATGAATGATTCAGGGGTTGAGAGCTGTAGAATTTGAACAAATAGACAAGTGCATGCCCAGGTCAAATGATGAGGAGTGCTGCTGAGGTTCTGCTGTGTCCCAAAGTGAGCCTGATGGGAGGATCCTAATGGTAGGTGTTTAGGTCATGAGGCCTCCTGAATGGGTGAGGCCAATTACCAAAGCGCTTGAGGCTGCAAGTTGGTCTCATTCTCTCTCACACCCACATGGTGTCTTCCACCGTGCTTCAAGAAGACTCCCAGCAGATCCCACCCCTGGGCTTCAGATTTCCCCCCTCCAGGGCTGTAAGCCAGATAAACTTCTGTTGCTTATAAGTTACTTGGGTTGTGGTGTTCTGTAGTGGCACAGAACAGACTAAGACAGGTGCTGTCAAGGATAATTCAGTGATGAGTCAGGGAATGCTGTTGGTTGGGGTTTTGGGAGACTTACTGTTTTATGTAAGGGCTCATTGGTGAGGTCTGAAGAAGTGAGGGTTGTAAATCATGAGGATAACTGGTGGAAATGTATCCCATGCAAAGGTCTTAAGCTAGAAGAATGTTTGGTGTGCCCCAAACTGCAAGAAGCTGAGATGGAGTGAACAAGGAGGGAGAGGAGATTAGGTCAGATAAAGGGTCAAACTGCTGAAAGACTTTTCTTACTGGTTTTAAGGATCTTAGCTTTTGTCTGAATAAAATTTAGGGCCATTGGAGGGTTCGATGCAGGGAAGCAATCTGACTTAATTTGGACTGCTGTGACAAGAGCAAGATCAAGGTGCAGGCAGCTAAGTGAGATGCTTATTAGATGTCCAAGTAGAAAGGACTTTGGACAGTTGGCTATACAAGTCTATAGTCTAGGGACAGGGTCAGACTAGAGATTTAAATTTGGGACTCATCATGTCTAGGTATAGTACCTCAATAATGGCAAATGACTGGAGTTAGAAAAGAGAAGAACTCCAGAGACTGTCTTGGGACACTTTGTCATCCCTTAGAGGACTCTGAGAAGCAACCTGGAAAAAATCAGAAGGCACAGTCAGTCTAACAGGGAGAGAACCAAGAGGATCATCTTCCTGAAGCTAAGTGATAAAAGTGTTTCCAGACACTTTCGTGGGAGAGGTTAACTGTCAGGCAGTCTCAGTAAGTGAAGGTTAGAAACCCAACATTAGGATTTAGCAATATAGGGTCATTGGTGAGCCTGAGAAGACGTGGCGGGTGGAGTAGCAGAACAGAATGAGAGGCCATTGCTGGTGGGGTTACGCTATGAGAATGGAGGCGAGGCGCTGAAGACAGTAAGTGTATGAGGTTTGCTTAAAGAAAAGCTGCAGGGCCCTAGGAGTCCAGAGGATATTTTTAAGTTGAAAGAAGTTGCAGCAAGTTTATATGATAAAGGGAACGATCCAGCAGAGAAAAGCTAAGAACCCAGGAGCCTTCTCCTTGATGAGGTGAGAGGTGGTATCACAGGTAGAATGAAAGAGTAGGGAAGGAAAATTCAGTGATTAGAGATGCCCAGAGGATGATAAGTGTAGCATCATGTGACTGGAACCTGGGGACATTCCCATCTTAGTAATTCTGTTTTCTTAAAAAATTAGTAAGCAAAATCACAAGCTGAGCATGAGGACCAGAAAAGAGTTAAAGGCCTACTAGTTGTACTATAATTACATTCTGTTACTAAGGTTTAGAGTAAAACTCAGCTACACAAATGATCAAGAACCCCTACAAGAGCTGGGGTACGATTCAGCAGTAGAGTGCTTGTCCAGCTTGCATGAGGCCTGAGGTCAATCCCCAGCGCTGAAAAAGTATAGGAAGCTCTACAAAGTGCAGCGTTTGTTGTTAAGGGAGAGAGAGTTAAGAGAGTTTGAAAACTAGAGTGCAGATGGCAGGGGTAAGTAGAACATAAAGACTAGCTCTTGAATTTCGATGTTTCCAAGAGCATGACTCAAGTGTAACCTACTGCCTACCAAGAGTTGTGCTCAGCACAGTTGACACAGCTAGATTTACAAGCAGCCTTTGGCAATATTTAGGTATTTAAGAACTGATTTGCTTTTGAAGTCTTGTGATGCTGTAGCAGGCAGCGACTGAATCCCAAAGTCCACATACTTGAGCAGTTATTTGTAATATGAGAGGAGTGGTAGGTGGTGAAGGTTGACCTCAGAGTCCCCCCTTTTCCTCCTCTTACAGCGCATACCCCTTTTCAGAGCAGAGTTAATGTGTTCCTAGGCTATCGCATGTCCGATATTTACATCTGTAAGATGTCCAGCCTCAGGCCCTTTCAGACTGTATATAATCCATCAATGGGCCCCTAATTGATAACACAGTTTCAGATTGCCTTTCAGACTAGCTGGAAACAGACTCACATAAATTATAAACCATTCTTAGATTCATTTATTCAAAAGTAGGTCATGTGTTCATCCATCCAATGCACACGTGCAGTCTTTTTCTAAAACCACCCCTGCCAGATCTCTCCTTTCTAAATTGGCTCCTTGTCCCTGATTCCATTCAAGTGACTAAAGTTTGACAGTGCATGTGCTATATTATGGTGCTGGTAATGTTTTGCTCAGGCTCTTTCCTGCTTTTATCCCTCATTCTCACTCTCTCTCTCCCTCTCCTTTTTTTTTTTTCCTTTCAAATTCCTGCTGAGCTATTTTCTTGTGCATGGCCTGATCCCTAAAGAGAGTTATTTGAAGAGTCCAAGGAAAGTGCCTCTGCTCTCTTGAGTTATGCAATTGAGGTGAGAGTGGAAGTGGGAGTTAGTCTTTCTTGCTGAAAGAAAAAGTGTCTGGACTTTCTTATTGTGTTTGATTTAAAGAGCATTTGAAGTTACAACTTCGATCTTGGTACGTTGCAGTCTTCATTGAGATACAGGATTCACGGGGTGTAAGGGCATTTAGAAGTCACGTTACAGAGGTAAATGCTACAGGAGGTACAGGTGGGCCCCGAAGGCTATAGACTGCTCTGATAATTTCAGCAACTTCAGCACTTCCTTCCATGGTGAGTGACCACTGTTCTCCCTTCTATAAAATAATAATGGTCCCACGTTTACAGTGGTTTCACTGATACTGGTACAAAGGCAAAACTCATTCATAAGAAAATATATTAGAGGGCTGGGGTTGTGGCTCAGTGGTAGAGTGCTTGCCTAGCATGTGTGAGGCACTTGTTTTGATCCTTGGCACCACATAAAAATAAATAAATAAAATAAAGATATTGTGTCCATCTACAACTAAAAAAAATTTTTTTTTGTAAGAAAATATATTTGAGGGACTGGGTTTATAACTCAGTTGGTAGAGTCTTGCCTAGCATGCACAAGGCCCTGGGTTCAATCCCCAGCATCACCACCAAAAAAAAAAAAAAGAAAGAAAATATATTTGAATGTCGATATATTCCAGGGTAGCAGAGTGAGGATTGATACCCCTCTTAAGACGCTGGGCACAGAGATAGATGCAGCTCCCCAACAGTCACCTCAGTCAGGAGGGAAGACAACCAAGACTTCACAGTGTACCCTGTTCCTGAGTTAGGATGTACAGTCGGTTAAGTGTATTGAGTGCATTTTTCTACTTATGATACTTTTAACTTATGGTGGGTTAATCAGGACAGAGCTCCATTGTAAGTCAAGAAGCATCTGTATTATGAAAATGATCTGTTAAATGTCTAAAATAAAAGAATAAAACTCAAACTCTGTCAAACTAGGAATCTCTGGTTATTTTCATGCCCAATTACCCAGCTGCATGATTGCATTTATTTCATAAGAGATGTGGTAATTACTTGTATAACATCTAAAAACTATTCAGTCACTTAGAAATCTCAATTCTTCAGCTTCTATGATTCAGTTTATATTCATCTATTTGTGTGTGTGTGTGTGTGTGTGTGTGTGTGTGTGTATACACACACACACACACACACACAAGATCAGGTAAAAAACAGAAGGTCCTTTTTTTTAACCCTGATTTCCCCTTCAAGTCATTACTTCAAAGGCTAGTCTGCCTTATAGTTCCTCCCGACAACCCTGTTTTACTGATTTCAGAATATTTTTAAACTTTATTTTATTTATTTATATCTTTTTGTGTGGTGCTGAGGATCGAACCCAGTGTCTTACACATGCTAAGCAAGCATTCTATCACTGAACCACAACCCCAGCCCCAATTTCAGAATATTTTATAAAACGTATATTGATATACATTTATATACTTAAGCTCATAATGAAGAGAATGTGCTAGAGCACGATAAATGAAATATTTATAGTAGATGTGATCATAATGACTATTTTCTGCTATTTAGCCTCTACTCTGCTTAGATCTTTTTGTCTTTCTTCCAGGGCTCCTTTTTTATTGTCTCTTTCTCAGGGTACATGCCCTCACACATCCTCATTTAAGTGTAACACCACCCCCCGCCCGGAAGTTCTCAGTCAGGTTAGCCCACACCCCAATTTCCGCCGTCTGATGCTAATTCCAAATCTCTAGCTGCAGCCCTGGCTCATTGCTGAATTTATTTATCGAATAACCACCTTCAGTTTATCTCTCTATGATCACCTTGTAGTGACCTCAAAAACCAAACTTGCCTCTGAACTTACTCCCCATCTGGGTCCACAGTCCCAGTCACTGACACCCCCATCCTGGTTTCCCTGGGAATCCTTCCTCCCATTTCCCACACTTCAGAGTTATATTGGCTCAGCTACCATGACATATTCTTACTATAGCATGTTGATTTTTTTGCATGTTGGACGTCTGCTAGACCTTGTACTCCTTTCTGTTTGCTCCTTTGTATGCCAAGGGCCCAATCCAAGTTTTGCCCAGAGCAGGTACACAGTAAGTCCTTATAGAAAGAAAGGATAAAAGGAGCTAGAATTTTCTTTATGCTTTTGTTTCCCCATTTTTATGGTGGAGTAATCAAGACTTTTGCAGGATCTCAGTGGGAGAGGGGGATAAAAGACCGTGGTTGTGCTTTTGCTATAAAGTCGCACTGATTTTCTTAGCTTAACAGCAAATTTGCAACACATAAAGTTCCAAGTACTAGAGTGGATATGAGGGGTGATCTGGCTGCGACAGCTGTCACCCCATTGATCACCAGGGTTGAATTTGGCGATCTGGCTGGCCTAGGCCGGTATCCCCTTCCTCCCTCACCGCTCCATGTGCATCCCTCCCAAAGTTGTGCGCTTGGTCGAAGAGGACGACCTTCCCTGATAAGGAGGACCGTTTTTCGGTCAAGGTATACAAGTAGCTGCACTCCCCTGCTAGAACCTCCAAACAAGCTCTCAGGTACATAGAGTGACGCTACAGACGAGTAATTGTCTTCAGCATTCACAGGAAACTCCCTGTAATGAGTCCAAACACACTAGTACACAAAATAACCAGTCCCGTGCCTCTTATACTTTATAGTTGATTTTACACATTATGCTATTCTTACCATAGTACAAAGACAAGCATCAGCATAGTTTTATAGATGGGAAACAGGCAGAGAAGTGAACTGATCCACCTAATGTGAAATAGCAAATTCTTATAATTGACATGGCTAAATAGTATGGGTCCTGACTCCTGGTCTAATGGGCCTCCCTGTAATTGATTGCTAAAGACAAGATGTGTTTCTCCATTGCTATGTTTTGCTGCTGACACTTGAAAATCTTTACCTCTAAAACCAAACCTAGAATCTCTGCACTCACCTAGACCTCCTTTTGTTCTGTGCTCCATATATCAGTTAAGAGTGATTGCCAAGCTCAAGGCCCGGAAACAACCCTGACTCCTTCCTCACACTCCTTTATAAAGAGCTTCTCTCAGGTGACAAATGCATGTAATGCCTGTGCCAGACACCAAAGTAATGAAGGCAAAGTTCTGCCCATAGAGAGCTCAAACCTAATTGTGTGTATGGATCCTATGGTAGGAGGTGGGGAGGAGAGGAAAATGTCATATAGACAGTAGGGGTGGCTAAGTTTAAAATGATAAAGGTAAACTTGGGGCATGTGACTCAGGACTTGAGCTCTGCTCTGGGTTTACAAGGTGATTAGAAACATCCAGGTGAGGAGTTTTGTATAATAAGTGCACATTTTGGAAACTGTAAAATGTGTCACTGGAATGTATCCTTGTTTAAGATGGAACAAGCATCAGAAAACAGAAGTGCTAAGCTGTATGTGAATGGATCACATGTGTCATTTTGGGTTTGGTTTGGTTTTTGTTTGATTTGTTTGTGTTTTTTATTTTGAAGGAAACCAGCTGAGAGATTTTCGCAGGGAGCATTGGACAGCTTTGTGGAGAACAAAGTAGATAGCCTGGCAAGGAGGGGAAATGGGTGTAGACTGTTATATTCATCCAAGAATGTGTGGTGGAGAGGGGCCATGGCACATGCAGGATGGCTGGATGAGGGTTGAATAGGGTAGGGCAAAGGGGAGAATCAGTGTAGACCACTCTTTGAAGTTGTTTGACTGAGAAAGTAGCAAAGTCCCTCTAACTTGGGATATAGGAAGCTCTTTAATGTTTTTGCTGCTATAATCTATTTTTAAGTTAGAAAACTTTAAAAATATTTTATGCTAAAGACAGAAAAACAGGAGCAAAGGAACAGATTAGATAGTGAAGTTTAATGTCTTGGGTTAGTTGCCCCTAACCTAGCTGGTTACTCATTTGAGTCACCTTGGCTACTTCATTTAAAACAGAGATAAGAAAACTGTTCTTTAACGTTTCAACCCAGACCTAGTGAATCCAAAGCTTGCCTTGGTAGAGCTTGGAAATCGTAGGTTTCAGAGACTATCTATGATGATCAGTCAGGCTTGAAAACCACATTTTTGTTCACTTTCTGTTATTCCTTCCATGAGTGAATTTGGAGATCTTTTAGTTCTTTGGGTTTCTTAGAAGTGTGTCCTAGAGAAAAAGAAGGTAGAATAGTAGATCCTTCCTGATTATGGATGGTCCAGAAGTTTAATCCTCAGTTTTCTTAGTCCATGAGCAAGTATCTCAAATGAATCAAGGACAGAATGGGCTGGTTAATTTTGTGTTATATAATTAGCCTCAAATGGATATAAAGAGCCCTGAATTCGAAACAGAATCTGAGATTTAAGAATGTTCTTTCCTAAGTATTAGATTAAAATAAATACAAAAAGGTAGGAAAGGGTCACTGAATTGTTCTTGGGAGCAAACTTGGTCAACTGTCAATAATTCAACTCGACAGTGGGCATGTAGTGGTGGAATGGGCATGAGTGGTGGAATCCCTGGGCCGCCGGCTCTGGGTCCCATTCAGGACTAGAGGCTTAAGTCACTCTTCCCTTTTTGAAACAGAATGTCCTTAACCATCCAATGGGAATAATGTTATCTCTTGGTCAACCTCCACATTCTGGCTCTTGCTAGCTAGTATATACTGGAAGTTTAACTTCTCCATGCCTTGGTTTTCTGAATAATAAATAAAACCTACCTCACAGGGTGGTTGTAAGAAAGAACTCAGATACTATATATTTAAAAATTAATAAAATACCTGGTACATGGTTAAATACTTAATACACTTGCCACTCCTGGAGCATCATACAGAGGACCCAGGAGTTCCTGAAATGTGGCCCCTCCAGAATACATGATAGAACTACTCAGAGTGTAAGTGAGGAGTGGGAATTGGAAAGGTGGAATAGATTATGGTGCCAGGAATGATTTCCTCATAGTGTTGATTTATTTTATTCTTCTCCAAATGTTTGCTGTTTCACAGACTGTTCCTGAGAGGTGCTGTGTAAATTCTGGTCTGTCGAGGATGTGTGTGTGTTTGTGTGTCTGTTAGGATGACTCTTGTACATTCTGTTTGGCAGGCTGTGGGAGGTGGGCTACTTGGTGTGCTTGGCTGAGTGGCATTGGGCTGGGCATGAGAAAGACTAGAGCTTTTGATGTGGGAGGCACAGACTTTCCACTACATCCGTTTTCTTTGTGTCCCAGCCTATGGTGAATAATATTGTCAAGAAAAACAAAAATCGGGCCGGAGTTGTAGCTCAGTGGTAGAGCGCTTGCCTAGCACATGTGAGGCACTGGGTTTGATCCTCAGCACCACATAAAAATAAATAAGTAAAATAAAGGTATAAAAAAAAGTCTCCACCCAATTATAAGTGGTTTCCCATAGATGGAGTGGTTTAAGCATTCAAGAAGGCAGGCTAGGAATTTTGGGGACAAGGTTAGGTTTTGTTTTGACTGGAGAGGCCAATGACAAAAGGACCAGTTAGACATGGATGGTAAAATTAGAGGGAAAATATTCGGGGGTCAAGGAATCTGGGGCCCATATGTTCACGTGATCCACAGAGAGTTTATTACACTATATGCTGGTGAATCTTAATAAATGGAAAGTGAAGAGCACCTGAAAAGGGGAAAGGCATATTTTTTTCAACTGATTGTCTGATAACAGTTTGCAGTGACTCTTACAAAATCATCGGTCTTTGTTTAGAATTAGCACAAGAACTCTAAGAAAGAGAGTCAACTTGTCAAAGTCCTTACATGGTGAGGATAGAGCTTGCTGGAAGACCTGTTTCGATTTTGTAATATTCTTTCCTCAGCAATTGATGGTGCAGAAATAAAAGAGCTCCTATATTCAAGAGCCTTACCTGTGGGGGTGCTCTGGGCAAGAATGTGCAGCACCCCAGGAATGTTGGTAAGCATTCTGCCACTGTAGCCTCTCACCTGTGTTTCTGCAGCAAGCAGGGAATCATTCCTGGGTTTAGTAGAAAGTGTTCTGGACCCAAAGGCAGAAAGTATGACCCCTGCACCATGCTTTACACGGAATCAAGACTCAATAAATATTTGAAAGGCAGGAAGGAGGGAAGAAAGTGAGTTTACTAGATCTATTGATTGGACCTACCTCCTACTATTTTAACGACTTCATGGTCATGATTAAGTCACCTCCTGTCTCAGCTTCAGTTTTCTCCTCAAAAACATCAGTAATTATATTGAATTTATAAAACATATTTATAACGTTTCCAAAAAAAAAGTAAGTAAAATGTCTGGCCCATTATTGTGATTTTTATCTAAATTCTGTCTCCATCTGCTGATTGCCATCTGCTTGGCACCTTGGAATTTTCAGTTGGTAGAGAAAGTTCAGGAATGGAAACACCACAACTTGCCGATCTCTTAGTATAGACCTTTGATGTTTTCATTTTTAGAAGCGTTTTTTTTTTTTTTCCTGAGCTGCTATAAATTTAGTTGTATCGATGTAAAATAGGATCAACACGGATACGAGAAACACTGAGTACCTTGATATCTACATGTAGCTATTCAGAAGTACCCCTTCATAATAGTGTCCCTTACCTTCTCTCTAAGCCAATTTCTAATGCATACAAATTTTAAAAGCAGCAAGAGTCTCTTAGAGTAAGAACTTTTTAACCTGGTGACCACAAACCCTATCTCCTCCCAAAGGATTCTTGGATACAATTAAAGGTATTCATGAATTAATTTGGATGCTAAATAAATTAGTTCTTTATTTTCACTACCCTCTAATTCAGTGATTATATTGAGGCAACAGTCCACAGTGTACTTGCCATACTAGTGGCTGCCATTAAAGAAATCATGACTTTTTCTCTCAGAGAATGGTTGCTGAAGATGTCTTATAATACCATCATATGCTCATCTTGATTTCCAAATTATGCAAGATAATGGACTAATAGATTGTATTAGTCCATTTTGTTACTACAGCAAAATACATGAGGCAGGCTAATTTATACAGAAAAGAGATTTTTATGGTTCACAGTCCAGGGACTGTGTAGGGGGATGGCCTTCCTTCTGGTAGAGCTCTGAAGTGGCACAGGGTATTTTATGGCAAGGGCAGAGAG
Source organism: Sciurus vulgaris (assembly GCF_902686455.1). Classification (NCBI taxonomy): domain Eukaryota; kingdom Metazoa; phylum Chordata; class Mammalia; order Rodentia; family Sciuridae; genus Sciurus; species Sciurus vulgaris. The sequence goes on from NC_136461.1 coordinate 53,141,774, forward strand.
CACATGTGTGTGTCTGTATTCACTAGTCAGTCTGTCTCCTTACACAGCCACCAGTATTCAGTCATGGGGGCACCACCTTGATGACCTTGTCTAATCCTAATTATCTCCCAAAGACCCCACTTCTAAACACCATAGTCAGATTAAGTTTCTGCCTTAATATCTCATAATGGGGATTAAATTTCAACACAGGAACCCTTGGGGGACACACTCAAATCATTTCCAAAGTATAGCATGGACCTACCATTAAATCTTTCTTGATGCATTAAGAAGGAAGCATATATAATGCTCTAAACCTGAATTTTCAATATTTTTAAAACTATTTCACTGTAATGGAAATGTTAATGTCCTCTGACTTGAGAGTTGGTTGGAGGATGATTGTCCTGAACTTGTGACCAGATCCGAAGGTTTCCATTACACAGTCTTAAGCAAAATCCCAAAACAAAATTTTGAGGACTAAATACCACTTCTACTGACCTCCTGATGGTCTGCTGGGCTTTATCCAAATACTTTTAAGCTATTAGGCTTCATTCCTGCTTTTAAGGGCTTACAGTAAAAGAGATTCTATAAATGCTTCTATAATTAACTTATTACTTGAGATGGGAAAACACTTCCTCTTGTTGCTCTTACTTATCAGAGATCACAGCCTTTGATGGCTCCTCATTTTTTAAAGGCCAGCATTACATTTTCTCCATCTTGCTCATCTACTTAACATTTTCTGATATGTTTGGACATTTTGTACATAGTGCTGACATGCCTTTTGAATCAATAGGAAGTGAGGTTGCTCCCCTTCTTCCCCTTCCTTCCTTCCTTCCTTCCTTCCTTCCTTCCTTCCTTCCTTCCTTCCTTCCTTCCTGATTTCTTTCTTTCTTTCTGCCTTTCCTTCCTTTCTCTTTTTTCCACAAACTTTATGAAAGCCATTTGGAACTTTGTTCTTCCTCTCTGGTTTTAAACCCATGGTCTCTGACTTAAGTGGTCCAACTTACTATTTTTCAACTTTAGAATGGCACAAAAGTGATACACATGCAGCAGAACTCATCCTTCACATTTGAATATTTTCCTGGGTTAGTGACAGATGGGTTGATATGCTTTCCTGATGCTTGGCAGTGGCCTCATCCCCAACTCCCTGTCAGCCATGTGATCCCATGAGCAAATATCCTACACTCTATAGTGTACTTTGTTTTAGTGCCTTTTGGATATTTCGTTCTGGGTATTCCACCTCACGTCTACAAAATGTCTGGTGTGTGCATGAGATGGTCAACACTTCATTATAAATATCTGTGTTCAGTGCCCAACTGTAGACTAGTGCAAGTTCTACCTGTGTGTTTGAGGTAGGTGAGGCTAAGCTGATGTTTGGTAGGTTAGGGGTTAATCGTTTTTATCTTATATCTTCAGCAATGCAGCGTTTATCAGAATGTCACCTGATTGTAAGCCAAGGCACATCCATACATCCTTCCTGCTGACATTCATTCTTTTCCTTTTTACCACTTTTTCTTTTGACTTCTACAGGGTCTTTGGGAACTCCTTGTCTAAATCTATTGCTTTGCACAAGAGGAAATGATAATATTTCATAGGGGACAGAGGTGAAGAGCCTTAGCCAAGATTGTTGTTCACTCAGCAAACACTGACAGTGCTTGCTAACGTCCAGGCCTGTGGAGGCACTGGGAGTTTGATGGATGGAGCTGATTGGTTCCTGCCCTCACATAGCTTACTGTGCCTCTGCGTGAGAGATGTCAATCAAAGAGCCTTATAAATGAATACACAGACCAAGTTTTACTGTGAAGGAATTTACTGGGTATCATACAAGAGGATGAAAACTGAGGGTGGTCAGAAAAGGACCTCTGTGAAGGTGAGATTTAAAACAAAACTTGGAAGATAAAAGTAAAGCTAAGTGGGTGAAAAGTAGATGGAGAAGGATCACCTTGTCCAAAGTGCCTGACACATTTTGGAACTGAAAGAATTAGCTGTTGATGTACACTATACTGAGCTGAAGAGAAGGAAAGTGAATTTGGAGAATTTGGAGGAGCTAGATTGTACAGAGCTTGTAGAGTTTAGATTTAATGGTAGATATAATACCATGGGAAACCTGTGAAAGTTTTTAAGCAAAGCAACAGTGGGATCTGATTTACATTTTAGAAAGATGCCTTTGGATGCTCTGAGAGTAGCTTTAAGGTCAAATGGCTTGCCAGGTTTAAGATGGGAACTTGAACCATGGCTACTCATTCCAGTCCATTCTGACTTGTCAGGTCTTCCTTCTAGGACCTAAGTTCCAGCATGAGTTAAATAGAACGTGCACAGTTTGTGCTGGGCCCATGTCCAGATGGCCTTCTCAGTTTTGGCTCATGTTGACAATGACAGAAAGAGTGCCCAAGGTCTCCCATCTCTAAACTGTGAACACCTACAGAAGGATTAAAATGTCTCAGCTATATGGTCTCTTGGTCACATAAAGCTCCTCTCTTACCTAAAATATGCCATTTGTTTTTCAGTGTTGCTCAGAGTCATGCTCATCTGTGATACAACGGTTGTGTCTGTGCCATCATCCAGCTTGAAGCTGGGTGGTAATGGCAAAGACCTGGATGCTGGCCGTTCCCGCTGATTGTGCTAGTTCTGGCAGTTCAACATTTTGTGTTTTCTACAAATGAATAAGATGATTAATTCTTTTTTTTTTCAATTATAAAATCATTTCTCTTTGTTAAGTATCTCTTTCATTGTATCTGTTTACCTTGTATATTTACAAACCAATGCAAGTTATTATTTTGATTGAGAAGGACCTGTATGTTCATATATTTATTCTGCTTCTCAAGAAATACTGAATGCAATGTTGCCCGTTGGTTGCTGATTCGTTCAGAATGTATTTCGTATACACAGAAGTGCACAAGTGTTCTAGAAAGAGTAAAGCTTTAGAGTAAGGGACACATCCTTTCTGGCCTTGAACCAATTTGCATCTGTAAAGTGGGAATAGAAGAACAAACTTATGGGGTGTGTTTGTCAACTTGCCATCATGGTGACAAAATACCAGAGAAAATTAAAGCAGGGAAAATTAAAGTTAAAGGAAGAAAGATTTATTTTGGCTCAGTTTCAGAGGTTTCAGTCTATAATCACTTAACTTCATCGTTTCTGGGCCTGAGGTGAAGCAGAGCATCATGATGAAAGGGTGTTGGGGGGAGAAAGCTGCTCGGCTCATGGCATCGAGGAAACAGAGAAAAGAGAGTCCAGGGACAAAATATACCCCCCAGTAACCTGCCTCCTCCAATAGGCCCCACCTCCCAAAGTTTGCACCACTACCTAATAGTGCCACCAAGTCTTCGGCACATGGCCTTTGGGAGACATTTCAGATCCAGACCATAATAAGGGGTAATTATGAAAAGTGGCATGCCATTGATGAAACTTCTGTATGGTGCTTAATGAAATTATCAGTTTTATTAGCAAAACAGCTTTATGGAGGTTTAATTGACCTCCAATAAATGTTGCATGTTTAACATGTACAATTACTACATTTTGACTTGCATAGACCTGTGAAATCATCCCATGAGCAAGCTTTTCATCTCTCCCTTTACCTATCAATTTCTTTGTTGGTTCTATTGGCAAATGTTCTCAACAAGTCAGTGGTATTTGAAGAAAGAAGTGGTTGTAAAACATTTCAAATCATCATTGCTTTGATATTGATGTAATCAGAATATTTATTTTAACTGATTTGGTGTTAGTGGAAAGTAAGATTTTTTAGAATTTACAGACACAAAATGAGGTTGTCTCAGCCTGTGTGCTGCTGATACAAGCTGTGCAGTTCTCAGAGAATGTGTGCCAGGATGTGAAAAGAACTGGGGACCTCTACTTCAGGGATACAGATACAGGCCCTGTCCATTAATAGCTTAAAGCCTGATGCTGAGCATCATGGGCCCACAGGTTGGGTGTCTGCCCAGATTTTTTTCTGGATAACTTCCAGCATGTTTGAGGAATGAGTGTATAGGACCCTGTGTTTGGACACCAGCCCGAGTGACCAACATGTAACTGACTCATATGAATGGGGGAGCCCCTCTGGCCTGCATGGACAGCATGACCGTTTTCATTTACCCCTAATCCAGGTCAGAGAGGGGCCCACGTGGGTTGCAAACCACAGTGATAGATCGCCCCTGGATTCTGGGGGCCTCATTATCATCATATCCATCATCTTCTGCTAGCACCAAATAATGGATTAAATTTAATCAGATGCCAAAGAAATCTTCAGTGGGATTTGAGCAATTTTGCCTGATACTGTGCTAAAATGCTGCTAGGATGATAAGGACCCAGAATGATCTTTTGTGGTCAGACTAAATGTGTCATGCACTGTATGAATTCTGATTTATTTTAAAAACTCTCTTGGACCCATTGGCTCCCCTTTTCTTAGTTTCACTGGAGTCTCTTTATTGTTACAGATGTTACTTTTAAATGAGGTCATCCAGGTTTCCTTTACTTCCAAAAGCAGTGTTTACCTTTTTGTTGTGGGGTGGGCAGGATTGTCTGGGGAATTGTGTGAATATGAGATCAAGGTTAAGGCTTCAGACCCCAGGAGACAAGGCAGAGAAGCAGCCTCGTCCATGTTCGCACAAGCGCATATCAGCCGCAGATGCCTGTGAGAGAATGTGGCCGCTAGTCCAGAAGACAACCTTGACAAGGGCATATTTCCCAGCAGAAATGAGGAGCTAAGCATTGTGGTCACAGACTAGCTGGTCTTTCAGGTCCCCATCTTATCCAAAGTGAAACCTCAGGTGTGTCAAAAACAAAAACAAAACAAAAAAAAACAAACAAACCAAAAAAAACCCTCTGTGCTTGTTTGCTCTTCTGAGACTTAAAGATAATAGTTTTTACTGTTAGGAATTTTGTGAGACTAAGATGTGCTATGGTGCCTTGGTATGTCTCTTGGGTTGGTACAGAAATGTAAGGGTGGCAGTTGCTAAAAGTACAGGCTTTGGCAATGCCTTAAGTCCTATATGCAGCATATTTTTCACAACTTTATTGTCCTGTCACTGGTTTTTGTAAATGAACTTTTCTTGGCATGCAGCCACATTCATTCATTAATACATGTCCGGGACTGCCTTTTTACTACAATGGCATAATTCAGAAGCCTTGAGAGGGACTGTGTCATCTGCAAAGACAGAATGGCCACTATTTGGCCCCTCACTGAAGTTTGTGAGCACTGGACCAGACTGGAACAATGTCTCTATGCTGAGAGAGCTGGTCATTTAAATCAGCAGGAATAAGGGATGCATGGGAAGTCTGAAGTGTTCCAGCTTGTCTGCAGGGTTCACCTCATTTTGAGTTAACCTAAAAACCTGAAACTTTATCATATGTTAAAAGTTCCATTTGTTGGGGGTGAGGATTTAATGGTCTATATGGGAGCTTTAACACAAGGCTATCACATAGAGTGCCTGGTAGACATTTGCTAGGAAAGAATCTTGATTTTGTTTCATTGGACCCTACCTGAGCATAACCCTGGGTAGTCCCAGGCATACGTTCCTAGAAGTGGGCAGGTTCACAGAGGCTGCACTGTGTGGCACTTCTTTGGCACAGTCTCATGTTATCTCGTGATTTTCTTCTTCAAAAGTTAGAGTTAATAATGAGCATAAGACAAGAAGTTTATTGACCAACATGTTTATGGAATGGTTCCAGTGACAGGTGGAGCCGGCTCTAATAGCAGCTCTGCATCTGTACCTGCCAGGAGGAAAGACGAAGGTGGAATTTTAACATCAGTCAGATATTTTAATTGCTGTCACATTTGTTAATTTTTGGAAAGCAATCAAAATATTTGTCATGGCTCACAAAGATAGCCCTCAGAAAACATATTGGTGATGGCAAGAAGACGTCTGCTAAGTAAACAAAACTTTAAACACGATGAACCTCATTCTGATGGAGAAAGGAACAGGAGCCAAACAGTTTGCCACTCTGTGTTTCACTTCATACAGGGCAACTGCAGATGACGTACACCTCTGTTACTATCTTTTGACAAGTTGGAGAATTCTTGGCCTCTGACCTCTTGTCTTGCTAAGCCAAAGTCAGCCTTTCTCATAGTGACCCTACTGTAATATCCCCACCCCTGCACATTGGCTGCCTTTGAGAAGCAGTTATGTATTCATGCTATATTCCCACATTGCAAAAACTCAACTGTAGTGTGTGTAGGACACTTAGCATAACACCTGGTAGGTGGGCAGCTCTAACTGGGAGCTTGTCCCAATACCTTCTCACCAGCAACAGGTAGACATTTCCCATTTTTGGACAGCCCTCCTCTGTACCCATCCAAGCTTTTAGTCATACAGAATGATAATTAGGGCTGGGGATATAGCTCAGTTGGTTGAGTGCTTGCCTCGCAAGCACAAGGCCCTGGGTTCAAATCCCCAGTACCTCAAAAAAAGAAAAAAAAAGGATGATAATTAATAAAAGGCTTAATGTCTATTTCGGTCTCCCTCATTGGTCTGTGCCTTTCGTAGGTATGCATTTGATCTTTTGGAACGCCCTTGTTTTCATCCCACCGAGCAGTTCCTGCCCATTGTTGAGGAATGAGTGAAGAAGAGTTGATCAAAAGCTAAGTGGGCATCAGGATTATAGATGCAAGTACAGTGAGCCAGAGATAGCAGGCCTTGAGACCTGAAGCAAGGGCTTCCCACGTCAAATGGGAATTTGGAGCCACCATGGCAGGTCAGCGGTGCATAGAAAGCCAAAGAGCAGACTAGCATCTTGCCTTCCTGAAGTTTGTGATGCTCTGGAGGAAGAGAGGCAGGCACACAGTTATCACCCACACTATTAGACCACCACGAGTACCATTAACCCCACTATATCCTGCCGATCTTTACTATATCTTCCATTTCAGAATTTTAATCCCTGGTATAAGTATGGTATAAAAACATTATATTGTAATTAGTTCACCCTTTTGTATTCAGGGCAGAAGGATTTGCTGACAGTATGCATTAGAGTCACAAGAGCTGCATTTGAGATGTAACCTTACCACCTACCAGCTGTGGAATCTGCATTTGTTCACTGAACACTGACTGGGCATGCGTTGTTCTAGCTTAGGGAACTGAGGCCAAGTTACTGCTTGCACAGACCTCAAGATTTAGCTGGGGATGGGGAGAGAGGGAAGTGTGAGCTGATATTAAACAAATAAGACTATTTCAGAAGCTGGTAAGTGTGGTGAAGAAAATAAATTGTGGTAATGTTATAAAGTGCCCCCTAACATCTTTGAGCACCAGGTTCTTCATTTGTAACATGAAAATGAGACCACATGTTGCATTAGATTTTGTAAAAATTCAATGGAATTAAATAGCCTGTGTGAAAACTCTGTCTACAGTGGAGGTCAAGGTCCGTCATCATTGTTTAAAGTTACATCTCAGTCCTTAGATCCATAGAAGCAGATTTTTAGTTGTCACCTGGGCCTTTAGAGCTGTCTATTTTTGGCCAAACACACCCCATTCCTTCTTTCCTTTTGCCTTTCTCATCCTCCTCCTTCCATTGAATTGCTTTCTGCTCCATTTCCATCCTGTAATTCTGCTGGTGTGTCAGTAATGACCATAGCACTTAGTTCTTCTCATTTCTGTATATCTTGCAGCATACAAAGCAGTGACCTGCACATAGTAAGTGTATAATAAATGACTGAGCTGGTGTGGAACAGTACAAAAGGGCAAAAGAGCTTAAGGAAGGGAAAGGATTCTGATTGTGGGAGAAGGTTAAAAAACTTGCTGCGATTTATGAGACAGGATTGCCACACAAGATGGGTAGCACAAGGACTGGGGGAATGGCAGATGCAGATCCACAGCAGGAAGGCAGTACACACAGGAATGGATTGCAGGACCACATCTTCTAAGAACACAGGAGACAGGATAGCTAGTTTGGACTCCAACTGGTCATTTACTGTTGAAGTCTTTGGCAAATTGCTTAAGCTCTCTAAACACCGTTTCTCCAAACAACTCCAAAGTGGGTATAATAATATTCCCAACATCCTAAGGTTGTCTTATGATTGAAATGATATAAATAAAGGAAAACCTCTCTCCCATCAGCTGGCACATAGAAATCATTCCATATGTAACAGCTCTCCTAAATGAGGATGATTTGACCCCTTCAAGTACCATCTGTGTTGTCTCCCTTACTGCGAGTAAGACAAGTGAAGGCAAGGTCAAAGTTGCAGGTCTAGTCCTTCTGGAGACAAGGCCTATTAACATCACTGTTTCCATAGGAAGAGAATATACTTGAGCCAGCAAGTGTACACCAGCCCAACAGGGACCAGCCCGGTGAGGGGAGAGATTAATGGAAATGAATCATTTGTGCATGGAAAAATAATCCAGGGCATAAATGTCACCCTACAATGTTAAGAAATAATAGCCTTCACTTAACTGAAACATTGCATTTTCTATTCAAGAATATTTTTTTAAGAAGCAAGAAAGAAATGTTTCATAGAAAATTTATAACCTCGTATCTAGCGGAATTCCTTCCACACTACAAGCAGTTTATACAAGACAGATGCCTGCCGAACCAGGCCTGTGTGCACCTGTGCACTTGGTGGTTATATTTCATTTTCCTTACTTCTCCAGTTCTTGCAGACAACCTGAAATCCAACCCTGGAATTAAGTGGCAGTATTTCAGTTCGGAAGAAGGAATTTTCACTGTTTTCCCAGCACACAAGTTCCGGTGTAAGGGCAGCTATGAGCATCGCAGTAGGTATGTAGACTTGCTTGATGAAGTTTTTAATTGTTGCTTAATAGTGATCTACATCGAGCAGGCTGTGGCTATGCTGGATGGAGCGCTTGCCTAGCATGCTCGAGGCCCTGGATTTGATCCCAGCACCACAAACAAAGAATAATCTACACAAAATATAGATTCCTCATTTCCATAGACAGGTGTGCCTCAAAGGTGTAGGTGGAGAAGCTAGTGCTTATTCTGCAATTATTTCACACATTGGTGACTGTAGAGTGGAAATGCAGGACAGGGCAGATGATAAAGCCCAGAGCTTTTCAGAAACCAACAAGCCAACTACAAGACAGATATGTACTAATGAAATTGAATTGTTTGAAGCACTTAGAATGTGCTGAGCTTCAGATGTCTTTATCAAAATAGAAATGGCAGTACCGCCATAACACAGCCCTAGAACAAAACTCCAGTATATTGCAGTAGAGTTCATGATTCTCAACTTCCTTTTCTGTGATAACAGGCTTGGTTATACTCTTGAAATTTACATATCAATTTCAACTACTAGAAGTTTTAAGGCTATTCAGAAAGCATTGGATTAAAGATCACTACCATCCTGCTTTTCTCACGGAAATGACTTGGGATTGTACCACATAGCCAGAGGGAGAGTAATGGCGAGATAATTTGTATGACAAGGCTCATCAATTTGCAGAACCCTGAAGGCAAAGATGCTTTCCTTTGAGCCCGACAGTTTCCCATTTGCAGTGTCGGGTGTTAGATGTCAGAACATCTGGAGCTAGTGCCAGGTGCCCACTTTCAGCGCCATTTTCTGGAATCTAAATAAACAATTACTTTAACGTCCCTTCATCTTTCCTTTAAATTGTATCTAGGATTTTTCCCAAAGGGAAATTCTTCTGTGCTTTTCCTAGAAAGACTTTTTTTATTGTTTGTATTGTTTCTTCCATCCCTTCCTAGACACTCTGATGGAGACCCTGGTGTCTTGAAGACTGTTCCAGAAGTCATGTCATTGGCTTCTAGTTGGCTTGTCTCAGGAAAGCAAAGGCCTTCGTGAACCATCTAATCCTCATTCACTTCTTAGAAGACAGTTTAGATGGCATGTTGCTTCTAACAAAGCACCTGTGAGGGATAACCTAAAAGGGAAAGCAGGACTTTGTCAGGAGTCAGCATTCACCTATGCCACACAACCTGGGAGGTTTTCTTGTCTCCAGCCTAAGCCTTGTAAATTCTGTATTCTCATCTCTGCTTGTCCTGACTGCTGTCCTCTACCTTTGTAAGGTCTCTGTATCCCTCAGAAGAGTGAAGTGTGTTTCAAAACATAGCAACATGAGCCAGGGACCCTGGATACCAGTCATGCTGAGTCAGCCTTCCAGTTTATATGTTTAACCTGAATTGATGTATCCGCATAAGCAGATACATGGTGGGACGATTGCTAACGCATATCCTGCTTTTCATTTATGTGAGTTCAGTTGAAACGAAAGAAGTATTTTGTTTTAGAGAAAATCCTCTCCCCTCATTTGGAGAACCTCAAAAATGAAGCATTTAACCTAGTTGTCTGGAATGGTCAGATGTTCCTCCTTTCTGTTTCCTGTTCCATTTCTGTAGCCTCCTCTCCTGCATTCATTTTATCCCATTTCCCTCCTGGCTTAATGGAATTGACAAGTGAAAATGTAATGGTACTTTAGTGTTAATTCAGAACTACTGGCTTGAGAACAATAGTGTAAACCTCTGTTAGCTTTTGAAGTTTTTTGGTACTTTACCTACATTTCTCAATTTGTGCCCAGGCTTTTGTGACTCAACTGGTATCTAACATTTCACAGAAAAATGTAGTGTTTTAGGAGTATCAATAAAGGAGAGAATTCTCTCGAGGCTAGTTTGCTTTCCTAAACTCCCTCTAATTTGTTCCAGCTTTAAAACTGTGAATAGAGACCTCATTAAACCTCTTCTCACAAACCCTCCTGCACTGCACTTTAGCAGAAGGCTGCTCTGGTCAGAGGCATTTCTCCTCTGTGGTTCCACCCCACCCTCTCTTTCTTAATGTTGGCAAACAAAAACCTGGCAAGAAGAATGGGGAGCACAGGCTTGGACAGATTTTGATGGCATGGTTTTAAAGGCTCAGATAAGGGGCCCTTTGGAGGCTACCCTATGTGGTTAGTTTCAGCACAGAAAAGAAAGGGGCCTCTTAGCAAGAGTGTTGTTTTGGTCAGTTACTTCGCTGCTGCGACTGAAAGACCCACCAGAACAATTGTAGAGGAGGAGAAGTTTATTAGAGGGCTCACAGTTTCAGAAGTCTTAGTTCATAGAAGGCTGGCTCCATTCCTCGGGGCTCTAAGCGAGGCTTAACATCATGGTGGGAGACTGGCAGAAGTAAGCGGCTACATGGTGATCAGGAAGCAGAGAGAGTCTCCAGTCTCCAGACACAAAATATGTAAACCCCAAAGCCACACCCCTAGTTCCCACCTCCAGCCATACCCTACCCCTTCAGTTACCACTCAGTTAATCCCTATCAGGGGATTAATTCACTGATTGGGTTAAGATTCTCACAGCCCAATCATTTCTCCTCTGAACCTTCTTGCATGGTCTCACGTGTGAGTTTTTGGGGGACACCTCACATCCAAATCATACAAGTGTTTATATGGGAGCAGAGAAACCAAACCTGCCATTCAGAGTTGCCTAGCACATCCACAGATTATGGGCTGTCTCACTGTCTTGCATTCTGTCCACCTCTGCGAAGAGTCGAGAACTGACAGGTAGACCTTTTCTCTCTCTGGCTAGTTTCTATAGTCCAAGGATCCACCAGTTCATTTCTTCGCAGCAGAATGGCATTGCCATGCTTTAGAAATAAGAGGTGATTTTTAAGTGTGCTGAAAGAACCAACTTCCCAGAGGATTTGCTTCCTAAAAACTCCCTTCATCATTAAAATCATAAATTCCAATTCCAGTTCTACAGACTCAAAATGTTGTCTTGAGGTGGTATTTTCAATGCACCAATTTAGTTTCTCCTTCCATGCTGATTTCTCCATCCTTGTAAACCAGAAGAACACATGGATACCACTTGCCCACACATCTGTAGTGTCCACAATTGTGTTAGGTTGAGGCCTTTCATCTGTATCAGAACTGATCCCAGAGAGCTTCTCTTCCCTCTAGACCCATCTACGTCTCTACCGTACGGCCACAGTCCAAGCACATCGTTGTGATCCTGGACCATGGGGCCTCAGTCACTGACACCCAGCTTCAGATCGCCAAGGACGCTGCTCAGGTCATCCTCAGTGCCATCGACGAACATGATAAGGTGACATTGTCCTACTGGTCCCAATGGCATGGGGTCTTCCTTGAAGTTCTTTTTAAAATTATTTTATTGTTTTATGAAATACAGTTATGTGCCACATAGCAACACTGTAAGTCAGTAATGGACCACAAATACACCAATGGTTCCATGAGATTATATAGCCTCAGTGTGTAGGAGGTAATAGATCTAGGTTTGTGTATAGATTGCACTGCTTACTTAGAGCATGGTTAGAGTGTAACAGAGTGTGCAATATTCACACAAGGGCAAAATATCCTGTTGATGCATCTCTCAGAACATGTCTCCATCGTTAAGCACCATTAAGCTTGTGCGTTTTATTAATCCATCTTTTTAAAATGATTGTGGGAAAAGAGAGTGATTTAATTTTTATTTTAGTGTTTGTGAAAGCTACTGCCAATCTGAAAAACCTCCCTTATAACTGATACTACCGTTAAGCAGAGTCTCACTTCCCTGATGGCTCCTAAATGTTTGTGATGAGCCAGAACTTTCACAAAGTTATGCTGTGGAGAAGAGGGTGGGGGGACATGAGTACTATTGGATGACTGGACTTTATCTCAAGATTAAGGAAGTGAGGGAGAAGGGAAGGCTCCTAGAGGTTTACTAATCTCAGAGCACACCTCAGCTAATGATAATCTATTGCCTTTGGATATTTTCTGCTTCATCATTCTGATTTCCATCTCCAAGGGTTTTACTCATTAACCCAGTTGATTAGAGCACATACCCTGTGCCCCTAGACCCCAGCCTTACCTCCAATTTATAAATCAAGATAGCTAGTTCTTGCTAAGGTTATTCTTTGTATGAATATGGCTTTTTGTTGTTTTTTAATGTTGTATGTGAACACTGCACTGCTACCTCTTTTGAGGATCAAAACCAAACTCTAGGGTACCCTCACCTTTTACTAATCCTTTTCAAATTTGACAGACTGGTGCCTACAGGCATTTATTTTTAAATTCAGAAGCTGCCCTGTAGTACTTCTCCCTGATTGGGTTTTTCTGTTTCTTAAAAATCCTGGCCAGCACAGTGGAACACACCTACAGCTCCCGCTGTGGGGATGGGAGGATTGCCCGAGCACAGGAGCCTGGGGCCAGACTGGGCAACAGAGCAAGACCCACCCACACCTATCTCTAAGTTTTAAAAAAACCTTTAAATGGTGGGATAACAAGTCTTATTGTGTTTTGTTTTTCTCCCTTTCCTCCAGATTTCTGTATTAACTGTGGCAGACACTGTCAGGACTTGCTCACTAGATCAGTGCTACAAGACCTTCCTGTCTCCAGCCACCAGTGAGACAAAAAGGAAAATGTCCACCTTCGTCAGCAGTGTCAAGTCTTCAGACAGTCCTACACAGCACGCTTCGGGGTTTCAGAAGGCATTCCAGCTAATTCGAAGCACGAACAATAACACAAAGTTCCAAGCCAGTAAGTGCATTTCAAGAATTTATAAACATAATATAGGAAGCAATCAGACTATGGAGCTCAGAACTATGTTAAGAGAGATTTTTTTTTTTTTTTAATGAATTTGGGATAAAATTTTCACATATTGTCTTCATGGTCATTTAATACTAAGATCTTGCTAGATTTTCTCATTCTTTCTGTCCAAAGGTGGTCAGTCTGCATGATTTCTTGACTCCCAGGGTCTCCTTTCCCTGCGCCTTTATTAAGAACATATCCGCACTTATTTCCTAAGGGAATATCCACATCCTTTGCAGTGTTAATTGGCAGCTCTGCCTGCCTGTGGACCTGGGGGTCGATGCCTGCTTGTGCGCATGTGCACTTGAAGGAGGCTGCTGGAATTCTTGCCTTGATCCTTCCTTCTTCTAACCAGCTGTCATTTAGATGAGCATGGCCCTTCAAATGTACAAAGGCACTCTAATTTAATTTTCATGTATTAAAGAAAATCTGGAATCAGGGTGCATGCTAATGTAAAGGAAAGAATATTTGAAATGGGACTCATGCTTTGAAACTACTGAAAGGAATCTGTTTCATTTTCCCTTTTATATTCGAAAATCTGTTTGTAGCTTTTTTCTTTTCTTGAAAACATTAATGTATCCAATTGAGATAAATTTAAAGAATACATTTTCAAGCTCTTCCATATGTCTGTGTTTAAACTAAGACAGTACTGATAAGTGCAAAGCATCGTGTCTGGCACGTAATGGGCCCTTGAAAGAAGGAAGCTACCGTAATTGTTACAAATGATGATGCTACGTGCAATAATGTCTATGTCTTTCTTTGTAAAAAATTACCAAAAAATTAGCAGTTTAAAACAATATGCATTTATAATCTCACAGTTTCCATAGATCAGGCATCCAGGCACATCTTAGCTGGGTCCGCTATTTAGGGCTTCACAAGGCTACAGACTAGGTGTCAGTCAGGGGATATGGTCTCAGCTGAGGTTCTGAGTCCTCTTCTGAGCTTGCATATTTGTTGGCAGAATTTGTTTCCTTGCCACTATAAAATTCATGGTTGGTTTGCTTTTTCAAGGTCACTGGGGGGAACATCCCTTCTGCTTCAAGTTCCTATCTTGAGGGAAGACGTGGAACTCTTCTAAGGGGTTCATCTGATTAGACCAGAGCCACTCTCTTACCAGGGGCCTTAATTACATCTCATCCTGAGATTCATCCATCTCAGTCAGATGTAGCATGAACACAGGAGTGATGTCCTATCACATTGGCCACATTCTATTAGTTAGAAGCAAATTATAGTTTATGCCAAGAGAAAAGGATGACACATTGCTCTGGATTCTTTGGATCATCTTAGAATTGCTCCTGTCAGCATTGACAAACACCAGCTATCCACAGGCCCATATTACATGATAGCTGAGTGTTATCCTAGTTCAGTAGGGCTGATGGCTAGTTGGTCAGGGCCACAAACCTGTCAGTGTTCCTGCCCAGAAGTGTTCTTTCTACTTAATTCTTCAGTTTTCTAACCATCGTTAGAATTTAAGTCCAGTTTTGATTGTTACACTTTCCAATAATGGAGAGAAATATTAGGCTCTCAGTTGCAAACCCAGATGCCCACAGTGGCTAGGCAGCAAATGTGGGACCAGCAAGGCAGGGATATGGTGTGAGGATCAGCTGGAGAACGTGGTAAGCTAGAGGGTACATGTTCCACCGCGGCGCAGGTGCTTTGTAGCCAGCCTATTTTAGCCACACAGAAATGGCTGCCCAGGGCTTTTGAATCTTCTGATTCAAAAGAAGCCAGAAATGCAGATTTTTAATGTGAAATTTCTTGATTTTCAAAAAATGTTGACATTCATTCCAGCTTTAAAAACCACAAATAGAGACCCCATTAAACCTCTTCTCATATGCCTTCCTGCTCTGGACATCAGCAGAAGCTTGTTTGATGGGAAGATTTCTCCTCTGGGATTTTTTGGGTTTGTTTTTCTTTTCTTAACATTGGCAAACAAAACCATGGCGGGAAGACTAATCATCAAAGACTTGAACAAATTTTGATGGCCTGGGTTTCACAACCCTCAGAAAAGCCTTCTTGAGGCCAAGGCATTTTTAAGGTTTAGATCACCAGTCTCCACTTGGCAGCTTCTATTGGCAGTTCAGAGAAACAAAGAACACAAATTAGTTTGTATAAAGAAATACTTTAGGGATTTGCATTGTCCTCTTCATCTAGGAGTGGTTTTAGGGTGCTCTCAAGCAGTATAGCCTAGTGATTTAGTATGTATTTGGGGGTTCTGAAACTTTTATATCCTTATGAACTAGAGTAAATTCGTTAACTTCTCCAGTCTCATCTATAAACTGGTGGTGACAGTAAGTTCTAGGTTTCCATCATAAGTATTCAATAATGTTAGCTGTGGTTATTATGATATTCCATTTCCTACAAGACTTCTCACTCCAGCCAAGCTAAAGCAGATTCCTCAGAGGTCCTAAGTTGACCTCCAGCCCCAAAATGGCCAAGGACCACTATAACCTTGGCAACAGCAAGCAAAGGATCTGGATACTACTCTGAGGAGTTTATACTCTACATTGCTACTTCTGTTCACTCCACAGGTGATTATTTAGCATTTACTGTGTATCAGGTGCTGCTTCATATGCCATGGGGCAAGGTTATTTAAATGAGTAAGACCTACCCTTGATGATTATTGTAAGGATTAGCCCATGCATGGAAGTGAAGCGTCTGTCCCGTGTTAGCAGTCATGTAAACAGAAGCTATGTGTCATAAACCACTGTAACTTTTCATTAATTTGCATTGTACTGACCCACAAATCCAAAACTTTTATCCAAAGCTGGCTCTTTTTCAGTCCCATCATAGTTCCATTACTGGTACCAATAACCCTTTTAGGTTGCTTATTCTGAGTTTGGAGAGTGATTGATTGGAGGATCATTTTATAGCAAAATGAGTAAGATGATTAGGAGTAGGAATCAAATTATATGGGCAGAGCTCAAATTTGAATTGCTTTTCTACTTTGATATTGACTCCAAAACATGATGGTGACTTAGAGACTCTTCACATGAAGAATCTGCT
The DNA here is from genome assembly GCF_902686455.1 of Sciurus vulgaris. Classification (NCBI taxonomy): domain Eukaryota; kingdom Metazoa; phylum Chordata; class Mammalia; order Rodentia; family Sciuridae; genus Sciurus; species Sciurus vulgaris. The sequence goes on from NC_136461.1 coordinate 53,158,216, forward strand.
ACATTCTTTTCAATTTACATGCTGTGTCTTTGCTCGGCTCCAAGTTTCAATAATAACCATCCCTAACATTACTATTTGCAAGTTTTAAATTCCTCTAAGTGAGTGGCTTAGGGGAAAATACCTTGACGAATAAAAAAGTCAGAGTTGACAAATCTGATAACTAAGAATGGAAAAATAACTCAGTTTTGCTTGAAAATAGGGTAGGAATGGAGTCAGGGTTTGGGAAGAACCAGTGAGGATACTTAAAGAAGAATTTATGCCTTCTTGTTGAGAAGGAAGGAAAATGTGCCTGGCTGCTAAACAGACTGAGGTTCAGGCCTTCTGGCTTTCTGGTCATGGCCCATGCCATAAAACCAGCTCTGGGTGACAGTGAATTCTATCTAGAATCATAAACCTAAGTAAGATACCCAGAGTGTTCTCTTTTAGGTCAGTTCAAGTGTAACCAGGAACTGTCTCATGCTATGTGTCAGCCCTGTGGTGTAACCATATCCTCACCTCCCTGTCCCCGGAGGAACAGACTGGTTTTTCATTCTTTTATTCATTTGTTTGTGTTTTTATTCTGGAGCTTAAAATTTTTAGGATCCTAATAAAATAATTTACAGGAATGTATTTACAACCCTGAAAAAAAATATCAACATCTAATTTAAGATAAGAATTTTCCTAAAACTTAAGGATATATGCAGACAGACAGATAGACACACACACACACACACACACACACACACACACACACACACATACATACACACGCACACACAGATTTGCATCAGTATTCACTTTCCTAATGTCTGAAGACCACATAGTGGGATTTACATTTGCAGTTAATGTTTATTACAGAAGTATTTAAGCATCAAAATTGACTTTAAGACTTGCTTATATATGAAGTGTTGGTAGTATATAAATAAACTTTTCATTTATTTCTTTGAGTCACATTTTATTAAACTCACTTTAATTGTTCACAACATTGATACTACAAATTAACACTTCAATTCTGCATAACCATGAATACTTTGAAACCTAAAATGGAAATTTTCATACTAAAAGAAATTCTAGTGTTATGTCTTCACTGTTAGGATAATTTTAAGGGTAACTGTATTTGTTGTGTAATGAGTTACCTCAATACTCATGGCTTGAAACTATAAATATGTATTGTCTCATAGTTTCTAAATGTCAGGAATCTGGGCACAGCATAGTTGGGTGCCTCTGATTTGAGGTGTCTCAGAAGGTTTCAGTCAAACTGTTGTCACCTCAGAGTTCAACGGGAGGAGGATCTGCTTCCAAAGTTACATTGTTATTTGGAGGGTTTTGAGTTCTGAGGGCCTCATTGCTTGTTTCTCCATAGGACAATTCTCAACACACCAGCTGGCTTCCCTCAGAGTGAGAAAATTCCCACAGCGGGAGCTGCGGTCTTTTTATAACCTAACCTGTCTTGACATCCTATTACTGCTGATGCATTCTGCTCACCACAAGCAAGTTACTAAATTTAGTCTATACTCAGAAGGGGGCAACCACCCAAGGACATGGCTATGAGAGGTGGGCCTATTGATGGACCAACTTGGAGGTTGTCTGCCACCATTACTATAAAACAAAGCAATTCTAAGAAATTACATTGATAGGAACCCAAATAAATAAGTATATAACATACAAATATTTAGTTCCCACTAAAAGGATAAGTATCTATGCAGGATGTCCTAAAATATCACAAAGAACCTAAGATTAGAAAGAAATATAAAAATCAAGTTTTTACTTCCCTGCTTTTATAACAGTGATTGTTCAGTCTCCACCTGTGCTTCTGTGGTGGTAAGAAGTTTATCACCTTCATCTTTGAGTCATCTAGCTGATGCAAGTACTTCTTACTTAACCAGAACCACTTCTCAGTTACTCCATCCGTTAGTCCATTTGGAGAGTAATTTTAATCTTACATCACAGGAGCTTCTTCAGATTAACAGAAGGGGTGTGTGTGTGGTGGTGGTGTAGTAGCAATTTCTTCCTCTCTTATCTTCTTGTGCTACCACCCTTTTGCTTATACTTTTTTAAAAAAAATTTTACTTGTTTTAAAATGCACTTTGATATATCATGTATAATGGAGTACGATTTCTCATTCTTCTGGTTGTACATGATGCAGAATACAATTGGTCATATAGTTATATATGTACATTGGGTAATAATGTCTGATTCACTCTACTATCCTTCCTACTCCTGCACACCCTCCCCTCCCTTTACTCCCCTCTTTCTAGTTCAAAATACCTAGCCCCACCCCCCTTATTGTGAATTAGCATCCACATATCAGTAAAAACATTTGGCCTTTGGTTTTTTGTAACTGGCTTATTCCATTTAAGCATGACAGTCTCCAGTTCCATCCATTTACTGGCAAATGCCATAATTTCATTCTTTAAGGCTGAGTAATCATATATACATAGATACACACATATACACACACCACTTTTTTTTTATCCATTTAACTCTTGAAGGGCAGCTATGTTGGTTTCATAGTTTAGCTATTGTGAATTGAGCTTCTATAAACAGTGATATGGCTGAATCATTGTAGTATACTGATCTTTGGGTATAAACCAAGGAGTGGGATAGCTGGGTCAAACGGTGGGTCCATTCCAAGTTTTCTGAGGAATCTCCACACTGCTTTCCAGAGTGGTTCCACCAATTTGCACTCCCACCAGTAATGTATGAGTGTACCTTTCCCCCCACATCCTCGCCAACACTTACTATTGTTTGTATTCTTGATAATTACCATTCTGACTGGGGTGAGATGAAATCTTAGATTAACCAACTAGTTCTCAGCCACCCTATGAAGTCGTGGTGCCATTACCCCTTAGATAAGGAAATGTCTGATAGAGATATTCAGACATTTGTCAAATGACCCCAGCATAGCACTTAAGCAGTGGAGCTGGATTCTGAGCATGTGGCTCCTGTGTCTATGCTTTTACTGTTCCACTGCATCACGATGAGTTTTCAAAATAAACTCGTACCTGGGGCAAATAACCTTGTATCCCTAAAAAACCTCTGGAAGAACCTCATCTTAAAGCCTAATCCCTAAAAAGTGTGGTTCATGGTGATGATCCTTTTTTTTTTTTTAATTAAAAATCATAAATTTACATAGAGCAATGTTGCTTGATTCATTCTGTTATTTTTTCCCCTTCCCCCCACCCCTCCCACCCCTCTGTTCCCTCTACACAGTCCTTCCTTCCTCCATTCTTACCATCCTCCTTATCCCTAACCCTAAACCTAACCCTAACCCTAATGCTAACCCCTCCTACCCCCCATTATATGTCCTCATCCGCTTATCAGTGCATGGTGATGATCCTTTATCACTGAGAAAAGAATAAATCATGTTTGGAATCCTCTGTTTCAGAAAGCAGGAGAGTTCTCCACCTGGGCTGGCTTAAATTACCATAGCCAAGGGTGTGTAAAGGAAATCACCTCCTTTTATTTGATAAATGTATCAGGAGCATCTTTGTGTGATGCTGGATACATGAGGCTGCACTGTCCAGAGAGGACAAGATGGAAGAGAGGTGGGGGTGAGGAGATGAAAGCCACCCACCCCTCAGGAAGTAGTGGGAACCGGGGCCTGCAGGTTCTCGGGATGGGGAAGTCCAGGAGAAACGAGAAGGAAGCTGCACAGCTGCCTCCAGCCAGAGCCCAAACGTGACAGCAGTTTGTATGTTTTTGTTTAGATACGGACTTGGTCGTCATTTACCTGTCAGCTGGCATTACATCAAAGGATTCTTCCGAAGAAGATAAAAAGGCAACCCTTCGTGTCATCAATGAAGAAAATAGCTTTCTGAACAACTCCGTAATGATTCTCACCTATGCCCTCATGAACGGTAGGCAGTGATTCGAGATTTTTCTTTCAGATGAAAGTTCCTCTAAGTGAATGCTTTTTTTTTTTTTTTTTTTTTGAAAAAGGAGAGAGAATCACGACTGTGCTTTGATGAAGGCTATCAGAGGAGGCCCAGCAGCTCTCCTCTACCTAATGCTGGTGTTCTGGGCAGCTCGGGGTGCCCCTTTCCCTTCATCTCTTTGTCCGGCCGACTGCTCATTCCTAAACCAACACTCTCCTGGTCTTCAGAGGATTTTGTCCAGCTCCCTTTCTTCACTTCTCCTTCAAAGTCTAGGTTATCCAAGGTTTTGATGCTATGTGGAGGTCATTAACTTATCTCATTGGTTTCGACTGTGGGAAGCCAAAGCACTGGCCTAGATTCTGCCGTGTCACCGAGGCTGTGAATAGCACCTTTTCCTGTGGAATCTCCTCCTGAAGCCTCTTTGGCCTCTTTCTCACCTCAGCATCCGTGGCTGTCACATGGAGATAAGAGCAACCTACTTTGTGGGGCTGTATTAGCCGTGGTGTAGGGCAAACACTTGGGACAGTACCTGGCACTTCTTGGTACTCATTAAAATGATTGTGTTACCGTAAATGACAGTATTTCAAAAGAACTTAGTAGATGGACAAATTTGAGGAAATATTTCATGTTCTCCCTCTGCTATCCAGCTGTCCCCAGGCCACGTACTACTCGATTTCCTGCCTCTGCACCACGACCTGTCCCTATCTGCCCATTCATAGGTCATTTTTCTTTCACGGCACCTTTCCTCTCAGGTCCTTGTCCTTGGTGCCCATAGTAGCCATCTTCTCTCGAGGCCACATCTTGATCATTCAGTCTTTCCCATATTCTTCCCTGGGAGGTTCTGCTTTAGAGAACCATGGTTCTCAATTTTAATATGTTAAGGATTCTCTGGGCAATGCCTTAAGAGTGTAAATTCTCCATCCCTGCCCCCAGATTCTTATTCAGAGCCTCTTAAGGAAAGGCCTAGGGATCTGTTTCCACCAGAATGATTTTTCTCCTGGTGTTTTATGGCCGTGCCTGAGGGAACACTCTGTCCAGCTTCAATATCTGTAGGATCATTGTAATAAAAAATAAACCTAATGTGATATGTGTTCAAAGTTGTTAACATAGAACCTGGTAAATAAGAAGCCAGCTGAAGGAGTGAATGGAGGCGGATGTGGTTTCCTGTCTGACAGCACAGCTAGAGGTGGACGACATCACTGCTCTCCAGGGTCAACTCCCTGTTCAGCATGGTTTCCCCAAGTGCTGTTCTTCCTACTCATGAGCATGTCCCCCACTGTGATGAGTGAGGTGCTCACACAGTGTCCCCTTCCCTGTCCCTCCACTTTCCCCAAGTATGTGAGCTTTGCAGGCATGAACTGTGTCTCTTTTTTTCCTCTGTATTCTGAGAACTTGGCACAGGACTAAGCACAGTTGAGTAGATGCAGGTCCCTCTTTTTGCCTGGACACATAACCCTCAGTGTCATCTCTGGGTACCTGTTGCTCCTGTACTTCTGTGGTGCCCCTGATGGTTCCATACTTTCAAACCTCCATTTACTTCCATCCACCCCATCCTCATCTCCTCTCCTTCTCCTTTTCATTACGTCAAACACATACCCACCAGTTGTCTCCCTTTCTTCCCTCTTTCTCAGCATGCCATTTCTGAGGGTTGTTCACTAGGGTGGGCATATTCCCTTACTAGATCAGGTGTGGTTCAGATAGGCAAGCGGAACCACTCTGAGAATTTTGGAATAAAAGTTATTATTGGAATTAGATGTACATAAATATAGGAGAAACTGGAAAAGTAAAGGTCCAGAAAGGGAAACTGAGTTTTGGTGAGTATACTCACCAAATCAGAGCTTGCAGGAAAGTCTAATATTAGGAACTCTGAGGACCACTTAGGAGACCTGGTATAGAAGCTTCTGGAAAGTCATTGGCTTTTCGTGGCTGCTGGTCCTTGTGTGTTCTCAGTGAAATATCCTGAACATGTAGCGTTGTTGAGCAAGCCAACAGAAGAATAGGACAAACTGGAACATTCTACTCCCTCTGTTCACCTCCCTAAACTCAAAACACTGGCTTCTGGTGTTGTTAACTAGGAAGCATGTAGTATAGAGAACCTAGGGAATGTAGTTTCTAGCACGAACATGTTAGCAGCATACTTTCCAGTCTGCCACCCTATAGACACTACCTGCTACCACCCCTAAATTTCATGAAATACATAACACCTGATAACCTTCCACCCCACACTGCGCTGCTTTGCCTAGATATTCTTGTCAGTTTTTACATTTTGAGTGAGCCAAACAAGACATGCAAACAAAGGAAAAGTATTTACTGCCTGATTTGTCTCCTTTCATCACTTCACCTCCACAGGCTTCTCGAGGGTGTAAGGTCAGGCAGAGGTCAGTCACGGCTTTTGTGTTGTCATTTACTCTGGAGCATACCCCTGGCCTCTCAATCTCAATTCATACCAAGCAAAGGAAACAATGAGCTGATTCTGACTTAATATGTCCCAGGTATTTTTTTCTTTCCTTTAGCATGGTATGAGTGGGGTAAAATTCAGGTTTATCTAAATACCATTTTTACCAAAAAAAAAAAAAAAAAAAAAAAAAAAACATAGCCATTAGATTCTGCCACTGCTTGAGGAATAGACTTCTAATGATAGAAGAGTATATATTACCTATGTAGAAATGATGAAGACGCATATGGTAGGTAAACCATGGAAGCTTCAGATTCTTTTTAATGACTGAATGATTCATGGTTTGCTATTAAAATCTTCAAGAATATGAGGCAAAACCTTTTCAAAATGCAATGGTAGGGTCTCAGTTGTGACAGAGATCATGTGAATTTGTTGACAATGGCACCCATATGCGATCAGTTACTAATCCTTTTGACTGTGTTCCAACAATAGCAAACTAAAAAACATGGTTTATTAAATTTATTTTTCTGCTATAGATTACAGATGTTGTAGAACAATACATCCCAGTATGCCTAAATCTTTTTACAAAGTTTTCAAAACCCTCTAAATATAAAAAGTATACATTAAATAAATCAAATTCAGTATTATCCTAACAATATCAAGCATGAAAACATTTGTAATTAAAATGAGCTTAAGGAAACAGGGTTTGGAGGCATCACTAAATGCAATCCATAATTCTTTCATTTAGTTTCATGAGATTTTGGCAAGTGGTTTTATGGGCAAAGTAAGGAATGAAATGGTAAACTTCTTTAAAACTCTTACAATTTCATCTCCTACTTTAAATTAAATACAGACTTGTTAACCATTACTTTTGCTTTCATATAGTAAATGCAGCAAAGGAATCGAAATCTTATAATTAAGCTTTTTGGGGAGAACACATCCTTGTTGAAGAGGGTTCCTTTATTTACTCACATGTTTTTCATCACTGCTTTTTGAAGAATCCCTTTGCCCTCTTGACTACTTAAGGGAAGACTATGTCTCAGACCTTTTTCCACAGCAGGAACTGATATTTGTTTCCTGAGTCCATATTGTGTCTGAAAAGACCCCTTGGACTTTGCAAGACCTTATCCATGTCCATATTGGGTCTGAGCGTTAAGAGCTATGTGGATATAACCCTTTTGCTTTCCATGGTCTTACCTTGCCTTTGATTTCAGATGGGGTGACTGGGTTGAAAGAGCTGGCTTTTCTGAGGGATCTGGCTGAACAGAACTCCGGGAAGTACGGTGTGCCGGACCGAACTGCCCTGCCTGTGATCAAGGGCAGCATGATGGTGCTGAACCAGCTGAGCAATCTGGAGACCACAGTTGGCAGGTTCTACACAAACCTTCCCAACCGGATGATTGATGAAGCCGTCTTTAGCCTCCCCTTCTCTGATGAGATGGGAGATGGTGAGTTTGGAGAAAACTTCCCAAGAGGAAGGGGGAAAGAAATGAACAGGAAGAAGTGGACACCTCTGCCTGTGGATCCCAGGCTTGTGTAGCCCCTGCTATCTACTCTGTGACACTGCGTTTGAGATCAGAAATTCCCAGCCCTTTTCTTCCTTATTGCCCAAGCCTCAGTAGATATAATGACATGTTTTTTGATGAGACTTTGTGAGGATTCTCCAATATTCAAATTTAGTCATTTGGAACCAAGGGATAGCTTTGCTTCAAAAGTAAATAAAGCCTTAGAAGTCCTTAAAATTTAGCTTTAAAAGCCAAGGCATCATGGTGTAGTCAAACAAATAGAGGTTTGGCAACAGATGGGCTCCCAAATTCTATTCTTCCAGTTAAATAGTTGTCCTTGGTGACTTATTTAATCTCATTAATTCTCTATTTGGTCACCTATCAAAAGGGGTAATCTTTTTAGTTTTTAGGATTAATTAAGTTCATTATTGATGATAATTAACTAGCAATAATTGGTATGCCATCCAATTGTAATAACCACTTTCATTAATTTCTTAATATACTATTTTACCTTTGTTGTTTTCATTAACATCATCATCATTGTCATCCTAATGCCTATAATATGATGTTGGGTAAAGTGTTCAACCTTCACATGATTCAATTTCCTGATCTAAAAAAAGGCAATTATGAAAATTAAATGGAATATTATATGTCCAGTATCAATGAAAATGCCTATCCAATGGTATATTCTCAGGGAAATGCAGTCTGTTTCTTTTCCTCCTCATGTTCACATGCATCCTTTTCCCTATATCCTTGACAGCAAAGATTGAACAAGCAACTTATTACTGACCAGACAGCATCATGAGTCGAGATCTTATTTTAATGCATAGTTAACTAGGAACTCTCACAAATACAGATATTCAAAGGAAACTCAAATAAAAAGCAAAAAGTCTAACCACACACCGTGGCACATGCCTGTAATCCCAGCAGCTCGGAAGGCTAAGACAGGAGGATCACAAGTTCAAGGACAGCTTCAGCAACTCAGGGAGACCCTAAGCAACTTAATGACACCCTGTCTCAAAGTAGAAACTGAAAGGGTTGGCATTAAGGCTCAGTGGTTAAGCACCTAAGAGTTCAATCCCTAGTCCCCCCAAAATAGATAGATAAATAAATTAATAAAAGAGAACAAGCCTACAGAGAATGTGTTTTCTAGAAACAGGTAAACATGTTCTTTCTATAAAGAAGAAATATGGTGTCAGGTGTCGGGGTGCACACCCATAATCCCAGCAACCCGGGAGGCGGAGGAGGAAGATCACAAGTTCAAAGCCAGCCTCAGCGACTTACTGAGACCTTGTCTCAAAATAAAAAATAAAAAGGACTGGAGATGTAGCTCAGTGGTTAAGTGCACCTGGGTCCAATCTCTGGTACCAAAAACAAAAATAAAAAAGGAGAAGAAGAAATATGGCAACTGCTATCACACCTTAATTTTTCTATCCTTCCTCTTTCTGGAAGGGTCCAAAGATGTGTTTAGGATAAAAACTCCTATCTTAGATAAGGTTATTTCCTTTTATAACAAAAACACTTCCCTGAATGCAAGTGACTTTTGCATTAGGCCATGTTACTAGGTGGCAGCCACTTGGTGTGCCGGGCAGTGGTGGATGAGACACTCAGCTCATCCTCACCAAGATTACATCTGATAAGAGAAGGACAGATCAAGAAATCCAGTTAATACTGTGTGAACAGAACAAAGACAGATGTAGAAACACAGTCCCATAAAAACTCAGGATTAAACAGCTGAATTCTACTACCAATTAGTGGTGTCAGGAAGGGTGGGACCCTTCTTAAAATTTAACTCTCCAGCCCAGAAAGCTACCCTGAATGCTTTAAACCAAATCATGTGTCAACCTTTGGTCACCTGTTGGCTGCTGTTATCCAGATTTTAGTCTTCAAGTCCTGTTTTATGAGTCCTGTACAGTGGGTTTCAGTCATTGGTTTATAGATCTGTTGAGTTCCCCACAAAGTGTGTCTTTTCATTTTGTGTTTTCAGTCCCTAGAATTATTGGGTGACACATCCTCTAAGTCCATGACATGAGGACTTCAGTCTAGGGAAACCCATGTTTACATGGCTCTAATTCAAAACCACTGTGGATTAAAATGTCAGTTACTGAACATGTATTTCTTTTAAAAAGCAAATCTCTGTGCTTTAGGTTAACATAAGAGTGTTGCAGGATTTTTGTCAGTGTGGCAAGAGCTTAGCATACTTTATTTGCCACAAAGGGATCAAGAGTCTTCTGTCCAAGTTGATAATTGAAAAGTGAGATTGTGTTTCTTTTTAATACTTTGTTCTAAACAAATCCGGAGGAGAATAGAAATTTGAAATGAGCATTCATCTTAGTCACAGGGTATTTCTGTTCTACTTTACTAATCTACGAAAATAGCTTTAATCTTAGACAAAAGTACTGGAAAATGTGGCTTGCATTTTAGGACCTCTCTTTCCATGCTGGCGTTCACTGTGCTGTTCCTGCCACTTATAACCCATTCGTCCTGGAGACCTGAGCAAAAATTTCTGCAAAATGCATTCTTGAAATCTTCTTAAATACCTGTTATTTTCAAGTGTTTGAGAACAGGGCTGGGGATGTCGCTCAGTGGAAGAGCACTTTTCTAGCATGTGCAAGATCCTGGGTTTCCTTTCCCAGCACTGCTCAGTGAAGGATTTTTAACTTAGAAGAAACAGTGCATGACTTTTCACACGCTTCCCCTTGCTAGGTGAGGCATTTAGTTAATCTTTGGAACCACATCAACTCAACAATCTCAAGTGGACATCATAGGCAACTCTGTGAGGAGTCCCATTCTTTGTAGTCTTCATGAGTGTCCAAATCCCTTTCCCAAGTGTCTAGAAGAAAGATAAATGATATGCCACTAAGGCGTGCAGGCACTCCCAAGTGCAGAAAAACACAAGGTCAAGTGGAGATAAACAACCCTCCTTTGTCTTTTTAGAGTTTTGTTTAGAGCCATAGGACTATAGCATTGTTAGGGATCATAGAGATTGTTTCATGTTAGCTTCACATCTGGTACATGAGACATTTATTCATCAAGGTGGCACAACTTTCCCAGCCCAGTAATGGAGCCAGACTGAGAGCCCAGATGCTCCAGTTGGGCCTTTGTCCACCATTCACACTTTACTTCTATGCATCTCTTCCTGTGGGCTTTTCTATTTCCTTGATTAGCTGTAAATAGCTTCTTGTTTTTATATGGCTTGTGAACTAAATATGGTTTGTATAGTTTGAAAGGGTTGTGTTTTGTGTGTGTGTGTGTGTGTGTGTGTGTGTGTTTTAAAGAAGAAGTATAAAAGAACGTGTACCAGAGACTATATGGCTGACAAAGCCTGAAACGTTCACTGTCTGTCCCTTTACATACAAATGTAGGAACTTGCAGCCTAAGTGACTGGAAGTACATTCTTTTAGAAGCTAAATTTCTCCTTCAACTGCTCAGAGTTCTGTATGGGCAGATTCTATTCCTTTCTAAGGTTTTTATCTTTGATATTGTGGATCAAATCCAGAGACAGGCATTCTATCACAGCTAGGTTCCTACATCCCCAGCTTCCCCATCCACCATCTTTACTTTTTTATTTTTTTGAGACAGGGTCTGGTAAATTGCTGAGACTGGCCTTGAACTTGCATTCTTCCTGCCTCCTCCTCCCAAGTAGCTAGGATTATAGGCATGTACCATCTTAGTACCTTAATACCTTTTAAGAATTCCTTTAACCACAATCTCTTTTGATCTAGCATCCCCCAGAAATTAGTAAAGCTGTTGCCACTATGTCCTTACAACAGAAGTGTATCAGACTCAGGGGAGTTATGTCCAGTGTCACATGGACAATACAGAAGGGATACAGCTGGACTGAACTCGGATTTTTAGCTTCCTTGTTCACTGACTTTCAAGTTCAGCTGAATTTCCACATTCCAGGTAGAAACAATGGCGTATGTCCTGCTGATGGTTTGCACTGATCAACAATGTCATGACTTAGATAAAAAAGTAGTGGGAAACATACAAATTGCCTCCATTTAAATTAACCACAGTATCTGAACTGCCACAGGACCCTCTTTCCCTCTCACTCTCTCTTTTTTTACTGTCTGCCAAGAAGAATTGAGATGACTGATATTAGCCTCCATGATTCACTGGATCACATCTCCAGCCTTTGTCCAGAGCCTTCTCTGCTACCCTTTGGATTTTTTGTGTCTAACCCACAGGTTTGATAATGACTGTGAGTAAACCATGTTATTTTGGAAACCTCCTTCTGGGAATTGTAGGCGTGGATGTGAATCTGGCTTACATTCTTGAGGATGTGACATACTACCAAGACTCTCTGGCTTCCTATACTTTTCTCATAGATGACAAAGGTAATTTGCTAAAATTTAATCATAGGAAGGAATGGTTTCTTTAGCAACCTAAAGAAAATAATCTGTAGGTATTCTGGTACTAATTAGGATAAAGATGGTATTGAGAGAAAAGTGGTAACTAGGACTGCCTATTTGTAGCGGAACACACCAAGAGGCAGAGTGAATCTACAAATTGTACATCTATTTCTATGTTCTGTTGAGGTGTAACAGTATTTTACAACATCAGGAAGTGGAATATGAGGATTGACTCACACATAGAATGTGATTCTTTAGATCGTTTTCACTTGTATTGTTATCTTTAGATTTACCGGCATTTAGGTTTATGTGGTAGATTAGAATATTTAATAAAATGAAAACCAAATAATTCATACAGCAATAATGTTCTCAATTAGAGAAATGTTCCATGGTTCACAATCTCTTTTTATGTTTTAAGAGTTTTATGCCAGCATACATAAAACAGGTTCAGTTTTTATTGGACTGATGATTTACAGACTGAGAAGTTGAGTCGTGGGCAACCATCCCAGAGTAGCCCACATCTAAAATCAGTGATCAGCACTATGATTCCAACCAGAAACTTCCTACAGCATGTTCTAATGATGTGCATTCTGTTTTCTGATTTCAGGGTACACACTTATGCATCCGTCTCTCACTAGGCCATATTTACTATCAGAACCCCCCCTTCATACTGACATCATACATTATGAAAATATCCCCAAATTTGAGTTGGTTCGGCAAAATATCCTAAGGTAAGAAAAAGGTGAGGGCGGCAGTATTTCTTTTTTCAGAAAAATGGGACCCATCCAGGTCAAGTGAGATTGTTTAGACAAGTACATAAGATAAGTACATAAATCATTTTATTGTTATCAAAAGTATTTTGAGTAATTTTTCCATAAGAATAGTAGCCAAGATTTTGTCCACTGCATATAACAGAGTAATGGTCTTTTAGGTAACTATTATGTGGGGGTAATATCTTGTAAATAAAATTCTCTGTTCATGTTGACGTTTATAATCGTAAAACGAGTATATATTATCTCATTTAAAAAATATTTCAGTTATACCTAACTAGAAAATAGAGCAAAATAAAAGGTTAACTTGAAGATTAGCTCTACTCTGCATTTGCCAAAAAATAGCTTGGCAAAGTAATGTCATTCCAAGGTGATAGTACAGTCTTATACAACATTTTTCCCTTAAAATAAAAACAGATTGGATGTTTTTCCAACTGTATACATATTTTGGCAGATGGTAACCTATAGAAAAATGGGTCTTTGTGTTCATTGGTTGAAAATTAATGACTGAGTGATTTGAGACAGGTTAGCCTCTGGAAAGAATTAGAATTGGGGGCAGGGGTAGAGAGTAAGGAATGTTTTAATGCAGAGTTGACATAATGCTTTTACAGAATTGAAAGTCTCACATTATGTCTTTCAAAAGTGATGAGCTTCATTGCTATTCAGAATCAGGAGGTGGTCATTGACTCACAGCTTCTTCCTTGCCTTTAATTAAGTGCTTAATTTTATCTTTTGCCTCAAGTATTTAATTCTGTTTGGCAACACAGCCTCCCTCTGGGCAGCCAGATTATCGCAGTCCCTGTGAACTCATCCCTGTCTTGGCACATAAACAAGCTGAGAGAGACCGGGAAGGAGGCCTACAATGTTAGCTACGCCTGGAAGATGGTGAGTGGTGGAAAGCCACTTTTGCTTGAAAGGCTACAGGATATAGTGCTTGTCTTCATGGGGACTCTGGGGGACTTGAGTCAGATAATCTGACTGGTATTTAAAGTCATCAGAGAAAGAAGACATTCCACAGATGTTTTTTATTTTTTCTTTTTTGTTTATAAAACTAATAATTATTCATGATGAATAAATCAAACCATATTTATATGAATATAAAGTAGAAAGTAAACTATGGCCTTTCCTCCTTTCTGCCCTTGACCTCCCATTCCCCATATGTAACCACTTAGATTAATTTCCGGAATATTTTTATGTGTGTATGTATATATATATTCATATATTTGTATATATAATGTGTGTGTATATATATGTGTGTACACGTTATAATGGCTATATAATGTCACATTATATAGATAGGCCAATTTCTTACCCCATCCCCTATTAATTTAGAGTATACTCTGTTGGTTTTCTATCGGTTAAAAACTCAGATTGTGAAAGTTAGAAGTTCTCGCCCTCTGACATTCTTCAAGGAAAATAACTTTAAATTAGAACTTGAATTAGTTCATATTTAACAAGCGAAAAAGCAGGACCTACAATGTAGTCATAACTCGTGGTACCCTTTCGACTTTCTCTTACCAGCTTCTTTCAGACACAGGGTCTCAAAGATCATAGAGAAATAGAATCAAAACAGCTTTACCCACTTTACAAACCTGTTCTCTCCTCTCCTCTCCTCCCCCTACATAGCATAACATGCTATTGTGGGCACTAATTCGTCTAACTTACCAAAAGAGTGAACTTCGATTTCATCATTAAATTTTAATGCTTAAACTTAAAGTGCAGTCATACTTGAGATTTCTTTGTGGATGGACATATCTGAGATCTAGCCTGTTGACTCCACAATGGATCCATTTTACATATCCCTTTAAAGAACTACTTATGAAACATTTAATGTAACACTAGGATCGCATAGAGTGAAGGCCTCTGCCCTTGCAGAGCATCCAACTCCGTGGTAGGTGCAGGTGATTAAAAACACCTGATGGAGTGCCCATGTCCTGGACAAGAATGACAGGAAATGGGAAGGAGGAGCCAGTACCTTAAAGTGCTGGGGATCCAACCCAGGGCCTGTGCTTGCTAGTCAAGTGTTCTCCCAGTAAGCCACATCCTCAGCCCTTTTTTGTTTTTATTTTTATTGTTTGGTCTCAAACTTGAGATCTTCCTGCCTCAGCTCCTGAGTAAGCTGGAATTACAGGTGTGTACCACCATGCCTGGTGGTAATACAAATTTGAGGAAGGTCAAAGTCTATTTTTAAATTCTCTTGGCCACCCTCATTTCAGAACTATTTATTTAGAATAATGAAACTACTCTTATCTTTATGTAAATCTTAAAGATAATTACTTAATTTTTATATCAGAAAGATGAACCAGCCACCTTTCCATTAAAATTCTTAATTGAAAAATAGACTTGTATATGAAATTGGGAAATTGTTACTTCTAGCATATTCCAACTGAAAGCAGCTCAATTACATCCTAGTGGAATAGCTGCATTAACAATTGTTGGTGTTATAAGAGAAAGAAGGAAATGTAGACATATGTGTGATCTTCTTTGTATAGTAAATAAACCAGCATTAAACATTTTGAGAAGTATTATTAGAGACTTTTTCAGTGATGCTGGTAAATTCTGACAACTCATCCTTAGACAGATGTAGTCATTGCAGTCATTTCAGGGAAAAGTTTAGCTTTCTCAGAGTACTGAAAATTTTCAAGCAGATCACTTTTAAGTGAAAAATTAGGGAGATAATGAGATTCAGATAAAAGTAGCTTGGCTCACTTACCCAGTAAATAAGGCAAATATTTTTAAGCTGTCTTCCAGTTACTTTGAGGAGGAGGAGAGGAGATACTCATCTTGTCCTAAGGAATAAAATGGATTCTTCTACAAATAGAACCACCAACAGGGTTAGCTTTTGCTGAGATAATTGACTAAAACTGCTTAGTATCCATAAATATACCAGCTACTGATGGATTATTTCCTGCATTTATTTAAATATAATTTGAGAGATATGTTAGCATGTGGTGCTAACACTGGCCCATCTTTGAGCATATGAGGAGGCCTGGTCGTGGTAAACAGAAGGAAGTGTCGACGATTGGAAGGGATGAGAATGTACTTCACATTCTGTGGGGTGGTGACTTCAAAAACATGGATCCCATGTGCCATCAAGTGGACAGAATCACTTCCCAGTCATGAGGGAGCCCTTACCCTTCTGCACACATACAGAGTTCCTCAGCTCTTTTTCAGCTAAGAAACATGACCGAAAGACCTATATTAAAATGTGCTTTCCTAAGGACTATTTTTCAGTACAACTTTTAGAAGCATAGGGGTACACTTTTAAGTTTTTCTATGTAGAGAATTATGAAATCATAATTATAACATTATATTCTAGCCATTCTGGTAAGCTTTTTTGTCTTTTGGTTCATTGGAACATAAAACACAGGAAAACTCAAATGATGACTATGTAAGATTGAGAGGAAATAGTAAATGACACTTCACAATGCCCTGGCACTTTCTAATTTGAGGGATGAAGGAAGAGGATTAAATTTGCTAATCTAATTGAATACCTTTGCCAGCAGTACTTTAAAGCAATTTAAAGCAAGATGCAAATTGCTTCTGTGTTTAAAGATTCTGGAACCATTCTCATAAACAAACCCTCAATTACACTTAACTCTAACCTGCCTAGTTAAAATTTTCTCCTGGATCACTAAATAAATCATTTGAGCTGCTTTATAAGGCATTGTCCCTTAGTTCTAACATAGGAGGTCCTCAACCTCTCAGGTAATTATAAGTCATCTTTTAAATAGGCTCTTTCCATCTTCTGTACAATAGACTTATACAGTAATGCGCTGCTTAATGACCCAGACACGTTCTGAAAGATGCATCTTTAGGCTATTTCATCATTGTGCCAACACTATATACTTTCACAAACCTAGATGATACAGGTCAGTTCCCCAACCTGGCCTATTGATGCAATCAAGATAAGGGGTGAAAAGATGTAGGAGACTATCACTGGTGCAGGCTGGCATATGTTTTATAGTAAACTATCTTCTTATAAGTAGAAGAAAATATATTCTTTTTAAAATTTTTTTCATAGTTTGTGGATGGACAGAAGGCCTTTATTTTATTTGGTTTTTTTTCTATGCAGTGCTAAGGATCGAACCCAGTGTCTCATACATGCTAAGCAAGTGCTCTGCCACTGAGCTACGGTTGCAGCCTCAAATATATTTTTAATAATAATAAAAATATACTATAGCAAATACCTAAATTAATGGTGTAATTGTTTATTATCATTATCAAGTAATATGAAATGTATAGAATTTTAGGCATTAGAAATTGTTTAGTTCCACTACAATTTTGTGGGATGACCATTGTGTTTGTGGTCAGTGTTGGTTAACTTTTGACTCTTTGTTGGACATTTTCCTCATTACATTTGGTTCAAACACACCTTCTAGGAGCAGAGTGCATCTGGGAGTACTAGTGTTTTCACACTTGAACTTAGTACATTAAGCTAAGCCTGCCATGGTCTGAGATATCGAGTCAGGCAGGCTGTGTAGGGTGTCGTGGGATCTGTGCTTCCCATGAGTTTAAGTGGCAATGTTGGCCATCTCCAGTCTGGAAAGTACAGAGCGTCAGCTGGAAATAGAGTAAATGAACTGGATACTATATTGACTGCTACTTGATCCTTTTTCTTAAAGTGAGGATTCACAATTAGCCTGAAAACCAGTCTGTTCTCAGAATACTTACTGTTTTTTAGTACATTTCCACCCAAGTAAAAGCGAATGTCGTATTATTATGCCCTGCTGTATCATGTGTCCATTAACCTACGCAAGCAAAACAGGGTTAGCCGGGGTCACGGTTTCCAAAGGACTTCTTTGTTATCCTTCCATTAACACCATGATATCCTGTCACATACGTTAAGATCCCTCAACAGGAAAGGAAAACAGAAATACCTTCTGTTACCTAAAGATAGCCTGTCTTGATATCTTTATTCCTTCATCAAGTGTTTAATGCACATCTTCCAAGTGAGGATAGACAGCAAAGAGCAGAAGGTAATGTACGCAATGTCCATGTCTCCGGGAAACCTTCATTTTCTGTTTTAGAAATTCTTTACTAATTTTTATAGGTACAAGACACTTCCTTTATTCTGTGTATTGTGGTGGTTCAACCAGAAATACCTGTCAAGCAACTGAAGAACCTCAACACTGTCCCCAGCAGCAAGCTGCTGTACCACCGGCTCGATCTGCTGGGCCAGCCTAGTGCTTGCCTTCACTTCAAGCAACTAGCAACTCTAGGTAATGCCCTTGCTTCTCTGCCTCCTGCCTGATCCTGCTCATAGCAGCTCACCATAACTATCAGTTTGACTCTCACTGCTTCCCCTTCCCTCCTCCCCAAATATTGAATACCTGCAGTGCCAGATGGTCTGGGGATGGCAGTGTGAAGAAGATCGGAAGCCTTGCCTTGGGTCAGGTTGCCCAGCAGACACTAAGACAGGATTTTTATGTGAGTAATTTATACAGGATGAGCTGTCAGCAGAAACCAGTGAGGAAGTGAGGGAACAGAACAGGGAAAGACAGATTTGATATCAGCTGAAGTCCCAACCTCCCCTGATAGGCTAGATGACTCTGGAGTGCACACTGTACCTCAGGGCTCGCGCAGACTCTGGGCAGGGAGGCCCACCTGCACATTTTTAGCTTTCTCATGTGCTGAGCAAAAAGATTTCATTAGTCCAAAGGCAGTCAGTTCATAATGTGAGGCACAGGTACAACCCAGTACAGGTATAGGGAGATGGTGGAGGGGTTGGGGGAGCAGTAAGAGGGATCCAGAGGAATCATGCTGACGTGTCTCCCACAGCCCCCTATCTGCAGAAGAATTGAGGAAGCAAAAGGAAAGCAAAAGGAAATTTACATTGATAATATACCAGGGTTTTACACTCATCACCTGAGCTGGCGTGGGATAGAGGAAGACATTGGGATTACCACAGATAAATGATTTTCCCATAAACACAAAAAGTAGCAAAGCTGAGATGTTTTATCTGTTTTTTTCCCTGATATTTTTGTTGTGTAATCCTATTCTTCCCTAATATTTTTCTTTACTCTGAAGTCTGCTTTGTCTGAAATTAGTATAGCAACTCTACTTTCTTTTGGTTAGTATTAGTATAATTTATTCTTCTTTATGCATCTGTTTCTCTATATGTGTCTTTATATCCATCTTTTGTTTTTAAAAAACCCTTCTTGATGTTTTTTAAAATTTATTTTTATCTGGTATATAAAAACATAAAAGTTGTTCATATTAATAGGCTACCATTCAATGTTTCGTACATTTATATATATTTTATTGTGTTTAAATCACATTAACATCCTACCTCCTCAAATATCTATCATTTCTTTTTGGCTTAAACTATCAAAATACTTCTAGCTTTTCAAAAAGCACAGTATATTATTATTAAGTATTCATTAGTACCCTACTGTATAATAGTACACCATAATCTCTTGTTTTTATGTTATTGTGACTTAGTACCCATTCAATGATCAGTCTTTTCCCCTCCTCCCTCCCTATCCCGTATACTGTCCCCATCCTCTGCTCTCAACTTCTACAGAATCAATGTTTTGAGATTCCACATGAATGAGATCATGTCATACCTGTCTTTCTGTGTCTGGCTTATTTCACTTAATATAATGATCTCCAGTTCCATCTTTATTGTCACACATGACAGGATTTTATTCCTTTTATAGCTACTCAGTATTTTTTGGTGTAGATGGACCTCATTCTCTTGATAGACATTTAAGTTGTTGCCTATCTTGGCTC
Organism: Sciurus vulgaris; assembly: GCF_902686455.1. Lineage (NCBI taxonomy): Eukaryota > Metazoa > Chordata > Mammalia > Rodentia > Sciuridae > Sciurus > Sciurus vulgaris. The sequence continues at coordinate 53,177,833 of NC_136461.1, forward strand.
TTGTGAATACTGCTGTAATTAACATGGGAATTCAGATGTCTCCTTAACAGACTGATTTCATTCCATTTAGATACATACCCAGGAGTATATGGTAGTTCTACTTTTAATTTTGCAGGAGACCTCCATTGTGTTTTCATAATGGTTGGACTAATTGACATTACCACCAGCAGTGGGCAAGAGTTCCCCATTTTTCATGTCCTCGTTAGTACTTGCTGTCTTTTGTCTTTTTGATGATAGCCATTCTTACTGGAGTAAGGTGATACATCACTGTGGTTTTGACCTGCATTTCCTGTTGACTAGTGATGTCAAGCACATCTTTATCTTCCTGTTAGCCATGCTGAGATTTGCCTCATGTACCTCTAGTCTGCCATCCGGCCATGTGCCAGCACGTTTGAGGCATTCGTGTCAGTAGAACATGGGATACTCATAGGACAATAAATAGGTACTTTCTTTTTCCCTGTTGAAAATACTTAGGATTCAAAAGAGTTAAAAACTAAGAATCATAACACAACTGGCAGACTGAGTAGAGAGGCATAGGTTGGAAGAGGACTGAGGATAGCCCTCTCCACTCCAGATTCCAAATTAGAGCACTCCTGTTTGGGTTCCTCCTTTAAATTCCATTTTAGAAAATTCTTTCTGAACATGAGATCAGAAAAGCAGACTGGACCAAGTGATCCTCTTCTGACACAGTCCACCAATTTAGAGAGAGCTGGATATTAGTGAAAGAAGGTTGGGTTGGTTTATTTATCATAATTTGGCTTTTGAAGTTATGGTTGGGTATATAAAGGATATAATAATATTGTATATATATAAAGGATACAATAATATTGTGTGTATATATATATACATATATATATATATACACGAAGGATATAATAATATTTCATAGTTTTAAGAAATGCTTGAGGGGCTGGAGCTATAGCTCAGTGGGTAGAGTGCTTGCCTTGCAAGCACAAGGCCCTGGGTTCAAACCCCAGCACCGCAAAAAAAAAAAAAAAAAGAAATGCTTGACTGAAAAGCTAATGTGGACATGACTTTTCTATTCTGAGTCAGTAAGCTAAATTCTATTGCTGGTAAAAATGATCTGAAATTTGGGACAGTACAATGCAGCAGCTTTCTTGGTGAGAAAGGTATTTGAGCCTAGATTTTTAAAATTTCCTTTGAATAATCCCTCATAGCTACACTATCCAATTATGGTGCCCACTAGCCACATGTAGCTACTGAGCACATGAAATGGGGCTAGGCCAAATCAATGTGTATGATAAGTGCAAAGTACACTTAAGTTTTTATATTGATCACATGTTAAAATGGTAATATTTTTGATATTTTGAATTGTATACATATATCATTAAAGTTAATTTAACCTATGACTGTTTGCATTTTTTAATATGGCACTTGGAAATTTTTTAAATTACATTTATGGATTTTACTCTTTTCAATGGGATAGCACTTCCTTTTAGAGATTACCCAGAATATGTAGAGTTCATCAATTCAAACACTATACCTATCATTAACTGGCTGATCCAAGGTCACACAGGCAGACCTTAGGATCTGTTAGCAATGAAAATGAGCCAAGATAATCAAAATACAATAAAAGGGGAGGGGAAAATTGGGAAATTATAGTAAATAAGTGGTTTCCATCTTATTTCCATGATAAGGATTTTGAGGTAAGGTATCAAATATTTCAGAGCTGCCTTAAGAGGGATGATAGAAGGACATGGTCTGTTTTGGATGCACAAAAAGACAAGGAATTTTTAAAGAGTATATCATCAAAGTAGTTAAGTCGTATGTATTTATTAAGTATATATGCCTACCTCTTTGACATAAAGCTTAGTAGTCCACTATCGTGATTTTTTTTCTCTTCTTTTATGTTCCATCCATCTTACTGTATCAGGTCTTTCCTAAAGTGCCAGTCTCTGTCATCACCGTGAAGGGCCCCTCCCCAAGGCGTCTCTTCTCTCCTCTTCACTCTGGCCCTTCTGCAGACTCTCTTGTCTTAGACGCACGCGTATGCCTTAATACATCTTACGTTGTGTTTTTCTTTCATTGCAGTTTTCCTTTATTGTTGTTATCTCTGACTCTCTGACCGGATCCAAACCTTTTTGAGTTTAGGGGGCCATCCTCCCTCTTTCTGACCATCCTTGCCTGGACAGACTACAAGGGTATCTGCTCATGAATCTAAAGCATGCTGCCGGACAGCCTGCAATCTTCTGCTTTTCTTTGATTATTTATGATTAACAAAGAACCTACTAAGATGCCCTATGAAGACATCATGAGAATTAAATGAGAAATAAATGGGCAGCAACATTTTCTGAGAATGGTAACTTGGACCATCCCATTGTGGACATCTAGCAATCCTGGATAGAGATATAATACAAGATTAAAATCTTCTTGAAAAACATTAAAGAACTACTATGATAGTGAGGAATTACTGAGTCAAAACCTAGGAGAATATACAAACGCAGAGGAAAGAGACAGCAGTTCTTAAAGCCACTTTTGCAGTGCACATATTTTCCAACCCAGAAGAAACAGTTGTGAAATTAAACTATACTTTAGTAGCTTCTCAGGGGTAGGAAAAGGGACAGAAATCAAATCTAGGGTCCCCAGAAGGTGTTGAGTCTAATTAATGGAACCACTGTCTTTTTGCCCCCATGCCCCACAGAAATTGGGAAAATCTGCATCTGTAGAGTGAGAGAGGCTGAGAGTAAATCAGGCTTTGCCCGGGGAGTCCATTGTCTGAATGGATCAGGAAACTACATTTTGAAAATAAGATATGGGCTAGTGAAATACACAGTGTCATGTTTGGACCAATATCCTAGCTCCTTATTGGAGCCTTCCCTGCCTCATCTGGTAGCATGGCCCTTGACAGAATGAAACAACCATCTCCTCTGGAGGAAGACACTCTCATCTTCTAAGGCTTTAAGCTCTTTCTCCAAATTAGTGCATTTTTTGATTGCTTTGTCTTTTTTGTTTGTTTTCTCAGCCTGGCTGTTGAACCCAGGACCTTGCACATACTAGGCAAGGGCTCTATGACTAAGCTATAGCCCCAGCCCCGAATTAAGTTTTTAAGAATAATGCCCTGCACAAAGATTACCAGGCTATAAGGAACCAAGCACCATGTGTGATAACTAATAAAAGGCTTAGAAAATGACCCACAGATATAAATGAGATAGGTCAAATATGGTAAGAACTGGGAATGTAGCTCAGTGGTAGAGTGCTTGCCCAGCATGCAAAAGGCCCTTGGTTTTCTCCCTAGGACAGAAAGGGAGAGAGACAGAGAGAGAGATGGTAAGACTGAACCATAGAAAATCCAGAATATTTCACATTTGTGTTTCATACTGTAACTCATTACAAGGATTTTGTCTTAAATAAGAAACTGCGCCTTTCCTGTAAGCATCAATAATTAAGTGTGTGTACATCGACTATTCTATTTCTACTTTTGTTTATATCAAATTTGGCTGTAACATCAATAATTTCTTAATTTGATTTCTGTGTTTTCTACTATGTCATCTTTCCTTCTTCCTAAATCATAATGCTGATATGAATCATAATGCCAAACACTTACCAAGCACTTTCCCAATGCCAAACACTGTTCTATGTGGTTTACGTTATTGACTCATTTGCTTTACAGCCATGAACTCATTTAGTTCTCACTCTGATTATAGAATTGATGCTACTATTTTCCCCACTTCACAGATGAGAAAAATGTTACCTGAATCACAACCTTTCCAGCATCACACTGCCAGGAAATGGTGGAGCCCAGATTCAGCCTAGTGGGGCTCCACGTCATACGCAGTGGCCTCGTCCCTAATAAATACAAAGTGTTACACATAGATCTGAGATGCTGTGAAGACTTCCACCCCCAGGGCTTGTACTCACTTGCACATGTACCTGTTCTGTTCACTCTTAGGACCATAAGCTTCCTGAAGGGAGAGAACGTGGCTTTTTTCCTTCTTTGCTGCTCTCAGAGTCAAGCCCTTTGTTGCCTTATGGAAGACGTTAAGCCACCGTGGCGGATGGATTGGCAGAGCCTGAGTGAAGCTTTTGTTCGGGCTTGAGATGAAGTCCCGTGTTCTCAGGCCTGCTTTGTTCGCTTCTCTTTCAGAGAGTCCAACCGTCATGCTGTCTGCTGGCAGCTTTTCCTCCCCCTACGAACACCTCAGCCAGCCAGAGACAAAGCGCATGGTGGAGCATTACACAGCCTATCTCAGTGACAACACCCGCCTCATTGCTAACCCGGGGCTTAAAGTGAGTGTTGGCATGGGGCCCTGTTTCTGGCGCACCCCTCCACGGGCCCAGGAGGGAGTGCTGGCAGTGACCCTTTGAAGTGTGAAGCCCAGCTCTGCATCTGGGCCGCTCAGCTGGAGAGCCAGAAAGGCGGAGTGGGTGGCCCAGGGGAGGCTGGTCAGTGATGACCCTTTTGATGGATTAAGAAGCCCTGTGGGCCACATGAAGAATCTGTTTCAGGTCTCAGATGCACTGGGGGTTTCCAGGGTCGGGGGGTGTGATTAAGAGACCAGTGAGACTTTCCCACCCCATTTTCCCAGGGGAAAGAAGTAAAGTGCCCCTGCTGTCTGTCAGATAAATATGACACTCAAAGAGCAAAAGATTTGAAGCGGGGGAGGCTGTTGGGTGTGTGTGTCTTTAATGCTACTAATCATGGGATTTTTCTTACCAAAAACTCGAAAAGTCTGGCTGGGGTGACATCACCTAGTCACACATCCACTGACTAGATTTCTGTAAGCTTTTGGTTTTGCAAGTTTGGCTGCATCCATCTGCTGTGGAAAGATTTTTAAGAAAAAGTGGGCTTGGCTTCTGTGAGCGAGCCTTGGGGAAGCCCTGCCAGTGGCCACGCTCTTTTCATGTGAGTTTTATAAAGGAGCCCTGCTATGCCTTTCTTTGTTTTCCCCAGTTCTCTTCAGAAATGAAGTAATGGCTACCAGCCACGCACAGATGAATGGATGACACAAATGGAAATGAGTAGCCTGAACACTTACATTGTCCGCCGGTTACATAGCAACACCCAATGGCGTTCCTCAGAATTATCCTGGTTCCCTCATGGACAAAGCATTTGATCCCACTAGGAGACGTGGTGAGTTCCAGGGGGCCCTCCCGTTGATCAGCCCGCGCTCCCCATTCCTGGAGAGACATGATAAGTGCACACAATAAAGCAACTTCAGACAAACCCATTGAGGAAGACACTTTGGTGGGAGTGAAATTGTCTTGGAATGGTTTTTCTTAACATAGCAATTAAAAACTTCATGTCTTCTCTCTGCCTGTAAGTTTTCTATGTCCTCGGTGAAGTCCTGAGTCTGAAATGCTCTGCACTTGGCCATTTCAACACCTCGCATTTGTTTATCCTAACCTTGTTCACAGCATGTGGTCCTTAGTGGATAGCTTCATTTTTACGATACACATCATGGCTTCGAATCACAGCCATGGGATAACCTGTGGAAAAGGAACACATAACCAATTCAGAAACTTTCTTTTACTTCTGGGCTTTGTTTTTACTCTGTTTTTCAAAATAAAAGCTAGCCAGGTGTGACCAGCAGAGAGCAACATGGGCACAGAACAGAATTTCTTACCGCAGCACTGGGTGGCAACTGAGTCTTCGTGAGTCGCTCTTCGTGTTGCCTGTGTCCACCCTTAACAATCCTGGATCCATTTGTCTGCAGCTGTTTTCAACTTCTTTCATTAGCCCATTTTATTTTAGCCTCTAAACCATTTGTATTATAATCTTAGTAAAAGTTCAGCTACATACTGCCTTAGGTCTCCATTTTAAAAAAGAGGGGACTGTCAGATTCTCATTAACCTTATGCACATTCAGACATAAAAACTGAGTCCTTTTGAATTTTAATGTAACATAAGCACACATTTATAGTAAAATATTTTCAGACGCGCAGTTCAGTTTTCTTTGAATCGAGTATTGTTCACAACCTAAAATAATATGACTTTCTTTGGACTCCATTAGGTATCTCCATGCAGTAGCTAATCCAGGATTGATTTCTTTAACTGGCCCTTACCTAGACGTTGGAGGATCTGGCTATGTTGTGACAATCAGCATCACAATTCATTCATCCAGGTAATACTTTAATTAATTTTTAGTCATTTCTTAAATCCATCAAGTGTATTTTTGAAATTCAAATAGAATAGGAGACACTAAGTGGCAAAAACATGACTTTTGAGTGAGGTGAACTGGAATTTGAATATCTTCTCTAGCTGTGTCATCTTGGATTGCCCAAGCTTCCTCCTGACATCTGTAAAATGGGGCTAGTTCCTCCTTCATGAGTTAACACATCAGTTAAGCTGATGAAAAGCTCTCGGCCCTAATTCTTGGCAGCATGGTCATAACTATGAAAAGCAAAAGACTTTAGAGACAATAGAGCAGTTTGTAGAAGTGCCACTTTTACACTGTTGAAATGTCAGCAGGAGCATGACAGCTTTCACTCCAGAATGTTCTCTAAGCAAAGGAACAATTTTAATGAAGAAAGAAGCCAGGACATTAAATGTATTACCTCTTGTATTTGGATCTACCTCTTTAGAGTTATATGAGTGTTTTGTTTTGTTTTTGTTTTTGTTTCTATTGTCCTTGAAACTGTCCCTTGAAAATAAATGGCTCTTTGAAAATTGATTTCCCGGAATGCTACATGATGTCAATATCACTGTAGATATATTTAGATTGTCTTATAGATCCTGCAATTTGAGGCTCAGTATTTAAGCTACAAATGTCAGTAAAAAACATTGGGTGGAGAGGCAAGTCAGACACATTGTTGTAATCCATTCATTATATAAATAACTGCTTACCCCACAGCAAGAAAGACCATATTTTGACTGGTACCTGTAATGATGCCTTAAAATTTATAAGAGACAGATTCTTTGCTTAAGTTATGCTTTTCATTGGTGCTTTATTATATAAAATGGTAGATATTCGCAGAATTCCTCTAATACAGGTTCACTGTGAGTAAGAATTGGAAAGCGTGTGGTATGGAATTTCATATCATGGCCTGTGCCTGTGTGGGAAGCAGGGTCTTGCAGCTAGCCAAATGTTTGGTTCCTTTGTAGGGCACATATCTATATTGACTCTTATCAGCTGCTCCCATATGTAATATTTTACATATAAAACAAGTAAGCACTCATTTAGAAGAGATCCCTAAGTGTTTTTGCTAACAGACCCAGGTGCTTGTTGGGCATACACCTACAAGTGTCAGAATAATGAGACTTCATCCACCCCATGTATTCTAATTGGTTGGGGAGAAGTAAAGCAAAATCCCCTTTCTTTGAGAGGACATCAGTCTTTGATTACAATGAAATGGGTCAGAGCTGAGCTCTTGAAGGTGTTGTTACAATGAGGGATTAAAACCCAGGTGTGCTTATCTTCAGATGTCCCATCGGCTCCCCCAGCTGGCACCTCTATACCAAGAGCCATTGGTTTTTCCTTCTGTGTAGTGTTCTATTGGTTGGGGAGGGCAGGGGGAGAGGCAGATTTGTATGCTTATATATATATATATATATATATATATATATATATATATGCATATTTTGGATTATGCAAGATTTGGATAAATGGAAGAATTTTGATTTGGTTTATTTACCAACATGTATGGTGTCTGTCCAAATGAAGCATGATGGGAATATGAAGAACTTTCAAATTAGAAAAGCCTGGATTCAAATTCCCCTTCTAGTTACCTTTATAATGTATGCTTAACCTACACACGTTCAACAAGAGAAATGACCATTTAATCCTGGATTCTGTCACTAAGTCCCTGAGTGAATAAGTATCTGCTTTTGCCCTTCAAACTATGCAGTTCACAGTCCTTAGCATTTGAGTATTTTCCTTAGCTGAGTGTGATTTTCCTATTTAAAGATGTATGTTTTTCATTCAGTGTAGTTTAGATTGAAAGTCAATTACCTCTTCTGGTGCTCAAAGCAACAGTCACTCTGTGGATCTACTGAGAGATGATATTTTAGTCAGCTTTTTCACTGCTATGACTAAAAGGATCTGACCAGCACAATTGTAGATAAGAAAAGGTTTATTTGCGGGCTCACAGTTTCAGAGGCCTAGTCTTAGTCTGTAGAAGGCTGGCTCCATTCCTCATGGCTCAAGGTGAGGTTGAACATCATGGCAGGAGAGGGTGGCAGAGAGAACCATCTCACACAGGTGATCAGGAAGCAGAGAGTCTCCACTCTCCAGATACAAAATATATACCCCATAACCACGCCCCAATTCCCACCTCCTCCAGGCACACCCTAGCACTTTAATCCTATCAGGAATTAATTCACTGATTGGGTTAAGACTCTTACAACCCAATCATTTCTCCTCTGAACCTTCCTGCACTGTCTCACATGAGAACTTTTGGGGGATACTTCACATCCAAACCGTAACAGATGGGCTTTTTGCAAATGACGGCCAGTGATTTTGGCCTTCTGTGCCGATTTGAAAACCAAATTCCTTTTTTGACTTTGTTTCATCACCTAGAAAAAAAAGAGAAATTTGGAACTATTTCAACTGATTATTTTAAAATAAATTAAATAACATATGTAACATATGTAAAGCTCTTAGAATAGTATTGGTTCATGGTAAGGACTTAATAAAATCATTATTATGTTCCATAACCTCTTGGAGCCTCATGTAAAACAGAGGAAATAATGTCCATATTGAACTGATATGATGGGAATTGGAGATAATGCATGTAAAATGCTTAGCACTGTACTTGACAATGTCAAGTCCCCCCAAAATGGCAGCTATTTTTATTATAATACTATTTGCCCTTTAAATTTGTGGCATTTTAATGGGTCGGAAGAGAGAGCTTAAGCTAATATTCAACTTGTCGTGAAGTACTCCCATTCACCCTTGGTTTTCAGAAGTGGTTTGGCTGAGAGGTGAGGGTTTTCTAATTCAACACTCACTTGTCGGATAGTCACAGTAGCCCTGTTGCAATTCTTCCATAAGCATGTTCAGTGGACTAAGAATGTAGCTTTGCATTCTTGGAGAATGATAATGCTGCTCGAGATGAAGTGCAGTCATTGATTTAGGGACTGGTCACATGTGGTTTTGGCAGTGAAAAGCTTATACAAGCATTGCGAACAGCCTAGTCTGTTTGTGCTTAGAAATGTAGGGTATGTTGAATTTTTTTTCTATGAAAATTCCTTATGAGGTTGCTATGGTAACAGTATACTTAATCTGAAATGCAGGTAAAAATATGAATCTAGACTAGATGCATGCCGTTACTTCAGCATATTGATCATTTTGGATCAGATAGCAGTCATACATAGGGAAGTTAGAAAATAAAATTAATTTATCCCCAAACTCCAAGTTTTTTTTCACTGAGATAGCTTGGTATTGGTAAAAAGGGCCAGATCGAGAGTACTTGTCTCAGAAACCATTAATAAAGATGATCTGATCGATCTCATTTAAGCCTTGTAATATTTTCTAAGCCTAATTTTTTTCAGTCATAATATAAGAAGTATGATTGCTTCCTGGTTTCTTCACAGAAATGAAAATGGTATAAAATTGCTTGGAAACGTCTGGATTCTCCATCAGTCTGACTTAGTGAATAAGAGAATATTCTTTACTGGGAATGTAGCTCATTGTAAAGTACTTGCCTAGTATGTGTGAGGGCTTTGGTTCAATCCCCAATATTTCAAAAAACAATAGAAAGAGATATATGGTTTGGAGTTGGAGATACTGAGTTTCTAATCCCTGCATCTGTCAACTGTCTGATGTTGGCCCATCCACGTATTCCCCAAGCTTCAGTGTTCCTAAATTGGTAGTGCTTCATAAGATTGCTGTGAGAAATAGTTAAGGTTTTTGTCATTTTCTTTTGGTATTTTCCATTATAAAGAAATGGTTGGGGGCGAGGCATGGGGTTGTAGCTCAGTGGTATTGCACTTGCCTAGCACATGTGAGGCACTGGTTTGATCCTCATCACTCATAAAATAATAATAAAATAAAGGTATTTCATCCATCTACAACTATTTTTTTAAAAGAAATTAGACGGTAGATGATGAGAAATGGTATTCTTAAAGTCCAGTGCTGGTAAACCCTGCAGAGCATACCTATAACCCAGCAGCTCAGAAGGCTGAGGCAGGAGGATCGCTAGTTCAAAACCAGCCTCAGCAACAGTGAGAGGCGCTAAGCAGCTCAGTGAGCCCCTGTCTCTAAATAAAATATAAAATAGAGCTAGGGATGTGGCTCAGTGATTGAATGCCCCCAAGTTCATCCCTGGTACCAAAAAAAAAAAAAAAGGTGCAGAAGGGTCCAGGGACCCATATCCCTCCAATTAAAGAACCAGATGAGAAGGCCACACACTTCCGATGTTATCTAGCAATTTCTTAAGTCTATTTTCTCTGAATGAGAAATAAGGTCATTCTCAACCCAGTGAGAGGGCTTAACCGTTCTTCTGAGTAACTTGTCCTTATGGGGTGTTTTCTGTCAGGCACTCACTAAGCACTGCAAACACTTTATCCTTGTAATCTCAAAAACAGGTTTATGAAGCAGATCCCATTATGCCTCCATTTCAGATGACCAGAACTGAAGCATAGAAAGTTTCAGTAGCACCCCAGGAGCCACCTAATAGAAATTGGCAGGACCAGGATTGACTTCCTGTCTACTAAAAAGTTAGCACCATGTTGTACTGCCCAACTTTCTTTTCCACAGCTCTCTTCCTTCTGAGAGTAACTTTGTAGAATGGAGAAGGCACTGGTGGATGACCAAGAGAGGCTAGTTCTTAAATTTAAACTGTTCTTTGAGTAGAGTCAACCTTAGTGTCATGGAAAGAAATCTAGAGTAGATATTGTCCTACTAAGTTTTGTGTGACTTACACCAGTCAGTCAAGTCTTTGGGATCTTCATTCCCTTATCTACAAAATGAAGGAAACAAGTAAGGGGATTGCATAATAGCCAAGCATCCAACCTTCCACTGTGATACCTCTGTACCTATATTCTTGCCAAATAGTCTACCACTGGGAACATATGTGGTGTCCAGGGCTAGCCACACTCCACCACTGCCCTGTGTTTGGCACTGGTCTTATTCAGAAAGTCATATCTTAAGTCTTAATGTTTTCTCTCATGATAAGTCAAGTTACATTAAATCAGTCACTTAGTTTTTGCAGGCACAGAAAGTGGGGAAGAACAGTGGAAATGTATTTCTGATCCTGCACAATGTCCCTATGACTGAACATATCTTTTATGCTTAAATAAGCCATGCCTCTTGTCCTCATTGATCTTTTTCACTTGAAGTACACAGCTGTCTTCCGGGCACACTGTGGCTGTGATGGGCATTGACTTTACCTAAGATACTTCTACAAGGTTCTGATGGACCTATTACCAGTTTGTAACCAAGATGGTGGCAACAAAATAAGGTAAGCCCCTTAGGGACACTGTTTCCTGTCTATTGCCAAAATAAAAAGAAACAGATGTCAGATATCTCTAGATAAATGGCAACTACATAGTTATGGTCAAGATAAGAAGTCAAGTTCATGGCTTGGGTATTCTATTAAAGAACCTTCTATTGAAAAGATTTTTCTTCTTTTTCTCATCTTTCCTTTAAGATGATTTAGACAAATAGATGCTGCATGTAACAGAATGAGTAACTGGCACAGAATGCACCAAAAGCTCTTATTCCCTAGAAGTCAGTAATTAGAGGTTTCCCATATCTTTGGTACTAGAAAGACCGGAGGGTACTCTTGGGTAGTACTTTTGATGTTAACTTAGTCATTAAACCAAGTCCTTGTGAAATTTCAGCTGCTTAGACTGCTCCTTTACATTTCCCCAGAAAGATGCTCATGGAACTAAAAGTCTTTGCCTCCTGAATTTCAAAAGAACATGTCTGATCAAAGCAAGGGCATTCCCTTGATTTAATGCAGGCTGCTTTAAAAATAGCTTTTTTAGTTCAATCTCATGGTCCATGCTTCATGTCAGGGCTGAATTTCACATTGGCCCTTAATGGGGAAGTGCAGGATTCCTGGCAAAGTGATATAACCAATGTAGAATAAAATAAAGCAGAATGCAGCCTTGATTAAAGCAATTCTAGCTTTGCTTATTTAATGTTTCCATCAAATAGAGTTCATATTTCCCCAGAATGTTTTATTTTATATATGGTTATCATTGAAAAAAGAAATTACATGGTTTACTTAACGTTGATACGTATAAATACTCAAGTCACATATATCCTTGCAAAAGCTCTTTTCCGTTCATCATACTTGGATGGAGTAGGCACATTCTGTGTGAACTACGTAGGTGACCACAGAGAGTGATGTAACTCTGACCTTGCCCTGCCTCCCAGGCAGTCCACCATCTCAAGAATAAAGTGTCTATCTACCTACCATCCAGCCTGCCTTCATTTTTTTTTTCAATGAGTATTTGTTGAGAACTTGAAATAAATGCAATTGGTTTCAGGGCTAGCAAGGTAAATGCCCTCTGAAAGCACAGAAAAGCAACTCACGTGAATGAACCTCACTTTGTTTGGATACAGGTGCTTTATAATGGAGGACAGGGGTTATCTGGTGGCACATCCAACTCTCATTGACCCCAAAGGACATGCGCCTGTGGAACAGCAGCACATCACCCACAAGGTATTTGTTGCAAAGCTGATAATCTCAGTTCTCCAACAGCCTATACCTCATTCCATGGCATTGTCTTCTGTTCTCTTTGGCCTTATTAGGAGCCCCTGGTAGCAAATGATATCCTGAACCACCCCAACTTCGTAAAGAAAAACCTGTGCAACAGCTTTAGTGACCGAACAGTCCAAAGGTTTTATAAGTTCAACACTAGCCTTGTGGTAAGTTGATTCCGTAGCACTCTCATTTCCCATCCTTCTATCAAATAGGAAATGGAATAATGGGTTAATGCCTGCATATTGCTCTTGCCTTTTTCATAGCCTTAGAATTACAGAACAGTAGGATGGGACACAATCTTAGTTCAGCTTCTGATTAGATGACTGTGGGATAGAAAGCCCAGAGCAGAGCAGGGAATATTTTAAAGTCTCACAGTTGGTATTTTGTTTTGGTTTTGTTTGTTTAAAGACTCACCCAATCTTTCCCTTTGAAATATCTGCTGAGGTCTGTTCCCACAGTCTTGTATAAATATATGTGGCACCACGTGCTCTTCTTTTCCTGTCTTCCAGAGATCACTCAGTCTCCTTAAATTCCTAAGGCCACTGTGGGTCAGTTCTTGATCATTGCCCCATTAGATGGGAACTCTCGTGCAAATCACCTGAAAATAATTCCTTTTTTGAACTTGGAATACTCTGCACAATTTGAGTTGCTGCAAAAATTTACCTGGTTGTGGTTAAATATATTAAGGATATTTTTGCTAATATGTAAAAAATAAACTTTACTTTGTAAATATTTTATTACTCTAGGAGAAAGGTTTATTGACCAAGGAAAGAAATGTGCTTTGTGGTTAATTAGGTTTGCCTTTGAATAAATTTTAAGCTATTCCTTACCTGAAAGTTGTCTTTCATTGCTCCTTGAAATTTTCACTTTTTTGACATTGTTATGTGTTTTTAAAAAGATTATCAAATCAACTATAAAAATCTGTATTTGTGTATACATAGATAAAAGATTATGTGTTTGCAGCTGACAAATGGGAATTACATCTGACTGCTCCTAATCAGGAGCAATTATAACAGGGAAATAGAACTAACATTCAAGAAGTTATTCACAGAAAGTTAGTCTTTAATTTAGAATAGGTGTTACATCAGTCATTAAATATATAATTTTAAAAAAAAAATCTTTTTGGTACTGGGGATAGAATCCAGAGGTGCTTTGCCACTGAGTTGCATCCCTAGCCCTTTTTATTTTTTCTTGTCAGATAGGGTCTCACTCAGTTGACGGGTCTCAAACTTGCAACCCTCCTGCCTCAGCCTCCCAAGTCACTGGGATAACAGGCATGTGCCACTGTGCTTGGCTAAAAATAATTTTTAAATGTAGTAGGTTAAGTTGAAAAGAGAGGGGTTTAAAAAGTGAATATGTTAACAGTACATATGCATTTTTTTTCAGGTAGTTGATTTATTAACTCTTCAAAGCAAGGGAGGTCATTGCCACTTCATTCAGACTCATGCCATTTTGAGCAGGACTCTCCTTGAAAGGGAACAGTGACAAACTTGAGTGGTCAGAGGGAGCCTGGAAGGTTGTCATGGGAAAATCTGGCTTTTTGTGTGCCTTGTATTATTTGTGCAAGGGTTTTCAGAGTTTTCAGTAGACAAAGCAATACACTCAGGTAGAGCCATTTAAGAAAGGCATATGTCAATGTGAATTAGAATAATTTCTTAAGAGTCCAATTTATCCCAAAATGGAATTGGAGCATTCTGGTTATTGGCACTAACAGAATGAGAAGGCTGTGTTATTTCATACACTGTTATTTCCACACAGTGGGAAATGCATCTAAACCCCCAGGAACCCACTCAATGCTCAGATTCTGAGAGTTAGGCTCTTCCTCAACACACACACCTAGGCAATGAAGAGCTTGCAAACAGGCACTCATTGGCCTCAGGGTATTTGACACATGCAGGAAAATGGTTATACACAACTTTGTAACATGCTTTTGAATCTTTGGCTTTCTAATAGAATGAACAAATCTAGCGATCTAAGAAGCTATCACATTTGCTTGTTATGGAGTGAAAAAAAAGAAACCTGCTTTAGATTGTTTAAATATTCTGAAAGCAGGAAACTAGCCTCTTAAAGAGACTTTAGTTTGTAAATATTTTATTACTCTAGGAGAAAGGTTTATTGACCAAGGGAAAGAAATGTGCTTTGTGGTTAATTAGGTTTGCCTTTGAATAAATTTTAAGCTATTCCTTACCTGAAAGTTGTCTTTCATTGCTCCTTGAAATTTTCACTTTTTTGACATTGTTATGTGTTTTTAAAAAGATTATCAAATCAACTATAAAAATCTGTATTTGTGTATACATAGATAAAAGATTATGTGTTTGCAGCTGACAAATGGGAATTACATCTGACTGATGGGACTGAGTAATATTTTTCCATATTTTTAACAGTGACTGTATACTACTTTTATAATGATAAACAAAGTTTTATTTGAAGCTATTTTGAGGAGATGGTTGAAGGATTGTTTTCACCAAGGTAGGACTGAGTCTTTGCATTATTGCCTGTCACTGCTGACACCTTGATTGTTCTGTAGGGGGATTTGACTAACCTTGTGCACGGCAGCCACTGTTCTAAATACAGACTGGCGAGGATCCCAGGAACCAATGCATTTGTTGGCATTGTCAATGAGACGTGCGACTCGCTTGCCTTCTGTGCTTGCAGCATGGTGGACCGACTCTGTCTCAACTGTCACCGGTAAAGATGCCATGGGTCATTCTCTCTGTTCCCCACACTGTTTAAAAATTTAACTGATGCCAGGCATTCAAAATAGCATATGCAAATGAACAGAACAGGCAGGTGTGTGTCCTGAGGAAAAGGAAAGGCATGGTTACAGAAGCATTTAGAGCTGTACTGTTTGCTGCATCATTGTCCATAGGGCACTGGACCAAGGTCTACTGGGTATTTAAACCTTTGGTCACCGCTTCTTTTTTTTTAATTGTAATTTTAACTGACAAATGGGCTTCTTCATTTTACTTCTACAGTTCATAAACAATATAGGGTTGTCATTGACCCTCTGCCAATTAACTTCCCCTTTGCTTTTCAGAATGGAACAAAATGAATGTGAATGCCCTTGTGAGTGCCCCCTAGAGGTCAATGAGTGTACTGGAAACCTCACCAACGCAGAGAACCGGTAAACAGAGAGAGAGAGAGAGAGAGAGAGAGAGAGAGAGAGAGAGAGAGAGAGAGAGTGTGTGTGTGTAAACGTTTGATATATGATCTCCATATATATGTACACATAAGTATATACAAAATGCTATGAGGTTTCCTATGGATTTGGTTTTGATTGTGGTATACAAAGGTGATTCATTCCAATGATGAACCTGTTTAGTAAACCAGATTTCAAATGATGTCCTCTTTGAGGTTAAATTTAAATGCTGTAAATTATCAAAAGTATATGTGTTTAGTTCATTTGTTTGAAAAGCACTGAACTAAAGAAACTCTTTTACTGTGTTTGCATGTCCCTGACACCTGGATTTTACTTGTCTTTCTAAAGCAGGCATGAAAAGAAAAATATTTCTATTACAACTTTTGTGTGGATTTACAGTTTATGCCTTGCTCTCTTAATTAGAATGGATTCTCAGAGCTCTAAGGTCACTTTTCTTAATGTTAACTGCTTGTTCATTGAAAGTGGGAGCCATGTCATTCTTAGGTGATCTACTACTTAAGTATTTCCAGTGACAAAAAAATTAAGTTGCAACTTGATTGACAAAAGTTGTTTAATTCAAGAGTAGAGGATCTATTCTGGGCATGGTGCTTTAAGGAAAAGTATTTTAATCCAGATTCAAAACTATGTTGATTAATAATGCTGACCTTTGCTTTCCAGCATTAGGTTAAGGTTGTAGCCATTGTAAACCTGAATTACCTTGTTTAGAAAACAGGATGATAAACTGCAATCCCTTTGGTTTTGCTATATTTCTTCCTTAGCTTCCTGAGTGTTTGATCACATTTGGGGCATTTGGTTGATTTGTTAATACTGACTTTCAGGAGGATAAAGATGTCTAGTAAGGACAAAAAAAAAAAAAAAAATGTATGTGCTATGTACAAAAAAAAATGAGCATTTACTAAGTGCCTATGTGTCAGGTATTTTAGTACTTTAAGTCACTTAGTTTGGTAATCAGCCCTGTGATTCACATACACGTACTTTTCACAACTGCATCCATGATATATAGGCACTATTTAAAGAAGCGCCATGTATATGCATATACTAATGTAGCATATATCTGTTTAGGTAGAGAAAAAAATGTCATTGAGTTGTTAACAGTGAGTATCTCAGAAAAGTGAGATTGAGTAAGGGAGATTATATTCACTTTTAATTTTATATTTTCCTTTTATGTTGAATGTTTACTCTTTCATTGTGTGTGTGGGTGTGTGTTCTATTGTACATAAATATAAACAAATTGAAGCCCAGAGTAGTTAAATAATTGGCCCAAGATTACACTAGGTGGAAAAGCCAGAATTCAAACTCAAGATTTGTCTGACCACGGTCAAGGACCAGGATATGATGGGTTTGAAAATGTGGGTGATATAGGTCCTAACCTCCAGATTTGCTCCTTGCACAGAAACCCAAGCTGTGAGGTCCACCAGGAGCCAGTGACATACACCGCCATTGATCCCGGCCTACAGGATTCCCTTCACCAGTGTGTCAACAGCAGGTGCAGTCAGAGGATGGAAAGTGGGTAAGGAGACCTCGTAGGAAATGGTGACCAGCAGCATCACTGAGCTTTTCCAGCCAATACTTGATTATTCCCAGTCTTGCTGCTTTGAAAAGAATATCAGTTTTTCTGTCTGAAATGGATTTGTAGATGCCTTTTGTCCACCAGATTAAATGTCACCCAGCTCCCGCTTGGTACAGCTATTTGGCATTTAACCACAGGTGGGGAATGTTTCTCTTGAAATAAACAGAGTGTGAGGAGACATGGTGTGCAGAAGCAAGGCCAGGAAGCAGGACCTCCTCGGATCCAGAAATGCAACCCAGCCTCAAGGCTGTCCATGATATTTTGAAACTCGTTAATTTTCCTTTCTTAGAAAGCAGGTCTGCTTCATGGCAGTTTGGAGAACTAAAAGCTGCATGTCCCCTACTCTCTTTACACTACTCCTAGGATGTGTTACACTAAACATCAAGGGAATCATGGCTGGGTAGACTAAGGGTGGGGGTGTGATTAGTTCATTATAGCTTTGGTTATCCTTTGATTAAGCATAGCAAGTATATATGGAGACAGCCAGCCCTGCTTTGGTGTGTACTCTATCAGAGGAGAGGTGTGTCATCAGACTGATTAATTTGGGATGTTATGCTGTAGCCCCCATCTCTTAGGTTTGGGAAGCACCACCACTGAATGTATTCTCTTAAGAGAGTCATTGTGAATGTAATATATTAAATGCTCTAAGAATTGGCAGAAAATCATTTTAAGCAGCCTGTTTTCTTGAATTTATTTGACTATTCCATTATTTTTTTAAAACACAATGACCACACACATGGGGGATATTAGATCAAAATCAAAGAAACCTTTGGGTCATTTTCATGGGGTCTGTCAGAATGATTTGGAATAACCCTGCACTAATCCATGATGTGCGGGCGTCAGAATTTAATTCATGGAGAGCAGTTTTATTTCTCTCATTTCCATGTGGGCAAGAGGCATAAAGCAACTATCCCCAGTCAGACTACTGCTGCTCCAATTTTGAAAGGCAGGTCATGCACAGCAGTAGCCAGTCCGGAGCTCAGGAATGTCTTTGCCCTCTCGCCTACACGACTTTCTGGAACATGAAGTGTTGTCTCTGGCAGGGACTGTTTTGGTGTGCTGGATTGCGAATGGTGTGTGGTGGACAGTGATGGGAAGACTCACCTGGACAAATCCTACTGTGCACCGCAGAAGGAATGCTTTGGGGGCATTGTGGGAGCCAAAAGTCCTTACGTTGATGACATGGGAGCAATAGGTATGTTTATTGGGGACCCAAAACAACTTGTCTTAAATACACATTTTCCCAACTATATACTAAGTCAAAAAAAAAATTTTTTTTAACAGTACTGGGTATTGAATGCAGGGATGCTCTACCACTGAGCTACACCCCACACCTTTTTATTTTGAGACAGAGTCTCCCTGAGTTGCCCAGGCTGGCTTCAAATCTATAATCCTCTGGCATCAGCCTCTCCAGTAACTGGGATTACAGGTGTGTGCCACCATATCCATCTACAACAAAAAATATTAAAATAATAATCCTCGGGGACTGGAGTTGTGACTCCATGGTATAGCACTTGCCTGGCACATTCAAGTCCCTGGGTTCGATACTCAGCACCACATATAAATAAATAAAAGATCCATTGACAACTTTAAAAATATTAAAAATAAATAAATAAATAACCCTCTGCCTAATTTCCCTGATTCCTTTGCCAGTAGTCTGTAGTTACAAAACCAAGGCAGATAATTACCTTCAGAGCTGGCCAGATATTCAGTGCAGAGACACCAAGCAGCCATATGACCCGCCAGACTTTGAAAGACTGGAATTCACTCCCATAAAGCTTGTTCTGAGAATCACAGGCCTGATTTCCTGAGCTCCAGGGTCTGCATGAATGTGCTGCCAGCTGTCAGAAGTACAGGGCCAGTGACACGCAGTGACCACTGAACAGCTATTTCCTGTGCAGCCTCTTCTTTTTCCTGCCCACTGCAGCTGTCACGAGGCAGAAGTCCTAGAGCAAAACATCAGTATTTAGGGTCTCAGAGTCAACAGGCACCAAACCTTCCCAGTGCTGCTACAACAGCTTCAGATGGGGTACAGAACACCACAGGGAGGAGAGCCTCCGGGCTTGGGCTCCCAGACCTTGAAGACACTGCCAAGAACACTATTTCTCTCAGTAGATTTTTGTCAGTGTCTTCCTGGAATTAGCTCCAAGTCCTAATTCTTAGCTGACAGTTGAGTCAAATATAATTAATACAGATGCTCCTCAACTTGTGATGGGATTGCATCCCAGTAAGCACCATTGTAAGTTGAAAATGTCCTAAGACAAGATGGCTATAATCCATTTAACCTGTCAAACATCATAGCTTAGCGACACAGCTCTCCATAGAGCATCAGTTGTTTGCCCTCAAGACCGAGTGGCTGACTGGGAGCCAGGGCTCACTGCCGCTGCCCAGCATCCTAGGAGAGTATCCTCTCACATATTGCCAGCCCAGGAAAAGATGCAAGTTCAAAAGTCAGTGCACATTTTCTACTGAACGCACTGTTGCTTTGTGTTGTCATCGAGTTGAAAAATCTGAGCTGAATCGTGATACGTTGGGGACCACCTACCTATACCTTGACTTTGAATGCCCACCACATTATTTTTGAGCTCCTGGGATACCACAGGGCCAGTTGAGGGCATAGTTGAGGCAAATGTGCTCCAGGCAATCATTTTCTTTGTCCACCTGCCGTTTCCTACCTGGAAAGAGCAAATAGTGCTTTAAAGGGAACCCACAAGCTCTGAAAGGTGGTCTGTTTAGCACATATTTATTGCGTTTCAGTCCCTTATTTCAGCAAATGGATAACATGACCCTCAGAGAGGCCCACATTGCCCTTGCCTCTGTGTTGGGTGCTGTCTCCTCCTCCCAGAGCTAGGGCTCTTTGTAGCACTGGGTGCTGTCTGTTGAAGTGATTTTCATCTACTCAAGCGGATCTTGCCCTTGTGCGCTTGCTCTGGTTTAGAACAAGGAGCCAAACGAAGCTTCTGCTCCCACATTCTGGGGACTCTTCTTTGAGGAATTCAGAGTGCCACACGACTGTTGATCGGAATCCTTCCCGCTCTGGTCCTTCCCATCTGCCATCCTCCTTCCATCCCCACTTCCTACCACATGTGGAAATCTAAGCGAGCAACCTGTGTTTGTGTATTTGCTGAAGGTGATGAGGTGATAACATTAAACATGATTAAGAGTGCCCCCGTGGGTCCTGTGGCCGGAGGCATCATGGGCTGCATCATGGTGCTGGTCCTTGCTGTGTACGCCTACCGCCATCAGATTCATCGCCGGAGTCACCAGCATATGTCTCCTCTTGCTGCCCAAGGTAAGTGCAGAATGAATCCCCAACTGGAAGGACAATGACCAGTTGGTTAAGTCTCTTAAGAAATTGCCAGGGTATCAAATATCCTCAGCATATTTGGGGTCATCTCAAAAGTTCCCAAAGCCTGTTTTCTTTAATGCCTGAACCCCGCAAGCCCCATTTTGATTCCCCAGAAAAATCCCTGGATCCTCTCTTCTTACCAGCATTAGCCCAGCATGGCCTGCCTCTAGTGAGCCAGCCGGGGAACTGGGGTGGCAAGTGGGAAATTTTCTTGTGTCAGATACGCTGCCCTGGCAATTCCCCACATCACTGTTGCCAAGAACATGGATCTGTTGTATTGCAGTTGCTATTATATAATGTGAAGGAGCCTACCTTTGAATAACCACGTCTCTTAAAACAGGATAAGTAATCAAAGTCAAGTGGAAAAAGAAAACATCTGTTATCATGACCTTGGTACCGAGATACCAAGTTTTAAGTGTGCTGTCTTACTCATGTGAAGGGAACAAAGCCAATGAATAGCCATCCTGGTTCCTCCCAAAGCCCCAGGGATGTGTTAACCTGACTTTTATGGAGATCAAGTTAACTGGCAAGGTAGCTCACCTGGCAGCAGTAACAATGGGTTGGAAGGCTTTTCCATGACTGCAACCCTGAGGGGGTCCGAGGGGCCATGATGTCTGATTCAGTGGCAGGGATAATGACAGTGCGCCAGCCCTTGGTGAGATGTGGCTAGGCTGAGGATGACCATCGTCCAGTGTGATCTGTGCCTGGCCTTTTACAGTTTTGTAACACCATTTTATGGACACGGTAGGTCTTGGTTTTAAATCTTGTTGCTTTGTTTTGTCATTGTAGTAGAGGATTAAAGATCTTTTGACTTCCATCAGCTTCTTTTCTCCTCTCTCTTCAGAAATCAAACTCAGGTGCTTCTTGATTATTCATTGTGTGCGTGTGTGTGTGTGTAACTAGGGATTGAATCCAGGTCACTCTACCTCTGAGCTACACCCCCAGCTCTTTTTATATTTGTATTTTAAGCTGCCAAGGCTAGCCTCAAACTTGAGATCCTCCTGCCTCAGTTTCCCTAGTCTCTGGGATGACAGGCATGTGCCATTGCACCTGGCTTGATTATTCACTTCTTGTTCTCCTTTTGATTCCTGCTCCCACTTCCTTTCAAAAAAGCTCAGAGGGATTCAGCTCATTTTCTTCCAAGATAGAACTCTACCGAGTGTGTGCACGCGCACGTGCTGTGCTAGGGATATAGCCCAGGGCCTCACGTCTGCCAGGCAAATGCTCTGCCACTCAGCTATACCCCCAGCCCAAGATTCACTCTTGATGGAATGCTGTCACCCAGCCATCAAACGAGCACTCAGCAGGGTATTAAAGCGGGTGATTTTGTTTGATTAAATAGTCATGTTTCTCTTTTTTAATGATGGGTAGAAATGTCAGTGCGTATGTCCAACCTGGAGAATGACAGAGATGAAAGGGACGACGACAGCCACGAGGACAGAGGCATCAGTGAGTACCGAGCGGCCTGGCGGCAGAAGGCGTCAGCAGGAGGCTGATCCCAAACAAATATTCTTTCTTATGTCCTTTTGCCTTGTATGAAAATTTAAGAAGCTTTGACATGTGGGCATGATTTTTTTTCCTCCCTTTTTGATTAGGAATAAGTGGATGGAAGTCCTTGCTTTGTTTTAGAAAAATCTCAGAAGACTTCATGTTATTATTCTTTGCATTAAGTGCTCTGACCTAAAGCCACTTGCTTTTCCTTTCTTTCCCTCATTACTTTCCAACACAGGGCTCTAGGAAGGGAATGTTCTAGGATGCATTTTTTAGTTCCTTAACTAATACACATGCACACACACACGCACACACACAACTCAGGGGGAAATGACATTTTCTATATCAAAGGAGCATTCCTTGAGATGCCCTGGCCTTTGGCTACCTGGAACGGTGGCCTCTTGGTACTCATTGGAGCTAGATAATTAAGTACCTTTCCCCGTCCCGTTCTAAGTCACCCCCCCAATCTCAGAATTTTTTAAAAAAATTATTTATTCTAGCTCTCCAAAGAATACCTTCCCCCGCCATGCAAGTGAGCTTGCTCAGAGCAAGGGGGTTGAAGGGATGAAGGTGCTGGCATGAGAGTGACTTCACTGTCCTTGACTTCCTGCAGTCAGCAACACCCGGTTCATAGCCGCAGTCATTGAGAGACACGCACACAGTCCAGAAAGGAGGCGTCGCTACTGGGGCCGGTCGGGAACCGAAAGTGATCATGGTGAGTTCTCGCTTCCTGCGACAGACAACAGTAGGAACCTGCTCTGCTCTGCTGGTGGAACGATGCTCATACCTACTCCCTCTCTCACCCGCTCTGTGCTCAAGTTAGTTATTTTGTCCCAGTTTCCCCAAAAAGATGCACACCAGCATGAAGCCGTTTTGCAGGAGCCAGCACTTCCTAGACATAAACCAGAGGACCTCTAGGCACATAGGTTGTTGCCACAAAGGATTCAGGGCTGGGATAGAGCCCTTGACTAGTATGCAAAGCCCGAGGTTCATTTCCGACACCACAAAAAAGGAAGGAGGAGGAGGATGCATGTTGTCTGTGTGGAACCCGATCGCCCACTTGGTTCTCAGGACAACCAGCTCCCCCTAAGGTTTGACGACCTAGTGTGGTTGTTGGGCAAACATCAGCATCACTAAGGGCTCTGTTGGGGCATGGCAAGGATCTGGGCTGTCTCCAGTTCTCTCCACCCCGATCTCTGGCCTTGTCTTAGAGGCTCGGAAAAGACTTTGACAAAGAAACATTTGCATGGAACCTCGAAGGATGATTAAAGAAAGTTAGGAACCAAGGATATTAGGGAAACTAGAGTGTACAACACACCAGTAAGATGCTAAGGGACCCTCTAGGCTGAGGAGGTGCCAACGGAGCCCATGACCTAGGAAGGCCACGTGCTCCCCGGAGACTCGCCCGTTCCACATGGCTTTTCACCCGCTAGTGTCATGTTGCTGATTGCCACAAAGAGCATGAGATGTGTCCTGAGCTGTGAGCAGGTCTGCCACCATTTTTTTTTTTTTGGGGGGGGGGCAGTCCTGGGAATTGAACCCAGGGCCTTGTGCTTGCAAGGCAAGCACTCTACCAACTGAGCTATCTCCTCAGCCCCCTGACACCATTTTATAAAAACATAAGAGGAATAGAAGAACTTTTCCTGTTGTTACCAAATCTCTCTTTTTCTTTATTATTTTCTAAGATGCTTATCGAATTTTCCAGAAATCTTTATTTTTCTCTCAGAAACAGGTCCTTTATGCATAAATAATATAGTTAAGTCTTTTTTACTCAGCTTTTTCCACACCTCTCCTGAAAGAAAAAAAAAAAAAAAAAAAGCCTTCAGTTTGCTTCTCTCCGTGCTCACGTGGTAGGGTCGTTCTCCTCCAGCGACCCCCGGCACCTCTTGCACCACTGCCAGGTGTTCCAGCTCCCTTTGGGAAGCAGGAGAAGCTGAAATGCTGCTTTGTAAATTGGAGGCTCTTCATTTGGGCTCTGAATGACATTGTTCCCACCATCTAAACAGAACCTTAGGGTTTCTATGGAGAGCCAAAGCAGAACTTAAATTTTTCAGTTTCTTGACTCTCTGGCTTTTTTCCCGAAAAACCTTTGAACCTGCATAAATTTCTTCTGCTCGGCAGTTCTGTGCCTTCTCCTTTGAATAATAAAACAGATTTGGGGCTGCTAAAGTTCAACAGAAATAATTTTTTATTCAGCAGAAATACTGATCCTTTTTCTGTCTCTCTCCCCAGTTGCATTAATACCAAACTGGGATTCTGAGTGATGTTTCCAGTGGTCTATGAGCCCCTCCCATTGCCTCAGTGAAATGGCATATGAAGCAACAGCTTAGATAAAGAGAATGGTGCAGTGTCCGTATCTGAAAAACCAAGGAATTCAGCTAAGGGCTCGGTTTCTTTCATTTTCCACAATAATTGGATCCCTCTTATCCCCAAGGAATTTAAAAAAAAAAAAAAAAAAAAAAAATAGTTTTTCATGCAGACAGAATACACTACCAGAAGTGGAAAGCATTGATATTCCACATATTCTAAATGCATCATGAAATTAATAGAACTTAACTGGGTGTTGTCTTATTCCTGAACCTGTATAATGGGTCATTGAGCGTGGTGGTATCAAGTTAATGTCCCTGTGGTGCCTAGAGCAGAAGCTGTATGTACACATTCAACAAGGAAGTCTAGTTAACTGCTGGCCAACCCACCTCTTACTCATCTGTACATTTGCCTGTGTGGTGAATGTATGGGGTATCTGTTGTGTGCTAGGCACTGCAGAGCAAGTTAGAATGGAAGACTTATTTCTGCAAGGCAGGGTGGTACAGTGGAGAACTTAGGAGACAGGGTCAAGGGTTAAGCCAAGTTCCCTTTGTATTTTACCCTCTCTCTCTCTCTTTTAACAAGCTGTTGAGATGTTAGTGACCAACTTCAGACCTGAGTTTTCAAATACTTTAAAGTAAAATTAAAAATTCCTATCTGGTAAAATTGTTGTAAGAATTAAATGAAATAACATAAGATAGGCTCGGTGCTCAGGGTTCACCTGTTTGCCCTGAAGGAATTTGCAATCTGGGAGGAAAGCAGAAATGAATGCTTATATCCCTGAGATTGATAAAAGGTGGAATGTGATAGCTTCCTTAGAGGAGTGTACAAAGAAGAAAACAGGGCAAGAGAGTTCACCCTTAACTGCAGGTAAATCATGGAAGCCGCTGGGGGAGTAGGCATTGGGCCTGGGCCTGGAGCAAATAGGATTGCAGTGCCGTGGTTCTGCTCTGCCCAGTGTGGGTTCTTTTCACAAGAGTCTTTGGTGTGATACACAAAAGCAAATTTGAAATACATAAATAAATAGCTGCTGAACAGACTAGACCCTGGAGTCTAGAGTAGTGATGCTTGTAGAATTAAAACTAAATATTAACCAGCTAAACTTGGAAACTTCGGGCTGCATTTTTATTTAGAAATATTTATGTGAGCTGGGCATGATGGCACATGTCTATAATCCCAGCAACTCAAGATGCTGAGGCAGGAGGATTGCAGGTTTGAGGCCAGCCTCAGCAACTTAGTGAGGCCCTAAGCAACTTAGCAAGACCCTGTCTCAAAATATAAAGTTTTAAAAAGGACCAGACATGTGACTCTGTGGTTAAGCAACCCTGAATTTAATCCCCGATACCAAAATATTTATGTGACCAATCGATGTTTGGATTTTAAAGGAATCAAATTTTAATTTTATCTCTTAAAAGACAAACTACTTAAATTAAGTTTTTTTTTTTTTTTTTTAAGTAGAGCCTTTTTGTCAATGTTGTTTTGGTGTTGGGGCTCAAACCCAGAGCTTTGCAGATGCTAGGTGAGTGTTCTACCACTGAGCCTCACCCCAGCCCCATTGTTGTCTTTAGTGCTTTTGTTTTTCTTTCTTGCAGTACTAGGGATGAAACCCAAGGGAATTTTTACCACTGAGCTACATTCCCAACCTTTTTTTTTTTGGAGAAAAGTTCCCTCCAAGTTGCTGAGGCTGACCTTGAAATTGCCATCAGGCACCTGGCATTTTTGTCAATATTCTAAGAATACCTACAGTGATTGTTTTTTAGCAAACTGTTATACTTACAAGTAGAGTCACTACCTGTGAGTACTTTTAGCCATGGTTGAGTGGAAGGTAGACCATGAGAGTAGAGGAGGAGGTGGAGGGAAAGGAAAGGAGGGAACTGGGAAGTGAAATGGAGTAGATTAAATTCCGTGTATGTATGATTATGTCAGAATGGACGTGATTATTTACAACTATATGAACTAATAAAAGCAAAGAGAAATAGAAAATATTACAAAATGCTTAAAAGGCAAATAAATGTTGAACCTTGAAAACCTGGTCCAAAACTTGGAGAGGCAGAGATATCCGACTGCTATTACTCTCTGTGGCCACAAGAGGGTGTATGAGTCCCCAGAAGAACCAAGCGTCCCCTGCGAGCAAGAGAACCACCCCATAAATACATGAGCAGATTGCCAAAGCTCAAAAGCCTCATCTTGGCTCTTCTGTTCTTTATGGATGCCTGGCCTCGTTCCTGAAGCCAGTTTCTCACTTGAGATTGTCTTCACAGACACTTTTCTTCATATGCCTTTGGGAAACACTGTTTCCTTTGAAAGTGTTAGCAGACAACCATTGTGTTTAAATACTGCTTCCTCCTCCAGAGTCAAGGGCCCTGTCTGCCTTCATTTATCACTGCTCCCAGTGCTCAGCAGAGTGGCCTGGCACTGAGCAAGCAGTTAATGTGTTGAGGGAAAAAACGTGTCATCTTTCTCCTTTTTGCTCCCTGTTTCAGACTCCTATTAATTTTTCAAGTAAAAGGAAGCTACAGAGGGATTGAGCAATTGTGTTGTAAAGAGGACATTAAATGGAATGGCTGTAGGATGAAAGTTTTACTTTGGAAAGGCCTCTACTGGAGTTCTCATCAGAGAACAGTAACAGAAGAATTGGGGGTACCCCCAAATTGCCATGGAGACAGCTACCATTATTGTCACCCTGAGTGTACCCAGGTACTGTGACCAGCCAGGTTCAGAGCATCACTAGGCTTTGTTAGAAGCCCTGCACGGGACCCAAAGAATCCTCACTTATCTTCATAATTACAATGAAACTAGTGAATATCATACCAGGCAAAGTCACAAATTACCAAAAAAAGAAAAAATTCCCATTGATACCATTGCTTGGGGAATATAGTATGCCGGAGTTTGTTTTTAAGTGCCTGCTTTGTGTGAGGTACTGTGTTAAATACTAGGAATACAAAGATAATTCTGTGGGACTTAAGAAAAAAATTTGCTAATGAACAAACAGCCCTGTTTTTATTATAATATGGTAAAACAAAGAGGTATGCACAGAATGCTGTGTAAACTCATAGAAGGAGCACCTGACTCCAGGGGCTCGAAGGACTGGAGGTTTAGAGAGTTCGGATATGGTCAAGAGGATTCTCAGAGAAGATGTGCAAATAGAAGCATGAAGCACACAGTAGGATGAGGGAAAGTGGGAGAGTAAGTCAATCAGAAGGACCCCATATGTTAGTCAGCTTTCTATTGCTATAACAAAATACCTGAGAAAATCAACTTCGAGGAAGAAAGATTTATTTTGGCTCATGGTTTCAGAGGTTTCATACATGGTCAGCTGACTCTATTGCTTTTAGGCCTGTGGCAAAGCAAAAGCATCATGGCGGAAGGGCATAGTAGAGGGAAGGTACTCACCTCATTGACAGCCAGGGAGCAGGGAGATCATTGATAGCCAGGGAGCAAGGAGAAATAGAGATACAGAGAGGAAGGAGTCAGGGAGAAGACATAGTCCCCAAGGACACACCTCCAAAGATCTACTCCCTTCAACTAGGTCCTACCTCCTATTATTTCCACCACCTCCTCATAGTCTATTCAGCTATGAATTAGTCAGTGAACTAATCCATTGATGAGGTTAGAGCCTTCTTGAGCCAGTCACCTCCCAAAAACCCACCTCTGAACACTGCTGCATTGGAGACCAAGCCTTCAACACATGAGCCTTTGGGACACATTTTGGATCCAAAACATAACATCTGGGAATGCTAAAATGAATGAATAGTTACCATGGGTGCTTGTAAACACACAGAGATAATAAGGTATCCAGGAGGTACTTGAGTAATCAACAGGCTCTGAGATTCACTAAAATTATGTTTTTCTCTCTCTCTTTTTTTTTTTTTTTTTTTTTTTGTGATGCTGAGGATCTAACCCAGGGCCTCATGCATCCTAGGAGAACTCTGTACACTGAACTTTGTATGTAGCCCTAAAATCGTATTTTCTACATAGCCTTCACATATATAGCTTAAGGTGGTCTAAGTGTGCCCCACACTTGTTATTGAGGTTTTAGAGCCTCATTTCCAGTGTCATGTCCTTATGACTTAGCACCGCCAAAGCTGAGGAACTTATTCTATTCTGGACTCCTAATCTCTTCATCACAGATAAAGGCATCCCTATTTCCCTGGCCTTTGAACCTAGAAACCTTATCCAAGAATGTCAACTCACCTGGTGTCTTGACCAGGCACATCCATTGGGTCACCAAATCCAGTCTGGAATAATCCCTTGAAGCCAGCTGCTTCCCTCATTTCCAAATACTGCTACTGTACCTCTTAAGGTCCTCGCCTTCTACCTGGCCTGTCCTCTAGCACCTGCGAGTGCACACTGCATCACATGGTACAGGCATGGCCTTACGTTTCCAGGCCTCTTGGTAGCTGCCTCCTGTTCCTTTACTCATATCCACTTATCAACTCCCATTTGTCTATGTAGACCAAGCTGAAATGAGTTGCCTCATTTCCCCAAATCAGAATTATCTTCTCTTCTGGATTTCAATTATATCTCAGTTAAAATCATTAAGGAAAGAAGACCTTGCTTATTCATGTTTTGTCATCTCCCTCTCCAGCCCATAGAGTCTGCAGTATATGAGTAATTGAATAACTTGTACAAGCAAATTTTACTCATTTTATTCCTTAAAGACTAGCTTTGAGCTTCTTCTACAGGACCAGTTTTTCATCTGGGTGTCTGCTACCCCAGGGACCAATCCAGTGACTTGCACATAGGAGATGCCCAATAAATATGTGTTGCATTGAACTGTCAAAGAATTCTATCATTTGAGTAAGATTTCATTGAGGACAGAGAATTGCCTCTCTCTTTTGCACAGAGCATACATTTTCAACCACAAACAAATCCTGCTCAGCTGTTTGCAAGCACATCAATTTGGCAGCCACAAATGTGACTAGCACTACCCATGGGTGGGTGCGATTGATGCTAACTGTAGATGCAGTGAAAATATTAATGAGCTGCCACTTCTCACAACATTTAAAGGAGATTTCTGCAATATTTAAAAACATGCCAGGGTTCTTAGAATGGAATCCTTTGATCAACAAGGGCAATTTCTTTTGAAACATGTGTTACTTAGGATACCAAAAGAAATTAATCTTTAAATGCAGCGAGCTGGCTTACACAAAAAATAGTTGATTCCTTTTCTAGTTGTTATGGATAGATTTGGAGTGTTTGATTAGGTGCTAGAACCTTTGAGAAGGACCTTAACTTCTCTGATCATTGTTTCCCTGCCTTATAAACTGGATATTAGCAGGCATGCCTCATTGGTTTGTAAGAATCACCTGATATTGTACCTACCATGGAGCGGTGTGTGGTGATGGCCACCCTGGCTTTGTCCTGACTGGCATCTCTGCACGCATGTCAAAGCTCATTGCTCCACTACCCCTGAAGTATCTGAGCATCATTTGGATCTCTCCCCTAAAGCTATTGCCTAACTTTTTAGATTTCTTTCATAGGAGAGAGAAATTTAATCTCAGGAAGAAGTACAAGACAGAGCTCCCCAAATAACTGGTAGTTACCTAGAGGTCGCAGGATGTGGGGTGATTTCAGGTTTTGTTTCATGGGTTTGGGGGTTGGTGAAGGTTCTTGTTTATTTTGTTTTCCTCCATACTTTCTCAATTGTCTAAATGATCATGTGTTTATTATGTATTTATCTGTAGTTTTAGGGAAAAAAAAAACTTCGGATCTTTTTAAAAATAAGTTGCTTCCAGTGAGGACTGAATCTAACGAACTATGCTATGGCCATGTGTGACTATAACATAATGAATGTCACTTGTTATATCACTGTAATGCACTAATTAAAATAATAGTAGTAATAGGGAGACTATAGAGTAGAACAAGCAGATCTGGGGAGGGAAGAGGGGAAGGAAAGGGAATGTACGGGGAGTGAGATGAATTGAATTGGTTATGTGCATGTATAAGTATGGCATAATGAATCCCAGTGCTGTGTATAATTATAATGCACCAATTTTTAAAAAGTTCATAGTTCTTTTGCAAGGAAAAAGAAAAGTTCCTTCAACATCTGCTGACAGTGTGCAAGTGTCTGTGTCTGCACCTGTTATCACACAAACAGGGGTGCCTCCTGGCATCTCGAGCCTGGAAGGTTTCAACTGTGCTCACTCTGTTCCTTCTCTAGGTTACAGCACCATGAGCCCACAGGAAGACAGCGAAAACCCTCCGTGCAACAATGACCCCTTGTCAGCCGGGGTGGACGTGGGGAACCATGACGAGGACTTAGACCTGGACACGCCGCCCCAGACTGCAGCCCTGCTGAGTCACAAGTTCCACCACTACCGCTCACACCACCCCACGCTGCACCACAGCCACCACTTACAGGCAGCTGTGACAGTACATACCGTCGATGCAGAGTGCTAACGATCTCCTCGGCTCCAGGAGAAGATGGGGTCTAGGAGACACAGAATGTTCTGGAAAGAGAAAGAGCCAGCATAAAACCCTCAGTCAGAGACCCTTTGTGTTTGTGCTTTGTCCAGAGTGGTTTCACTCATTGCCTGCCCATCGGCATGTTTAAAAACAGAGAAGCAACAACAAAATCACATTTGTGAGGACGCGAAGCTGGTTCTGAAACGGAGGGGAAAAGCCTGATTAATGAACCTGCCATGATGCTAATGGAATGGAACAGACGGCGAACCTCCAAACACAGACAAAATGTGTAACTGAAGCTGAGCCAGAGGAATGTTCCAGGGAGCCAGAAGCATTCAGCTCTCCTTAACTGGAAGAGGAAAATCTGCTCCACCAGAGACTGCGAACGTGGCACCTCCCGACACCAGTCAGTGTGTGCTTTGAAGAGTGTGCTTTGTTTCTCAGCGGTACCTGGATACCACGGTTGCTGTATGGAACTCAAGTTAAGCTCTAAATGATGCATCTCAAAATTTCTAAGTAAAGGATTATTTTTCTACTATTTATTGAACTTTCAAACACTCTCAAACTTTGGGGAAAGCAAAGGAAACACATGAGAAATTTTCCCGCAATTGTCACTAGCTGTCGTGTGCGTGATGAAGTGGTTCTTTGAGTAAGGAGTTAGATCTCTTATTTAACTCAGCATCATCCCACTGCCCCACTCCAAAAAATGGGAAAATGAAGAAACCTTTCTCTCCGACTTGTTTACTTCTTTGTGTGGAAAAGCATCTTGTTTTGTAATGCGGTATTCTCTCTGTGTTTGACAGAGGTGGGGAGGGGCAGAGAAACCCAGGCTGTTTTAAAAGAAATTTTGTGTTTCTTTATAATTCATTTCCACTCCCCTGTACAATCCTTTTCTTAGGTTTCTACGAAATCTAATATTACCATTCCAGTCCTTCAGCTAAGGGAGGGTTGGATTTATTCTCCTTCTTTTAAAGACTATAAATTTTAAAATGTCCCGTTTTGACTCTGAGAATATTAGACACATAAGGGAAGACATTTTAAAATTGTGAGATTTTGGTTCTTAATTAAGGATTTCTTTTGAAATCATAGTTAAAAGCTGCTGCCAGTTACCCAAGAACTTACCCACCAAACGGCTTTTGATTTACACGGGGATTAATCCAATCTGGCTACTATGACATGGGGCATTGTAATTTTAAAGTAGAGTTCGAATTACAGTGATGTATTTTAGATTCACATTTTGTGATTCAAATATGTTATGAAGACATTCTTGCACCGTGTGTGTGGTAAATCTCCGTTTATATGTAGTTGGAAAAATTCACTGAATAATGATAGGGTCTTATGATATAATGTAAAAAAATTGGTTCTTCAGCAGTACAGAAAGTAAACTATATATGTGCTATCTGGAAACCCCTTCATACTGTGTATAAAATTGCAGTCTAGTGAAATAAACTGTATTCAACAGACAGTATGAGTGGCTACAGTGATTTGCTTAATGTACCACTTCTTGTGCAAGAGGCAAGTTACATTCATATCATAACCTAGGAGGTCTGTTGCCAAGCTGGAGTATGCCTCCTTCAATGGCTACAGTCAACTTCAGGCCTCCTGACCATCTCAAACATGCAAAGGAATTGAAACATCAAATGGGATAAGCCAGGCATAGTGGCGCGCGCCTGTAATCCTAGCAACTCAGGAGGCAGAGGCAGGAGAATCGTGAGTTCAAAGCTATCCTCAGCAACTTAGGCCCTAGCAACATAGCAAGACCCCATCTCAAAATAAAACATAAAAAGGACTGGGGGTGTATCTCAATGGTTAAGCTCCCCTGGGTTCAGTTCCTGGTCAAATGGGATAAACTAAAAAGTAAACATTTAAAAATGAGTAGAACATAGCTCCCTCTTCCTGAGCAAATAAATCTATGTCATTAATATTAAATGGTTAATTCTATGCTGGAGGGAATGCATGGGTGTCCTGTTTTCCCAGAAAAGTAAATTTTTCATGGGCCGCTAGGTGGTTTTTTTGTTGTTTTGTTTTGTTTTGTTTTTTTAAAGGTGAAAATCTCTGTTATGAAATTAACTTCTTGTTTGAGGATGGGGAAGGGATTAGAATGGAAGCTTGGTGTTTTCAAGAAGAGAATCGAAACTTAGAGCTTAAAAGTTATACACACACACACACACACACGTTTTGTATCTTTTGCAATAAGACTCTCTCATGTCCTGAACTCAGGGAACAGTAATTGAATTCTTACACCTGAGCAAGAAAACAACTGAGCTTTAAACATCGCATGGAATATGACATACAGGTTTGTGAAGTTTGGGTTGAAGTTTTGGTCTTCCAAGTTACCTCTTCTTACTCCCCAAGCATTTCATGTACTGTTGTTTGAACATTTGGGTAGTGGTGGTGGTCATGTTGGTTTGTTCTTTGGGGGTTTGGTTTTGTTTTGTTGTGTTTTGTTTTGTACCAGGGATTGAACCCAGGGGTGCTTAGCCACTGAGCCACATCCCCAGCCCTTTTTATTTTTTATTTTGAGACAGGATCTCACTGAGTTGCTCAGGGCCTCACTAAATTGATAACACTGCCTTGAACTCGTGATCCTCCTGCCTCAGCCTCCTGAGCCACTGAGATTACAGGCATGCACCACAATACCCAGCTTGGTTTTTGTTATTTAAAAAGAAAAATATGGGGCTTGGGACGTGGCTCAGTGGTGGTGCACTTGCCTAACATGAGCACAGCCCTGGGTTTGATTGCCAGCACTACCAAAAAAAAAGAAGAAGAAAATAGGTTTTTAGAAATTTTGTCATGGTGACCAATACTGGTTCCTTTGCTCCTCAGATACCATTTTTTAAACACTGGTCTTCCCTGGAATGCTGAAGAGAGGTCCTATCATGCCTTCTGGTTCCCCAAGGCCTCCTGGTGCCTGTGACCAACATTGCTTATCAGTGTTGGTAAGTACCAAGGGCTCAGGGCATTCCAGGTCACTTTATACAGGGGGAAAAGGAGACTTTCTATTTGCAGCTCAAACCAAAGAAGGTTCATATACTTGCCCTCACAGCATATGTTCATCTGCTTTTCAGATAAACTTATTTCAGAAATTTGGAAAGTGTATGGTACTTTTTCCCCTTTACTTCTTGATTTAATGTAAATATTCAACTGAGTCTTAGTGATGTTTATTTGAAAACTTCTGTCAAATTTACTCAGACTTATTTTGCCAAGCCGAGTGACGATACAGGAAACAAAGTCCTGGAAGATCACTTGAGCTCGTTCCCTGCCCAGACACTGCTCCAGTGGGTGCTTTTTGTTTTTTTCAATATACATCTGGTAGAATCATCGTAGTCTAAAAACATGCCCGCCCAGTCTCACCCGTGTCCTTTTTGGTCTGTTTCTGAACAGAGAAAGTGCCAATATTCCTGGCTAAGATAGAATACCATACGCGAAAATTATTTTTATTTTTTAGCGAAAAGAATTTTAAGTTGGAAGGTAATATTTCTATGTATGTTATTTGTAATTATAGAAGATGGTCTAATAACTAAGGTGTGTGTGTGTGTGTGTGTGTGTGTGTGTGTGTGTGTGTGCACGCACGTGCACACATTGAGATTTTGGGGTTTTCTTCTGGTTTTCAACCTCCCTCAATTTTACGTTGAATTAGAGGCTCATTAGGGCCTATTCCATTTCTCATCCCTTAATTTGGTGTTTCTTGTTTTTTATTCATTATTGTTCCCTCCCTCTAAGGAGAAAATTTTAATTTCATTTAAATTCTCTCTACCAGGGGATGAGATTTTGTTGGATAAGGGTGAGTTTTGAAGAGTTGCAAACCTTTGTAACATCTAATTTCATTTCCTTCCCCAAGAATCCATTTTTACCCATCGATGGGTGATATCTCCCCTGCTGATATCTCCAAAACTCTGACTCAGCCTCTTCCAGAGTGCCCTCAGGTACCCTGCCATCTCTGAGCTACACATGCTGGCTTGCTTCTTGCTTGCAGTGACAGAGCACTGAATTGAAAGCAAGGAGGACTGAAGGTTAATCCCAGTGTCTCTGATGCCAGGCTCAAAACTGTCTTGGAACTCCCTCTTTCATGTCACAAGTCCAAAGTCTTTGACTAAATGATACCACTCATATTCACCCATTCCTTATGTGGGTGGGCATGTTTGAGAGAGAGGGAGAGAGACTGATTTGCAAGCCTTCTCTATATACCTCCACTGACCAGTGGCCTTCTCCAATTCATCATTAAATAAATAATGCATGAGTTCCTCCTTGTCCAGCACTGTGCTAGGAAATGAGTGTACAGGATGAATTAAATAGATGTAATCCCTTCTTTTACTGAGTGTAGAAATGGAAGTAGACAAAAAGCTGGACTCCCCAGTGTTATCCCACTTTTCCTCCACAGTGCAATACTGTTGTATTTGTTGACTTCATTCCTACAGTTAGATTTCTTATTAGTCTTATGAAAAGCTATACTAGTCAGCTTTCTGTTGCTGTGATAAAGTACCTGAGAAAATCGAGAAGAAAGAAGTGTTTGGGCTCACAGTTTCAGACACTTAAGTTCATAGCACGTGGTTCCATTGTTTCTGGGCCTGTGATGAGTCAGTACATTATAGCAGGGAATGTATGGTGGAACAAAGCTGCTCATGTCACAGCACCTGTAAAGCATGGGGTGTGGGTGGGGGCTGGGATGAAAATCTCTCTTCAAAATCATGTTCCCCATGACTAGTCTCTTCAACTAGGCCCCACCTCCTACAGTTTTCACCACCTCCCAATAGCCCATTAAGCTATGGATTCATTGAATTAATCCATTGATGAGGTACATGATCCAAACACCTTTCAAAGGCCCTACCTCTAAACACTGCTGCATTGGAGACCAATCCTTCAACACAAATTTTTAAGGGTCCAGATCCAAACTATAACTAATGCATATTAAACCCATCCTACTTCTTTGGTCAGAAATTCAGACTCAAAACATCCAGCATAAAGCATTCTTCCTGTTGATAGTTGGGGGAAGGTGTGGCCTAATTTGGTCCAATCTGACTGAAAGGACTAGTTACAAGGAGAGACTTTCTGTCTCCTTCTAAGTGTGAAAAAGTCAGCAGGTCACATCCATCCTAACTGGCTACCATTTTGCTCCACTAATGTTCACAGGCTCAGGATGACACTGATTCTGTGGAGTAGAGAGAATGAAAGAGAGGGATAGGGCTGGGGTTGTGACTCAGGGATGGAGCACTTGCCTAGCATGTGTGAGGTACTGGGTTCCATCCTTAGCACCACATAAAAATAAGTAAAATAAAGGTATTGTGTCTTCTACAACTAAAAAAAAAAAAAAAAAAGGGATATCATAAACTGACTCAACCAGCTCTGAATCCTCATCCTACCTCTGGATGTCCACTTACAAGACATAATTTTAAATAATCCTTGTTGTTTAAGACAATTTGAGTTGTTTTTAATATCTGCATTTGAGAACATCCAGTTAGTCATGTATACAAATACAAAACACAAGTATAATTTCAAACAGCATGATTTTTTATAAAAGCAAAGGAAGGGTGATGGGCAAAACTACCCACTGGAGGAGTGTGAAGGGAGGGGATCCACTTTAGAATTGACGCTCATGGGAATTCTCTGAGAGGGTGGCATGGAAGTTGCTGTCAAAGAATACGAAAGCCAGACGAGGCAAGTGACAGCGGGTAGACTCTTATTTCAGGGAAAGGGAATGGAACATGCAGTGGTCTGGGGCCAGGAAAGAGCATCAGATCCGGAATATTGGTCAACAAAGAGAAAATGTGATGTCATGAGACTGAGGAGGTAAGAAATTGGAGTCCTGCAGGCCATGGCAAACGTATTAGTCAGGATTCTTTAGAGGAACAGAATCAACAGGAAGTATGATTATAAAAGATGTGGGTATTAGATTGGCTTACATGACCAGAAGCTGGAGAGTCCACAATGGCCATGTGCAGATGGAGAGCTGGAGGAACCAGTAGCTGCGTAGTCCAACTACAAGAACAAGAGGGTTCTATGGTGCTACCCTACCCAAGTCCAAGCCCAAAGGCTTCTGGATACTCCCTGGAGAATCATTAGCAGAGTCCACTTTGGAAGAGTGAAGAACTGAAAGTCTGATATCCTCAGCTGATCCTAGCAGCAATCAAGAAACTGTTCAATCGAGCTTGCATCTGCATCTGCTTCCTTGTTCTTCCAACTTTTATTTCATCTAAGTCACCATCATATTGGACGATGCTGCCCACACTTAGGGAGGGTCTCCAGTTCACTATCCCGCATTCCAATCATTCCTAGACATGCCCTCATTGACACACCCAGAGGCCTCTTCATCATCGACATCTCTTAATCCAATCAAGTTGACAATTCAAATTAATCATTATAGCAAAAAAATTAGTGAACCAAGAGGATCTTTTAGGAAGGGTAATGTGAGGCTATCTAGTCTATATTTCTATTTTATTTTTTTCACCATGAAAACTATTGCTTTACAAATGTATGAAATGTACACATAATTGGGAATGTATAGAATAACATTCACTTGTGATGTTTCTAGATACACTGTGATTTCTCTGCAAATGTTTGGAGTTAGTTTATATTTTTAAAAGACTAATCTGAGTTGAAAATATATTGTAGAGTATTAAAAATGGAAATATGTAGAGGTCTAGATAAATGTAAACCCTTACAGAGGTCTAGATAAATGGAAAATGCCAACAGTAAACAGTAAAGATGGAGGAAAGTGGATTGGTGGAGAATATATTTTGAGAAACAACAGGGCTTGGTTGGTGAGGAAAGGGTTCCTGGTTGGAACAATTACACAATTGTGGTATTACTTTCTCCTTTCTCTCTCTCTCTCTCTCCTGTTTTTTTTGTTTTGTTTTGTTTTTTGTTTTTTGTTTTTTGTTTTTTTTTTTTGGTAGCCCTGGGGATTGATCTCAGGGCTTCACACATGCTAGGCAAGCACTTTACCACTGAGCCACATTCCCAGATCTCAGTGGTATTGCTTTTTATGCTGGGAAGACAAAAACAGAAGCAGTCTTGGGAGGAGGGTAAGGAATGAGATGTCGAGGTCCAACTTGTCTGGTGGAAGGTGGCTGGAGCTCAGATGCATCTTGCACACCTCAGCCCAATAACAGGGATGGATCCCCCCACATCAATGGAACATTCCTTGTGGTGGGGTCTTTCCACGTGCTAACTCATTTAATGCTGTTGAGCTCTGACCAGGCAATCCCATGGAAGAGCTTTCACTCTTGCCTCTTTATGTTCCTATTCCCTTAATGGAATGCCCCTGATCCCCTTACAGGATCCCCTCTGCTCTGCTCCAGCCAACTGTTCTGCTGACCAGATGTCCTCTGACTTTTCTTGGTGTAGTGTGTGTCTTCTGTGTTTCAATCTACCTGTATGTTCCCTTCTACTCTTTTTTTTTTTTTTAATATTTTTTAAGTTGTTGATGGACCTTTATTTTATTTATTTATTCATATGCAGGACTGAGGATCAAAACCAGGGCCTCACACATGCCAGGCAAGCACTCCACTAACTGAGCCACAACCCCAGCCCCCTCGTCTACTCTTAAGAAAAAAACCACTAACCAACTAGAACAAATTTTTTTTAAACATTTTTTTAATGAAAAAAAATAATAGTAACCACTCCCCTCACCCCAACAAGTCTCAATTCAAATACAACTTCTTCCATCCCCAGGTTTCTTAACACCCTCACTTACCCACCCCTCTGCTTGGGAAAAAAGTGAGCTCTGACCCTTCGAATGTTTTAAAGCTTGATTCTGCACCAGTCATCAGCTTCTATTTCATCTTGCTAGATTTGTTTTTGGCAAGCTGTTTTACAGTCCCAACAAGGCTTCAATTTTCTGAATTCAGGGACTATTTCTTATTCCTCTTCATAGGGTTCGGGCACCTACCCTGTACTTACAGGGCCTTAATGTTCTTTGAAAAAGCTAAATTCCAGGCTGAGGCTGTAGCTTAGTGGTAGAGCGCTTGCCTAGCATGTGTGAGGTACTGAATTCGATCGTCAGCACCACATAAAACTAAATAAAATAAAAGTATTATGTCCATCTACAACTAAAAAAATATTTAAAAGGAAAAGCTAAATTCCTAGAATATCAGCTGCAACCATATCAATTATTTATAAACTGTCATATATATGTAGAACTTAAGGCAGTGAATAAAACTAATTGATTTCTCCAAAACATGCTTAATCAATTAGCATGACAGTTTTTTAGTATATTGCACTAACAATTACCA
The DNA here is from genome assembly GCF_902686455.1 of Sciurus vulgaris. Classification (NCBI taxonomy): domain Eukaryota; kingdom Metazoa; phylum Chordata; class Mammalia; order Rodentia; family Sciuridae; genus Sciurus; species Sciurus vulgaris. The sequence continues at coordinate 53,216,963 of NC_136461.1, forward strand.
CAACATTGTAAGTATGGGAGTTTTTATGTTATCCCTGGCATAAAAATCCTCAACAACTTTTTAAAACATAGTTTTAGTATATAAGCTTTAAAAAAATATGTATTTTATAATTGATATGATACAGGCATACATCTAAGTGCAAAAATAATTCCTATTGGCTAACTTAAAATATAATTACTTATCCAATATGGCTTTCAATCACATTTCTTTTGATGAAGGAGCTTACAGATGGAAGGTTTTCAAATCCTACTTTTCATAAGACTACTTGTATTTCTTTCACACTATTCCCATTCTATTTCGGGTACTGCTTCATTAGTGTTTTATGTAACAATATACCCACCAGGATTACTGCTTTAGTTCCTACTTAGCCCTAGAGCTTTTGGAAAAAAAAAATTGCATAACAAGAAACTTGGCTTCCCTACAAAGCTATGTTCTTGAATTTCAGGGTTCCTTGGCAATCCTTCATCCAGACCTAGTTTATTCTCTAGCATATTCTCTATAAAATCTATTCCAAAACTTTTCCACATTCTCTTGCTGTATTCATCACCTTTCTGTCAACATAACAAAATACCTGAGATAATTAACTTTTAAGAGAAAAAAGTGTATGTAACTCACAGTTCTAGTGGAGGTTCCAGTCCATGATGAGGCAGACCTGTTGCTTTGGGCCTCTGGTCGGGGTGACAATGGCAGGGAGTGAACAGTGGAGCAAGTTGTCCACCTAATAACTTGGAAGCAAAGGAAAGAAAGATGATCAGGTAGGATAGCACAGTCCCCTTTGAAGGTATGCCCCCAATGACCTAGGGACCTCCTATAAGGCCCTAGCTCCTAAAGGTCCCACCTCCTGATAGGACCAAACCTCTAACACAGGGACCTTTGGGGGAACACTTACATCCTCCGAGCATTTGTGCACTGGTGTTTGAATGCTGGTTGTTAATTCTTTGGGGTATATGCCTAGGAGTAGAACTGCTCAGTTATGTTGCAATTCTATGCTGAGCATCTTGAGGAACTGCCAGACTCTTCCAGAGTGGCTACAGCATTTCACATTCAGAGCAGTCCTGTCAAAGGGTTCCAGTTTCTCCACTTTCTTGCCCATGCTTGTTATTTTCCTTTTTAAAAAATCAGTGATCCTGTTAGGTATAAAGTAAATGCCATTGTGTCAGAGTAATCTTTTTTAATTGTTTGTTGTTGTTGTTGTTGTTGTGGCTGTGGATTGAACCCAAGGCCCCACACATGCTAAGCATGCTCTACCACTGAGTTACACCTCCAGCCTACAGTTATCTTTTTTAAAATGTAAAATTATAGACTGTAACTTATTTTCTAAGCCCTTTATTGTTTTGACATTTCCCTTATGATAAAGTCCTCCCCACTCTCTTCTGCCCACCCAATCTCTTCATTTCTGCAGTCTTCTCTTAGTTTCTTGAATGAGCCTTGCTTTGATTCACCTCAGGGCCTTTGTATATGCTGTATATTCTGCCTGGAATACTTTTCCAAGCTCAGCCCTCACCTCTTTTTATTTTTTCATATCTCAGCTTCAATGCTACTTCCTCCATAAATGCCAACATTGTACTGATGACTACTCTTTAATTACTCTGTTGAGGGAGAAAGGTATTCAACGCTGAGTATGGCTGCTTCGGTCTCTTAACAGAGAGGGTAGCATCATTCTTATCAAAGGGAAGATTCGTCTGTACACTGGCCCCTTCCACTAGCAGAGGGATAAAAAGAAAGACCAAAGCTCTGGCTCCACTGGCAGTTCTGTGCTGCAAAAAGGCGAGATGGTTGGTGAAATTGATATGTGTAATAAACTGGGATTAACTGAGCTGCTCAGGGACCTGGAAATCAAGAAACTGGGAGACGTGTCAAGAGTCTTGAGGCAGAGAGAGGACACCAAATACAAAGGCCCTGGAGCACACAGAAAGGTGACCAGGGGAAAAGATGACGTGCACCAGTGGTGGGAAGGCTACAGGGGTGTTGGATGCAGATTTGTCAGGCTGACGTGCACACACCCCCAGCTCCCCAAAGCGCCACTGGGGTTTCCTAAGTGCACATCTTGAGTGATCAACCTGAGGGGAAATCAAGGAGCATGAGCCAAGGTCCACTAGCCTGACACAGAGCAGGGGATAACAGCAGGGACAGGAAGCAAGTGGAACAGTGGAGTGAAGCCAGACTCGGAGTCCAAGACAACAAAGCCCTGAGGCATTCACAGGAGTCTGGGGAAAGTTACTGGACTTCCTGCAGAACCTGGGAGGAAAGGTTCAGGCCAGTTGTATGTGAGTCTCAGCTGACATGCTGGACACCTGGCAGCATGCTCTGCTATATATCTCCTTGGCCCTCGCCACACTGATGACTATTTGCTTCCTCCCTGCCTTCCACCAGTCTCTACCCTGTGTGCAGTTAGGGGTATGTTATGGTTTAGATATGAAATGTCCCCCAAAGGCTCATGTGTGAGACAATGCAAGGACATTTAGAGGTAAAATGCTTGAGTTATTGAGAGTCTTGGCCTAATCAATTCACTAATCCCCTTTGAATGGCTTACCTGGGTGGTAACTGTATGCAGATAGGGTGTGGCTAGAGGAGGTGGGCCTCTGGGGACATGCCTTTGGGATTTATATTTTGTGTGGTGAGCTAGAGCTCTATGTATGCTTCCTGGTGGCCATGTCCTGAGCTGCTCTCCTCCCCCATGCCTTTCTTCCATGATGTTTTGCCTCATCTTAGGTCCAGAGCACAGAGCCAGCTGTCTATGGACTGAGTCTTGTGAAATTGAGCCCCAAATAAACTTTCCCTCCTCTAAAATTGTTCTTGCCAGGTCTTTTGGTCACACCAGTGAAAAAATGTCCTAAAGGCTGGGGATGTGCTTCAGTGGTAAAGTGCTTCCCTAGCATGCATGAGGCCCTGGGTTCAAATCCCCCAGTGCCAAAAAAATTAAAAGAAAAAAACTTCCTAAATCAGGGTGCCTGTCTGTCTGTCTTGCTGTGTGCTGATGCCTATCTCAAGCAGGCTCATAGAGATACTTAATGAATAAATTTGTTTGCTTTTCTGACCAGAATTTATGGCGGATTTAAAAAGGAATGCAAGACACAGAGTGGGATAGTCTTGTGGTGTTTATTTAGTCAAACACTGAACTGGAAATAGGTTGAAAGACACAGTAGAAAACTCAAGATACCCAAAGTGATAGGAATAAGTTTACTTGCTAAAACCTGGAAGAGATTGGAATTGCCTCATCTATCAGAACATCCCATCAGCACATCAAAATCAACCTACAACTATAGAAATATCAGAAGGAAGTTGTGTGCTTATCACCTTAGGATAATTTCTTCAGAAGGGCCTGAAAAAGTAAAAGTGATAACTGAAAGATTGGTGTAATTTGAAACTTCTGTACTACAAAAATAACCCCCAAAACTGGAGTTTATTTTACTTGCAAAAATAGAAGAGTTGGCACTGAGAATAATAATGTGTATTAAAACTAACTCCTATAATCCCACTAAGCAAAGGAGAAATGAGCCAATAGAAAAACTGGGCTGAGATTTCAGTGAAAAGAAAGAAAACACATAGTTGGTAAGCATAGGAAAAAAAATATTCAGCCTTTCATAAATCAGTGAAATACAAATTAAAATGAAGAAAAATTTTTCTCTCAAAGATTGGCTGAAACTTCAAAGATTTATGGCACTCTAAGCATTGGTGGGAGTATATAAATTTATGTAGATACTTCAGCAAATCTATTGAAATTAAATGTACACTCTGACTCAGAAATTCCACTTCTCCACACCTATCCTACAGAAACACATGTGTGCACCAGGAAACTTGACAAATATTTTTATTGCAGCATGTGTTGAAATGGAAAAACTTGGAAACCAGCTTAGAACTGGATAAAAAATGTAGAATATATGATGCAGTACTATGCACAGTTTAAAACTAGAGTAGCTAGGTGCCATTGTGCATGTTTGTAACCCCAGCAACTCAGGAGGCTGAGGCAGGAGGATAGCAAATTTGAGGCCAGCCTCAGTAACTCAGTAAGACCCTGTCTCAAAATAGAATTTTAAAAAATAAATAAATAAATAAGGGACTGGGGATGTAGCTCAGAGATAGAGCATTCCTAGGTTCAATCCCCAGTACCACCGCCAAAAAAAAAAATAGAGTGTAGATTTCTAGGCACTGTTATGGGGCGCAACTTAAGAACAGACCTGTCACCACTGAGAAGTCCAAATTTGAGAGTCTGTATTAAGCTGACCAGCTGACTATCTCACACAATGCCCCAAAAAATAGCTATTGGGAGAACAGCCCCAACCACAAGGTTGTAGGGGTTCTTATAACAAAAATCACATTAATCATAAGTGTCTGTTGCTATGATTCAAAATCATAAACTAACATCATGAGATCATCAACAGAGGGAGAAGTGGGTCAAAAGGACCCTTACCTAGGTACAAACTAAAGAATGGTTGCTAACATCCACACAATCACTGTTTACATGGTACATTGTTTAGGAGCAATAGGAATCAAAAGAGAGCAATTTTTCTTTACATAGGAATTGTCATTTTGTATCCTTAAACACGTCGTCGCACTAAGTAACTGATGATGGGTACAGAGGTGGGGTGTTCCCATGGGAGAAGCTTATTTCCTACATAACATGGAGTCTCAGAGCAAAACGGAGTCTGTTTAGTCATTTCCCTTAGAGTCTGGCCTAGAACATTCTCATGGAGCCAGATCTGTCAGTCCATCACAGGCACAAACATGGTTTTATCCACCAGACATAGTACTGAGTAAAAAAAGCAATTCCAGAGACAGATAGAATGCGATAACTACCATTTAAAGATACACAATAGTTGGACGAGGAGTGCACGCGTGTAATCCTGTAAAAAGAAATGGAATTAAATGATTTACCATTCACCCAGGACTTCCCTGAGAGTGACCAGGCAGCCGGGGCCACACACAGGAACATGTTCAACCAGGAAAGAAATGTTGTTAAAGTTGTTCAGTGTGAACTTTGTGAAGTGTGAGTTGCAATGCTTCTGGGCCAGTCCCACCCACGGACAGAGGAGAGGAAGGGTGGGTGAGTCACCTGCTGAGCTGACTAGTCTGCGTGTGTTCAGCGTCCAGGAATCAGTTTACAGAGGTGGGAAGCAGAGCAGAGGAATAGGAAAGGGATACCAAGTTCAGTCTTTTAATTATGGAAAAGTTGGAAAGGGCAGGAAACAAAGGGAATGGGCATACATGCTGAAAGAAAAAGATGCAGCCTCAGGCCCATAGCTCTTGGTTGGCCTCCAAAGGGCAGTGGCTTCTGCAGATTAAGCCCTTCCTTTATATCTTATAGGAACTGACAGCAAATGTGGAATTTCAAGAAGGATGGGACCCAGGGCATTGGGAAGAGGGACAGGGTGGATACTCTCCCTCCGAAGGCTGATGTCTAGAACTCCTAAGAAGAAATAAGTACCGTCAGCTAGTTTCATCAGAAGGTTTACAATGTAAAATACTGGGCAAGGAGGGTATAAAGATCCAAAGAATCCAAGCATTGAGAACCTTTCCTGGCATTTAATAGCAATAATAAATGTTTCCTTGAAGTAGCAGCAGCAGTCGTAATGACAGTGATACGTGCTTTATAACAATACATGCTTTATGGCAAACTGAAATTCAGACTATTGCTTAGTTACTTTCAGTTTTAAATATGCCCATCCTTTCTCAGCTGGAAGAAACAGCAAAGAGAGAGAAAAATTTTTTGCAACTCATTAGATTGATAGAATGTATAGTGGTTTCCTCACCAGTGTTGAGTGGATGGCATGGACTCAGCCTGTTCCTGATATGAGGTGGGCAAACAGTGGAATAGCTTCCAGGTCAGAAGACTGAGGAAGCCAGGAAGGCCAGTGGGTCTTCGCCCCCGAGCCATCCACCTTTTAGGCCTAAACTGGTAACTACTCTCTCCATTCTTCATCATCCCATAAGACTCATTAAATAACTGATTAAACAGTTGATCCTGAGCGCTGGAGGACAGGGTCCAAATCTATGCAGGAAATTATCTTTTAAAAATATTATTATTGTGGTAAAAAACACACAATCATGTACCACATAATGATGGATTGCATATATGATAATGGCCCCATAATGACATCATAGTCATCTTAGTTCGTGTAAATACATTCCGTATTGTTCCCAATGACAACATTACTTACTGATGCAATGAAGCAGACGGTATCACCCTCATAAGCAATGTATAACTGAATAACATGAAATTTGCTCTTTTAACCATTTTAAGTGTACAATGCAGAGGCACTAAGGGCTTCTGCAGTATTGCACAACCATCACCATTATTTCCAAAACTTTTTCATTATTTGAATTTGTGGGCACTTTTTAACTCCCTTGACTTGTGAAATAATTCCATAATTGAATGTTAGAGCTAAAAAGAATTTGGAGATTATCTCTAATCCCTGCCTTTGTATGAATAAGGAAAGTGATGTTCATAAGTTTTACTCAAGGTTGCAAAGCTAGATGATGCTCGGTCACCAGGGAGCTTTCTACTTTGCACTCTATTCATTCTAACTACCAAATGAATTAGCCTAATGTAGACACCAGCATGTCAAATGCCTATCCGAACCTAAAAGTCCAAAGCAGACATTCAATTGGTAACTGGGTTAGTATGCCTAATAACCTGAAGGGATTAATATATCCCCCTATATAAAGAAACCAACTTTCACTTATTATTTTCACATAGATTGTCAGATCTTTAAAGAAAAGCAAAACATTCTTTTTTAAATCTGTGATTGAAATAGCTTACTATTAAACATGGGAGAGGCATGTTTGGAGGCTATGGTGTTTAATTTTATGAGTCAACTTAACTGAGCCACAGGGAGTCCAGATACTTGCCCAACATTTTTCTGTTTGTTATGGTTTAGATATATAATGTCCCCCCAAAGCTCATGTGTGAAGCAATGCAAGAATGTTTGGAGGTGAAAAGGTTTGATTATAAGAGTTGTAATCTAATCAGTAGATTAATCCAGTGATATGGATTAACTGAGTGGTAACTGTAGTCAGGGAGGGTGTGGCTAGAGGAAGTAGGTCACTGGAGAAATGACTGGGATTTATATTTGTTCCTGAGGTGCAGAGCTCTCTCTGCTTTCTGGCTGTCACGAACTAAGCTGCTTTCCTTTGCCAGGCCCTTCTGCCTTGATGCTCTGCCTCACCTCAGGCCCAGAGCTATGGAATCAGCCAACTATGGACTGACATCTTAAGCCAAAATAAACTTTTCCTTCTCTAAGTTGTTCACTTCAGGTCTTTTGGTCATGGTGAAGCAAAGCTAAAACAGCAATTGTGAGGATATTTTTGGATGAGCTTTACATTAAAATTGATAGACTAAATAAAGTAGATTGCCCTTCATAATGTGGGCAGGGCAGGCCTCATCTAATCAGTGTAAAGTGTGAAGAGAACAAAACAAAAAGGCTGGTTCTCCCCAGGGGAAGAGAGAATTCTTCCTGCCCACTAGCCTTCAAAGTGGGTAATTGGATTTTTCTTGTCTTCTGACTTGAACTAAAATGTAAACCCTGAGTCTTGAACCTTCTGGCCTTCAGACTGGAACTATACCATTTGCCCTCCAGGTTCTCAGATCTTCCAGCTTGGACTGTGTTGGGGGCTGTACCATGTTGACCACGCCAGGGCGGCACCTGATCACATCGGCAGTGAGGAGGTTAACTGACATAAGCACACTCAGGTGATTTATCATCCACACACACAATGTATGCGCATGTGTTCTCAAGCACTCCTAATTGTGCCTGCTTGGACATCTAGCATCTTGCTAATCTTTGCATAAGAGGCGTGGCCCTGCTCTCCGCCTCCTGGAGGTGATATAAGCGTAGGCGGAGCGAGACAGTGCAGCACAGCAGCTAGTAGAAAAAAACACAGCAGCAGCAAGCAGAAGAGGTGGCAAACAGAAAGAAGACACACAGCAGCAAGTAGAAAGAAGAACGCAGCAGCTAGTAGGGAAAAGCGGCGGCAGCTAGCAGAACAGAGAACTGAGACGCATCACTAAAGCACCTTAGGTAGACGTACCCTTAGTTCACAGGATGCAGGATGCACCAGTAAGAAGCAGCAGAAAACTAAGAAGACATAGATATCTCTGAAAGCAAAGTCTCTCTCTCTCTCTCTCTCTCTCTCTCTCTCTCTCTCTCTCTCTCTCTCTCTCACCTCTCAAAGCAAGTAAACCTCATTTCCTCTATCCTCTATAAACAAACAAGCAAGAAAGCAGTGCATTAAAGAGAAAGATAGGAATAGGTCCGTTTCCAGTCCACCACCCATAAGACCCATGCAAATTGTTGCTGCAAGCGGTGACAAATATCCACGGATTTTGTACCGCAAAGAGCCAGCGACAGGACTGGAGCTTTCCCATCAGCAATCCCGGGACAATGCCCGCTGCAGGTTTTGGGGGCTTGACTGACTGCTTCCATAATCAGGTAAGCCCAACCTTGTAATAAATATCTTTCTGTACACATATATGTGGTTCTGTTTCTCCGGAGAACTCTGACTAAGACAGTCCATGGTCAATATTCAGACCCCTGAAGCCCCAAGAAATTCAAGTGCACTGTGTAAGAATCACTAAAGATGTGTGAATTCTCAGCAACCATCAAAGTACCTGGCATGTAATAGACAAGGGATAGACGGTTATTGCATAAGCAAATTAACATATAATGAATTAACTCCATCTCATATTTTGACAGGCTAGAACATTGGAGGTATTCAAGAAAAGCCTATAGAAAAAACTTATATGCTTAGGGGGAAGTTGGGCAGTTGACCTATGAGTCATTTATTTACTTATCCATTCATTGATTTATTAATTCACTGACATGTTAATCATATACTCTATACCAAGCACTCAATTAGATATTGGATATATAAAAAACAAGAATATAAGCCAGACATGATGGCACAGAACTGTCATCCCAGCAACTTGGAAGGCTGAGAGGATTGCAAGTTCAAAGCCAGCCTTGGCAACTTAGTAAGACCCTGTCTCAAAATTAAAATATAAAAGGAGGAGTCTGAGGGTGTACCTCAGTGGTAGAGTGCCCCTGGGCTCAATTCCCAGTACCAACAATATCAAAAAATCCACAATATAAAAAAAAAATGAAAAAAATAACAAGAGTATGCTGTCCATGACTCTCAGGAATTCATAGAAACAATTATGAAACATGTTTTATAACTGTTACCAGAAAGATTGTGCCCAGAAACATTTGTGCCCCATGCACCCATGCAATTGTGATAGAAATGTACAGGTAGCAATGTGTTCCTCTCAGAAAAAGTGGAAGAACGAGGTGGGGGAGTCGGTAAACAGCAGTTTACAGTGACAGGCTGCCAATGGAGGTGACTGGGTAGATGGTGAGGATTACTCCAAAGTTCTATCTTCCTCTTGTCTATATTGGTAATGCTGCTCATGAACCAAAATAAACCTAGTTGCTCAATTAAGCTCTTACTACATAGCCTTGAGAACACATGTTTCTAAAACCTTATGTTTTGTCTCCTTTTTAATAACCCAAAGTAATAATGACAGAAGTACATTGTGATTTATTTATAAGGATGTTTACCATCATATTATCTCATTTCCAAAAAGTAAACCTCAGAAAGAAAAAAAAAATCATGGAGAATTGATGAAAGAAAATATTGTGCAGTGGAATACCCTACAGACATTTAAAATAGTTTTTAATGAAAATATACTTGCATGGATTAATGTTCAAAATGTAAACTTTGAACAGAATAAAAAAATGTTTAATGTCAGAGCTAAAACTATAGAGAGAAAATAGTTCACATAGGCAAAAGAGTGGAATGCTTATGTAAATGTTAACAGTGGATATTTTAATGCTGTGTTACAGATATTTAAATTTTTCTCTACATTTCTTCACTTTCAAAACTTTAACTGATTATTAACTTTCTTAGTTAAAAAAAAAAAAAAGGCTATTTTGCAATATTATTTTGGACACATTTGGATTATCCAGACAAACAACTTATCTGTAAAGTGTCCCCAAACTGCCACCCTAAATCTACAAGCCAAAAAAGTAATTCCTTGGTCCCATGAGTGTACAAAATGCTCCCCACTTGGTTATAGCCAATTGGTCCATAGGTCACATCCAAACTTGGCCAATCAGATTATATTTCCTGGAAATTTGGAGATTAAAATATTCCCAAATCAAGTATCCGTTTGAATGGAAGAGAGGTAAATGCAAGAGTGGCAGGGTGAGTGTTTTCCTGCCTTAGGGACTAAAGGGAACAGAGTATTGCCAATGTGCAGAGAGAAAAGGGGAAGGGAAAACACAAAGATCATACCGAATTCCTATGGCATATGTGACCTACCTTCTCAGGCCCAGAAGCTCTACCCTTAAATTTTGGGATATCTCTATGCCCTATAAGAAATTTCCTCCTCCTCCTCCTCCTCCTCCTCCTCCTCCTCCTCCTCCTCCTTTTTTCTTAATCTGAATCAACTTAGCTTTTGCTGTTTGAAGCCAGCAGGTCTATTAATACAAGTGTCTTTGGGAGCATAAGGACAGAAGCCTATCACTAAGAGAGCTTCAAATTGATCCTAATCTGGGAGGACAAGGACTGCATGTCCCCATGCAATTCTTCATCATTTAGCCCAACTCTGAGCATATGGCTAGTTCCTATAAAAGCTTATTGACTGGGCTGGGGTTGTAGCTCAGTTGGTAGAGCGCTTGCCTAGCACACGTGAGGCACTGAGTTTGATCCTCAGTGCCACATAAAAATAAATAATAAAGGTATTGTGTCCATCTACTAGAAAAATAGAAAATAAAAAGCCAGCCTAGAAGAATGAAAGACTTGCTATGCCTGTTCTCTCACTTGCCTGGTATTCCTATTTAATAATGAGAAGGAATGGATCAGTGCTATGAAAAGGACATTTCTGAGTCCCTCTCCATTTCCTCTCTCAGGAGAAGTACTAATAAAGGTGGCCTGGGAAATGTCATGTTTTGTTAAATTCTGTGATCTCATTGGCACTCAAATTCACTTGTAATTAAAGGTTAACTGAGACTGAAAACCTCTCCTTAATCACTTAGGAGCAAAGAGCTATGTTGGAAAAAGTGACATATAAATGTAACTAAATAACACTTTCTACAATGTAGCATTCCTTTGTTTAGGCATTTGAGAGACATAATGTGTGCAACTTGCTGCCAGGTCATTCTCTATTTTAAATGTCATGGTGAGTTAGAGAGAGAAAGTGCAGTGTCACTTCAATTGAGTCTTTTCTCCCAAGGCAATGGAACAAAGTATGAATGGTATATAAATAGGGTCACTTGTGAAAGTTCTGGGTGTTTTGAAAGTGATGAAATCAGGTCAAATTTCTGAAGTTTCCAACAACTCCAGAATCTCACTTTGGAAACGGGAACATATGTTTCAGAGTTGAGAAACCACTTGCATTAACAGCATTACTGAATGTGGTATCGGTATGAAGTCTTTAAGAAGTTGTCTGGCCTACTAAATATAAATAGGAGTTTTAAAAGGTTGTGGAAATTGTGTGATGAACTACCTTCAAGTTGCAATCACAGGCCTCAATTGATGGATTCTATTGCTAATTTAAATCTCTTCTAGTAGGGAGGGAGAGAGTCTTCCCTCTTGGGAAGGGAGAGTTGGAGTAAAGAGGATAGATGTGATCAATACATGCTTATGCATGTACAGAAATGTCAGTAAATCCCACTAATCTATCCATTAATATAATAATTATAATTAGGGCTGGGGTTGTGGTTCAGTGGTAGAGTGCTTGCCTAGCATGTGTGAGGCACTGGGTTTGAGTCTCAGCACTGCATTTAAGTAAATAAAAGGTCCATTGACAACTAAAAAAAAAATTTTTTTAAAGTCAACTTTAAAATAAATAATTATTATAATTAAAAATTAAAACAAAATTAAGCACTTCCACCACACCTGTGGCTTTTGAAATTGGTAGGACCCATATCAAGAAAACAGAAACACAGCGAATCATAGCCATCCATGTATTTAAAATGCACAACTCTGAATCTTTGTGAAATAGACTTGTAATTTTTGCTCAAACAGAGCATTACATGTTGAGGGTTAATACTTGTGTCACATTTCTCTCTAGAATCATGAAAATATTCAATTAGCTTTCTTCACAAACCCAGTGCCGGGCTAAGCTCTGGGGATAAAGTGATTAATAAAAAGGACAAACTCTGCGGTTATCTGGCCTCTCTGATAAGTGACCTTCAAGTTGGGATCTGGAGGATGCCTAATGTCGTACAAATGAGGAAAGAGAGGGTGTTCTGGCCCAGGCAAGAGTATATTAGGAGCTCTACATGAAGGAGAGTTTCTTGAGTTATGACTTAACTATGTTCCTGTGTTATGCATGTTTTTATTTTCCGTTTTATGATGTTTTGACATCTTAGGGACTCTCCCAAGGTTAGCTAATTCCTCCTGTAAACATGCCCTTGACAAGCAAACCAACCAGTCCTGAATCTGTACCCTTACTCACCCTCTTTAATCAAGCTCCTGAAGTCCAGGACACTATCCCTCTTGCCTAAATCATCTCAGGGCTAGGTACAGAACAAATAGGGAGCACCCGCACATCCCAGAGACCATCAAAATATTCAAATTTGCTAACCTACTTCCGCTCACCCTGCCTGCCTTGCCTTTTCTGCTGAATCCACAAAAAGGTCTCCTCCAGGGCTTTCCTCTCACTCCTGCCTTCGGACCCACCCCGGTGCTGCCCCTTGTGGCCGCACATGGCATGGCATGGCATGCACCCTTCTCGGGAACTGAATAGGAAACTACCTTCTCAACATTCTCCTAATGGGGTGGCCTCACCATGTCTGAATTAAAACAAATTCTCTAACACATTTTAAAGCAGTCCCTCACTCAACATGTGTTATAGAACAATCAAAATTGAAAAAATATTGTCAGGATAAATGCTGACAAGAGAAGTATTAGTAAACAGTCTACTAAAAAGATTTCTAATACAAACTGAAAGAAGGTTCTCAGAGAAATGCCAGACATAATAGAGAGAGTGGCACTCCTTCACTGGTTGAGCTTGCTGTGTGTAAGGCACTGTACAGTACTCGGATACAACAGTGATTGAAATGAAGATCCCACTCCTTGCTGAGCTTATATTCTAGTGGGGAAGAGAGAAAATAAATGGGGAAAAATATCCATGAGGTATATGGATCAACACGATGAGTGTTAAGGTGGTCAGGGAGGGCCTCGCTGAGAAGGTGGGATTTGATCAAGACCTGCCAGAGGTGAAGGACATTTGGTTGATTGAGGAAAGGGCTTCCTAGGCTGGAATACAGCTAACGAAAGGCCCTAAGAGGGGATCATCTGTGGCTAGTCAAGAAACACTGGAACAGTGTGGTGGGACCCACATGAATGAAATGGAGACGGCTGCCCAGACTAGAAGAGTGACAGGCAAGGTTAGTGATGTAGGACGTAGAGGTGGGGGAGGGGCAGTCTGTGTCCAGCCTTGTGGTTCAATGTAAGGACTTTGACTTTTACTCAGAGAGAAGTGGAGAACTCCTGCGGGGTCGGGGGTGGGGGTTCCCAGAGGAGTGACCCAGTCTCAGGTTTTTAAAGCATGATTCTGCATCCTTTATTGATAATGTAAAATAGAGTACAAGATTGGACAAGGGAAGCCCTTTGGGACAGTTGCTGTAATAATCCAGGCGTTGGCACTAGAATGGCAGTCACGACGTGGGCGAGAAGTGTTCAGAGTTTGGAAACATTTTGAAGATGGGGTCAACAGAATTTTCCTGTCAAATTGAACGCACAAGATAAACCAGAAGAACCCTGATTCACGTCCAGGTTGGAGTTGCCTTTGGCCAAGGTGAAAAAGGCTGAAGAAGAAACAATGGGGTGCAGAAGTTGGAGAGGAGAGAGAGGTCCGGGTGTGGTAATAGGCACGTGGGAGCTTTTGGCATGTGGATGTCTAAAGTGACTGGAAATGGGGAAGAGAACAGCACCTCTGCCGGACACCCTTCCCCGCGCCCAGCAGCGTCCACTGTCCACTGTCCTTACCTATGGAACGCACCCCGGCTCCTCCATTGGCGCTCCTGGCTCCCTGTGTCCTGCTTTGCTTTTCCTTGTGAGTTGGTATCTTGCTATGAGCCCAGGTCGCCTTGAGCTCCTGGGTTCAGACAGTCCTCCGCCTCAGCCCCCCAAGTAGCTGGGACTACAGATGTGTGGCACTGCTCCAGCTAAGCTCTCTCTTTTTTTTTTAAATCCAAGTTCTTATCATCTTCTGATATATCGCCTAAGTTATTTATAATTTTTCCATTTGCAGCTATTGAAATGAAAGTTCCTTGAGGACAGAGATCATTTTAATTTTTGTTCATTGATGTATCCTCAGTACCTAGAACAGTGTCAGCGTTACAATAAATTTTTCCTGTTGAATACCCCATTATAATAGAGTTCATTTTATACAGGCCCCTTAGTGACCCATCAATTAGATGCCAACACTTATTCTTCTGGTACAGTAGGAAAGAGAGAACCATCCTCAAATAAATTAGGGTACTAATCACAGCTAAGATTAATGAGTGCTCACTCTATGCCACAGTTAAGTAGATAACTTAATTCTCACAAAACCCCTATGGGATGGGTGTTACTGTCCTCATTACACATGAGGAAGCTGAGGCACAGAGAGGTTCAAGATAGTATCCAGTGTCACACAGCTTCTGAGAGTCAGAGTTCATATTAGAACATATTAGAACACGGAAAATTTGGAACCAGAGTCAGTATGTAGTCTTCGCCCCTACTCTTTATGCCTCTGAGAAGCACATGCATTCAGGAAATAGAGCCACTCTGTGAGTCTTGGTGCCAAACATATCATGACCAGGATTTGCTGAAGGTGCAAATAGCCTCTTGGCATCATCCCCAGCATATTAAAAGATTATTCAGAATTATTTTCCATTCATGGAGTTTTTAAGGGTCAAGTTAGTAAAGATTTATTTTGATATTTTGACATGTGTTTTCTTACTAGTAGGGGGAGATAACTGTTTTCCTCAGCATTCAGCTATTATTCATATATTTCCTTCAATAAATTATTTTCCCAAATCAAATTTTTGCTTTGATTTAGTGATATTTACACCAATGGGGAAATTTTTAAGGGGAACTCTCTTCAATTTAGTATTATTATTGTTAATAATAATACTAAATTTAATAAATATCATGTAACAACTTACTGGATATATCTTGGAAGTACTTTTTGGCTGTGAGAGGAAAGGGGTATACTGTGCCTGGCAAAACATATTTCTGCAAGCTGGAAATTGGTCTTTCCAGTACCATTTGGATATTTTTATTGCTACACTAGTGAGATTTTATATAGTCCTTTCCTTCTGTGTTCATCTTCTACAATGATTAAAAATTTAAATAAGTTTGCCAGCAGGCCTATTTGGCAGCTGTTGTTCCTATTAAGTGAAGTGCATCTTTAGAGGATTCCATTCACTGCTAAGTGGAAATAATTTTAAAGAAAAATAACCTAAATTCCGGGAGAGGTGAGGATTTTACACATGATTCAAGCGAAAGCTAAGATGCAATGGATTCACTCTGAATACATATTATTGTGACGTGCAAGAACCTCAAGTCTAATTATAACTTTGTGATTCAAACTTCTTTAGCTGCAGTGAGTCCAACTGAGATAGCAGTTGTCCCTTTCCTTGTGTCTCCCAAAATTCTGAATTCACCAAGGGCAAGGTCAAAGTGAAAAATTCCATTACCTCAATACTTATTCCACATGAAACTTCTGTAATGTGATAGAGCTAGGTTATTGTTCGACAATTTTGAAGACAGGTAAATGGGATTACATGGCTTCTTTATAATATGTTGTCATCTTTATCAGAAAAATAAAAAGTATTGCTGCTTCTTCAGGGGGGCACCGTAAGGAACACAGGAATTGCCTAAATAGTGCTCCTTTATGTGAGCTCCTAAAATACAAGTACCATACCATTTCTACTTGGAAAAAATTATCAAATTCTTGTCATATGAAGCTAGGGTTTTCATTTGTCACTTATATTTATGGTATTATATAAGGAAAATAGTCATTCCTTAAACCCTGGATTTAGCTACCCAGCTGGGTTGGTTAATTACAAATCACCTAGAGGGATTTTTAAAACTGAAGAGTCCAGCTGAGTGTAGTATGGTTCATGCCTGTAATCCCAGAGACTGAGGAGGCTGAGGCAGGAGGATCATAGTTCAGGACCAGCCTCAGCACCTAAGGAAGGCCTTAAGCAACTTAGCAGACCCTGTCTCAAAATTTAAAAAATAAATAATTGAGGGCTGGGGAGATAGCTCAGTCGGTAGAGTGCTTGCCTTGCAAGCACAAGGCCCTGTGTTCAATCCCCAGCACTGCAAAAATAAATAAATAAATAAATAAATAAATAAATAAATAAATATGGCTGGGGATATGGTTCAGTGGTTCAGCAACCCTTGGTTTTATCTCCAGTGCCAATTTTTTTTTTTTTTTAATTTAAGTGCAGAATCCTGGGGCCCAATCTCAAATATTCTGATTCCATAGGCTAGGTTCTAAGAATTAGGATTCCTAAGAGTTTGCCCAACTGGTTTGGATGTGTGACCATGAACATATGGTTTTCTTATAGATGCCTAGTCCTTAGTCACTGCTAACACTGTAAGCAATATAAGAAGTTTCTTACCTAGCGTTATACTCTCTTCTGTGTCTAGCACATAAAAATTCATTGGGAGAGAAGAATGGAGGAACTTTAGAGGGAAATGAGAGGGAGGAGGGGGCGGGGTATGAAAGATGGTGGAATGAGATAGACATCATTACCCTATGTACATGTATGATTACAAGACTGGTGTGAATCTACATCATGCACAATCATAGAAACGAAAAGTTGTACCCCATTTGTGTACAATGAATCAAAAAGCAGTATGTAAAAATAAAAACAAATAAATAATATTAAAAATTCATTGAGTTCATTTGCATTGAATTGCTTTGACAGTGGAAAGTTGCACCTGGAAGTGAAGATGTAGTCATGGGAAAACTTTATCCCCTCTGCAAATAAATTGGCCTCTGGCAGAAAGCAATCTCTTAGGTAGATGGGGTAGTTATTCCCCCCTGATCAACCATGTGTGGAAGAGTGTGGACCTGAGAGTCAGACAGACCTGGGTACAGACATTGTCTCTGCCAATGACTACCTGTGTACTTCACCTCTTTCACCCTGTTTTCTCACCTGTAAGTCAATAGGATATCAACCTTATAAGATAACCAAAATGATTAAGTGAGGAAATATATATTAGAAGATGCTATATAGAAGATGCTATATAGAAGATGCTAGAAATATGTCAGTTGTCTACATTATCTCCATTCTTCTGTGTGGAGCTGAAAATCATGGGCTCTAGGATAAGAGTAGTGAGAGACCAGATTCTGAACCACGAATACCCTACCAAATTAATGGAGTAACTGCCTTCTGGACAGTGCTATTAACCGTGGTAAAGGAGCAAGATGATTAATTGTGCACCATCTCTTAAGGTCTGCATCCAGAAAGCATGCTTTTGTTCTCATCTCATTGACTCAAGCAAGTCACAGATCCAAACCCATCTCAAGCAAGCAGGGCTTTGGTCAACAGCACTGATGACTCCTTGCTTATCCAATCATAGAAGGACTGGAGGAGAGAACTCTAGGTTGAACTTCCACAAGTGACTCTTGAAACAACACTGCCCAACCAAATGTCAAGGATGCTGCTGCTCTGTGGAGATTGGGAAGCTGCAGTCACTGAAGGAACTCTTACTGATTCCAGGCCCACGCTGCCCTGGTTTGTTGTTTTGAAAACAATTTCTTCCGTAGGCTTTCAAGGCCTATCATAAGCCTCCAAATATGCTTGGAGTTAAGGGTCAGGTACTGGACCTCGGCTACCATTGCCACAGAAAAATCAATGGCTTCCAGAGAGCATTGGCAGCCACACATTTTCCATCTCACAACAGTCACCTCCATCTTCCAAGTCTTACTCAGCTCTACGTCCTTGATGGGAGTGAGATCGTAAACAGAAAATGAGCAGTAAGAAAGTCTGAAACATGTGGTCTAGAGCTTTTCAGCCTTGTTTACTCAGTAGGGCTGGACAATGGGGTTGGATTGGAGCTGAGCAAGACTTTTGATGTTATTTGCACAATATTTATTCTTTCATGTCTTTCTCTGTCCATCTTTTCATTTGTTCTTTTCATCGGATACTAAAAGAATTCTTTCTAAGCTGGGTGTGGTGGTGCATCCCTGTAATCCCAGTGGCTCTGGAGGCTGAGTCAGGAGGATCTGAATTCAAAACCTGCTTCAGCAACTTAATGAGGCCCTAAGCAACTCAACAAAACCCTGTCTCTAAGTAAAATGCAAAAAAGAATTGGGGATGTGGCTCAGTGGTTACCCCTGGGTTCAATCCCCAATAAACTCCACCCCCCCAAAGCCCTTTCTATTCCTAGGCATGGTGCTAGATGACCTGGAGGAAGAAGTGAGGAAAAGAGGTAGAAATAATGATCTTGTTGTAAATTTATGATCCACGGACATTTCCTGATCAAATTTAGAAATCCATGTAGCTAGAGTTGGAAACAAATTTGAAATGGAAGTGTGTTAGAAACACATCTTTTTTACACATACCACAGGAAGTTGGTTTTAAAAAGAAATCATCCAAAATTAAATAATTTAAAATGTGTAGAAATCCAAAGATTTACATATCCGGAAGGGAGAAAGGGTTGTTGCAGCAGAATACTTGAGTAGGAGTCGGAAGACACAAAGCATTTAGCACACTGGTTCCTTATACATGAATGCTAATTGTTATCTTCAGAGTTTTCTTCCTTTAAGCAGTGAAATGAATAAAAATTTAATGAGCCATGTAAATAGCACCAGAGAGCAAGTTATAAGCCTTTTGTGCACCACTGAGAGAACACAAAGATGTTTAGAAAATTTTAGAGCCCTGTGAACATTTTATTTATTTATTTATTTATTTATTTATTTATTTATTTATTTATTTATTTATTTATGGTGCTGGGAATCGAACCCAGGGCTTTACGCATGCTAGGCAAGCACTCTGTCACTGAGTTGCATCCCAACCCAAAACACCCGTTCTGTTCAATGGAAAAGCACAGCTGTCCAAATACATTATTACTCACGCAGAGACAGTATTCCAATTCTTCTTCTTCTCATCCCCCTTACCCCACCCACACACATCAATACCAGCTTCCACTGCCTACTAGCATCTCTGCAGTGAATTTGAACAGCAGTTATGTGGGTTTGTTTTCCTTTGCAGATGCAAAAAAATTACTGATTGAAAACCATTCTGTCACCCATTTATTCTCTCATTCTCAACTACTTCCCTTTTTATTGGCGCTTAAAAATGGTCAAGTCTTTCATTTAAAAAGTAAACTTTCTTCTTACCCCCAACCCTGCCCCGACCATCTTCCTGGCCCTCTCCTCCCTTCATATCCGCACTGCCTGACCTACGTTCACCATGAGGCTGTCCTGACCCCTTGCCAAGCCCTCACCCTCAGCTCCCTGTTGGGTAACTCGCTTCCACTCTCCTTCTACTAAAATCATCCTTGGCAGGGACACCAACTTTTCCCTAAAGTCAATGAACACTTTTCTGTCCTTATTTTTCTTGGCCTTCAACAGATTTAAAACTGTTGGCATGCTTCTTGCTTTTAAAACCACTCTCCTTGGCTCCCAAGACCACATATTCTCTTGATTTTCTTCCTACCTCTTGGTAGTTCATCCAAGTCCACTTAGAGATGTAATAAAATGCTAAATGGGGATTTTTCTGATGTTTCAAATTTAAACTGAAAGTAAATAAGTAACCCCATATTTGAAAGTGAAGTACGACTCACTAGGAGTGGACAGATCTCACCCTGCATCCCCTAGCTTAGCTAAGGATTCACTAGAGGATGTCTTGAAAGAAAGTTGCTGGCCAAGTACAGAGGGCTGTGGCATATTTTTCTCTTTACTTGGAGGAGGTAAGATTTGTGCTTCCTCACTTCAGGCCAAGTAACAACAATCTCCAAATTTCAGCAGCTCAACACATAAATTGCCTACTGGGCATTAATATGTGGCTAGCTCATGGAACCCATGCCAAATGGATTCATGATCATCACCTTACACCCGACTAACCCTGTTTATCCTCAGGGTTGCTTTTTCCTTTCATTTCTCAAGGTGGAAATATTGATGTTTGTACCACCTGGCTCCTAAAGTTCTATCACCAAGTCTTATCTACCTTGCCTTCTAAGTATGTCTCAGATCTATTCATTTCTCTCCATTCTCATTGTGGCTACATAGGTCTGAGTCATCTTCACCTCTTTTTGAAGAACTCCAGTGGTCTCTAATCAAACTCTCTGTTGCTAGCCTCACTGAATTCCAATCTATTCATTGCAACTATAAGTGATTCTTATAAAATGAGCCATTTATTCAACAAATACACTTTGCATGGCTACCGTGTGCCAGGACCTGTGCTAAGCTCTGGGGATAGGAACAGAGCACAAAATGACAGGGTCCTTGTCTTCATGGAGTTTATTTTACATTTTAATGAGAATAAGACAAATATTAAAGGATCCATAAGAGGGACTAACAAAGGATTTGGAAAGCTGTAATTATGTAGTAAAGTATACTTAGAGCTTTTCTGTGTGCTATGTGTATGTCTGTGCTATGGAAACAAAATGTACTAATTTGGTGGGTTTAGGAGATGTGGTTTTTTTTTTTTTTTTTTTTTTTGGCAGTGCTGGGAATAGAACCCAGGGCCTTGTGCTTGAAAGGCAAGCACTCTACAAACTAAGCTGTCTCCCCGCCCAGGAGATGTGTTTTACCAAAAAAGAATGACTGATGGACTGGAGTTGTAGCTCCTGGTAGATTGCCTACTAAACATGCCCTGGGTTCAATCTCTAACATAGGAAAAAAAAAAAAAAAAGACATAGACAAGATAGAGTATGACTTGTTTACATTTTACAGCCCCACAATTGAGATAACTAAGAATTTGGGAATCTGACAACATGGATTGAGAGGTTCTGCCGAGGCTCAGCTGTTCAGGCAACATTCCCAGTTGCCTGTCACAGGCCTCACATCCCCCTCCCCATATTAATGATGACATAGTGAAAAGAGCCACATGCAAAAACTATAATAAGAATGGAAAAAATCTCCAGAACTTTCTAAGGAATGAAGACTTGTTATTTTTCCCACAGATTTGATCATAAACAGTGTAAACAGCTGAAGGTGGTTTTTCACATACTACTTTGGCAGCATCATTTCCTGGGAGAAATCTTGAATTAGGAGAGAGGAAAGTTTACTTTCCTGATGGCTTTTTAAAATTAGCTGAGGTTGCATTTTGATATCTTAATGCTCGATTGCTCTCCTGCCTTTGCCAACTCAAGAAGAGTTAAGCTTACCCAAAGTGTATAAGGAAGATATGAGGTTGCATTAGTCATAATCAGGCTAGGTTTGCTGTGGTTACCAACAATCTCCAAATTTCAGCAGCTCGATACATGAAAGATTATTTCTTTTTGCTTTCTTTCTTTCTTTCTTTCTTTTTTTTTTTTTTTTTTTTTTTTTTTTTTTTTTTTTTTTTTGCTATTTGTTGATGGACCTTTATTTAAATTATTTATTTTTATGTGGTGCTGAGGCTCAAACCCAGTGCCTCAAACATGCTACGCAAGCCCTCCACCACTGAGCTACAACCCCAGCCTGAAAGGTTATTTCTTACACCCAAGTCATGGTAAGTTAACAGAGAGGTGCTTGGATCCATGAAGTCATTCAGGGGCCCAGGTGCCAGAGGTCCCATCTTCTGAAGTGTTGCTGGCCACTTTGTCACAAGAAGAAACAGTGGAGAATAAGAGCACTTTTCAGTGCCTCAGCCAGAAAGTGACATATCACTTCTACTCATTCTTTATTAGCTAGCTACATGGTCTAGGTTAATTAAGGAGTGTAGCCTTCCTTATGCACAGGAAGAAAAGGTGAACTGGGTATCGGGGAGCTTCAGTAATATCTGCCACCTAAGTCACTTGCGCAGAGAGCCCTTCTTGACCAACACCGCTCAATTTCCAGCCTAGGTAAGTGTTGCTTTGACATGCTTCCCCAGTCCCTTTCTAGCCTCTTTCCTGACAGTTAGCACACGTCATATAATGGGCTGTTAATGATTGTCTTGCCTTGTTGGATTTCCTGATGCATGGAGCACTCTTGCCTCTCTACTATTTCTAACTTCAACTTCCCTGAGATTTCAGCTCAGACTAATTCCAATAGTCATGGATAAAAATATAGTGTGAACCCCTGATGGCCATAGTTTTTCTTCTTACAAAATTGTTCTGTAGAGGAGCTATGGTGCAAAGTCTTAGGGGAAGACAAAGCAAGAGCCTGATTCAGCTTGTTATTGTCAAAAACTAAAGGTTTTTGGGAAATACTTAGATAAGTGTCAAAAATGAGAGTCTAGCCCAGAGAGAGTAGTCACTGGATAAAAGGTGACAAACTTGGCAGTAAGATGATCACAGTAGGGGCAAGGGATGTGACTCAGTGGTAGAGAGCTTGCCTGGCATGCATGAGGCCCTGGGTTCAATATCCAGTACCACATACACACACACCAAAAAAATTGACCACAATAACTGGAAGATATTGAGTCCATGGTGATTTTCTAAAGATAAAGGCTTTAAAATAATTGTTAAATGATGGCTTAAGACTAATATATATTGAATGAATTAATGAGTTATATTTGGATACAAAGAGGGTCATTTACATGAAAATATTTATGATTGGAAGTAAACAGTTGCAACTTAGGAAATAATGTTTGCTCATTGTGAAAAAATAAGAACTTTTAGGTTCTATATCTCTATCAAATTTATAAAAAAGGGATTTGAGCTACAACAGAGGGATTTATATCTTCAAGGAAGAAATCACTGACTGCCCCCCTCATCATTAATCTCTAGAGTGAGTTTATCCACCTTTTCCAGGGGAACTTTTTGTCCTATCTGGCTTGTTTATGCACATTTCTGCCTGAAGGCAGGAGAACACAGCAGCACTGATTTCCTCAAACTCCTTCAGCATATGATTCTCTAAGGTAATAATTATGAAACAATTATACTGTGTTAGAATCAATGCAGGGAAAACTTAGGGGAGTTTCGTGAATGGTACTTTACCAGTGAAACATTTATGATGGCATTAAATGTGTATTTGCATCAAAGATATAGTTTCCTGTAATTATAGGCACCTAGGAAGCTTTCAACAGCATATATGGAATTCGTGCTAACCCAGTTTCCTGAGGTTTTCTTTGTTGTGTCCTATCTTGGAATCTTTTTCCTATGTTAGAAATAACTTCACCAGCTGAAAAGTATATTAAGAGAAAGATCTGTGCTTATGTGAAAACCATTCTGGAACAGTCCAGCTTCAAAGTTTGAGTTTCTCTTATTGGGTGAATAAAAGCAAAACGCTGCCTGTAAATGGACAACTGAGTGCAAAAGCAGAAGGAATGGAATATTACAACCAAAAAATAAGTGGAAAAGCTGACAAGAGAACTGGATACCACAAAATGGAGGTATGTAAAATTAGCAGAAAACAAAGACAGTTGTGGAAACACTCCTTTTGAGTGGGTTTCTCAAAATGCTAACGATTCCATAAGAAACTCATGTCTTAATTAGAGAATCCTAGGAATTCAGATCCACCAATAATATATTCAGGAAGGTGCAGGAAGGATGAACTTGGAAACCCATACCTAAATTGGCTCAGAGGGGATGTGCAAATGTAGAATCTATGAAGGGAAGTTTGAAAAAAACTTGCCTGCTAAGTGAGACTAGATAATTTATGCATTGATGATGTGAAGCACCTGCTAGGTTGGCTTCAAAAGCAAAAATTGTCCAAGGACTCTAATCCATTACTAATCAATGATACGATTGTTGTCAAGACTGAGCTAATTGGATATGAACTTTAAAAGTGTGCTGTAATGCCAGATTTCAGTATAGATTCACAGTCTGGAAATGTGTCAGAGGCTGAGGACTAAAAGAAAAGATAGAAGGAGACTATGTAAAATGACAAAAGAATAAAAAAGAAGAATGAACAGATATCAAAGTTTCCTAAGAACTCTATCAAAATTTTTAAAACAGTTTGTCTTGGTGCAGAACCTCCAAGAAGCAAGAGGCCAAGAAAAATGAGGCAGGTGGAAACTTTATGGAGGAGAATTCCTGGGAAGGATAAAGTGGAGAGGGAGCAGGAATAGGAAGGGACATCAATACAGGTCTGACCCCTGGGAAAAGAGAAGGAAAGGAAGGAGGACCCTGTGCAAGAAGACCTAGACTGCAGCACAGGCAGACCAAAGGCAAATGCCCAGCATGGAATGTCCACTACAACGGCCATGTACCAGGGAGAAATGACCCAGCTTTAGAACCCTCACTGTGGGGGCTGGGGAGATAGCTCAGTT
This sequence comes from Sciurus vulgaris, assembly GCF_902686455.1. Classification (NCBI taxonomy): domain Eukaryota; kingdom Metazoa; phylum Chordata; class Mammalia; order Rodentia; family Sciuridae; genus Sciurus; species Sciurus vulgaris. The sequence goes on from NC_136461.1 coordinate 53,241,316, forward strand.
GGTAGAGTGCTCGCCTCGCAAGCACAAGGCCCTGGATTCAATCCCCAGCCCACAAAAAAAAAAAAAAAAAAAAAAAAAAAAAAAGAACCCTCACTGTTCTCAGCCATTGATGGGGAGCAGCCTGGGGGCAGTCTGGCTACAGCACTAACACTATTCCAGGTCAGAAAATGCAGTAGCTGGGCATGGTTAACCAGCAGTCCTTTGGAAGGGAGATCTGAGTGTCATGGCCACCATGGTCCACCCTTTGCGTCACACAGGAACATTCCCCTATGCGTGTTCAGGAGGCAGCACCTCCATGGTTCCTGTGAGCCTCTCCTCCTGAGAGGAAACCAAAGACAGAGGTGATCAACTACACCTCTGATGGAGGATCAACTACATCCCAAGATGCTGCAGCTGATCTCTGAACTGTAGCTGCTATTCAGTGTCTCCCTCCTCCACGGTCCTTTTACATTCCTCTCACTCAGCTACTGCCTTGGTTGTTCCTGGTGACTTAGTGGTGGTACAACCCACGCCTTCGATTCTGAGGGATCTGATTCCTTGGTACTCATATCCTCTCAGGCCAGCATGCACATTCACATGTCTGTTCATGGTTATCATTGGGCCATGGAGTACCAAGAGGTACCCAAGAGGATCACATTGTAGAAATATAGCCCTACTTTCTCCTGCTTTGTGGGTCAGTTACTATGGCTAATGTGGTGACTTCTCTTTTTTTCAACAGGTTGATGGATACAAGGAGCCCAAACACATAGACAGTAGCCATAGTTTATAATTAAATGAGAACTTTGTCATCCTCTGGCTTGAATATGCTCCTTTAGGAGTAAAACCTCACTCCCTCTGACCTCAGAATTATGGGGACAGGAAACAAAAAGTTCTCCAGTTAGTCATTGGGAGTAATGGCAGTGAGCCACAGCTGCTATACCCTTGGGTTCCTATACTGATGTCTTCTTTCATCTAGAAACTCAATAACAGGTAGAAGTCTCTGCATGTACTGTACCCTGTTCAGCTGTGCTTCAATAAATCATCTAATATTTATCAAGCTGGTTACCTCAGGGTGGTGAGAGACCAGAGAATTCCATGGCCTAGAGGCCTCTCTTGTGCCTCCTTCTCTTTAAAGTGGGTTCCCTGGTCAGATGACAGGTCGTATGGGATTCCGTGCCTGTGAATCAGGCTTTCTGAAAGACCTCCCATTGTAATGCTAGCTAAGGCTCTTTAGGTAGAAAAGGCAAACCCACCCCTAGAACAAATATCTATTCCTATAAGAATAAACCATTGGCCCTTCCAGGACAGAAGATCTCAATAGCACCAAATGGCATTTTGTCTCCTTGAGGAATAGTGCCCATCCAGGTCTCCATGTTGGTCTCTTCATGTTGGATGTTCTGAGACAGAAGTGTTCAGATTAGCCTATGTATGTAGGTATTCCTACACAGGACCTGCACAAAGCTGCCATGAGCACATAAATGGAATGGCCACCATGGCCCACTCCCGTGCTCACCATGTCAGTTCTTGGACAGTCCATGATGATGATTGGCTAACCTCAACTAACTGAGTCATTTTGACTACTTGGCATTTCAGTGCCTTTCCAAGGTGGGTATTCTCTGGTGGGCATTAACATGTAAGATTAAAAAAATCCTCACACTTCATGTATACTCCTGTATCTCTACCACAGCCCTCCTCACGTCCAGTGGTAGGCAGTTAGAACTGCATAGCTCTTTCCTGCTCCAGTTTCTACTCAAAGTTGACACCCTTCCATGTCACCCAGTCCGTAGGCTTCAATTATATCCATTGCAGTCTTACATGACACTGGGTCACCTGCAGGCCCCAAAGAAGTCCACCAGGGGTTGTGCTGTATTATCAGGGTTCTTCAGAGAAACAGAACCAATAGGTATGTGAGTGAAATTGTGGGGAGGGCTCAGGAGAGAAAGAGAGAGAATTTCTGTTGAGGATTAAGTCTTGGCTCATATGATTATGGAAATTTGATGGGTTCAAAGTCTGATGAGGGAGGGTGGCTGGCTAGAGGCTCAGGAAGGAGTTCTAGTTCTAGTTCAAAGGCAGTTTGCTAGTGAGCCAAGAAGAGCAGACGTTACAGATGAAGTCAGAGGGAAGGCTGCTGGCAGAATTCCCTCTTGCTCGGGGAAGTCAGCTTTTTGTTCTACTTTGGCCTTCAACTAATTGGATGAAGCCCACCTACATTATGGAGGGCAATCTGCTTTACTTAAAGTCCACTGATTAAAATGTAAAACTCATTTTAAAAATGCCCTCACAGACATATCCAGAAAAACATTTGACCAAATAACTGGGCATCGTGGCCCAGCCAAGTTAACACATAAGTTAATCATCCCAGTGCTATTAATGTCTGCTGTCATTTCTGAGATAGAATATTATTTTTGATTCATAATCTTGGCTCAGGAGGTGGTAGTTTCAGAGGCTTCTTCTTGACTTTTCCAATATGAAGCTCCCTACCCCACTAAGGATCTTACATGAGTCACACTACCCGGAGGGTAAATCCTAATTTTTCACCAAGGGTAAATGAAATGACTACCAGCAGGATTCATAGACCCAGTGAGCTCACTATAAACTGGGCTTTAGCCACACTGCATATATAACTAGGCCACAAAGTCCCAGCTCTAAAGGAACCATGATGACATATTAGGTCTTCAGGTATCAATGTCACCTCAGTGTGTTCAAAATCCTCAATAGGTGTGGATATCCTCCTTTTCCCAGAGTATCATCACGTGAGCGAATGACTGTGAGACCCCTTGGGGTAGGGCAAGGGGAGTTACAGTTAGTTCTTGTCATGGTGTTGCAGGGTTCTTCTTCCTTGGACAATCACCTCTCAGTCACTGCCTTCTGGGTGTGAAAATTTCTTCAGGAATTAAGCAATGAATCATGAATTGTTTTGGGGGAAACCACTTTCATCCTCTTGCTTGTTTCTAATTATAGATGTTAAATGGCACTTTGATTGGCCGCCCTTCTAATTTTTTCCTAGGACCTGTTAGATCCTATTAACTATTTCTGTCTTGTGGGTCATGACCCCTTGACAGTTATTTTAATACAATTGGTAGTTACAATAATGGCAGCCCTCTGGTTTCTGGCAGTTAAGCATTATTACCTGGGCTCTATCTTTTTGGGGTGCTATCATCCCTATTGTTACTACTGAACCCAATTCTGTGACACGTTCAGTCCTGGCTGGCAGGGAAAGCCACCACTAAAGTTCTTAATGATGTTGGTGCCTTTCTCCCAGTACTTTCTTAATGGCCTTGGAAACTGGGGTGTTCTGTGGGCCCTGTGGTGGATGTAATACTCTGGTAGACCTTCCGACCTCACATCATGAATCCATTGCAGCATCAGTTTCATATTTCTTCCTCTGCCATCTACCTTCACAACTCAAGAATTTCTACTTCACTCAGCATGGGCCTTTACTTCCTCTAGGAAACCTTATAACCCTATAATGATGTTAAATCCCATGACCCAAGAAAGTATTCCAAGTTCAGCAGGCTGTCTCTCACACTTTGCCTCTTATTGTTTTATCATTTCTCAGTTTCTCATCCCTCTATAGGAGGACATTAGTAGAACTTTGAAATAATCAGCCAACAACATTATTCTTGTAGATACTTGTTATGGTTTAGCTATGAAGCACCCCCCAAAGAATCATGTGCCGAAGGCTAATTACCCAATGCAGCAGTGTTCAGAGGAGGGCCTTTGGGGAAGCAATTGGATCATGAGGGCCCTAACCTTATCAAAGGACTAATCCACCATGGCTGAATGGACTATAGGGAGGTGGTAGAACTGTAGGAGGTGGTGTCTAGTTGGAGGAAGTTGGTCACTGGGGGCACACCCTGGAAGTGTTTATCTTGTCCCTGGACTCTTCTTCTCTTACTCTCTCTGGCTATCACACATGTTCCTCTACCACATCCTTCCACCCTGATGTTCTGCCTTACCTCAGGTCCAAAGCAATGAAGCCAGCAAACCCTAGACTGAAACCCTGAGCCAAAATAAGTCTTTCCTCCAATAAGTTGTTTTTCTCAGGTATTTGTCACAGTGACAAAAAAAAAAAAAAACAAAAAACAAAAAACAAAAAAAAAAACAGGACAAAGACAGCATTATTCACCCCATATCTTTAAAATACCTAAATTTTTATACTAACAAAACTATTCTCTTCTACCAGGATGTGTTCCCAGGTTACTACCAGAGAAGTCTTCAGTAATGGTGTGGCCACCACAGGGACTATCTATTTCACACTCAGGATCAACACCTCTTTGCCAAACAAGCCCACGTGAAGTCTTCAAACCTAATTTGGCCGTCAATTTTCTTGGACCAATTTTTACCAACTGTGTCAGTCAGGTTGTGTCCCCTGAGTATCAGACATCAAGTCAAAATTAGATAGGTGATCTAAAGATGTTTTGGAGTAATCATCTATGAAAGATAAGGAAGAAAGGAGCAGGAGGGGAGAGATTTCAAAACACAAACCTGTTCTGACATGTAAGATGGAAGAGAAAAGGACAGGAGAGCAGGTAGGAAGAGCCCAGCCTACGGTGCAGCTCTAAAAAAGTCTTGGCTAGGCACCAGGGAAGTTCCCCAACAAAGAAGCCCAATAAAAGGTTTAAGATGTAGCTCAGTGGTAGAGCATGCTCCTACCATGTGCTAGGCTCCGGGTTCAGTCCCCAGCACCAAAAAAAAAAAAAAAAAGTATAGTTTTTTGTAAGGGAAAATCATCCAATGATCTTCAATGCACCCAAAGGGTAATCACTGTGTTACTGGAATCATCCTGAAAGGTTCATTTGAGTATTACCTGTTTTATGAGGTAGGTATACTTTAACACATGGACCTCTAAGAGATTTTCAATACAATGATTACTTTAAATGTCACATAACTAAATGGCAAGTCCCTTCATTTCTCACAAAAACTATATCATTTAAAAAGATTTGTTAGGGGCTGGGGAGATAGCTCAGTCAGTAGAGTGCTTGCCTTATAAGCACAAGGCCCTGGGTTCAATCCCCAGCACCAAAAAAAAAAAAAAAAAAAAAAAAAAAAGATTTGTTTCCCTGTCCAATAGCTGGGATGTGTCTTATCTTGAAAAAAGTTATGCTTTCTGCTCCATGGATTTTTCTACAGTTTTATAGCTACTTTCTGCCATTTTTATTTTTGGGTACCAGGGATTTAACTCTGGGGCACCCTGCGCCACATCCCCAGCCCTTTTATAATTTTTTAAAAATTTTTGATACAGGATCTTACTAAGTTGCTTAGGGCCTCACTAAATTGCTGAGGCTGGCCTTGAACTTGTGATACTCCTTCCTCAGCCTCCTGAGACACTGGGATTTCAGGCGTGCACCACCACATCCAGTTCATTCTGCCATTAAAAAAAAAAAAAAATTACCTATTTGTTAGAAAGTATAGTACTTTTCTGAAACTTACAAATTCAGGAAGAAAGGTTTCAAAAGAGCCTAAACTTCAATGTCAAGGAGCCACAGTTCTTCATGAATTGTTTAATTCGAGGTTTAAGGGAAATATTTGGGATTTACAAATCTATAAATCTGCTAATACTTTTCACAACATTATAAATGAAAATCAACACAAATCTCCATTATGATAAAAGCCTAAAATATTTTAAAAGCTGTGTTTTGTCGGTGACAAAAAAGAAAGTCTAGAATGATACTTTGTGGCAGAATTTAAACTAAGAGAAGTAACATAATTTAGTTGTAGGTACCATGTATGAATAGGCACTATGCTTTAAGGCATAGAGTTAGTATGAGACCATTATTACTGTAAATTTTGGGCAGCAGAAGCATTCTTTCATCTCTCATCATGAGTGCCACCACTATCTGATTCATCTTACTCATTACACTACTACATACTTAACATATATAAGTAATGATCTGTATATGACTAACACTGTTATGACCACACTAGTACTTTCACACCCCCATGGTGGCTGCTATACATATGAATGCAGTAAAAAAAAAAAAAAAAAAAAAGCAGAGAATTTGGAGACAGACTGGGTTTGAGTTCTAAATTTGCCTCATTCTAGTTGCATGACTTTAAGAAATTTACTTAACTTCCTTATGTCAGTCACCTTATCTAGGTTAGAGGGATCATGATACCCACTGTGTGTTATGAGAGTTACATATTTGTAAGTAACCTCTGTGGACCACACATTTTAATGTTTTGCTCAAATGTCCTCGCTATCAGAGGATGATCTTCTTTCTGCTTCACGGAGAAAAGCAGAGGATTTGAAACTTATTCTATCAATTCTTTCTGATAGCTATCTCTTGTTCCTACTACTATATTGAAGTTACTCTCATTTGAAATCACGGAGAGCTTGCTAACTGCTAAATCCAACTAAATACCCTTTTCAGTCTTTATTCCATTTGTCCTCTCTACTGCATTGCTGTGCTAACCATTCTCCCTGAGCTGTTTTGCTTCCTAGACTCCTCTGAAGCCATTTTTCTCCTAGTTCTTTTTCAATCTATTTTCCTTTACTAATTTTGGTATGATATGGAATGCAAGGTCCATAGCAGAAAGCAGTGAATGTTAAGTCAGGCCAGTTTTTGTGATCCAAGAAGGGAGTCCAAAAACAACCAAGGCTGGGCTGGGGAGATAGCTCAGTCAGTAGAGTGCTTGCCCTGCAAACACAAGGCCCTGGGTTAGATCCCCAGCACCGCAACAAAAAAAAAAAAAAAAAAAAAAAAAAAACACACACACACACACACACAACCAAGGTCAATACTGGGTAAACAAAGAAGCCATGGAGCTGATGTGCCAGGAGTTATATTGTAAAACTGCAGCTAAGGATCAGGAGCTGGAGATCATCACGAAGCTAAAAGTATCACACAGGCAGCAATTCCACCTGCAGTCCAACTGCTCCCCCTCCCCCACCCTCGTAGACTCACACTAAGTTGCTTAGGGCTTTTCTAAGTTGCAGGGGCTGGCCTCAAACTTGTGATCTTCCTGCCTCAGCCTCACGAGTCACTGGGATTACAGGTGTGCACCATTTCCAGTTAGTCCAGCTACTTTTGCCTGATACCTTTTACATTTTTACCTGGCTCTCTTTTTATGAGCTGAGCACACACATGTTAACAAGCAGATCTTAACAAAACTGCGGTGTATCTTCCACTCTCTTTCATTTTGAACTGTTAAATTGTTCCCTAAGGTCCTGTTTCTTGGACTCCTCTTCAATCTACACACTTAGCCAGGATGATCTCATTCAATTTCATTTTTTTAACAGCCAAGTTGTCTTAAATTTCTAGAGTGTCTTCTGGGTATTCTTATAAGTTCAGATGCCTAAACAGAGCTTTACCACCTGTGCTTCCTAAACCGCTGCCTTTCAACCGCAGCATCGCTGCTCATCCAACCTCTCCCATTAGAAACCATAATGCTGCTCTCTTTGCTGACATCCAATATGTCACCAAGAGCTTTAAATATAATTAAGTGTTCATTATCATTGTTATTAATATTATGACTGCCTTTTATCTAGCCCTTGAGCGGAGCACCCTGCTAAGTTCTTTATATATAGATTACCTCATCTAATCCTCATAATAGCCCTTAATAATAGCTTTATGGGTGCTGCTATTATCTCTATTTTAGAGATGAAAAGTCTGAGGTTCAGCATATTGAAAATATTCTCTCATGCTTTAAATAGTTGCTCCATTTACCCAAAAATGAATCCAGGTAATTTGACTCTGGTTCCTGCTCTCTTGCCACTATATTCTGCTGTTTCTTTGCTCTACTGTGCCTTTCTCAGAAAAGTCTCACTGATTCAGCCATTCTCTAGCTACAGTCACACAAAATTACATATCTGAGCTCCATGAGCAGGTCAATTTGCATTGGAGCCCTGTGGCCCCTGCTTGCTGTGCGACTCTGAACAAAGAACTGCCCTTCTCTGCCTATGATGCCTCATTAGGGAAAAACCAGATACTAGTTACATGTCAAGTTGGTTATAGGGCTTCAAATGAAACAATATTAATGACAAAATAAAGAAGGAAAACTTAGCTTTACCTACGTAAAGTTCTATAAGCTTAAGCCCTAGGATTATTATTCTACTCCTGTATGAACCCACAAACATTTTCACTTTGTTTCAAAAGATTTCTGACTGGTCTCTGTGACTTGACCCCATAAATTAATTTTCTCCATTGTTGTCAGAATTACTTTTCAAAAGTCTCAATCTGATCATGCCACTTCCCTCCCTAAAGGTCCCTGATGTTTCTTTTCTTGTTGGAATTGCCTTTGATGTCGTACTAAAGCATTCACTTAAAATGGAATCAACTTCTTAAAACTGGAATGACATCTGCTATTCCTTTATTTCCTGCTGCTTTCTCAAAAGAAGCCTAGTTTTTATAAACATCAGATTATTCTTTCATGGACACACCAGTGCTTTGGATGCCTTGGGGCCTCTTTGTGCTTCCCTTTTCACACAGAAAACTCCTACTTGGCCTTCAAAATTCAGCTTCTCACAATGGCCTCCCCTAGATCAGAATTAAATACCACCACCCCCAGTCCCCATGCTACTGAAAAGTACTTTATTTCAATATTTATCAAACTAATTTTGCAATTACTGAAGTGCAATGACTTTCTCCAGGGAAAAGTTCTCTTCTGAATAAAAATCAGTCTAATTTGGTGCATTGTACTGTGTCTGGTACATTGTAGGCACTTGATATATATTGCTGAGTGAATAAATAACTAAAAGTGTATTGTTCTTACCGTCTACAAGGTCTTTTCACATACTTGTTTCATCACGTCATCATGATATGTAATCATAAGATCGGTTACAAGAGAATTATTTTACTATTATTAAAAATTGGCACTTCATTAAACCTCTTCAACATTTCCCCCCAATTGTAGAGCTTTAAAAATACACAAAAATAACTACCCATGTTTAAAAAAAATAAAGACTAAAGTGAGCACATGGTTCATAATTTAAGAACAAGGTGATCATAATAATTACATAATTACCTGTGGGCATTGGTGAATGCATTGCAGCTTGATAATTGTGCTCCACCTCAAGTTCAGATTAGAATGTTCCTTTAGTTTGTTAGGGCAGCAGCTATTTAAAGTGTCAGGTTAAAACTGAAATGAAAGGAACTCTTTGGAATGACAGTAGCATTCCCATGTCTTTGCAGTTTCCATCCTTTTTTTTTTTTTTTTTTTTTTTTTTTGTGGTGCTGGGGATCGAACACAGGGCCTTGTGCTTGCAAGGCAAGTCCATCCATTTTTTTTAATGTGGCAAGAACAATTCAGTAGAGTCTATTATTTCTCCAAATTCCTTCAAAACAACTGAGCAAAAGTAACAAGGAAAGATTGTTGATTTGAAATCTAGAGCAGTGTTTATCAAAATGTAAGTAATGATTCATTTAGTGCCACAGAAAATCAACTGTGTAATCACAGCAATTTAAAAAATGGAATGGCATAGGATATTCCAGAATGTGTTGCATGATGTAAGGGCATGACTTCTTGTGAAATCTTCATTTCAATTGTGTGTGTTTACTGGACTGGGATGCAAAATATTTCCCACTGTGGCATGTAAATCCCCCTAGATTGGTCCAAAAAGTTTGAAAGACCCTGCCCTATATGACCTAGCAATATTGCTCTAAGAGTGGGATCAATTCCAAATATCTACTTAATAAAATTGGTTTAATAACATAACCCTGTAACCCTGTCCCAGTAGGGTCCCCAAACCCCAGATACATCATCATAACCCCCACAACACCTGATTCACTCACCGGACTTGGCTCCAAATAATGTTCAATTATTTCCAAAAAATTGAACCTGTGTCTAAGAGATGTATATTTGCTACCACAGAAACTGTGCAGAAGAATTTGCCAAAAATTCTAAAGTCAATACAACAAACAAACAAACAAATACAAGCAGTTTGGAAAAGGTTTTAAGTAAAACAACATCACTAAACTTAGATTCAGATCACTATCCTGAGACTACTCCTTAAGTTCTATTTGCATGCTATTACATTTAATTATAATTATTGCATTTTTTCTGCCACTGACTCAGTTCCTATCATACAGGAATCTTATTTTATTATTTCTGTATTCTCAAGTGCCTTTATATATGTATTGTCTAGAACATAATAGGCATTTAACAAATGTTTGTCAAGGAGACAGTACTCATTTGGATAAATATATGTCCTGAAACTTAATGAGGGACTGACTCAATGTTATAGCATATGCTAAGGCTATTCTTGCTTCTTGCCCGCTTAAAGAATATACTTTTCAAAGCCTCTCAGTTCTATGAAACAGAGCTATTGGAGTCTGAAAGGAATAAATTTAAAACAAATAAGGGATAGTTTTGATATCAGAATATCATGGTTACAAGCAGAGAAATAAGCACTTTCTTACCATGCGTATAATGGAAAAAACAGAGGAAGGTAGTTTGGAAATGCATATTCAAATCTTTCAATATGCTGACTCTGATGCAAAAATTTATTCCGTAGAAAAGTACAGGTCTTCAATTATGGACACAGGATATTAAACTCAATGCTGTTTATAACAGATAAAAATGTCTACTACCTCAAGATTAGTGGGGTATATTATGGTAATTCTTAAGATAGAATAATATGCCGCCTTGAATAATAATGATGTTCAATTATGTTAGCATTGAAAGGGGCTCAGAGGATATACTGTAGAAGACAGGAGACAGTGACAAACTACAGAGTATTGTTTAAAAATTTTATAAGGTGAAATTCATATTATAAAACCCACCAGTTAAAAAGGAACAATTCAGAGGCCATTTTAAATACATTCACAATTTTTGGTGATTGTCACCTCCATTTAGTTCCAAAACAGTTTTATTGCTCTGAAAGAAGTCTCTATCCTTTAAACAGTTGTTTTAATTACCCCTTTCTTATGATCCATGGTAATTACCAGTCTTCAATTCTGCTCTATGGATTTGCCTATTTGGGATATTTCATGTGAATGAAATCATATATTATGTGACCTCTGTCTCTGGCTTCTTTTCACTTAGGGTTTTGGAGATTCATCTTCCTTGTGGCAGTACTCATTTTCATTGTTGAATAATATTTCATTGCGTGTGTAGGTGTCTGTGTGCATACACACACATATTTCACAATTCATCTGTTCATCACCTTTGACTAGATAGATATTCATAGCTGCTATGAACATAGGTGTACTGCTGAATATCATTTTAATGATACAAGTGTTAGCAGAAAATTTAAATCAAGAATATTAGCAGACATTATTTTTGGGTGGAGGGATAATAGATGAATCATTTTATATTATTTAGAACATTGGCCCCTAGAATTAATTAAATCAGACTTCATTTCTTTCTTTCTTTTTTTTTTTTTTTTTTTTTTTTTCTTCCCCCAGTTCTGTGAATTGAACCCAGGGCACTCCATCTACCACATCCCCAGCCTTTCTTTATTTTTTGAGACAAGATTTCGCTAAATTGCCCAGGCTGCTGGACTGAAATTTGTGATCCTCCTGCCTCAGCCTACTGAGTCACTGGGATTACAGATGTGGCCACCGTGCCTGGCTGACTCCATTTCTTTATGTGCAATGTGGGGAAAATAAAACCTACTTAACCGGATTATTGTAAAAAGTAAATGGTATATATGTAATTTATTAGAATATGTGGGGACACATGGTACTGAATTCATAAGTACTGAATTCATAGCATGCTTTAAATTTTTTTTTGTTCATACTTTTTGATCGTATTTAAAACATTTCCTCCTACTGGATTATAAATTGCCATTAAATAGTATTCGTGTGCGTATGGGGGGGTAGAATATAGTTGTATGCTACAAACTTAAGAAGCATGTTCCCCTTGCTGAACGGTCTTTTGGTTACTTGATAGAGCTGGTGACCTCACTTTGATTATAGTTCTGTAGCCTAGCTCTCCCTTCAAGGTTCAATTCGAATAATATTCCAGTTATGTATCTTCCAGCCCTTGCCACAGCAACTCTCCGTTCTAGGTTTTGTTTCTGCCTCGCTTTATATGTTGCAGACGCAACTATCCAGGTTCTCATAACTGTGCGACAGGTACTGAGGGACCGAGGAAGGGCACATCTGATTACGATCAGATCTTACCAAGTGTATGAAAATTTCCCCCAGAATATCCCTCTCTTCGCTTCCTAGAAAGCCACATTTTCTCTCTCGTCATAAACTCAAACTTTGCCAAATATGCCCATCTTGAACACCCAGAAGAGTTACAGACCGGGGCGCGCCGGGCTGCGGGGAGGCGCGCGGCCGCCTCCCAGGGTTTCGGAAGTCTGAACTCGCACCTGCAGCCCCCGAGCCGACACAGCGCGGGAATTTCGAGGGGTTCCTGGGAGGGCTGCGGTGTTCGTGGGGGGCCGAGCCGGGACAGGCGCTGGGGCTTCGAGTGCCGCCCGGGGGCCGCATCCCCAGAGCCCGACCCCCGCGTCCGCTAAGGCCTTGCGGAAGAGGAGCCTGCCGCCCGCACAGGTGTGGGGGAGGCGGCGCCGGGCCTGCCGCGGACCCAGGAGCCGAGGGCGCGCCGCGCGCGGGGGCTGGGGGCGCAAGGGGAGGCGCCGCGAGGTGGTTCTCGGCTGCTCCTCAGGTTTCCTCCCGCCCGCCGGCCGGCTGCTGGCTGCCGCGCCGCCTCCCTCCCTCGCTCCCTCCCCTCCGCAGCTGGGCCCACTCTGCGGCCTCGGCCCGCCTCGCCCCCGCCCCGGCCTCCTCCCGCTTTCTCTCTCCGCTTCCCCTCGAGCTTCCAAAGAGTCCGCAGCCGCGGGGCGCCCGGGAAGATGGCGGCGGCGGCTGGAGACGGCGGCGGCGAGGGGGGCGCTGGCCTGGGCGGCGCGATGGGGCCGGGGGCGCGCGAGGGCTCCCTGGACCCCGCGCCCGCGGTGCTGCACCCGGAGGAGGTCGCCGCGAGGCTGCAGCGGATGCGGCGGGAGCTGAGCAACCGCAGGAAGATCTTGGTGAAAAACCTGCCCCAGGACAGCAGCTGCCAGGTGTGGGGACGGTGCTGGGGGGCGACGTGTCCGGGGGAGACGGGCAGACTCCGGAGAAAAGCAGCCTCCGAGGTGTCGGGGCATGGGGAGGAGGGGATCGGCGCAGAGTGCCTAGGACGGCCCCTAGCTTTTACAAAGCCCTTCGTGTTTCTCAGCCTGCAGACAGCCTGCCAGGAAGGGAGCATAGTAGGAAACTGAGGCTCGGAGAGGCGTAGTGGCTCGTCCAAGGTCACCGGGATCGGTGGCGGCTGCCGCCAAGTCTGCTCCGCTCTTTCCTTCTCCTGGAGCCCTTGGGGTAGTGGTAGATGAAGGAGAGTGGAGGTGAGCTATGGGGCTCAGATTCGGGGGACTGAGTCTTCGGGAACACTTCCAGAGGGGCAGAGGGTCCGGTGCGGGGTCCTCGGGACTGGGCGTGCCGTGGGGGGCGGGGTCACGGGAGAGCTGGGAGTGAGTTTTGCTGATGCAGAAGCGCTTGACCAAGTTTGTATGAAACAACTTTGTCTCCTCAGTTTGTAAGGCCCCAGAATAGGGAGGTTATCACTGCGCTTGGGGAGCCTTGCAGACGGGTTCCTCCAAACCAAGTAGGGAAAGATCGCTCCTCAGTGATTTTCATGAGGCTTCAAGATATGCTACTTTGTGTCTTTAATCCAGATTAATTGTTGCTTTAGGATTAGAAACTCTGCACCTATTTAGCTTTTTTTTCTTTAATTGTGAAAGTTACATGTTGTTGGAGAGCTAGAAAATCAGAGAAGCAAAGGGAAAAAGTAGAAATAACTCATATTTCAGATACCTAAAGATAACCACTTTTAACCTAGAATATTATCCTTTCTTTTCCTATGCATACGTGTACATATGTATTTTATTTTATCAGAAACAATTCTTTGGGGTTTCTTAATTTTTTGATATTCACATATTTCTCACACACATATAACTTGAATTTATATATTGATTGTGGTGGGAGATCCTGGAAGTTGCAGATTTGGGGAAACTCCTGTAGTTCTTCCTGTAACCTGATGCATGGAATTGCAAGGGGTTGGTTACTCAAAATTGCATGGCAGTTCTTCCATACCACCCATAGAATAATGAGATTAATGCCCTATTACTGTGCTGTTAGACTGTAGATAGCCACTCATAATAAATGTGAGCCTACAGCCTCATAATCCATATATATACAGGGCTATTTTTTTTCAAAATGCAAAGTAAAACATTGTTAATATTGTGTGTCTCCATCCCTCTTTTAACTCTTTCCATTCTACCGTTGCCCACTTCTTGTCTGTCGGATAATGTTTTGTGTTACTACCAATAAAGACACCTGCAATGACCTGATTTGGAGAAGGAGGCTTGGGAGAAGCAGATGGCATTTCTAAAAAACAAATTAACAACATAACAGTTCTGTGTATAGATAATCTAGGAGAAGATAGAGAAGTGTTTTGATTTCCTTTGTAGAATGTCAACTATTTCTGTTATAGCATTTTCTTGCATTAATTCAACATATATTTAAATGCAAAATTCAAGACAGTTCTATTTTTGCTTTGTGGTTGGTATGTTTTTCATTCTGCTTTTCAAAAGAGGTGAAAAACATCCAGTGGTCTTATAAAATGAATCATTTCAATTAGATCTGGTGTTAGAATGGAGAGGGACTTTCTGAGAATTACAGTGTGATTTGTATTTTTTCAGTTATTCTTTCTGTTATGAATTTTTGTGTACCCTAAGTCTTAGGATTTTCTGTAAAGTAGCAAGCATAAATTAGCAAATAAAATGGGTGAACATTCTCCATGTATAGATGAGTCCATTACAGTTAAGTGAAGTATCTTAAAATTCTTATGCTAAGTTAAATTCTTACACCATGGTTTTTGAGAGCTGGAGCTTCATCTAAAACACACACACACACACACACACACACACACACACACACACACAACTTGCTTTCAGTCTTGTTCTAGCCTTCATATTTTCTACATAATTTCCACAATGTTTTTAATATTTCTGATGTAGTTGATGTAATCTTAAAATATATGATCAGGTTAGTAAATTTTAAGTAAGTTAAAATGTACTTTTTTTTCAAGTTGCAATATTTTCACAAATATGTTCTGTATGATTCTCTTTCTTTCTTTCTTTCTTTTTTTTTTAGTTGTCTTAATTCAGTTTCCCTTGGTCTAATGTCTGTTTTGTTTTGTTTCTTAGTGGCTGTACTTTGCTGTCAACTTACTAATGAAGGTTTAACTTTAATTTTGCTTTGTACCTTTTAGCTAGCAAGGCCTACATTAAATTTCCTGGGCCATAACCACATATCTACCCTGTGAGATGACTAATGTGGCTTTTATTATTAAGTAATCAGATATCTGAAGTACTTAGGCTGCTTTTTCAGAAGAGAGTCTGTGCTTATTCATTCATTTGTTTTACAATATCACATTAAGGATTGAAGGCATTCTTAACTCTGATCCTCAGGCTGTGTAGTTATGTCTTTAGAAAAGCTATTACCTAGTAGTTCATTAATAGGAATACATTAATTTTTTTCTTAACATTTTGAAAACATGGATTTTTTTTAAAACATAGTTTTCATAAATCAAATTTTATTTAATTTCTGGTATAACATTTATGCTAGCATGCCACAGCCTTATTGTTTCTGTGACTTAAAGGTATACTGAAAGTACTATTTTTAAGTGGAGCTTTAAAAGTTTCCTCATTGAATAATTATTGTGCATTCAATTAGAATCTGACTGGTCTGCCTCCTAAACTTTCCAGAATCTTCCTGGCATTTTTGTTTTCACAGCCTCAGCTCTGGTTGAGGGCTTTTTATCTCTTGCACAGACTATTCCTACTTTTCAGATTGTCATCTGCCATTCTGGTCCTGTGTGCTTGAGCCTGTCCTTCAAACTACTTATCTTGAAAGATCCTCCTAAAGTACAAATCTGATCATATCAGTCTCTCACTTTAAAAAAGCAATCCAACAAACAGAAATCTTAGTGCCGTCATATTTCCCGTACTGCTTCTTAAAGTTTTCCTCAGATTATCCAACACTCCCTTCCATACCTCTCCCTGTATCCAGGAGCACTTTACAACTGAGTTCCATCCCCA
The DNA here is from genome assembly GCF_902686455.1 of Sciurus vulgaris. NCBI lineage: Eukaryota > Metazoa > Chordata > Mammalia > Rodentia > Sciuridae > Sciurus > Sciurus vulgaris. The sequence continues at coordinate 53,257,331 of NC_136461.1, forward strand.
GCTCTTTTTATTAAACTCTATCTTGAGACAAGGTCTCACTAAATTTCCCTTGAATTTGTGACCCTCCTTCCTCTGCCTCCCAAGTCACTGGGATTACAGGTGTGCACTCATCTTCAAATTGTTCTTAATAGCAAAAAATAGTGGCTCTAGGTTGAACTACTATAAAAGTGAAGTTGCTTTGAGGTTTTGTGTTCTGTCTGAAAAATTCACATTAATTTGATGTTCTAATAACATTGAATTCAATTTAAAAACAGTGATTTAACTTCTAATTGTTTTTCAGAAACTTGACACTAGTAGAAGATATACTGTCTTTATACAACTTTACATATTCCTTTGGTACAGGAGTACTCAGACTTAAGTTTGAAAAGCATAACATAATGGAATAGAAGTCTAAGATTCTTAGGCTTTTTGTGACTTGGTCTGTCACATTTGCCAACTCATTTCTCATTAGTCCCGTACTGAATTCTGCTCCAGCTTTTCAAGCTGTCTACTTCACGTACTTCATGCTTCTGTGATTTGAATATTCACAGTAATGTCATTCAGTGTTGTGTTTTGTAATGTAATCCTAGTGAAAAATTCATAATGATTGATATTTATAATTATCACAATTATTCATAGCAAATAATTTATACTTAATAGCAATGTGTGACTACTGGTTCTTATTAAGAATAGCCACTTGAATATGTAGCAATGCATGCATAATCTTTTTGTGACTCAGTATTGAACTTTGATTAGTTAAGGTAATGTCCTATTATGTTTGTTGCTACATCTCTAGAAATTGTCTATATTTTAACTTCTCATTCAAAAACATTGTTGTTGGTGTTTCAAAATGGAGAAAAAACACTGGAGATAAATCAAGTGTTAGACCCTGGCTTCAACCTTCAGTACCACACTCACACACACACACACACACACACACACACACACACACACACAAACACACACACACAATGGAGAAAACTTTCTATGTTGTGTTCACTCAGTTTTTTTCTTATGTCTTACGGGTACACATGTATTTTGTTTTTGATGTGTTGTTTGTTTTAAAATATGAAAGAGTTTCTATTCTGAGTGCTTAGGGCCAACAGCCAGGGTTAGTAATAGAAGAAAGAAAAAATATATCCTTTCACCTTGGGTGTTATAAATTTTCATTTCAAGGTTCCCTGTCATGGTGTTAATTCAGAAATGATCATTAATTCCCAGAGACCTATATGAAAACATAGTCTTATCAACTAAACAGCTTTTAGAATTATAAGCTGCCAAATGTAAGAAACTGATTGATCTTATCTTTAAAAGTTACTTTTTCCTGTTTTTCTTTTACATTAGTATAAAAGCCATAGGAGTTCCTCATATGTTATGTCCTTCAACTATGGGATTTAAAAATACACTTTGTTTTCTTTAACAATATATTCAGAAATGATGGAGTTTTTTTTTTTAAAGAAATATTCACTTTTTCTGACAATGTGAGATGTTTTCTCATTTCAAAATCATGCTTTTTAAATTAAAAAATGCAGTTTTAGGGGCTGGGGATGTAGTTAAGTGGTAAAGAACTTGCCTAGCATGTACAAAACTGTTGGTTCAATTTCCAGCACCACCACCAAAAAAAAAAAAGAAAGAAAAGAAAAGAATGCCATTTTGCTTACTTACAAAAGTTACTTTTTTTAGTGTCTAATACTTAAAAGTTGCCAATTGCGTTTCCATTTCTAATGTGATTAAGCAGGATTGAGCTGTGGGTTCTGCTGCCTTTCTGCGTGCTTTGTTATTCTATTCCCAGTGACAAGGGCACTGAAAGCTGCTAAAGAAATATACTTCTAGATTTCTGGGACACCACTGCCTCCTCGAGTTCCTGGTCTTGGCAGAAATTCTTAAAAAGTGTTTCAGAAATGCTGTTCTCTGCTCTGAAAACACATCCAAGAAGAGGAAGAGTACTCTGTGGTTAGCATCACAATGCTGTGTGTTAACAGCCAGTCCCAAAACTTCTCACATAATCTATAGGCCATTTCCTAGTTAATGAATGACTTATGCTTAGAAATTATTCTTTATAGAGTTGCAACATGTTTTTCCACAGAAAGAGTGTGTTAGATGGCATTCATTTTTGCAGGTTAGTACTTTAACATTCATTAAAATTGCTTCTGAAGTGTAAGATTACACCAAATCCTGCAATAGCATTGAATCAGCTTTGTACAAAAACAGATTCTCTCAGCTGCAAGTTCTTGATATGTGCTCCTGTGTCTTGTGGCAGAACTCAAGAAGGAAGGAATTAAAGGGAATTGCCTCTTGGGCAAATAAGATACAGAAGATCAGGGAAGCATTAAATGAAACAAACTCTGATAGAAGGATGTTGCTGTAGAAAGGCGGCCCTGTTACTAAACCCCTCAGTTTTGTCTCCTGATTTCTTACCCTTCTTTTCGTAAAACCACTGGCCTTTAGGGGATTTCAGGACTCACTTCTTATCTGTGGACATAAAACTTTATGATTAACTGTCCTTAGCCCAGCAAAAATAGGCAAACTAGGGAATAATAAAATGTAAATAAAGAAAATAAAATTCGTAAAGATCCTAAAATTGCTTATCGGGAGCCCCGGCTCTGTGTGTGTTTTTGTTTGCCTACAGACAACTGTCTTCACTGGAAGTGGGCAGTGTGCACTGAGAAGGTAATAAGTGAGAAGTGGGTAGATCAGATCCCCTAGGACACTTGACTCTCCTGTATATTTTGGCAGCTGATTATCTGCATAGGCTAGTCCTTGGTTGTTACGCTGAGTATCTTCCACTTGCTCTTCCATCTGTGCTCCATCCTTCTCGCCTGCTCTATATCTGGGGAGGCCAACCTGCATCGTGGATTGCATTAACAAGGTCCTCTTATCCTCTGCTTGCCTTTGGCCAGAGCCACTAGTGGGAGATTAGCAGATGGAGGAGAGTGAGGTCGGAGCATGTCTTCCCCCAGCTCCCTCTCCACCAGGTTACTGTGGGTTGGCTGCTTCCTCTTTCAAAGGTCAGTTTCTATCCAGTGGCTCTCTACATTACAACTAAGCTCTCTGGGTTGTCATAACCTTTCCCCTTGTCTACTTAGCTGCAGGAGGAGTGGCTAGCCATAGGGTTTCTTTAAATCTTTGTAGATCAACTGTTTAAAAAATTCTTTCCAGGGCTGGGGTTGCAGCTCAGTGGTAGAGTATTTGGCTAGCACATGTGAGGCACTGGGTTCAATCCTCAGCACCACATAAAAATAAATAAAGATATTGTGTCCATCTACAACTAAAAAAATTAAATAAATAAATAAAAAATCTTTCCAATTACTTAGCTTTGAATGTGTGAATCTGTTTCTTGCTGGGACCCCAATACTGTTGCCAAACCATTCTTCTTTCTTCCTCTGGCCTTTCTTAACAGCACCCAGATTTTCCTTTGAGGACCCATCACTCCCTCATTATTTAGCAACTCTTGGAGTTGGGTGTTTTATCTCTGTTCTCATGGCATAAACCAACGGACATGAATCTTCCCTTTTAACAGAGGGATTGGTTAAAGAATGGGCAGTAACCTGGACCTAAGCCAGTTAGTGCCTGGCCATAGTGATTGTTTCAGCCTGATGTAACAGAGAAGCCTAGGACTTTGTTGGTTGTTAAGATAGGTAGTTTTCTTTCTCCTCACTGGACATAAATACAGAGACATATAGCCGCTGTTGCTGCTGACAGAGGAGAGTCAACATCCAGAGGAGGACTGACCTTGGGGGAAAACTGTAGAGAAGCTGAGCTGGAGTCCTGATCAGACTGTCAGCAGTTTAACCTGCCCCTGGATTTCATGATTATGCAAGCCACTAATTCCCTTGTTTCACTTATTTCAAGTTGAGTCTTGTGTTATTACCAACCAATAGTATCCTACTAATAAAGAATTTTAATTAAAAAAATGTAAAATCTCAGCATTGGAAGGGATGGTAGGTGGCATTTTATAACCTTTTTGTTCAACAGATGAATTCAATTCAGAGTATCCTCGACACCTGGATTCTAGCACCTTTTTAACACCTTTCACTTCAAAGAAATCACTAAGCTCTGAAGTGTCCTACGCTGTCTCCAGACAGCTTATTTTGTTATATGTGTCTTAATTATATTGAATATGTAAAATTTGTGTCCTTGAAATTTTGATTTCTTGATCCAATATTTACCTTCCAACCACACATAGAACTTAAAATATTCTCTTTTTTGAGAATTTGCATTCTCACTTGTAACTTAAGTTCCTTCAAATCATCAGTTTTTGGTACCTGATTCCAAGTTTCCTGATCAGCTTAGTTATTTTTCTCTGAACACACACTATCATCCATTTGTCATTGTATTTTCTAAAACATGGCACCCAAAATTGAGTGTGGTAGTCTTCAGTGAGATCTCCCAGCCAGAACAAATTTCTTTCCTCTGGGTACCTATAATCGTAGTAATAACTCAGTTTTTTGTGTACCTACCATTGCCAGGTGTGGTATTTAGAGCATTGTTTACATTTAATCCTCATTTCAAACCTAAAAATCAGAATTTCTTATCCCTACTTTATTGATAGGGAAAGCAAGATACAGAATTAATATTAAGCAGTAGCTCAAGATCATTCAGCTAATTAGTGGTAGAATGGAGGGCTAATGTCTGTTTGATTCCAAAGCTCATGTTCTTATCTCACACTGTTTTATACCTATCATTCTTCACTACACACAATGTATTCTAAGTGTTGCAAAGGGTAGGGATCATGTCTTATTTACCTTTGTATCACCAGTGTTTAACTTAGAACCTGATACATTGTTGCAAGAGAAACATAGAATAGAAGGGAACTACCCACCTACTTTGTTCTGAAGTAGCACTTCTGTAACTATGTCTGATACATACCTGGCAAGCTCTCAGGATTGATTTGATGGATGAATTTATTTATTAGTATAAGACTATGTTAGCTTTATAGACAATTTACTTGTAATTATACTATCATTCAACTGTCTGTGTCTTATGTGTATGTTGAAAGTATAAGCCCTCTTTCAAAAAAATGTGCTAATATTTATAGGCACACAAAAATTTGCATGTAACTTCAAAGGTTATGAATGTTTTTTGGCCTATCCCTGATCTCACCAGAGAACTGTAGACCCTAGGTTGAAAAGTGTTGTTGCAGACCAGCATAATTCTGATCTTGCCTTTGGAATATCACCTGATCCAGGGCTGCTTATTGAGAGGCATTTTCATCAGAAATTTATGTGGAGCACATTTATGCATAGGTGGGGTGATGCTCCATCTGGGCAGGAATGCAAATCAGGCTACTTGACATTTTTTTTTTTAACGTTCATTTTCAAACACTTCATGTTAAAGGTCAAAGGTTATTGCTCTCTGGTCGTGCAGTAGTCCATGGCTGACCCTTTAGGGACTGTGCCTGGCACAGAGTAAATGCTCAAAAAATTTTTCTCTTAATAAGTTTTCAAGGAGTTACAGTGTAATATTTCTCTATTCGTACTTGTTAAAAGGCAAAGATTGGTTCAAAGAATGTTTCTCTTTAAAACATATCATGAACATTATTTCTTGTATCATTTAGTGTTCTTCTCAATGAGTATTTCTTGCTCAAGAAGAAGTTTCCCTTTGGTTAGATTTCAGTTATGCAACTCACTGTGAGGCCTTAAGCTTATTTTCTAGGCATTTTGTGCTTAAGTTTGTGTTTATTTAGTATCATTGTCTTTAGATTTGTAAACTTATTTTCCTCCTTGCATTTTCTTTGTGTCTTTGAAACTTACTGCTAAATGTTTGTAGCCACCTGAATGCCAAAATAGCATTAGAATTCATTGGAATTGTCTGAACCTGTATTTATACTTGCCTTCATTGTCTCTCTTTCTCCTGACCCCCACTCTGTCCTACTCTACCTCCCTGCCCTGGACAATTGGGTTTTATGTCTTCCTCAATCTACTGTTGTGATTATCTGCACTTAGTTCCCAGCCTGCCTTAATTTCCTGAACTTTGGATCTTCTGTTTCCTTACTAGTTTAACTACTCTCTGTTGATTCCAAATTAGTCTCTACTTCTCTGATTTTATATTTCGTAAGTTTTTTGCAACCAGGACTGCAGTAAAAGTGATGGCAATAAAAAAGAACATGTGAGTGTGGAAATTTTTAAATTGTAGAACATCTCAAACTTACAGAAAAGTAGTGTGTATGACACAAAGATTCTCTTTCCTTGCATTATTTGAGAATACTATCATTACTTATGTTGATGCTTAAATTGTTTTAAATTTGGGCAGTAGAGCCTCTTCAAGCTTGCTCCTCTGTCTTGTTATTGTTGTTGTTACTGGGATTGAACCCATGGTGCACTTAATCACTGGAGCCACGTCCCCAGCCCTTTTTATTTTTTATTTTGAGACAAGATCTCACTGAGTTGTTTAGGGCCTTGATAAGTTGCTGAGGCTGGCTTTGAACTTGTGACCCTCCTGCCTCAGCCTGTTGAGCTGCTGGGATTACAGGCGTGTGCTACCATGCTCAGCTTCTGCCTTCTTTGAAAATAAGTTTTTATTTCTGAAATACTTTATATTTGCAGAAAAATTTGCAGAGGTAGTAGCTAGATTTACCATGTATCCTTTACCCAGTTTATCCTAATGTTACATCTTGTATAACCCAGGTATATTAGTCAAAATTAAGAAATCAACTTTGGTATTTATTATTATTAACTAAACTATAGACTATTTGGATTTCATTAGTTCTTTTCATGCCCTTTTTCTGCTCCTGAATCCAATAAAAGGTACCATGTTTCTTTTAGTCACCTTGTCTCCTTATATCTCCATTCAGTAACAGTTTCTCAGCCTTTCCTTTTCACGACCTTGCAGTTTTGATTAGTTATCTTTTAGCATGTCTTCATGATGTTTTTCTAATGTTTTTTGTGCTATTAAAGTGCCTGATTTCTTTTGGGGTAAAACACTACTTCAGAAGCCAAGGTCTGGGATCTAGATTTCTCATTGCATTAGGTCTTAGTGGGAGCAGTTCATTCGATAGAACAGCTATAAATGTGTGCATGTGCTTACACATATGTATTTATCCCTGTCTATACATTGAAAGTGATGAGTTTACTCTGACATCAAATTACAGTGCATGGGCTGGGGTTTAGCTTGGTAGAGCACTTCCTTAGAATGCATAAGGCCCTGGATTTGATCCGTAGCACCACAAAAGAAGAAAAAAGAAAATCCAACACCCTACAGTTCATTCTGTATGACTTCCTTCCATTGCCTGTTTGTAACTCCTTTCTCTAATAGAAGTTTGATGTTCATTATCCTTAATATATTACTTGATCAACCCCCTTTTACATATTTAGTTTACCATCACCCCTGCAAATGCCTGCCTCTTCCCCATGCACATACCCGCCTCACAGCTTGGGTTCCATCTGTGCTCAGAGTTGCTCTGCCCGTGTGAAGGCCTCCTCACTTTGGGTTCTGATACTCCATGTAAGCTTCCTTCATGCGTAGGTGCTCTCCAAAATCTGCTTGAGCTTTGAAACCTGAGATATTAAGATAGCTTGTGTACAGTACATGTAAGCATATAGTAAAAGATATCTGTTAGTAGTAGTATTAGTTGTGCCAGAATTCTAAAAACAGTCCCTCTAAATTTTCTGCCCTAATCCAAAGGACTATAACTGTGATGGAGTGTTATATGTGCAGTTGTTATGTTACGTGGTAAAAATGAATTATTGCTGAACTAATTAAGGTTACTAATCAGTTGATTTAGGGTTAGTCGAAAGTGACATTACTAGCTGGGCATGGTGGCACACTCCTGTAATCCCAGTGGTTTGGGAGACTAAGGCAAGAGGACCACAAATTCTAAGCCAGTCTTAGCAATTTAGCAAGTCTGTAAGCAACCTAGTGAGACCCTGCCTAAAAATAAAAAATAAAAAGGACTGGGGAATGTGGCTCAGTGGTTATTAATCCCTGGTACCAAGAAAAAAAAAAATGACATTACTAGGTATGATTAGCCTAATCCCATGAGCCCCATAAAAGTAGTGCTTACTCAGACTTGTAGCAAAAAGGAGATGTCAGAGAGAATTGAAGCACAGGAAAGATATAATTCAGGAGAGCTGGTTTTGAAGATGGAGTGTCTACTGTAAGGATTCATAGTAATTGCTAGTTGCTGGAGTGATCTGCAGCTGATAGGCTGCAAGAAAATAGAGACTTTAGTTCCACAATCACAAGGATCTGAATTCTATTAACTGTCTTTAATGAATGGAAGGAGATTCTTCCTCAGAGCCTCCAGATAAAAGCCTAGCCAGCTTTGGTTGGGAAATCCTAAATAGAACCCAGTAGAGACTTCCTGGATATGTGACTTACAGAGTTATGAGATAATAAATATGTGTTGTTTTAAGCAGCCTAATGTGTGGTCATTTATTCACAGAAATAGAAAATGAACACAGTAGTACATGGAGGTGATATTTGAAAGGAAATTATTTTGCCCGTTAATGAAGAAAGAGATTGTGATTTATATGTACTTATTCTTTGGAATAGATAACTATCTAAATCTAACTCTTGGAGATTTAAGTCCTGTTTCTCATTATATCTGCAAGGAAAAACTCAGAGATGGATATGTAATGCTAACTAATTTTATGTATTTTTTTTCCAGAACTGAGTTATGTATTTGGTAAATATAAGCTATATTTTCAGATTTTCTTTTGAGCACTTTAAAACATATATTAATTTACATGAAGACTAGAAAATAATCTCAGGAAAAATGGAGTTGATAAAGCAATCTGGAAATAATTATGTATGCATTTAATAAATATTGAAGGTCTATTATTTGGCAGACTGTATTGGATCTTGGAGATTTTTTACACACAAAACAGTGACATAGTATTCACTGTTACTAAGCCCACAATGTAATTAAGATGCAGTATATAAACAGTTAAAATATGAATGGTAGAGGATAGGAAAATGAAATACACTATGGAAACACAAGGAAATGCTCTAAGCCCTGAAACCATGGGAGAAAGAAGGTAGTTAGGAGAAGAGGAAGACAGGGGTATAGAATCTCCACGGTCATAGTAAAAAAGACGTACCAAGTCCTGGGCTCGCTTTGGCAGCACATATACTGAAATTGGAATGATACAGAGAAGATTAGCATGGTATGGCCCCTCTGCAAGGATGACATGTATATTTGTGAATTATTCCTTATTTTTAGTGACTGAAAAAACTGGGGATTTGTTGAATAAATTTTTGATTGAATGTTTGTGTGTGTGTGTGTGTGTGTGTGTGTGTGTGTGTGTGTGTGTGTGTGTAATGTGTGATTTTGAAAATAAACAGCAACAATGGTGGGGGTGAAAAAGATGTCCTGAGGCCTAAAGACAAGAAAAAAATTTAAATCCATGGTGGCAAAGTTTGAGAGGGACAGTGGTAAAACTTAAGGCTGGAACATTAAGCCAAAATGCATGATTAAAAATGTATAGGCTATATTAGGGAACTGGGATTTTATTTTAAGGGAAATGAGGAGCCACTGAAATATTTAAATGAGGGCATGATGCAGTCAGATGTCTAGTTGTCAAAAAGAAGTTATGTTGCTTTTGTTCTCATCTTCAAGGAATTTGCATGGTAGGCATTCCAAACTTTGTTTTTGCTGTATCCTATTCTAAGGTTAGGAGTTCAGTGATGCAGTGAGATACAGGAATGTGATAGGAATGACTATTTTGTGGGCTTTATTTTCATAAAGTGATATATGAGATACAATATAGTCTAGTAGTTCATTGTGTTTTCTGTAGAGTCTCTTGGCCTGGGTTGAACCCCAGCTTCATCACGTGCAGTTGGAACAAGTCACTCAATTTCTCTAAGTCTCAATGCCCTCATCTTTAAAATTAGAGCAATAAAATTCAGCTTTTAGCATTGCTAGGATCAAATGAGATAATGTCTCTAAAGTGCAAGGGATAAAGCAATTAACTAGTACATTACCATTATTTTCCCACTAATAACAATGCCATAAGTGTATTATTATTTTTTAGGCCAAATAAAAATGTTCTTCTGGCAAGAAAGTTGGTCTTCAAATGAACTTCCAGCAAATCAACTTCTCTGAAAGCAGTTAAAAATTTAGCCAAGTCAAAATTGATGCCATGTCTACTTAGATAATATCATGAAAGGTATTATATGATAAGCCCTATGTTGAGTCCCCAAAAAGTATTCAAAGCAAAAAAATAAGAGCATAAGAAAGAATTTGAATAAGAATTTGGAGATTATCGGCATGAAGATAGGATTTTGGTTATCTCAACATATGCAGAAAAAGCACTGGACAAAATTGAATACCTATTTGTAATAAGAATTCATACCCAGGAAACTCCCTCAACTTAAGGGTCATTTAGTAAAATCAAAAGTAATAACATTCAGTGGCAAGATATTATTGACAGCTTTCTTTGAGATTAGGAACAATACTGGGACCATGTCTAGTCAATATCCTACTGGAAATGCTAGGTAGCACAATGCAGCTAAATAAATAATGTCCAAAAATAAAAAAGAAAGATGCAAAACTGTCTACTTTCAGACACGATTGTGTATATAGAAAATAAAGAATCGACAAACTATCAGAATTCAGAATTCAGTAAGTCAGGGGCTGGGGTTGTGACTCAGTGGCCTTGTGTGCATGGGGCATTAGATTCAATCCTCAGCACCACATAAATAAATAATAATAATAAAGGGTACTGTGTCCATCTACAACTTAAAGAAAAAAAGAATTCAGTAAGTTTAGCAAGAACTGATATATGCAAGGCCAATATGTAAATATCAATGATACTTTTATGTACTAGCAATTGCTAAAAATTTATTAAATTTTTAAATCAATATAAAATAACATCAAAATATGAAATGCGATACAATAAATTTAGTAAAAGAAATGTAAAATCTCTATATCGAAAACCATAAATATTTCAGAGAATAATTAAAGATGAAAATAAATGGAAGAGCATTCCATAATTATGAATGGGAAGACTCATTTTAATTTAGATGACACTTCTCAAATTTATCTTCACCGTCAGTGCAGTACCATTCAAAATCCTAGTAAGTTTTTTTTTTATTCATGGAAAATAAATAATTTTGAAGGAAAAAAAGTTGAAAGACAATGAGGTTTCAAAACTTACTTAAAGCTGCAGTAATTTATAGTGTGTATTATTGGTACAAGGACTAGACACATAGACCAGTGAAACACACTAGAGAGTTCAAGTATTAACCCACATGCAATTCAGCAGTTCGTCAAGGGTAAGAACGGTCTTTCCAATAAATGATGCTAGAGCAGTTGGATAATCATATACCAAAAATTGACTCCCTACCTAAAACCTTTTAGAAAAAGTTTTAAAGATAAATCATCACCTAAATGTAAATGTTAATAGGAAAGACAATAGAATGAACTGGACATAACTTTCTTATGTTCATGTCTGAATACACAACCAGTTTAGTTCCCCATCATTTACAACCACAAGAATGGGATCCTAATTAAAATAAGTTATACTCCATGTATGTATAATATGTCAGAACATACTCTACCATCATGTATATCTGAAAAGAACAAATTTTAAAAATTAAAAAAAATAAAAACTTTCCAGAAGAAACAATAATGTATGACTTTGAGTAGGTAACAATTTCTACATGGGACACAAAAAGCATTAACCAGAAAAGAAAGTATGATAGATTGGCTAGGAAAAAGAGCAAAACAAACATTTCACCCACAAAAGGGATAGCCAAATGGCCAGTAAATAAATGGAAAGTTCCACAACATCATTACCCATCAAGGAAAAGTGCACTAAGACCATAGTTGGATACACTTGCACACCCACCAGAATGGTAAAACTAAAATAACAGATGATAATCAAATGTTTAGGATGTGGAGCAATAGGAAATCATGTTCTGCTGGAACATATACAAATTGTTTCATAATTTTTAGAAAACTGCTTGTTTCCACTAAGGATAAACAAATACTATATTAGTTCCTTTTCAAAAACAAACAAACAAACAACTTAAGCCCGGTTAAATTATAGAGGAAAGAGGCTTATGTTGGCTCATGGTTCTGGTCCAAGGTTGAGGCCCAGTGTGGTGATGACATTCTTGCTGGCAAAGACCCAAGGCAGCACAGGGCATCCTATAGAGATAGGGAGCATTCATGTGTATCTTCTGGTTTCTCTCTCCTATAAAATCACCAATATTCAGTCATCTGGGTTCCACCCTGATGACTACCTGATCCTAATCACGTTCAAAGGCCCAACCTCTAAAAACCATTATCAGATTAAGTTTCCATCCTCTTAATACCTCACAATGGGGATTAACTGCAACATGAGTTTCACAGGGGATGAACCATATTCAAACTATAGCATATACCTGCCATGTAATTCCACAATTATACTCCTATGTATATTTTACTCAAATTTGATTCCTGATTTTATATCAAATAGCCTCAAACTAGAAACAACAGTAATAGAAGTGGGTATTTGATTTGTCAAATATAACAAAGCTATGTCACTTAAGATGGTATAATATTAGCACAGGACAGACAGAATGTCAAATGGGACAGAAGCAAGAGGCAAACAGATTCATGTATATCTGAGAACTTGATATTGGAGAGGGACAGCTCTGCTTATCCTCAAGGAAAGAACCGTGGTTTGATGGTTGTTCATATGGGAAAAAAATAAAATTAATTTCCATATAGAGAAGAAAAAATCCTATCTAACACTATATGAAAACTGCTTCCAAACTGACTAAACACTGAAATGTGAAAAAAATCAAAACTATTGGAAAACAAAAGAAAATGTCTACTTGGATAGCAAAGGACTTCTTAAGGCTCAAACCCCACAAATTTAAGGGAAAAGAGTGACAAATGAAAAACTTCACCAAAAGTCCTTGCAAATAAATAGAATGACAGACCACATACTACTAGGGGAGTATAGTTATAATTCCATTAATTACAAAGGATTGGTATTCAGGTATTTTTAAAAAATTCTTCAGAGGGGTAAAAAAAAACAAGCAGAATAGAAAAACTGGCAATAGTGATGTGCTTTTTAAGAAAATGAAATAAAGAATTGTCAAATGAACATGAAAAGATGCCTGTATTAGAGTTCTTTGCAGGAACAAAACCAACAGGATATACGCACAGTAAAATATTTATGTGTGTGTATAAAGATTTATCTTAAGAAAATGGCTCCCATGGTTGTGGGGGCTGGGATCTGTAGGAAGTGGCTTGGGCTGGAAACTCAGGCTGCTGTTGATGGTGTAGTTTGGTATTTGGTTTAGTTTTTTGTTTTGTTTTGTTTTTGTTTGTTTTCTGGAAATTGAGCCCAGGGGCACTTTACCACTGAGTTGCATCCCCACCCTGTTTTATTTTTTATTTAAAGATGGTCTCTCTAAGTTGCTAAGGGTTTGGCCAAGTTGCTGAGGTTAGCCTTGAACTTATGATTTTCCTGCTTCAGCCTCCCCAGGGGTCCACTACTGCACCTAGCTGCTGTAGTCTTTAGGTAGAATTTCTATGCCCGGAAACATTAATTTTGATCTTAAAGTCTTTAAGTGTATGAGGCTCCACTCACATTATCTGAGGCAATTTCTAGGTTACTTAAATCAGCTGGTTGTAAACATTTAACCATATGTGCAAAACACTTCCATAGCAACATCTAGATTGGTGTTTGATTAAATAACTGGATACTATAGTTTAATTGACACATAAAACTAACCATTACGATGTCCTACCTTATTAATCAGGATACAAAGTAAGACACAATAAAACATAATTTTATATACACCAAATTGACAAAGCTTAGTTTCTGACCAAGCATAGAGAGGATATGAATCAGCAGGACTTTTCTATCTGTATGTGTGTGATGAGAATGTGAACTGGCATGCTAGTCTGGAAAACAAGTTTTCAATTTCTTATAAAGTGAGTCATTTACATGCAGACAGTCCTTGAAAACCTTTTGTATATGAATGCCAGGAGATAAGTAATATTTACAAGGATGCAATAGAGTTTTATTTTTAAAATGGTGAAGCAAAGCAAATATTCATTGAAAGAAAAATGGAGACATGTCATACTAGAGGTTTTGAATGAAATATCAAATTCATTGAATAAATGAGTGACAGCCACATGAAATATGAGTGAATGTTAAAACAAATTGATTATAACTATCAAGGCACGGAAGATGAAAAAGCATTATACCATTTTTACAAAGCTCAAAAATAAGTAATACGAAAAAATATGTTGTTTGGGGATCCGTATCTGCATAAAATGCACAGCTGTGTCAGGGGGAAGGCAGAGGGATGGGATCGGGAAGACACAAAGGTGGATGCAACACTGGTGCCATGTTCCTATCCTCAGGCTTCCAGTCCTTCAGTTACTGGGTATGTTTCATTATTATGCCTCAGGATTCTGTATTACGGATAATCTTTTCATATTATCATCAAGTTACTTAAAATTTTTTACAAAAGTATCAAAAATATCAATTTCCATCTTCAAATCCAAAGCAGTGAGATTTAAAAGTCGTGTACTTTAATCCATAAAAGCCTTGTTCTAATAATAAAAACAAAGTCTGTGAAGGGCTGAGACAACAATGCGAGTCAGGTTTCTAGCTAAGGCCGACTTTCGTTTAGGAAGAAGGCCAGGCCAGCCAGAACAATGGTTAACTTTTGGTGGGGTGGGGTGTCATTGCGGAAAACATTGTGTATGGGCAAAATTTTCAGTTAGCTTCAGGGAGTGGTGGCGAATTCTATCTGGAAATATATTACTAAAACTACTTAATATCAATTTTGTTAAACTTCTCTTGCTCTAAGAAATTCACAAATGATATTGCTGATCAGAGAACAAAGGGTTTTCATCAAAAGTACTACTTTAAAATTAGTTTGTAAATTGATAGGAATGTCATAAAGCCAGATCAGTTATAGGGAGCTATAATCGTAGTCCTTTCAGTACTTTGTGGCAGAGCACTGTAGAATTTTGGCAAATGGTTATTAGGACTGTCTTTCAGGTTTTAAGTTTTTAATTTGGCCAACTTACCAGGGCTCAAATTGAGGGGTGACCCACTTTTGCCTGGGTCAAAACAACCAGGGCATGGAGAAAAAGTAATTGGTTTTTTCTTTGTAGGAAGCTTTGCAAATTGTCTTAGTTAGCAAATTCCATATCCCACATCTGACACATGATTAAAAATATGAATGGTTTCAAAATAAAATTTCTAAGTTGCAAAATATGTCTCTGAATATTGATGCTTTCTCTTAGGTAATTCTCTTAGCTAATTGAGTAACATAACATGTCATTTGTTTATAGAAACGTGATAATATGAAGAGCAGTATCATGTTTTCTTTATCTCACACTTGACAGCTGTTCACCAGTGAAAAGAAGATTAGTTCTGTACAACTAAAAGAATACACTGGATCCCTTCAGACAAAACCTACTGCATAAAGTATCAGTCAGTTGGCAAGATGTATTACGTTATGCTCCTGAGAAGTTATGTTTTTCTTAATGAAAAATGCAGTATAAATTTTCATAAATCCAAAAAAATTTGAAGCATACAAGAAATTATCATAGTAATAAAATACTCTGCATATTGATTATAGTACCATATGTATCAGCAAACAATATTTTAAAAATTGACACATGTACACATTTTAAAACATTTCTAATACAACTTATTAATAAGCATTACTAAATAATCCTCTATTTTTCACATGATAGGTGATCTTTTTTCATCCAACTTTACATTTTTATTCTTTGCCTATTATATCACTCTTCTTTCCTTCTTTCACTGGGTTAAAAAGGAAAATATTTCTGAACTTGTAACTGTCTTCTTATTTTCCTCTTCTATGCTGTTCTTATGATTATTTTTTATGAGAATTACTCTTATAATTGAATAGCTGTTAAACCAAGTTACAATTGTTTTTTTAACTGTGGATGGTGGTGTACTGTTTTGAAAGTTAACACTGGAGGTAAGGCAGTGTGCCATAGAGGTGAAGGGGGTGGCCCCAGCACCCGGCTGTGGTAAATCTCCACTCAGCAAGTTGCTACTGTACAACTTCAGCCACTTGACTCCCCTCTATTCTGCTTTTCTGATTTTTAATTAAAGAAACACGTTCAGGGTTTGGGGTTGTGGCTCAGTGGTATGTGGGAGGCACTGGGTTCGATTCTCAGCACTGCATATAAATAAATGAATAAAAATAAAGGTCTATCAACATCTAAAAAATATTTTAAAAAAGAAACAAGTTTAGTGCCTTATACCTACTGAAAGCTAAATAAGTTTTAACTATAATATAGCAAAAATAAGAATCATTGTTACTGAATTAAGGATTTAGGTTATATACTTATACAAACACCTGTGTATGTTGGGCTGGGGAGATAGCTCAGCTGGTAGAGTGCTTACCTCCCAAGCGCAAGGCCCTGAGTTCCATCCCCAGTACCGCAAAAAAAAAAAAAACAAAAAACAAAAAAACACCTGTGTATGTTTTGTTTAGTTATTGTTATATAGAACAGGTCAGTTGTAACTCTCCAATGTAGGGTTTGAATGTCCACCTATGTGATAGTCTAATTCCTTTGAATTTGTTACATATTATAAATAAAATCTTTAAGGCCATATATCAATTCAAATACATTTACTTTAATGTATATTTGGATGCCTGTCTTATGCAAAGCAATACAGGTTATATAGAAATACATAAAGTTCCTATACTCAAGTACTATTAGGAGCCAATGGGAAAGAAATTGAAACTACATACTATACTTCAATGATCGTTAGTTTATAACAAGGGATTTCTAAGTTAAAAATCTACAAATTGTGTATTACAAGAAATACAATGTATATTTCTTTATTCTGCATTATGCTAAAAAATTTGCAGGTGCATATAGTATACTACCTCTGTATGTAGCATACAAAATAGAAATAAATATTATATTTATTTCCATAAGAGGAATAAAATTATGACTATTGTTTACATCAAGAAGAATGAGATCACATTCTATGGGAAATTATCAGAAGCAACTTCATGAAAGAACATTTGAACTGGGATGTCAAAGCATGCATGGGATTCTAGTCAAAGTTTGAGACCTTTAGTGATTTGTTTACCCCATGCTAGATCAAGGCCTAAGTGTGAACAGAAATACAGAATGGAGACAGTGCATGCTACACTCATGAGACCGTAAACATACCGTTTGAGCGGGAGCATGGCCATGTGGAGGGGTTGCATGGGGGAATATATTTGGATGTGCAGGCTGGTGCCATATCTGGTGGGCCTTCCTGTCTTTAATTTAAATAAGTATTAGGGAGAATTCACAAAAGGTTTCTTTTTTTTACATCCCTAGCAGGGCCCTAGGGATGGTGCTAGTGGGGGTAGGCTAGTTGAGCTGCATTGGCCCTTAACTGAATTTGGGTGCTTATTGAATTCATGTTTTTTTTTTTTTTCTTTTTCAGGAAGTTCATGATTTGTTAAAAGATTATGAGTTAAAGTACTGTTATGTGGACAGAAATAAACGAACAGGTAAGATTTTGGGGTGGGGGAATATACATGCTAGAACCATAACATAGATCTATTAATTATTTCAGATTAAAAAAAAAAACAGTAAAAAGGAGCATTGCATAGAAAGATGAAATCCAGTTTCTATTACCTTCAATTCTATTCCTTCCCCCTCTCCTCACCTCCTGGTAGCACTATAGAATTTGATACCTATTTTCCAATTTGTGCATTACATTGTGGTCGTCAGTAGAGCTGTTCACGGACTGTTTTTTTTCCTTCTGGGCATGAGATAAGATAGTATTTCCCAGTCCCTCTTTGAAGGTCAGAGTGGACATGTAATTTGCATTTTGATAAATTCAGTGGGTGAAAATGGCATGTATGCCTTCTAGGTGGAAAGCTTCAGAGCCACCATGTGATTTTCTGCTTGCTGATCCTGCTGCCAAGTTATTGGGGAAGGTTAGAGGACTTTTTCAACGCAAGTTCCAGAGTGGTTGTAATGAGCAAAGCCTCTTTTTTACCTTCACATGGGACATGCAGCATGAGCAAAACGAAAACCTTTTGTTTTGTTATGGGCCACCATCGTTAAAATTGAGGAGCTATTATCACAGTATCTTGATTAATACCTGTAATTTTACTATATCTAGATATAATTAATGGTATTTTTTAACTTTACATAAATGGTATTCTAAATTTTCATTTGGCATCTTGCTTATTTTTTATTTTTTACTCAACATTGCCAGGGGGAGGGGGTTAGGGGTGAGAGAAGAATGGAGGAACTTTAGATTATGTAGAGGGAAATGAGAGGGAGTGGGGTATGAAAAATGGTGGAATGTGACAGACATCATTAGCCTATGTACATGTATGATTACACAAATGGTATGAATCCACATCGCGCACAACCATAGAAATGAAAATGATGTACCCCATTTGTGTACAATGAATCAAAAATGCAGTCTGTAAAAATAAAAAAAAATTTTAAAAATTGCCTTTCAGATCTTCCCATGTTGATACATATAACTCTAGTTCATTGATTTAAACTACTACATGTTTTCATATAGATTTATCACAATTAGTGTACCCATTTCTGATAGGCATTTAGTGTTACAATGTTGCAATACCTGTGCATCGCAACTGTTTCCCCGCAGTTGAAGTGCTGTGTCATAGGGTACACAAAATTTCAGTGTCACTAGGTATTGACAAAGGGATTAGAAATAACAGTCTTCTAGTTCATAGGACAGGGGTAGTGTCATATCCACCAGCCAGAATGATACACTGAATGAGCAAGAAGAAAACCTTTCGTTTCATACAGCACTAGGAAAAATAACAAAGGTTTTCCCTCAGGAGGGGGAAGATTGCTTCTAGACCAACGATGCTCTTGACCTACCTAGTAAAATTTAAAAGCAGACCAGGAAAGATCCAACTGTTTCCCTATAGTGTAACCATACCCTAAAACAAAACTCAAAAGTATTTGTATAAATATAGAAGTATCTAGCACTCAAACAAGACCAAATGTACAATATCTGGCATCCAACAAAAAATCATCAGACATTGCAGAGAAGAAAGAAAGTACAAACTGGGACTGGGGTTGTAGCTCAGTGATGGAGCTCTTGCCTTTCACACTTGAGCCGCTGGCTTTGATCCTTAGCACCACATAAAAAAATAAATAAAATAAAGATATTGTATCCATCTACAACAAAATATGTATATATAAATAAATATATATATGTAAATATATATATATATATTTTTAAAGGAAGTACAAACCATTATGAGGAGAAAAATCAATCAAAACTGACCTGATTGATGCAGATAAATTAATGAAAGACATTAAGCCAGTTTTTATAACTGTGTTCTATATGTACAAGAAATTCTAATAAAGATTGAACATGTTAAGTAGAGACATATTTTAAAAATTTACCAAATCACAGTTCCAAAGATGAAAACTACAATTAGCAGTGGGGTACATACTGCAGAAGAAAGGTTAGTGAATTTAAAGGTAACAAAAGAAATTATTGAAGATGAAATATAGAGGAAAAAAGACTGTAAAATATGAATTATTTAGGCAGGGAACTGTGGGACAACTTCAAGAGTCCCAATACTGGAGTAATTGGAATCTGCAGAAAGGATGTTGGTGGCCATGGTAAAACAGATAAAAGTCTTTAAAGAATTAATGGCTAAAAGTTTTCTAAATTGATGAAAACTCTAAGCTGATTAACTTAACCTCAAGCACAAATGTATAAAGAGAACTACAAGGCACATTGCAATCAAATTGTTTATAATTCACATTAAAAAGGAAATCTTAAATGCAGGAAGAAAAAAAAAGTTGTTTAGAGAAACAAAGATAAAGATCGTTACAGGTTTCATTGAAACCATACAAATGAGAAGACCGAAGGACAACATTTTTTTTTTCCTTTGTTGAAAATGAAAATAGTCAGTATAGAACTCTTTACCCATTGAAAATATCTTTTTAAAATTAGGGTAAAATGAAGGTGTTTTTCAGTCATACAACAATACTGAAAGAATTGTCATCAAACCTGCTTGGTAGGAAATATTTTAGGAAGTTCTTCAAGCAGGGAGAAAATGATACTAGATAAAAATATGAAACTACACACACACACACGCACACACACACACACACACAGAGGAACACAAGTACCAAATATGGTCATGTGGGTAAAGACTTTTTCTTAATATTTAAATCTATGTACAAGATAATGGACTCTTTAGAGTAGAAATAACAATACTGTATTTTTTAAAAATTTATAACACTTGTAGAAATAACATGAGTAATAGGCAATAATACAAAGACTGGGAGGGGAGATAGGAAGTACAGTGTTGTAAAGTTCCTGTACTAGTTATACATGAAGTGCTTAATATTACTTGGCAGTAGACTGTGATATGTTGAAGATGCACTGTAAGCCCTAAGTCACCCACTAAAATAACACAACAAAAAACTTCATTAATTGTAGTAAATGGTGTTTCCTTGAATTTCATTAGCAATGATGGCATCTGGAAAATGTATAATTAATAAGTAGAGTGATAAAAGATAATTACAGTCCTGAACTATAACCAGAGCTTTCTATAGTAGATATGAGAAAATTATTGTATTAAAATACAAACATTAGGACTGGGGATGCATCTCTGGGGTAGAGCATTTACCCAGCACTTGTGAAGTCCTGGGTTCAAGCCACAGCACCAAGGGGGCTGGTGCTAAACCAAACTAAAGTAGGATATATTAGGGGAAATTTTTTTGCATGCTTTCCATCATATTTGTCCCAATAATGAGTTAATTAGTAGGGCAAGCAATGACTTGTCTAACAGTTGGGACCAACTGTGGAATATTTAACACAGAAAAAGAGAGAGAGAATTAATTCTGAATTCCCTCATGAGCTTTCCACTTTAAAATGGCATCTGTCACTTCCATCAGAGCCAATGTGAGAAAAATTTATTGCTTTTAGTGAATTTGTGATCTTTGAAAGAAATGGAAGAAGCTATATAAGGGGAAAAGTGACCTTTTTTCCTACTGCTTGCAATTTTAAATTTTTAATTTCTACCATAAAATCTCTTACTTGGGTTGAGCAAATGCATATACCCAAAGGAGGAAAAATAAGAGATTGTCACTTTAAATGTATTATTGCTCTGTGGATGCATGCATTTATTCATTTACCTAGCACTTACCATGTGTCATGACTGTGGCAGTTGGTGGGGATACAGTCATTAGTAATTTCAGGAGTTCACAATTTACTAGGGTATCAGGCATCTAAACGAATTATTTTACAATGTAGTCTGATACATGCAACAATTCAAGCAATGTTTAAAATACGCAGGCATTGTAAAACCAGGACTGGTGAACTCCAGCTGGAAGACAGCATCAGGGAAGGCTTCCTGGAGGCCGAGATGCAGCAGTCCTTGAGCTGAATTTGAAATTCAACCAAGTAGCTGAAGAAGCAGGATCTTGTAGCAGGGGAACTGCATGTGTAACGTATAGATGCCTGAAACAACTTGATGTTCACAGGGAGCTACAGATAATTCAGTATTGTTAGAGAATAAAGAACTGTGTGGGGAGGGGAGGGAGTTCGGCCATCAGCAAGGCTGGAGTCAGACTGAGAAAGACCTCGCAGGGCGTATTGGCTGAGCCGGCTGTGGCTGCGTTGGTAATACCAAACCATTGCAGTCTGGGCAGTAAACAGACACAATTAAGCTTCTGTTTTTGAGAGAGTGCTTTATTGTCGTGAAAAAAAAAGGATTAAAAGGAGGAAAAGCTAGAGGGACAAAGTAAAGAGGATGGATTCAAGACCTATTGAAGGATGGAATTTGAGAACTCTTTTTATGCAGGAGATGAAGGAGACAGGGTCTAGGGTAATTCCCAGGTTTCTGATTTGTGAGTGTGAGGTTACTAGCTAAAATAGGGAACAAAGGAAGATGAGCAGTATTGAGTTTTTGTTTTTCTTGGTGGCAGTCGGATGAATAATGTTTGGACAGTCAGATGGGAATGTGTGTGTGTGTGGAACTGAATATTGGAAACCTTGATTTGGGAGTTAGTAGGGTACAGGATGCCCTCTTGGACCTCCAGACTGGGTTATTTGCTGTATTTAATCGCTCTCATAGTCCCTCCGACTTCCTCTTTGATGATAACACATTTGTGACTCATCATTAAACATTTTGTATTCCTTATGGGAGTGCGAGCTCTATGTTGAAAGGACTTACCTGTTTTGTCCTCCAGTGCATTTCCAGTGCCTAACATGGTGCTTGTCGCATAATACTGAATCACATGGGAGGAGACTCGATTGCCCTGAGGAAAGAAGGTGCAGCATGAGAGAAGAGCATGTACAGTTTAGTAGGGTATCAGGCATCTAAATGAATTATTTTACAATGTAATCTGTAAATGAATATTGTAATCTGTAATAACGAATTATTTTACATGTAGCATGTACTCTGCTGGAGCTGCTGGGTACGGGCACACAGGTGTTTCCATGTGTGAATCTGCCAGGAAGGACACCCAGGAGAGAGTTACCTTATAGCTGCCCAGAGGAGAAAGATGTAACAAAGGAAACAGGACGGAGTGCTCAGACAGCTTGGGTATTCGAGACCCAGGAAAGAGTACACAAAGGAAGTTAATAAAGAGAACGTTCAACAGTTCCAAATGCCTTGAGAATTCAAGTCAAATATAAACTGATGATTTTATGGCTGATATTAGGAACACAACCAGAACTTACAAACTGTCAGTTGGCTTATTTGCATGTTTTAGGGAAAAGAGTTAAACAATATTTTATATCAGCAAAAGGGGTGAAAGAAGATATACAGCCAACATAACTTAAACCAAAAAAGGATGTTGGAAACCAAGAGATATTCTCTCAATAAGGATGGCAAAGCTATTTTTTTCTCGTGTTGGAAGAGTTGGCTCCTCCTTTGGCAATGATTTCCTTGCATTTGGAGACCACATTAAATGAAAACTGTTTTTTTTAAACATTAACTTCATACTCAGTGTGGTGAGATGCTCACACTGAGAGCCAGCTACATGTGCGCTAAGACCAGTTGAGGGAAGAACAGATTGAAATGACAGGCAGAATTACCCATGCTATTTATATTCTTCCTTCCTTTTTTGCTATGTACATATTTTCTATATACAACTCATTATCCTGCTGTTCTAATTGAATTTGGGTAAATTAAATGCTTATATGGAACAATTCCACTGTATGTTTCCAATGGAGTGGAAGAGAGGAACTTTCTGGAGAGCAACTTACTTGTAATTTGTGGATTATCCTGTGTTATTTCTTTTAATAAGGGGCTTTCCAATTTTCTTAGAAAATTACTCAAAATATTTTTATTTTATTAGGAAAATAGATAAAATAACATGGCTAAAAAATTAATAGATATAAGATTTTTTTCACTAATTTAGAACCTTATGTTTATATCATTTGGGGAAATAGTACAAGGGATCGAACCTAGTGGTACGCTACCACTGAGCTACATCCCAGTCCTTTTAAAATTTTTATTTTAAAACAAGATTTTGCTAAGTTGCTGAGGCTGGCCTCAAACTCGTGATCCTCCTGCCTCAGCCTCCTGAGTATTCCCTCCTGGGAATATAGGTGTACACTCCCATACCTGGCCATATTGTATTTTTATTGTATAAATTATACAAATTTGTTGTTTGATGCTGGAATGATTTCATTAGGTACAGAGGACAGATTTTTTTATTGTTTTATCGGGTTTAAAATTAGGCTCTTTGTCTAAGAAGATCAGAATCGTGACCTTTTCATTAGATATTATTCATAAAAGTATACCAAAGTATATCATTGGTGGGTTGTATCAATCTAAGTAATCTGATTTTAAGAAAATACATGTGTGAGTTAATGAGAACTGGCTCTCCTCCTTTGGGCAGTTGGTCTTTTTGCTATACCTTCATTTTTTTTATGAAGGCTTCATAAAATTTTTGTATCACATATTGTTGGGGAAAAATTATATCTCCATATATTGGAGATTACCAAAAAAAACCTCTCAGTATATGGTTGGATTTTACAGTGGAACTCCTAATATAATTCTCATATGTCTTATTGAACAACTCGCCATGGAATTAGTTTAGTGAGGTGTCAGCATTAAGAAAACTGTGAAATTAAATTTTTAAAAATTGGCGCTTTGCATATAATAGGGGTATAATTTCATGATAATTTTGTTTCAGAAAAATTGTGTGTGGACCTAAATGTATTTCTTACTGTGGGTCACAGTTTAAAAAAAAAAAAAAAAAAAACCTCTTTAATTCACTTTATTATCTTCCAGCTTTTGTTACCTTATTGAATGGAGAACAAGCCCAGAGTGCAATTCAGATGTTTCATCAATATTCTTTTCGAGGCAAAGACTTGATAGTTCAACTCCAGCCCACAGATGCTTTGCTATGTATTACCAACCTGCCCATTTCTTTTACATTAGAAGAGTTTGAAGAACTTGTTCGTACTTATGGAAATATTGAGAGATGTTTTCTGGTCTACAGTGAAGTTACTGGCCATTCCAAAGGCTATGGATTTGTGGAATACATGAAAAAGGACTTTGCTGCAAAGGCTAGATTGGAACTATTGGGTAAACAGTTGGGAGCATCAGCACTCTTTGCACAATGGATGGATGTTAATCTATTGGCCTCAGAGCTCATTCATTCTAAGTGCCTTTGTATAGATAAACTCCCTAGTGACTACAGGGATTCAGAAGAGCTGTTGCAATTTTTTTCCAGTATCCATAAGCCTGTATTTTGCCAGGTATGTATTTTTAGGAAACCACCTAGAAATTTCTGTGTGTATATCTCTTCTATGTAAACTCACACATTTATTTATCATACCTGTATGAATATCACAGTGGTAATTTGATTCTGTTCTAGTCTATAATGAAGACATCAATCTCATGTGAAATTTTATGTCAATTCCTTCTGTTCAAGGGCCAAACTATATTGTGTGTAGTTCCATATGCCTTAGCAAATCCATGGCTTGCTCATTCCCCTACTCATTCCATCCATTTGTCCAGCCATGTGTTGATTAATCCATTTGCTTATCCAACTCTTAGTTACTACTCTCTCAGTGCCAGACTCTATGCCAAGTGCCAGAAATGCAGAGAATAGAAGGATTTTCTCTCTCAATTCCTCAAAATTCTGTAGAGGAGAATAACAAGTAGGCAAGTAATTGCACATCCTGTATGAAGAGTGAGATAATGGAATATAGAAAAGTGTCACGAAGTTTAAAAGGAAAACACACTTCTATCTTAATGGAGTCATGGTAGGTGAGAGTTTAGAGAAGATCCTGAAAACTAACAATGCTGGTGAGAAATGTCAAGTACTTTATAACAGTAAAATTAAATATATCCTAATAAATAGACTCTCTACTGTATATAATTCCTTCCCGTCCAGTTATTTGACAGCAACTGATTATTTCTGTTCCCTGTCTTCATTTCTTCCTTTTCTTCTTTACCACCCTCCCTTTCCTTCCATGCTCTTTCTCTTTTTGCCTCTCCTTCCTTCCTTTTTCATTCTTTAATCTTACATTGGTTGAATTCCTACTATTTCAATAGAAATTTTGGAGTTGGAGAGTGCATGTATGTATGTATTTAAATTAACAGATAAAATTGCATGTGTTTATCATGTATAACATGATATCTTAAAATATGTACACACTGGGAAGTGAGTAAATCTAGCTAATTATAATATGTATTACTTCACAAAATTATCTTTTTTATATTTGTTTATTTACTTATTTTGTGCATGCCAGGCAAATGTTCTACCACTGAGCTATACCCCCAGTCCCCATGATTGTCATTTTTGTTACAAAAACACTAAACATTCACTCTCTTAACATTTTCCAATAATACTTTGTCAACTATAGTCACCATGTTGTGCAACAGACCTCTTGACCTTATTCTATCTTAAATTTTCTATCTTTTGACCAACATTCCTTCAATCATGCCCTGCCATTGTCCCACCTGCTATTATCCACAATTCTGCTCTCTAATTCTAGAATTTCAAGTTTTTTAGGTTCTGAATATGAGCAAGACCATGCAGTTTTATATATTTATATGTATATATATTTATATATATTTATATATATACATATATTTTTTCGCTATATTTTTATATATATGTACATATTTTTTGCTGTATTTCTTTTGGTTTTTAGTAATATATGTATGTACATAAATATGATTAATGCTTCCATCCTTTTTCTTACATTTCCACCCCTCCAATTTCAATATAAGCATCAAAGAAACCATTCAAGAATTTTATAAAATTAGAATATTTTGTTATAAAGTTTTATCACATCTTTATCTAGTTATTGAAGGTTGATTGACTTATTGATATGCTATTCCTATATATTAGGCCTCTCATAGCAATATCATCCTGTAGCCATACATAATTCTTTGTAGCTGTAGTT
Source organism: Sciurus vulgaris (assembly GCF_902686455.1). Lineage (NCBI taxonomy): Eukaryota > Metazoa > Chordata > Mammalia > Rodentia > Sciuridae > Sciurus > Sciurus vulgaris. The sequence goes on from NC_136461.1 coordinate 53,283,646, forward strand.
GAGGCTCTGAAGCAAATATGAGGGGAAATGCCAGTCATTATTCATTGCATTTGAATTATGAATCCCACAGTGACAGCAACCTTACAGCTAGATTACTGAGTCTAGCTTTACCCAGACAGAAATGCTTGCTACAATATTTTCGAGTGACCATTTAGCTTCCCGAACACTTCAAAATGTTGCGAAATTAACTGGATCCCAAGTTGAACCATATGTCTTTGAATGGCTTTCACACTGAGCTGAAATATTACTCTCTAAAACTACTGATGCCATGGAGTTAAAATGATTTTGTCATTTGGAAGACTTAAAATTATATTAAATCTTGTGAAAGAAGGGAGGTCATCATAATGAAACAGGAATAGTAAAGAGTATTTTAAAATTTTGGATTATGAACACAACAGAATTAGAATTCTTTCTTATCAGTGAGTCTGTTAAGCTCAGGCCCTTCTGCATGGTAAGTTTGCATAGACTATTAAAGACAAGTCACTGTGATCAAGAGACCAAAGGGATTGGTAGCTTTTACAAATTCGATTTGAAGTTCTGGCTTAGATTATGAGAATACAGTTGTTTAGAAGAAGTATGCATTTTCACTTTTTCCTACATGATTGGAAAATGTTTGATGGACAAAATGACATTTGAGGACAGTTTTAAAGGGAATAAAGCACATGAAGGAAAGATAGAAATTTGGTCTAACTTTACCAAAAAGTAGAAGTCAGTTAAGTTTTCAAAATAACGGAAACTGAAAAGAACTAAGAAGTGATTTATTTGTAATAATGTCTGAGATGCCAAACCCACATAGAAGTGTTGTCAGTGTGTCTGCTCAAAGACGCACAAACCTGAATCTTGTCACATTGATCACTTTGCAGCATAAATGTATTTAAGATAATTCAGACATGTTCAAAACTTAGAAACATTGTAGTATCTTATTTTGTTCTTATTTTTGCTCTTTGTGCCAGTCTTTACAGATCCAGGACTTTAGTATCTTCCCTTACACTCCTACAGGTGGGTGACTAGAAATAAATCAAGTTCTACATGGCAGCAATTTACTTAGGTCACTTTCAGAAATAAAGGTTGTATGTTACATATGGTTTTAACAAACCTGGGGCGCAATTTTCAGAAATAAGGTTTGCTGTGGTGTACTTGACCAGATTCCTGGGATCTGTCTAAACTACGGAACTAAAAGTTGAATGGTTCCTACTGCCTTTCTACTCTTGAAAATACTAACTTTATTTTACATTGACATGTGTTCCAGTAATTCTTCAGTGTGTTTCATTGGCCATAAATCCACTGAACTTGTTTTAAAGAAAGTTTTCATTACTATGTCCCCATATTTTCCTATTAAAATTTTTCTTAAAATATATATTTTTTCTTAATATTTAGTGACTATTATCATTTGGGCATGGACTGTTAAAATAAATTAGAAAAAAAATCAAAAAACAAAGCTGACAGATGCCTGTTTTATCTTCCTGTCTTCAGGAAGGGTTGCATCTGAGCAATGAGTCAACTTTAGTTTTCATAGAGAAAGAAAACATTATCGTCACCAACATCACATACTAATATAATTGTTCTTGAATTTGAAAATTATTTCTCATAAGTTAATGTTTCTAGTCAACATCAAAATTCCCTTTTAATAAAATGTATTATATCAGTTTGCACAGGATGAAGGTAGTTACGTTGGTGGCTTTGCAGTGGTTGAATATCACAGTGCAGAGCATGCTGAAGAGGTTCAGCAAGCAGCAGATGGCATGACCATCAAGGGAAGCAAAGTCCAGGTTTCCTTCTGTGCCCCAGGAGCACCCGGACGAAGTACATTAGCAGCATTGATAGCGGCTCAACGTGTGGTAAGCAGGATTTTTTCCCCCTCTTTTTTAGGATATAGAGCATTCTAATACTATCTTTATCTATCTAGTTTATCCAAAGTAACGATCATTAATTGGACTATTATTATATTTCTATTACATTGAAGATATTCATCTTTTTTTTAAGTTGGCCAACTAGTATCATCATTAAATCAAAGACAAAGTTCTTACAAAAAAAAAAAAAGTTTGAGTCAGTGTGGTGATGCACAGCTATAATCCCAGCTACAACAGAGGTTGGAACATGAGGATTGCAAGTTCAAGACTGGCCTGGACAACTTAGCAAGACTGTCCCAAAATAAAAATAAGCCAGGCACAGTGGCGCACACCTGAAATCCCAGCGGCTCAGGAGGCTTAGGAGGCTCATAAGTTCAAAGCCAGCCTCAGCAAAAGCGAGGCACTAAGCAACTCAGTGAGACCCTGTCTCTAAATAAAATGCAAAAAGTAGGACTGGGGATGTGGCTCAGTGATAAGTGCCCCTGAGTTCAATCCCAGGTTACCCCCGCCCCCCCCCCAAAAAAGAACAAAAAAAATATATATATATAAAAAGGACCTGGGATGTAGCTCTCTGGTAGAGTGTTCCTGGGTTCAATCCCCAGTACCTAAAAACAGACAAACAAAAACACCAAGAAATTGTATTTAGTAAGTGTATTCATCTTGAGAAAATTTTTGAAGGAATTCCATTCATTCAGCAAATATTTGAGTTGCTATTCTGTTGTGAGTTTTTTATTTATTTGTTTGATTATTTTCCAGTGCTGGGTATTGAACCCAGGGCCTCATGCATGATAGGCAAGCATTCTACCACTGAGCCTCATCCCCAGCCCCTGTTGTGAGTTTTTAATGCCTCTTTTTCAACAAGTGTTCGTAAGCATCCATAACGCAGGTCTCCTCTTTTGCTTACATGGCATCTTGTACTTACTTCTCTGTTGTAACTGTCTACTTAATTCCCTCTCTACTTCTGTAGCCTCAAAGCTCCTTAGAGATGTCAGAGACCATATCTTCACAGCTTTTAGCCTAGTGCTCAGCAAATATTTGTTGATTCAAGGAAGGAAACTGGGGAAGATTTCATGATGAAGGTGACATTTTAGGGTGACATTCAAGAGTGAGTGAGATACTGACATGTGTTGATGGGGGTGGAGGATAGGATTGCCAAATACAGATTTTGCATGCCTTCTATTAAAAATTATTTGTTGTGTGTCTGACTCCAAATTTAACTGAACATCCTGTATTTTTACTTGCTAAATCTGAGACCCCTCAGGAGGGAGGGAGTGGTTACTCTAGGTGGAAAAAAATGCTCAAGGAGTAGTCTGAGCCGAATTTGCACGCTTGGAGAGTGGTACTCAGTCTAGTTGGACCATGTTTAGAGAGGAATGGGTTGAAGCCCGAGAGCATGGACTGTGTGGAGAACTCGAAGAATTTAGGTTGAATTGATAGACAATTTAGAACTTGTATAGACGTGGTGCGACCGAATCAGAGATGAGCCATCTGGAGAGTCATCTGAAAGGGGTTTATTTGTAGATGATCTGGAGAGAGGAAATTAGAGAACTGGACAAGCTCTTGCTCTTAGGCCCTCACTCTCTCATCTCCCATCCTCTTCCTGCCCCTACCCTCTTCCACTCATCCTGGTCCTCGATCCTTTCTCTCGTTTGTCTTAGTTAGCTGTCCCCTTCGAGGTTCTCATTCTTATATCCTTATGTAATTCACTGCTTCCGCCATTGTAATTCACTGCTTCCACCATCAACTTCATTTCCTCTGGTGAAGTTGTCTCTTCATGGCGATCACTATGCTGAGCTTAAAACGCAGTTTGTCTAGTCACCTACTTCTGAAATCAGGGCCCTGTGTCCTCTTTGAGAAAAGCAAACAGTGGGGTAGCTTGATGCCATCATGGACAAATGGCATGTGAAGGCCAGGTGTTGAACTCATTCCTTCATCTTTTCTCATCCGTGCCTGCATTGCCTGCTTCCTTCTCTGCTCAGTAGCATTCATTCCGCAGGTACTTGTAGGTTACCCACGACATGCGCTCAGAGATGTCTGGACTCACCAATGAACGAAGTCAGTGAAGATCTCTGGGAGGCTGGGGAGATAGCTCACTTGGTAGAGTGCTTGCCTTGTAAGCACAAGGCCCTGGGTTCGATCCCCAGCACCCCCCCCCAAAAAAAAAGAAAGAAAGAAAGATCTCTGCCCTCTTGGAGGAAGGGCTGGGCCTCCTCCTGCTCAAACAGGAGCTTATGGCTGTGCCCCATCCTCAGGGCCCTGGATCATTCCCTTTCTACTTACTTTTACTCGCTCCACTAGCTCCATCCCATCAGCTATAATACACATCTTTTCATGTCAATACACATCTTTACCTTAAAAAAGCCCTGTCTAGATATTGACCTTTATAACCATATAACCATAGTTTATTGAACAAAAAGGTCCTGCTCACTGTCACCATTTCTTAATTTTCCATTTTTTCTCTCTGTTGAATACAATGAAGTTTCTGCCTCTACTAGTCAAGTGAATCTGCCCTCTTTAAAATCAATAGGCATTTCTTAATATTTGTACCTTGCAGGTACTTTTTATTCTTTTATTGCTTGATCTCTGACATTTAAAACTCTCCGCTGCCGTGAATTCTGTCACGACTTTCTTTTCCCTACCTGCCTGGTGGTTCCTTCCTTACTCCTGTTTTTCCCCTCAGGGCTGATATCCTACACTTCTGTATTTCACCTTCTGACTTTCTTTCTCTAACATAGTCCAATTGCCTCAATAGTGGCCTATTAAGGATGACGTGCAGACACGTTTTGAACCAAATTTCTCTAAGCAGTAAGTCTATAGTTCCAAGTGCTTGCTTATTAGCCTACCTTCATATTAAATAAATAGTTCAATGTCAGCATTTCAAAAGAAAACTATTTTTCTCTGGGACCTGCTTTTCTATGTTCTGTAACAATTTTATATGTCATCAGTTTATCCGAACTAAAACTATGTGAACCAAAAACTCAGTTAATTATGATTGGTGTCCCTAAGTCTGTATGTCAGAAATTTCAGCAAGTCCTTTCAACTCTACCTCTAAAATCACAAGTCCTTGAGACCTTGTCTGCATGTTGTCACTTCAGTCAGGAAGCCATCTTTTCTCACTAGTGTGATTAGAATAACTTCCCTTCCATTGGATAGATAGGTTTTCTTCTTCTGGTTTGAAAAGTATACATTCTACCTGTATCTTCTTAGCAGTTGTAGATACTTTATATTAGGTAGAGGGGAGTGAAAGGAGAGGATAGGGGTGTGGGGGTAGGAAGGACGGTAGAGTGAAACAGACATTATTACCTCATGTACATGTATGACTACATGACAGATGCAATCCTGCATATTTTAGTAATTTGGGTTTTCTCTCTTGTGGGTTATAAATGTATATGTACACAGATATATGTATATAAATATCACATAAAGTTCATTCTCTTGAACTTTTGTTTGAATTTTCAGTATCTTTGCTGTTTCTTATCTGTTTGATTTGTGTCTCAGAGGAATGTATTAGAAATTTTCATATAAAATTGTTGGCTTTTTCTCCTTATTCTGTCAGTTATTGCTATGTATATATGTAGATATATAGAATGTATTTGAGTATATATTAATTATTGGGTACATATTTGTTCATAATCATATTGATCATTTTATCAGTATTTTTGGTTTTATTTTATTTATTTTTTGCCTTGAAAATTTTTGCCTGACATTGCAATGGCTACTTCAACTTTCTTTTGGTTTATGTTGCCATCCCTTTCTTATATTTTGTTTTAGGTATATAACCCCTTTTGTTTTCCCTTCCCTTCAGTAGGATAGATAAGGTTTTCTCCTTCTGGTTTGAGAGCTATACATTCTATGCATATCTTCCTGGGGGTTGCCCCTAACTCCTTAAAGAACACTCCCGGGTATATCAGTGCTGTCTTCTGCTGAAGTCACTCTTACCTGCACTCAGTTCCTCCATCCTGCCTTACTACCACCGTATAGGTGTCTACATTTTTACTTTAGAAAAATGCCTTTAATATCATCTTGTTGTTTTATGACACTATCTTTTATAAACAAGATTAAAATGATAATTACATAGATTAATTTCCACATAACAGGCAATATTGTTTTACCTTTCTTTTCTCATCAGAGTACTTCTTCCAAGGACTCTTTGAAAGATGTATTCATGTGGTTATCCCTTCTGATGATGTGTATAGCTGGGAAGATTTTCATTTCTTTCTGATACTTAAGTACTAGCTTAGCTAAATACAAAAATCTAGGTTCAGAACTTTTCTCCTGTAATACATTGAAGATACAAGTTCATCCTCTCCCTGAGTCTCATGCAGGAACTTTGAGAAAGGAGTTGCTGTTGATCCTTATTTCTTTGGAGTTATTCTCTTTCATATTGGAAGCTTTTCACAGTTTTTCTTTGGGTTTGATGTCCATAAATTTTATGACAAGAAATGTGAAAAGATGCAGGGCTTTTTAAATATTTATTTTTTTGAACATCCTACTTGGGACATGTGAATCCTTCCATTTGGTAGTCTTTAATATCCTTCAACATAAATGAGATATTCTCAGTTATCATTTCTTCAGAGATCTCCTTCATATTTTCTCATCAGGATTCTTTTTTTTTTTTTTTTTTTTTTTTGGTGGTGCTGGGGATTGAACCCAGGGCCTTGTGCTTGCAAGGCAAGCACTCTACCAACTGAGCTATCTCCCCAGCCCTTCTTATCAGGATGCCTTTTATGTAGATATTGACTCTTCTACCTCTGTCCCTGTCATCACCCTGCTTATGTTTGTTTTCTTGTACTTTTTACCTCTTTAACCTGATCCTTCAGATTGCTATTTTATTTTTTAATCATACACATATATGTATATATTCTTCTACTATTTTACTCATCTGTTAAATCATAGAGTAGAGTTTCTTCAGCTTGCTCCTCTAGAATGGTGATACTAATACCAACCTGTAGAATTGTTTCCGAGGAGTGTGTGATCTAACCCACGTGAAGTGGCGCTTTTATTTTTCTCAGTGTTTATGTTTCCACACCCATTGTTGCTCACCAGTTAGTCTTTATGACTGCATGGCTTTGCTTCATGTTACTAATAAAAATTCATTTTCTTTTTAGACTTCCTTGCTATATCCTGTCCATTAATTTTGCCTTCTCTCTTATAAGCAGTCCAGTTTGTTACCTTTATTTTTGAGCAGTTCTAGTTTCTAAATGTCTAGTTGCTGTTTCCTGTGAACACACACGTCCTGGAGGCAGCTATCAGCTTCCTTGTATGTCAGTGTTTATGGTATGGGGCGGGGTGCGGGAGCTGGGAGTGTAGCTGGGTGGTAGGGCATATGCCGCATAAGACCTTAGGTTCAGTTCCACCCCCTCAAAAATTGTTGGGTGGGAGAAGGAATAGACAGGGTAGAGGAAAATCTAGGACTTAGGCTAGGGTCGGGGAAGGCAGGCAAGGACCTCAGGCAGAGATGCTCTGCTTTCACCGTCTGGATTTGGCCAGGTGCTCTGCCCACCGCAGCCAGACAGCCTGCAAGAGCCTCTCTCCTCTCCCCTCCCCGCCTGTGCTCAGTTCTGCCTCCCTCCTGCACCTCTTCCACCGCGCCCTGTGGGTGTGCAAGGGAGGAGCTGAGGAGGCTGGGACCATGGGAAGGAGGTTTCCATTGGCCTGGCTGTTCTGCTCACACTAGCATTATCTGGTGCCCACTGTCCCTGTCCTTGTGTGCCTCCCCACCATTGAGCCATTGGTCTTATGGCTGTCACTGGGCAGTGCTGCTCTTTTCTGTGGTGCTATGCTGGCCAGGGGAGCCATGCTCCCTCAAGGCGGTGCCGAGGGAACCTCACCGTTCTGATGTCCGTCCCTGATTCATCCCCTGCAGGTCCAGGCTCTCGTTCTCCTGTGTACCTTCGCCCCTTGCTCTCTCCATGAGTTTCTCACTGGTCATATGCCAGTTTCTCCCTTTCCCTCTCGATTTCACTGTATCTGGGCTGGAAGAAGGACCCAGTTGTCCCTGTCAGTTCTCCTTTTTCTCAGGCTAGAAGTTTATGGTTTTCCTTTTATATTAATATCCTCATATATCACCGTGGTTATAAAAGCTGAAAACAATTTTTAGGAAGCTATCCATTATATACATGCAAAGCCAGTTCATCTTAATCTCAAATTGGAGCATTAAGTTAATGAAATTAAGATCTTTTAGTATAAGAAAATGCTGATTTGCTAGGCAACCCACATTGTTAGACTTTATATTAGCAGTATAGTAAGATTTTCCTATTAGCATCAAAGTGGTCTCGTTATAACAACACATGATCCCCTTGTTAACAAATTCAGATGCCCTCAACATCTATTTGTATTTTATGAAGAGATTGATTCTACTGAACTTTTTAGTCTTCTTGAAGCCCATTGGAATTTAGCTGAAATAGTCTATGAAGATTTCATGTCCTATGTGTGATAGAACATCTCAACGTGTAATTGAGCACTGTGGTAGAAAGTGTACAACAGATATACAACACAAAACAGATTGTGTTTGTGAAACAATAGATCTTAGATGAATGAGAATTTCTGGAAGAAAGCCTTTAAAATTCTGTCTTTTGAACTTGGTCTAATGTTTCTTATTTCTGTATTTACTGAAGATGCACAGTAATCAAAAGGGATTACTTCCAGAGCCAAATCCAGTACAAATTATGAAAAGTTTAAACAACCCCGCCATGTTGCAAGTTCTTCTACAACCCCAGCTACAACGAGCTGTCAAACCAGGTAAGTGCCACACATTCTGACTAAAAACAGTGTTGGCATGAAGTTAATACTGCTGCTTTACATTCGAAATGTGAAAAGTACATTTATATGTGGGAAAAAAACACACTTCAATTAGTCTAAAATACTTAATTTTCCCCAGACCTATTAGTGAATTTTAACTGATAATCTCAGGTGATAATATATTTTAGCTATTTTTGGTAGGTACAACATGCTTATGTGTTTCCTATTTTTTTTAACCATTAATAAATGTTAAATATTAAACCTTAAATTTAGCTTATCACTTAAAGTATTAGTGATAATAATTAACATACTACATTGTTGTATGAAGTATATTTCTATATAGTAGCTTCAGCAGAATTACTATGTAAAAAGTGCTAAAGGTCGCCAGGCACAGTGGTGCATGCCTGTAATCCCAGAGGCTTGGGAGGCTGAGGCAGGAGGATCGAGAGTTCAAAACCAACCTCAGCAATGGCAAGGCACTAAGCAACTCAGTGAGACCCTGTCCCTAAATAAAATACAAAGTAGGGCTGGGGATGTGGCTCAGTGGTCAAGTGCCCCTGAGTTCAATCCCCTGTACCAAAAAAAAAAAAAACAGTGCTAAAGGTCTGTTTCCTCTTTATTCTCCCCCCCCACACACTTTTTTTTTTTTTTAACACACATATATATATTTTTGTAGGTGGACACATACCTTTATATTATTTATTTATATGTGGTGCCAAGGATCGAACCCACGGCCTCCCATTGCTTGGTGAGCGCTCTATAGCTGAGTCACAATCCCAGCCCCTGTTCTTCCCTTTTTGATGTAAAAATTCTTTCACTCCATAGCAAACGACAAAAGCATTATTATTGTCTATGTATTATGCCAATCTTTATACTATCAGCCTATTTAATATTCTTTGGTAATAGCTTACTTTTTGAAATGCACAATGTACTTTATATACACAAAATGTCTATTTTGGCATTGTGAAGAATCGAGAGCTGATATTCAATACTTAAGTTTAGAAAAAATATGTTTAGAGTAAATATATAATACATTTATTCTGTTTTAATCCCAGCTGGCCTAACATCAACTCACATACTGCAATTTTCTAGCATGACCTAATTACTTGATGTTAACATGAACCCCACAAGTTAGAGTCTCAGTCCTCCACATGAGTGCCCCACTTTAGAGCCCTAGCCAAAAATTCAGGGAGTCCCCAAGGCCACTCCACTCCTGACCAACTAGCTATAAATTTGGGAGTTCCCAGCCCCCTCAACAGAATGATTCCTAGAAACTCAGGAAAGCACAATATTTATGATTATAGTTGTATTTTAAAGGACATAACTTAGGAATAGCCAAATGAAGAGACACTTAGGGTTTTTATCCTAAAGGAATCTTGAATTGTATCAAAGTCTTTTTTGTGTCTAGTAAGATGATCATGTGATTTTTATTCTTGATTCTTTTGTGTGCCACATTATGTTTATTGATTTGTATATGTTGAATCATTCTTTTTTTTTAATTCATTTTTATTGTAAACAAATGGGATACATGTTGTTTCAGTTTGTACATGGAGTAACAGCATACCATTTGCATATTCATATATCTACATAGAGTAATGATGTGATTCATTCCGTTATTTTTTCCTTGCCCCCCACCCCTCTCACCTCTCTTTTCCCTCTATACAGTCCCTCCTTCCTCTATTCTTGCCCCCCTCCCACCCCCCATTAAGTGCCATCATCCACTTATCAGTGAGATCATTCCTCTTTTGGATTTTTGAGATTGGCTTATCTCACTTAACATGATATTCTCCAATTTCATCCATTTGCCTGCAAATGCCATAATTTCATTATTCTTTATAGCTGAGTAATATTCCATTGTATATATATACCACAGTTTCTTCATCCATTCATCAATTGAAGGGCATCTAGGTTGGTTCCATAGTCTGGCTATTGTGAATTGAGCAGCTATGGACATTGATGTGGCTGTATCTCTGTAGTATGTTGAACCATTCTTATATCCTGGGAATGAAACCAACTTGATGATGACATATGACCTTTTGAACATGCTGTCAAATTTGATTTGCAAGTATTTTATTGAGAATTTTTGCATCTGAGTTCATCAGTGTACTTCTTTGGTTGTGTCTTCTTGGGTTTTTGTTTATTTATTTTTTAAAATTTGTTCTCTTTAGTTGTACATGACAGTAGAGTATATTCTGACATGTTATGCCTACATGGAGTATATCTTATTATAATTAGGATCCTATTCTTGTTGGTTACCTGATATGGAGTTTGACTGGTCATGTATCTATATATGAACATAAGGAAGTTATGTCAGATTCATTCTACTGTCTTTCCTATCTCCATCCCCACTCCCTTCCCTTCACTCTCCTTTGTCTAATCTGCTGAACTCCTATTCTTCTCCTCCCTCACCCTTTGTTGTGTGTTAGCATCCACATGTCAGAGAGAACACTTGACCTTTGGTTTTTGGGGATTGGCTTATTACACTTAGCATGATAGTCTCCAGACCCATCCATTTACCAGCAAAAGTCATAAAGTCATTCTTTTTATGACTGAGTAATATCCATTGTGTGTTATATACCACATATTCTTTGCCTATTCATCTGTTGAGGGGCACCTCGGTTGGTTCCACAGCTTAGCCATTATGACTTGAGCAGCTATAAACATTGATGTGGCTGTGTCACTGTAGTATTCTAATTTTAAGTCCTTCTGGTATATACCGAGGAATGGGATAACTGGGTCAAATGGTGGTTCCATTCCAAGTTTTCTGAGGAATTTCTATACTGCTTTACGAGTGATTACACCAATTTGCAGTCCCACCAGCAATGTATAAGTATACATTCACCCCCACATGCACTCCAACTATTTTTACTTGTATTCTTGATAATTGCCATTCTTTTTTTTTTTTTATTTTTTTGTGGTGCTGGCGATTGAACCCAGGGCCTTATGCTGGCAAGGCAAGCAGTCTACCAACTGAGCTATATCCCCAGCCCCTAATATCCCCAGCCCCTGATAATTCCCATTCTGACTGGAGTGTCTTCTCAAGTTTTGGTAAGAGGGTAATAATGGCTTTGTAGGATGAGTTTATAATTACTCAAATTTTTACTGAGGAATAATTTGAGAATTGGTATTAGTTCTTCAAAAGTCTGGTAAAATTCAGCAGTGAATCTATCCAGTCCTGGGCTTCCTGCCCCAACCCCTAGACTTTTTATTACTGCTTCAATTCCAATATTTGTTATTGATCTATTTAGGTTTTTGTATGTCCTTTGTTCAATTTTGGTAGATCATATCTTTCCAGAAATTTGCTCATTTCTTCAATATTTTCTAATTTGTTGCCATATAGTTTTTATATTATGTAGTTATATTCTCTAATAATCCTTTGAATTTCAGTGGTGTCTATTGAAATGTTTCCTTTTTCATCTCTAATTTCATTTATTTGGGTCATCTCTCTTTTGGTTAGTTTAGATAAAGGTTTGCCAATTTTATCTTTTCAAAGAACCAACTCTTTTTTTCCCTTGTTCCTTTGTATTGTTCTTCTAATCTCTATTTCATTTGTTTCTGTTCTGATCATTATTTCCTTCCTTCTACTGATTTTGAGTTTGTTTGTTTTTTGCCTTATTAGGTTATGCATTTGTGATCTCTGTATTTTTTTGGTGTAAGTACTCATTGCTATAAACTTCCTTCTTAGCATTGCTTTCAGTGTCTCACAAGTTCTGGTATGTTGTGTTTCTATTTTCATTTGATTCAGGAATTTAAAAATTTCCCCTCTGTTTATATATTTTGTATAATTTTCTGTATAATTGTATATTCTGTATAAATTATGTAGTTTTTCTTGCTGTTGATTTCTAGTTTCATTCCATTGTGATCAGATAAGATACAAGAAATTATTTCAGTTTTTTGAACTGTTTAGATTTGTCTTGTGGCCTAATATATGGTCAATTTTGGAAAAAAAGTGCCATGGGACAATGAAAACAATGTGTATTCTGCACTTGTTGGGTGGACTATTCTGTAGATGTCTGTTAGGTCTATTTGATTTATAGTATAACTTCAGTCTGATGATTCTTTGTTGATTTTCTTATATGGATGATTTATTGGTGAGAGGGGTATAGAAGTTGCTCACTAGTATTATATTGGGGCCTATCTCTCCCTGTCTAGTGGTGTTTGTTTTATAAAATTGGGTGCTTCAACAATCAGTGCATATGTATTTATAATCATTATACCTTCTTGACAAGTGTTCCCTTGATCAATGTATAGTGACCTTTGTATCCTCCTAACTGATGTTGTGTTAGTCTTTTTGCCAGATATAAGTATAGCTACTCCTACTTCTTTTCCATTCCATTTGCTTGGAGGAGTATTTTCTATCCTTTCAGTATGTCTTTTTCTTTACAAGTGAGGTGTTTCTTGCAAGTGATGTATTGTTGGGTCTTGTCTTTTAATCCATTTAGTCTGTATCTTTCAATTCCAGAATTAAGATCATTTACACAGTATTTTCTTCTATTATTTTGGTTTTCTTCTGGTTGTTTTTAATATTTTATGTTCCATTTCTTTTTCTTGTATTCATCTTAGAAGTCTGATGGTTTACTATATTGATAATGTTTGATTCTTTTCTATTTCTCATTTGCATGTCTACTCTTCTGGAGAGATTTACTCTTTAACATGCTCTGTTGATTGTGTTTATCTTTTTTCCTTTTTCTGGGTATAGAATTCCCCTTAAATATCTTCTGTAATGCTGGTTTAGTGGTCATGAATTTCCTTAGTTAATGCTTAGATTGGAAGGTCTTTCTTTCAACTTTGATACTGAAGGATAATCTTGCTGGGTAAGCAATCTTGTTTGGAAGTTCTTTTATTCCAGAACTTCAAATACATCATGTTCTCCTGGCCTTTAAAGTTGCTACTGAGAAATATGCTGTTAAATGTGACTTGGCACTTACTTCTTGCAGATTTTAATCTTTCTTTGTCCTCTACTTTTGACATTCTAACTATGTCATAGAGAACTTATTTTCTGGTCACATTTACTTGCAGTCCTAAATATCTCCTGTACTTGGATGTCTAGGTCTTTCCCAAAATTTCGGAAATTTTTCTGCTATTATTTAATTGACTATGTTTTCTATTCCTTCAGTCTTCTCCCTTGGGTATGCTGATTATGCTGGCATTTGATCATTTAACAGTGTCACAGAGATGGTCTTTGTTCTTCTCTTCATTATGCCTTTTTCTTTATTTCTGTCTGACTGTAATATTTTGTCAAACTTGTTTCTGAGCACTAATATTCTTTTACTAAATGTAGTCTGTCGGGGAGGCTTTCAACTGAGTTTTTGTTTGTTTATTTGTTTTAATCTGACTTACTGAACTTTTCATTTTCAAGATTTCTCTTTGGTCCTTTTTCAAACTATGTGCTTACTAAATTTCTCATCCATATCTACATTGTCTTCCTTGATTCATTCAACTGTTTTTCTGTATTTTTGGAGTTCTGTGAGTTTTTTGTAAAACATTCTTTTGAATTGCTTTATCTGGCATTTCATCCATTTTAATATCTTTGCCATCTGTTACTATAGCATTATGCACTTTAGAAAGTATCAGATTGCTTATTTTTTCATTTTTTTTTTCATGTTGAGAGTTGTGCATTGATTGATAAGAATATCTCTTCTACTTTTATGTGAGGGCCTTTTAAAAGTAGCCTTCTCTTCATGATGTGTCTTGGGATGTTGATTTGTTATGTAGAGTTGAGCTTAATTCCAATTGAGCTTCATAGTGTGATCTCCCTTTGGATTCTGGCTGTGATTATGAGTTTTGGTACAAAGAATACTACAGCAGAACCTATGGGGTCCACTTTCTTGGTAGGTCTAGAAACAGTAGGGTTCCTCTGGTAACTTAGGCAGTGTAGAGGAGTAAGTGGAGCGCACCACATCTGGTTACTCCTACAAAGGGAGTGGAAGTCCTTATCAGGGGGTAGGTTATTTCCATGTGCACTGCTGATATTGGCTCTGCTACATGAAAGTAATTCTGACACTGGCTATTCCAATTTTGGTGCAGGACATGAAGCAGTTATCCTTAGTTTAGACACTGATGCAGTTCTTGGTGTTTCACATGGAGAGGTGGGGGTCAGAATCAGAGCTTCCCTCTGTGGTACTCAAATCCAGTCTTGTCAGTTATGTGTGATTTGAAGGGTGTGAGAGTGACCAGTGCTGAGGACCCTCATAGGTGCAGTGTCCACAGCAGCTGTTATTTCTCCCTGCTGTTACCATGGGCTTGGAGACTCCCTTGGAGTCTGACATCCTGTTCCTAGACAGGTTATTGGCAGGTTATTGTCCTCCCTATTCTCTAAGTGAAGTATCCACCGAGGTTTGATCAGGACTAGGTCATGATTGCAGCTGAATATAGTTCCTCTCAGCTGGGCTGGAAGTGTCACCCAGGCCTAATACCACAAAAGAAATGAACAACAATAAAATACCAACAGCAATAGTGCTGGAAAGAAAGGGGAAAAATACAGAAAAATTTTTTTAAAAATTTGAAGTTAAAATTAAAGAAGAAAGAAAGCAGGAGAAAAGTAAAAAGGGGGGGAAGTGGGGGTGAGAATTAAAAAGTAAGAAGAGGAGCAAAGAAAAAAGTATACATAAACACATCAAAATTTCTTCTCTGGCAAGGCACTTGCATGAGAGGGAGAGAATGGTTGATTGCAGCCTAAACCAGAGCTTTTGCGTTGCTCACTGTGAGGTGGGGAAATCCTGGTGCTGATGTGTGTTAGCAGGCTAGCTCTAAGCTCTGAAGCTTTTTGGGCTGTGCATTTTGAGGGAGGAGCAATGCTGGTATGTCCCTGGATGTCCCCGTGGGTGGGTTGAGGCTATGGAGCTACAAAGATCTGTGCTAGGGTTGTAGGCGGGCGTTCCTTATTATCCACTGCCCACAATCCAGTGCCCCCAGACTTGGCTCCCATGCTGTCACATGCAACTGTTCACTGCCCCTGTTTACTCCCCCAGACTCTTAGCAAGTTTCCTGAACCGCCAATTTTAAAGGGAAAGCACTTTCCACTTTCCTCTATGTCCAGTTTCCCACTGTAAAGAATTCTCAGTGGGTGTGTGTCACAGTCTCTCTCTCTCTCTCTCCTGGGTCAAATTGATTGACAGGCAGTGGCTTCCTTGGCCAGTGCAGTCAAATTGCCAAAGGGTCTCAGAGATAGGAAAATGCGGGGACCTCTGGATCCCAGGGTAGTAAGCTCAGACAATAAGACTCTTCTCAAGGTGACTCCATGTTGCAGCTCAGTGGTAATATTCTGGGAAGTGCAGAGAGCCTCTACAGAGCCAGCACTATAGCACCTCCCAGGTCCCTTGTCTGTTCAGACCACATGTCTGCAACATACCCAACGCTCTACCTAGTGGAGCTCCCTGGGTCTCTTCCTTGCACCTGTACCCCTTCCAAGGGCTGCCATGCAATTGTTGCTGGGCACTCTGTTTCTCCCCCTGTTCCGTTCTCCAGAGTCTCTGGGTTTCTCCAGGTCCCTTTCTCTACACTGTTGACTTCCAGTGCTCTTCCATGGCTGCTCACTTCAACAAGCAGCGACACTCCTCTTGGTTTGGTTCTATCTTGTGGACAAGCAGGCAAGTGAGTACTGGTGTCTCTAATCCACCATCTCGAATCTCTCCCTTTCTCTTTGCATCTCTGTGTCTTGGTCTTTGTGCTTCTGCCTTATGTTACTTAGTTCATTATGAAGGATGCTAGAAGGATACAGTTGAAGAGATGCACAGAGTGATGTGTTGGGGAAGGGACATGGACTGTGTGTTCATTTACTCAGGAGCTCCCTGAACCCTCTTCTTTTGGGTTTCATTTCGTAAGCATGATTGAAACAACTGTGTAGAAATGTGATTGGACAAAAAGCATACGATCAAACCCTAAAAGAGTTCGGGGAAACCAGGCCCATTTTCTTTTCCTTTTCATGCAACATTCTTTCCTCTCAGGTGTGGGACGGGACCCCTTCTGAAGTGGGGGTCTTTTATGGTCTACTATCAGACAGGGTAGGTCAGAAAGTTCCTTACAGCCAGCTCCAAGATAGAAAGGTAGGGGAAGATTAGAGTTTCTGTGAGTGGCCTTAGAGGGAGATATGGGCCAGGAACTGCAGGTGACAACCCAAAAATGGGTATCATAATATCACATCTGGGTTTTCTGGTTGTCCTAAAATATGGTGTATACGGACACAAAAATCTCCTGCAGATTGGTCTTAATCAGCACAGAATGCAGTGGTATTTTGTTCCTGTTATCAGCATATTCTATTGATGCAGTTCAAGATCTTACGAGTGTTTAAGGAAGGATACCACACTTTGGGGTCTGGCAGAAAGCATTATCCACACCTTCAGACTCTGGGCCTCTTTAGTAATTCCTCCCCAGGATTATTTTTGTCTCTTCACCTAAGGCTAAATGTTCTCTACTGTTTTTCTACCTGAATCTACATATGGCTATATAGGAGCATACTTTTTATGTTTAGTGCTACTTTCTCAATTTTAAGTAAAATGGTTCAATATTACCATGACAAAGAAATTATATCACCAAAACTGGCTTTTTCTTTGTGTGAGTTGGCAAAGGAAGAGGATTACGTCCCTGCCTCACTTGAGTGTGCACAAAGCTGGAGAATGTCCAGAATGTTTCTGTTTCTTTTTCTTTTTTGGTGGGTGGCCCTGGAGACTGAACTTTGAACTCAGAGCCTCCTGCAGGCTAAGCATGCACTCTACTGGTAGCAGGAGTTATACTCTCAGCCCCAGGAAGGTTTTTGATCTTGAGGAAAAACAAAGTATCTTATTAATCAGTAAATTCCATTTGTGTGTCCTTTACTATATTATAACTAGATCATTTACTCTATCAGAACTTGACTGAGCAAACTAGAATAATGATAAAGAATTGTAATTCTTTCTACCTTTGCCCCGCTTCTTTCTCACTGTATCACTTTTCAGATAATGGATGGGTTTGATGCATTTACTTATTTAATTTCTGTTTCTTCTGCTACGACGGAAGGCAGGATCTCTGTCTTGTCCATCACAAGCACCTGGAGCTATACTGCCTTTTACAGTTAAAGGTACTCAAGGATTTGTTCGTGAGCTCTAGATCTTCCTTTGCACTCTGCCCTTCAATTTACACCTTGTAAGTTCCATGTGGCTTATGTACATTTCTACTTTTCTAGTCTGCCTTCCTTTCAGTCTCATTTGCTCTGCACATTTCTATCAGATTGATTTCCCTCCAAGGTCCAATTTGATTGTGTTACTCTAACCAGACTAATTCTTTCTCTTCAATACAGATATTTCAACAACCTTCAAAAATACAATATAATGTGAATATTCTAGATTTCTTTCTTTGTGTGTGTTACAAATTTAACAATTATGTAATCATTTATCACCTGAACTACATATAATTTAAATATTTTTAGTTGTAGATGGACACAATATCTTTATTTAATTTACTTACTTTTATGTGGTGCTGAGGATTGAATCCAGTGTCCCACACATGCGAGGCAAGTGCTCTGCCACTGAGCTACAACCCCAGCCCTTAAACTATATCTTTAAAAGAGCTTTACTGAGTTATAAATTGATGCATATTGAACTACACATATTTGAAGTGTGCTAATTGGTATGTTTGGGTGTATGTATACACCCATGGGATTATCACCACAATCAAACAATGAATGTACACTTTACCTCTAAAAGTTGCCTTTTGCTCCTTGGTTAGCCACCTTTTCCCTTGTCCCATCTCCCCAAGAATGGCTGATTCTGTCACTATAGGTTGTATTCTCAAGAAGTTTGTAAATAAAGGAATCATATTTTTTGACTTCTTTCTCTCAAGCTTGCTATTTTTAGGTTCTGTATTGCATGAATCAATAGTTTTTCCTTTTTATTATTGAGTAGTATTCCATTTCATAATTTGCTCTTCAATTGACTTAAACATTGAGATCATTTCTAATTTAGAGCCATTTCAGTAGAATTGCTGTGGATGTCTGTGTACTAGACTTTATGTAGACTTACATTTTTATTTTTCTTGAATAGATATGTTTTTATTTCTCTTTGATCTGAGTTATATCACAGATGTATGTTTAAGTTTCAAGAAACTGCCCAATTTATTTCCAAAGTGGTTGAGTCATTTTGCATCTTTACCATCAGTGTCTAGGGCTCCTGTTTGCTCAGTATCTACACTAACATGTGGTAAGTTCGACTTTTTAGCGTCAGACTTTCTTTTGGGTGTATTTCTTTCATTTTCCTTTCTTTCTTCCTTTCTTTCTTTTCTTTTGATAGTATTGGGGACACGATGCTACCCCAGCCCTTTATATATTTTGAGACAGAGTCTTGCCAACTTGTTGAGGCTGGTCTTGAACTTGTAATCCCCCTGCCTCAGCCTCCAGAGTTGTTGGTATTACAGGTGTGTGCCACTATATCCAGCTTCTATTGGGTATATAAATGCTATCTTACTGTGGTTTTTACTTGAATATTTATTTGACTAATTATTTTGAGCATCATTTATGGAGCTAGTTTGCCATCTATATCTTCATTGATGACATTTCTTTTCAGTGCTTTGCATACTTCAAAATTGTTATTGTCTTATTTAAGTTTTCCTTCTTTATTTTAGATATGAGTATTCTGTTGGAAATGTGGTTTGCAAATACTTTCTCCCACTGTGTGTGTTATCCTTTTATTTTTTTTTAATTTATTTTTATTGTAAACAAATGGGATACATGTTGTTTCAGTTTGTACATGGAGTAACAGCATACCATTTGCATAATCATACATTTACATAGAGTAATGATGTTTGATTCATTCCGTTATTTTTTCCTTCCCCCCCACCCCTCCCACCTCTCTTTTCCCTCTATACAGTCCCTCCTTCCTCTATTCTAGCCTCCCTCCCCCCTCCCATTATTGTCATCATCGGCTTATCAGTGAGATCATTCGTCTTTTGGATTTTTAAGATTGGCTTATCTCACTTAACATGATATTCTCTAATTTCATCCATTTGCCTCCAATGCCATAATTTCATTATTCTTTACAGCTGAGTAATATTCCATTGTATATATATACACACCACAGTTTCTTTATTCATTCATCAATTGAAGGGCATCTAGGTTGGTTCCACAGTCTGGCTATTGTGAATTGAGCAGCTATGAACATTGATGTGGCTGTATCTCTGTAGTATGCTGATTTTAAGTCTTTTGGGTTTAGGCTGAGGAGTGGGATAGCTGGGTCAAATGGTAGGTCCATTCCAAGTTTTCTAAGGAATCTTCACACTGCTTTCCAGAGTGGCTGCACTAATTTGCAGCCCCACTAGCAATGTATGAGTGTACCTTTTTCCCCACATCCTCTCCAACACCTATTGTTGCTTGTATTCTTGATAATCGCCATTCTAATTGGGGTGAGATGGAATCTTAGTGTAGTTTTGATTTGCATTTCTTTTATTACTAAAGATGGTGAACATTTTTTCATATATTTGTTGATTGCTTGTAGATCTTCTCCTGTGAAGTGTCTGTTCATATCCTTAGCCCATTTGTTGATTGGGTTATTTGTATTCTTGGTGTAGAGTTTTTTGAGTTCTTTATAGATTCTGGAAATTAGTGCTTTATCTGAAGTATGAGTGGCAAAGATTTTCTCCCACTCTGTAGGCTCTCTCTTCACATTGCTGATAGTTTCCTTTGCTGAGAGAAAGCTATTTAGTTTGAATCTATCCCAGTTATTGATTTTTGCTTTTATTTCTTGTGCTAAGGAAGTCTGATCCTAAGCCAACAAGGTGAAGATTTGGACCTACTTTTTCTTCTATAAGATGCAGGGTCTCTGGTCTGATTCCAAGTCCTTGATCCATTGTGAGTTGATTTTTGTGCAGGGTGAGAGATAGGGGTTTAGTTTCATTCTGTTGCATATGGATTTCATTTTCCCAGCACCATTTGTTGAAGAGGCTATCTTTTCTCCATTGCATATTTTTGGCACCTTTGTCTAGTATGAGAAAATTGTATTTATTTGGGTTTGTGTCCGTGTCCTCTATTCTGTACCATTGATCTACCTGTCTATTTGGGTGCCAATACCATGCCATTTTTGTTACTATTGCTTTGTAATATAGTTGAAGTTCTGGTATTGCGATACCCCCTGTTTCATTCTTTCTGCTAAGGATTGCTTTAGCTATTCTGGGTTTCTTATTCTTCCAGATGAATTTCATGATTGCTTGCTCTATTTCTGTAAGGTACGTCATTGGGATTTTAATTGGAATTGTATTGAATCTGTATAGCACTTTTGGTAGTATGGCCATTTTGACAATATTAATTCTGCCTATCCAAGAACATGGGAGATCTTTCCATCTTCTAAGGTCTTCCTTAATTTCTTTCATCAATGTTTTGTAGTTTTCATTGTAGAGATCTTTTACCTCTTTGATTAGATTGATTCCCAAGTATTTTATTTTTTTTGAGGCTATTGCAAATGGAGTTGTTTTCCTCATTTCCCTTTCAGCTGTTTCGTCACTTGTGTATAAAAATGTTTTAGATTTATGCATGTTGATTTTATAGCCTGCTATTTTGCTGAATTCATTGATGAGGTCTAGAAGTTTTCTGGAGGAGGTTTTTGGATCCTCTAAATATAGAATCATGTCATCAGCAAATAGTGACAGCTTAAGTTCCTCTTTTCCTATTCGTATCCCTTTAATTTCTTTAGTCTGCCTAATTGCTCTGGCTAGAGTTTCGAGGACAGTGTTGAATAGAAGTGGTGAAAGAGGACATCCCTGTCTTGTTCCCATTTTTAAAGGGAATGGTTTTAGTTTTTCTCCATTAAGAATGATGTTGGCCATGGGCTTAGCATAAATAGCTTTTACAATGTTCAGGTATATTCCTACTATCCCTATTTTTTCTAGTGTTTTGAGCATGAAGGGGTGTTATATTTTCTCAAATGCTTTTTCTGTGTCAATTGAAATAACCATATGATTCTTATCCTTCAGTCTATTGACATGATAGATTACGTTTATTAATTTATGAATGTTGAACCATCCTTGCATTCCAGGGATGAACCCCAATTGATCGTGGTGCACAATTTTCTTAATATGTTTTTGGATACGGTTTGCCAATATTTTGTTAAGGATCTTAGCATCTATATTCACCAAGGATATTGGTCTAAAATTTTCTTTCCTTGATGTGTCTTTTCCTGGTTTGGGTATGAGGGTGATATTAGCTTCATAGAATGAGTTCGGTAGGGTACCCTCCTTTTCTATTTCCTGGAATACTTTGAGAAGTATTGGAATGAGTTCCTCTTTGAAGGTCTTGTAGAACTCGGCTGAGAATCCATCTGGTCCTGGACTTTTCTTGGATGGTAGATTTTTAATGGCTTCTTCTAATTCATTGCTTGATATTGATCTGTTTAAATTGTGTATATCCTCCTGGTTCAGTTTGGGAGGAGCATATGTCTTTAGAAATTTGTCAATGTCTTTGGTAGTTTCTATTTTGTTGGAATACAGATTTTCAAAGTAGCTTCTCATTATGTTCTGTATCTCAGTGGTGTCTGTCGTGATATTTCCTTTTGCATTATGTATTTTAGTAATTTGAGTTTTCTCTCTCCTCTTTGTTAGTGTGCTAAGGGTTTGTCTATTTTGTTTACTTTCTCAAAGAACCAACTTTTTGTTTTGTCAATTTTTTGAATAGTTTATTTTGTTTCAATTTCATTGATTTCAGCTCTGATTTTAATTATTTCCTGTCTTCTACTACTTTTGCTGTTATTCTGTTCTTCTTTTTCTAGGGCTTTGAGCTGTAATGTTAGGTCATTTAGTTGTTGACTTTTCACTCTTTTCTGGAATGCACTCCATGCAATGAATTTTCCTCTTAATACTGCTTTCATAGTGTCCCAGAGATTTTGATATGTTCTATCATCATTCTCATTGACCTCTAAGAATTTTTAAATCTCCTCCCTGACGTTTTTTGTTATCCATGTTTCATTTAATAGCATATTATTTGGTCTCCAAGTGTTAGAGTAATTTCTTTTTTATTTTGTCATTGATTTCTACTCTCAGTCCATTATGATCTGATAGAACACAAGGCTGTTTCTCTATTTTTTTGCATTTCCTAAGGGCTGCTTTGTGGCATAACATATGGTCTGTTTTTGAGAAGGTTCCATGTGCTGCTGAGAAGAAAGTAAATCTGCTCGTTGATGGATGGAATATTCTATATATATCTATTAAGTCTAGGTTATTGATCGTGTTATTGAGTTCTATGGTTTCTTTGGTTGGATTTTGTTTGGAAGATCTGTCTAGTGGTGACAGCGGTGCGTTAAAGTCACCCAGAATTATTGTGTTGTGGTCTATGTGATTCCTGAAATTGAGAAGGATTTGTTTGATATACAGGGATGCACCATTGTTTGGGGCATAAATATTTACTATTGTTATGTCTTCCTGATTTATGGTTCCCTTAAGCAGTATGAAATGTCCTTCTTTATCCCTTCTGAGTAACTTTGGCTTGAAGTCCACTTTATCTGATATAAGGATAGAAACCCCCGCTTTTTTACTGAGTCCATGTGCGTGGTAGGTTTTTTCCCATCCTTTCACCTTTAGTCTGTGGATATCTTTTTCTATGAGATGAGTCTCTTGCAGGCAGCATATTGTTGGGTCTTTCTTTTTAATCCATTCTGCCAGTCCATGTCTTTTGATTGATGAGTTTAGGCCATTAACGTTCAGAGTTATTATTGAGATATGGTTTGTATTCCCAGTCATTTGGCTTATTTTTGGTTTTTAAGTTGGTTTGGTTTCTCCTTTGAGTGGTTTTTCTCTAAGGTAGTTCCTCCCTTTGCTGACCTCCACTGTTGTTTTTCATTTCCTCCTCGTGGAATATTTTGTTGAGAACATTCTGTAGTGCAGGCTTTCTATTTGTAAATTCTTTTAACCTTTGTTTATTATGGAAGGATTTTATTTCATCTTCAAATCTGAAGGTTAGTTTTGCTGGGTATAGGATTCTTGGTTGGCAACCATGTTCTTTCAGAGCTTGAAATATGTTGGCCCAGCCCCTTCTAGCTTTTAGAGTCTGGGTTGAGAAGTCAGCTGCTATCCGTATTGGTCTCCCCCTATATGTAATCTGATGCTTTTCTCTCGTGGCCTTCAAAATCCTATCTTTATTTTGAATGTTAGACATTTTCATTATAATGTGCCTTGGTGTAGAGCTGTTGTGATTCTGTGCATTTGGTGTTCTGTAAGCCTCTTGTATTTGATTTTCCATTTCATTCTTCAGGTTTGGGAAATTTTCTGATTTATTTCATTGAATAGGTTGTTCATTCCTTTGGTTTGTAACTCTGTGCCTTCCTCAATCCCAATAATTCTTAAATTTGATCTTTTCATGATGTCCTATAGTTCTTGGAGATTCTATTCATGATTTCTTACCATCTTCTCTGTTTGAGCAACTTTATTTTCAAGATTCAATATTTTGTCTTCATTGTCTGAGGTTCTGTCTTCCAAGTGGTCTAGTCGTTTGGTGATGCTTTCCATTGAGTTTTTTATTTGGTTTATTGTCTCCTTCGTTTCAAGGATTTCCATTTGGTTTTTTTTTTTTTTAGAATCTCTATCTCTTTGTTGAAATGATCTTTTGCTTCCTGCAGGTGCTCTTTCAGCTTATTGGTATTATCATTCATAGCCTGCATTTGCTCTCTTATCTCATCCTTTGCTTCACGAATCATCTTAATCATGTGTAGTCTGAAGTCCTTTTCTGACGTTTCTTAACATACTGTCATTGGATTCTATTAATATAGAATCTAGATTTGTTTGGATCATTTTCTTCCCATGTTTTTTCATGTGGATCATGTATCTTCCCCACTAGCACTGCAGATCCGGGGTATTGCAGATTTCCCCCTATAGGTTTATAGTGGCCCTATAGGTTTCCAAAACCCTTTCTTTAAGGGGAGATCAATATTAGCAGTGCTCAAATCAGACACTGTGCAATCCTAGACCAGATAGCCCCTATGGGGACAATAACAAAATTGTCATAGTAAACAAAATGAGTTCAAATATTATCTTTGGTAAAACAAACAGGTTTGTAATAAGGTCTGCCGTTTCTAATGGAGGACAAAGAGGATGCAGAGGGATGTAGAATGTGGCTGTTAATGGGATAAGAAAAGAATATACAGAAGTTCTAGATAATAGAAAGGGTGAGAGTGTAATCAAAAGAACTTGGATGTTAGCATGCAAAAAAGGGAGAAAGAGACTCTGAGGGAACAGATAAACAAAAGGAAAAGAGAGCAAGAAAAGTAAAGAAATAAAAACTTAAATTTTTTAAAAAGGAGAAAAAAGAAAACCCACTATATAATAGTCATATACTAATGAAACCTCCCAGTGTTCAGTAGCCTGATGCATGAGAGGTACCTGACAATGAGCTTCAAGCCTCCTGCAGGCGTCGCAGGATAGGATTTGCCCCACCCAAAGATCGGAGCTCCAGCTTCCAGGATTATCCAAGATGGCTGCTCTGGCTTCGAAATGTGTTGGCAAATGGGGAGCTGCAGCTCAGAGGTGGACGTGGTCAGCTGGAGGTCCTGGAGATGGGATGCGGTTGGTCCGGCAGGGGTCCTGGAGGTCTGGTGTGTTTGGTGTGGTTTTGGGATCCTGGAGGCCAGGTGCAATCAGTCGGTCTGGGGTCCCGATGATAGGGCACAGTCAGTTGGTCTGGGGGTCCTGGCGGCAGGGAGCAGTCAGTCAATGTGAGGGCCCCAGAGGCAGGGAGTAATCGGTCGGGCTGAGGGATTCTGGAGATGGGGCTTAGTCAGTCCGACCAGGGGTCCTATGGGGCCTGGCTGTTGTCTCAAAATGGCAGCAGCCATGTGTACTCAAACCTGCAGGTACTGTAACAGTGAACTTCCAGGCAACAGCAGGCAGCTGGTGCTCCACGGGCGGTCGGCGATCAGTTTGCTGACTGTTTTCTGACGATCAGGAGGTGAACCTGGAGCGTTGGGTGATGGATAGGTGTAAGGCAAGCGATGGTCAGACGAGAGGCAGGCAAATGGTGGATGATAGGCGCCTGACAGTGAGCAATCTGCACTCAAAAAAGTCGTCTATATGCTGGCAGACTGCAGGTGATCACAGCAGACAAATGGGGTAAACACCAAGGGATCGATAAGCAGCAAAAACTGCCTCACCAAGAAACAGATATCCTCTGCTTGAAACCGGAGTTACAGAGAGGCAAGGAACACAGCCTCCCTCTAGTCCGCCATCTTGGATCTCCTTTATTTTCTTAACAATGTCTTTTGAAGAGAAAGAATTTTTATTATGATACAGTCCAATTTATTTTTTCTTTTTTCTTCTTGAAGTAAAACTATATTATTTTATCGAGTCCTTTCTTCTAATGTGTTTTATACTATAGATTTCCTCTAAGCACTGCATCTCACAGATTTTGATGTATTTTCATTCTCATTCATTTCAAAACTACTTTACATTTTTTGATTTCTTCTTTGACCCACAGGTTACATATGTTGCAAAGTTTGAGGGCTTTTCAGATTTTTTTCTGGCTATTGATACATAATTTAATTCACTTAGAATAGAATAGAATAGAATAGAATAGAATAGAATAGAATAGAATAGAATAGAATAGAATAGAATAGAATAGATAATATCCTTCTACGAGCAAATTGTATTCTGCTGCTGTTGGGTAGTGTGATCTATAAATGTCAGTTAACTCAAGGTGGTTGGGAGGGCTGTTCAAGTCTTCTACATCCTTACTGATTTTCTGTCAACTTATTCTATCAATTACTGAAGGGAAGGCTGGACACAGTGAGAATCACTGGTTCACGTGAGGCTACGTGTGTTTTCAGATTGTTTTTATTTTGGTCATTGCTTTCGTTTTAAACTGGGAGATACTGTGTTCAGTAAACAGTATGAAGTAAAATACATTTCTTTCATTTACAACAAAATACAGCGACTATAAAAAAAGACAGGAGGAGGTGTTGACATCTTTAACTACAGCTCTAGAGTGCTAAAAAGCCCCTGGCATGTGGGCTCTTACACTTGATAAAGAGGATGTTACCATTTATTCTGTTTGTCCCTGTGTATAGTTTTGATGTGTCTTTTGTTTTTATTATGTAAGTATTTTGTGTACTTATAGTATTTTCTCAATAACATTTTACATAATAAGATTTTTAAGAACACAGGTTGCATTGTGGCCTTCCCCACCCTCTGACAAAATTCTCCAAACACCTAAACAAACCCTGAGCAAATAATGTGGGTTCAGTTGGTACCATACTTATAAAAAGATGGAATTTGTTTTGTTGCACCAAGTGCTGGAGAAGATTAAGCCAGGTTAGGTGTTTTATAATCAAGGCAAAAACTGTAGGCATTTTAAAGCAAATTCTAACTTTGAATCACAGAGATGGCCCTGTCGCTTTTGACGGTTGACAAGGTCGGTATATTCTTAAGCTGTCGATGAATTTGTTCAAACTGTAAAGAAATATTCATTTGCCTTTTAGGACCTTGTCTTATATTTAATTTCACATGTCATGGAGTTGAATTTTTGTTTTTCTTTTCTCCAAGCAGTGCTGGGAACCCCTCACAGCTTGCCGCATCTGATGAACCCACCCATCTCCCCTGCATTTCTACACTTGAATAAAGCACACCAGGTACACAAGCAGCGTGGAGTAGTGGAAGACCAAATGGAGTGAATATTTCATTTATTGTTAACATTTAAGCTCCTCAAGAAGATGAGTATTTTGTTTTAGAAGAAAATCCTTCATAATTATTACTATATACAATCATAACTTAATAAGCCTACCAAATCCAATTAAGC
Source organism: Sciurus vulgaris (assembly GCF_902686455.1). Taxonomy (NCBI): domain Eukaryota; kingdom Metazoa; phylum Chordata; class Mammalia; order Rodentia; family Sciuridae; genus Sciurus; species Sciurus vulgaris. The sequence goes on from NC_136461.1 coordinate 53,310,970, forward strand.
TAATTAAAGCAGCACAATCATATATATATATATATGAATATATATATATTCATATTTGCAAGGCATGAAGAAGAGAAGAGATATATGTTGTGGTATATTTTTGCTAGATAATAGCTCTATAGACAACAAAACTTTTTATGTGGTCCTAACTCAAAAAATACCTATAGAGAGAAACAAGTGGACAATAACTCAATTCTTACAACAATGTCATAAAAATAATTCATATGTTTATGAGAGTACAGAATATTTTCTTACTTTTTACAGGTAAATATTTTAAATCGTACATATATATGTGTATATATATGTATATATGTGTGTATATATATGTGTGTGTGTGTGTGTATATCCACAATATTGGACATAAACATTACTCAGCTTCAGATAGTGTTTAAAGATATAGAACCTCAAATACAAATCAAAGCTAATATATAATAGATGCATGATATAGGGTAAATGAATGAATGTGTGGTCCTAAACACAGCTTTTTAAAGGAAAGGTCCATTTAAAATTTTTGATCCTTGGAATCTAACATAGTACAAGGTCTTCATTCATTCATTGGCTTGGCATGTATCATTGAGAATGTAACACGTGGTCTAGATGGTTGTGGTTATGGCACCAAACAGATCATTCACAGTCTCTGTTGTTGCAGAATTTCAGACAGCAGTGGCTGGGGATGGAGCTCAGTGGCAGTGCGCTGACCTAGCACACGCAGAGCCTGGGGTTCATCCTCGGCAGCACAAAAGAACAAACAGTGGGAAAGCAGACACTGAACAGTGGATTTCAGTCAGGTGTACAGAGTGATAGGAGAGGGGAGTTCAGAGTGTCAATCATAGTCTCTTCATTTTAGGAGAAAGACCCAAATGCTTGATCTTGCCCGGGAGGCCGGCACAAGCTGGCCCTCCTGGCCCACGCTCGTCTCGTCGCTTTCATTGTCCCGAAGCCCCTACTTTCTCCCACTGAGGTCTTTACTCCCTCTGTGCCCGGAGTGCTCCCCTCCCCTTCCACACCTGATCGCCCAGCTTCCCCTCGTCATTGCTGCACCTTCCCATCACAGCACAAGAGGTGGTTCCTCACGGACCTTCCCTGGATTGTCCACTCTAAATCAAATTCCCCCACGGTTGGTCCACAATATTTTTTTCCTCATATACGTATCATTTGTAATTCTTTGTGTTTTTATAAAGTCCCCCTTCCTCATGGGACTATATGATCCATGAATGTAGATGATATTGTATTTCTCACCATGTAGCACAGTACCTGACACATAGTAGGTGCTCAGCAAGTATTTGTTGAGTAAATGAATAAATGAACAAATACAACGTCACTGTCATCAAATCCAGAAAGTGGGGAGAAGAGGGGAATGAAGAGGGAAAGGATGTGGAATTAGTCTCATACCACATGGTCGCCTCTTCTGTATCACTAAAATAATTATTATTGCCCAAAGTTGGGAAATAGAATATTCAGAAGCTGTTGCTTTTACTCAGATCAGCTCAAGAACTGAACTTGAAGATGTATTGAGTTATACAAGAAGTTGCTTTCCTGGAGTAAACTAACCAAGTGTTTTTATCATTTCACAGAGCTCAGTTATGGGTAATACTTCTAACTTATTCCTTCAGAATCTGTCTCATGTACCCCGGACACAGCAACAGTTAATGAAGTCTGAGAATATCCATACTAATAATGTAAGTAGGGCATTTTTCTTTTTTTTCCCTAACATCAGTTCATTCCTTTTCTAGAAGCAGACTGTTAAGCAGATTCCTTGTGAAATTTCATGAGTCTATTCTTTTTATTAGGTTATATCTTTCTGCCATGAGCAAAAGTCTTACTTCTGTCCTTCTTTTGTAGAAGCCTGGCTTACTTGGAGAACCCCCGGCTATGGTACTTCAAACTTCACTAGGGATAGGGGCAACGCTTCCCTTGAAAACGGAGATGGGACACCACGGAGAAACCCATAAAAGTAAATGGCATATATTTCCTGAGAAGTCAGTGAATAGGCAGACTCGAGATTGAAGTATAGTTTACCTGTAGTCTACTTTTATTTACAGGAAGGTGAAATTTGAGTTTTAGTCAGTCATTTGAAATTTTAAGAACCCCCTTGGCTTTTTTTAAATTTTTAATATTGATGAGTTATTGATGTACTTGCTTCCATGCCAAGATAAGACGGTCCCTGTAGGATTTGCTTTAATATTTTATGCTGGTTCACAGCAGTATGAGGGGAAGACATAGATCCATTTGAGACTGACATGCTGCCCCCTGGGCGGACAGCACATTATACATGTATCCATTTAATTGTTGCCTGGATAAGAAACCCTTAGTCTTTATAAAAGGAATGTCTAGTATTTATAAATGTAAAGTTTATTTGTTTTACCTTTTTTTTTTAAAGAAAAGTAATAAGCCTGGTGTTAGACCAAGATTTTTTTTTGTTTGAATGTGATTTGGAAGGTACTTTCAGTTTGAAGCTTAATTGAAAACTTAGTTAGGCATGAATATGTGACTAAAAACAAAGGGCTGCTAGTAATTTAAAAGTTAATTAAGTACAGATAGCATGCTTAGCCTTTTGAACATAAAACCCACTAGTCAAAGAACCAAATTATTCAGTCAATTCTGATGATTGCAAATGACCAGGCAAAAATTAAGTCAGTGAAGAAATTTTCTTTTTGTAAGACAGTGTCTGTCCTTCTAAAAACTTAAATTTTCTTTGACTGAAAGCTTATGCAAATGTTTACTGCATATTAGGTTAAATAAGAAGCCATTGGCTGTAACAGGTGCTGCTCTACGAACATAGAAAATTCAGTATCCAAATATATATATTACTAAAAGCTAGAAGAACCACAGTACTGACCAAAAAAGGCCAAACAAACAAACAAACCAAAAAACAAACTCAAAGTATTCATCTGTAAACATTTAGTAAAATAAACCAACCAGGGGCTGGGGTTGTGGCTCAGTGGTAGAGCACTTGCCTCACATGCATCCTCAGCACCACATAAATAAACAAAATAAATAAAGGAATTGTGTCCATCTACACCTAAGAATAAAAAATAATTTAAAAAAAAACAACAACCAATCAGTGGTATGATGATGTTTAACAGCAACAACAACAACAACAACAACAAAGTCACTAGGTTTAAAAAGGAAGTCTTGGTTTGAATCATTTGTAGATTTCTGTTTGTGACCTCTCCAGCCATGACCAACTATAGATTATGAATGTGAAGATGATGAACTCAGCTGAAGAGAGATACGCAATTGGCTCTTATTAGTGGCCGCAAGCTAGCTGACTAGACTTCTTATGGGGTTCACTCTAAAAATATCCAAGAGATTTTCAACTCGAGACTTCTGTTCTCTTCAAATATGGAAGCAGACAAATTGTAGTGACTGAACTTTTTTTTAAAAAAAGTACCGATAAGCTGGCCATGGTGGCACCCACCTGTCATTCCCATGATTTAGGAGGCTGACGCAAGAAGATCACAAATTAGAGGCCAGCCTCAGCAACTAAGCAGGGGCCCTGAGCAACTTAGTGAGACCCTGTCTCAAAAATAAAAAGGGCTGGGGATATGGTTCAGTGGTAATGTGTCCTTGGGTTAAATGCCCAATGCCAAAAAAAAAAAAAAAGTACTGATATAACTTAAATGCCAAAAAGCACATTAACTTCTAAAATAGAATTAAAATATTATTGAGATTAGCTTAGAAGTTGTTAAAAATAAGAAAAGCATTGTTGTTATTGTTATTATTATTATTATTATCATTATTATTTATTATTATTTTGAGATGGGATGGTATCTTGCTATGTTGCCCAGGCTAGTCTTGAACTTCTGAACTCCAGTGACCCTCCAACCTCAACCTCACCAGTAGCTGGGACTATTGGCGTGCACCACTGTACCCAGCTCACATTATTGCGGTTGTATGTTTTTGTTTTTTTCATAAAGGAGCCTTGCAGCCTCCAACCTCACCTTTTGAACTTAACATTCTTTGATAGGCATAAAAAAGATTTCCTCATTTTTTGACCAAAAAAAGGAATAAAATCACAAGGACTGTTGTAAATAAATCTGGTCTAATGAAGCCTTTTTGCATTTGCATTCGCTGCAGCATCTAATCTGATTCCAACTCAAACAACTATAGCAGCTGGAATGGGCATGTTACCATTCTTCCCAAATCAGCATGCTGTTGGACAAGCCGGGCCAGGGTTGGGTAATACTCAGGAGAAACAGACCGCCGCGGTGGCAATAGCAGAAGGAAATTTCTCAGGGACACAGCCTTACCTTCAGAGCTTTCCAAACCTTGCTGCTGGAGGCTTACTGACGGGACACCATAAGCAGCAGCAGAGCCAGCCAAAAGGCCCGGAGGTGAGCTCAGTGCCAGAACACAGGCGTGTTCCCTCACATTGTCTGCAATGCAGTGTTTGTGATACTGGGGTGTTCTAATTCATGGTTATTTTACAGGTGATAAATTCACAAAATTGGATGAAGCATTCATTTTCAAACTTGAAAGGAAGTTAATAATATACCTAAATTATTTAAGTATGAATTACAACCTAGATAAATTGCCTTGTCAGTGAAATGATTTTCAGTAGCTTACATTTATGCCTCAAAACTGAAGAAAGCATGGTGCTCTTTTGGAAGTACCTTTTTTAGAAAAAAAAAAAAATTTATTTGAATAGCAGTGAGTGAAAAAACATTTTCATGCATTTATAGATGAGACTCTGACACTCTGTCCTTCGAGGTGTTTCTTAATGAAATCTACATTTGTCCTCAGCAGTCCCACATTCCTTTTTAAATTTGTTATTTTTAGTTATACATGGCAGTAAAATGTATTTTGATATATTATACATACATGGAGCATAACTTCCCATTTTTATGGTAGTTTGTGATGTGGAGCTACAATGGCTGTGTGCTCATATATGAACATAGGAAAGTCATGTCTGACTCATTCTACTGTCTTTCCCACACTCTTAATTCCACACATCCACATTCTCTGGGCTCCAGCTGGACACCATCTCCTGCTTTCTGAACCTTCTTCTGGTGCTGTTTCCATTGCCTTGAAGGCACCTTCCTCAACTCAAATGCCAGCCTCCAATGAAGTCTTTTTTGGGTATTTTGAAATGCCAGATTTTAGGCATTTTTCCTAGTCCGTGGTCCAAGCCTTACACAGCCTGGGGATCATTTCTGAAGTCCAATGCCATAAGAAAACGACTCACCGACACAGTCCATCTCCCTCTCCAAATAAGCTCTCTGTTAGAAAAGGCTGCAGAGCAAAACTGATGGCCTTATTCAAAACGCTATGAGGAAGTACCTTTTTATTGTAAATAAAGAAACAACAAAAATCCCATTTTTGATAAATTATGCCTGCTGACATTTGGTACTGTGCTTAATTATTTGCCAGTTTGCCTATAAGTAAAATAATCCTGAATTTTGTAAAATGAGTTTTTTAATGATGTTATTGTAAAACAATGTCAATATGAATTCTTTATTTTTATGACTATTTGCTGTTTTGAAAAGTATGTGCTAAAGGATGGCTTTAAAAATACTTAGTATTGTAAAAATTAAATATGAGCCAGGCGTGGTGCACACCCGTAATCCCAACAGCTTGGGAGGCCGAGGCAGGAAGATCATGAGTTCAAAGCCAGCCTCAGCAAAAGCAAGGTGCTAAGCAACTCATTGAGACCCTGTCTCTAAATTAAATACAAAATAGGGCTGGGGATATGGCTCAGTGATTGAGTGTCCCTGAGTTCAATCCCAGTACTCCTCCCAAAAATAAATTAATTAAATATAAGCTAATATAAGCTTGGAGTTTTGTAGTTTGGAAGAGCTTAGGAGAATCATTAATGCTTACCCAGTTAAATAATGACATTATTTATATGGATATCTTTCTATTTATTTATATCTTCTTTAATTTCAACAGTGTATTATAGGTTTAATATGAGAGTTGTACCTCCATAGTTAATTCCTAAGTATTATTTTTGATGCTTTTATGAAAGAAATTATTTTATTAATGTTCTTTTCAGATTGTTCATCATTTGTATATACAAACATAATTTTTTTGTGTATTGATTGTTTTTAATCCTGCAATTTTGCTAAATTAGTTTATTCTAACTGTGTGTGTTGGTCTTTAGGGTTTTCTATTTATACAATCATGTCTTCTACAAACAACTTAACTTTTTTTTTTATTTTTAAATTTGTTCTAATTAGGTGTACATGACAGAATACATTTTGACACATTGTACACAAATGGAGCACAACTTCTCATTCCTCTGACTGAACATGGTGCAGAGTCACACCAGTCATGTAATCATACATGTAAATAGGGTAATAATGTCTGTCTTATTCTACTGTCCTTCCCATCCCCTCTGCCCCATGCCTCTCTTCACTTCTTTCTGCACAATCCAAAGTTCCTTCTTTCTTCCCTACCCCACCTCCCACTATGGATCAGCATCTGCTTATCAGAGAAAATATTTGGCCTTTGTTTTTTTTGGGTTTGACTTACTTCACTTAGCATGATATTCTCTAGTTCCATCCATTTACCTGTAAATGCCACAATTCCACTCTTCTTTAAGACTGAGTAACATTCCATTGTGTATATGTACCACATTTTCTTTACCCATTCATCTGTTGAAGAGCATCTAAGTTGGTTCCATAGTTTAGCTATTATGAATTGAACTGCTGTAAACATTGATGTGGCTGTGTCACTGTAGTATGCTGATTTTAAGTTCTTTTGGGTAAAAACCGAGGAGTATGATAGCTGGATCAAATGGTGGCTCCATTCCAGTTTTTCTGAGGATTCTCCATACTGCTTGACAACTTGATTTTTTATTCTGCAATTTGAATGCTTCTTAATTTCTTTTCCTGCCAAACTGATCTAGCTAGAACTTCCAATACTATGTACTAGAAGAGACAAAAGTTGGCATCCTTAACTTGCTCCTGATCTTTAATCATTGAACATGATGATTAAACTTTATTATGTTCTATTGTTGTTTTGTTGAGGGTTTTTTGTTGTTTTTGGTACTAGGGATTGAACCCAGGGCCTTGTGCATGTGAGGCAAGCATTTTACCAACTGAGCTATATCCCCAGCCCTTGTTGAGTATTTTTATCATGAACAGATGTTTAATTCTGCCTAATGCTTTTTCTACATTGAGATGATGGTGTGTGGTTTTCCTTGCTTTGTTCTGTTAATGTGGTATATCACATAGATAAACCTACACATGTTGAACTATCCTTGCATTCTAGGAATAAATCCCAGTTTATTACCCAGTTGGTAATGGGGTATGATGCTTTTAATGTGCTGCTGAGTTCAGTTTGCTAGAAATGTGTTGAAGATTTTTGCTTTAATATTCATAAGAGATATTGGTCTATAGTTTTCAGGTGTTATCTTTGTCTGATTTTGATACTAGAACAAATCCTGGTCTCCTGGAATGATTTAGGAAGTGTTCCTTCTTCATTTTTGTGAAAGAATTTGAGAAAAGTGATGTTAAATTTTCTTTTAAAATGTCTAATAGAATTCATCATTAAAGACATGTGGTTCAGGCTGGGGATGTAGCTCAGTTGGTAGAGTGCTTGCCTTGCAAGCAGAAGGCCCCGAGTTCAACCTCTGGCAACACACACACACACACACACACACACACAAAAGACGTGGTTCTAGGCCTATCTTTGTAGGGACATTTTGTATTTTTTTTTTTAACTTTATAACATCTCATTTAGAGTCAGAGTTGAGAACCCCTGATGTGGATATAACTCCAGAAATCTGAACATTTTAGAAACAAAATGTGTGAGCTCTTTGCTGGCTTCCTTTTCTCTATGAATTTAATCTCTTGGAGATTATACTTCCTTTATTCTCTTTAGGAAACAAAATTACAACCAGTTAAACATGAAAATTGAGCTACTAGGTTTAACTTTAATTATATAATCCTGAATATTGTCTTATTTAAAAATTTTTATGATTAGAGAGTTAAAAAGTAAAAAAATCTGTCAGGTGTATATGAAATACACTGAAGAATTAGAACATGATTTCATCTCTTTCTTCTGTTAAAGAAATGCTAGAATCCTCATATCTAACTAGTCATATGAAAATATTGTGACATAGATTTTCAGGAAATGTGACTTTCTAAGCATTGTCATCTAAATGTAGAGTTTGGTTTTATTAAACTCACTTATTTTGCTTGGTATTATTTTTAGTACCAGAGAGAAATAAGTTTTGCTTTTGCCATTTGGTTTGTGGCCATATGATATAAAAGAAAAATCATAATAATAAATGTTGATATCTGTATTTCTAGAAATGAGATATGGAATTTGTTTTCCCTGATGAAGATGAATTCTTTCAGCTTCAGGGTCAGACAGGGTAACTTTAGTTCTAAAATTCAGTGGTTCTAGAAGTTTTTAAAAAGGTAATTAAAAAATAATAGTAGATAAAACAATTTTAATCAAAATCCTCAAATATTTTATAAGTTTATATCATCAAGGTTTAGGTTCTACAAATTTTAATCACAGTAGACTAAACATATTGAAAAATAAGTGTTTCTGCATCTTTATTTTCTTATACCTCTTATTAAGTGCCCCATCTTTTGTTTTTGATGAATAGGCTGCCTCTAAGAATCAGACTTCACTCTTGGGAGAACCACCAAAAGAAATTCGACTCAGTAAAAATCCATATTTGAATCTGGCAAGTGTGTTGCCCAGTGTGTGCTTATCATGTAAGTGAGAACCACTAACAGTATTTTGAAGCTTTGTTGGACAATTTCTCTAATGGGTTTTACTTTGATTTTTAACAATGGAAAACAAATAATTTCTATTGACCAAATTAAGCCATAAATCATAACTTCACTTTTAAAATTGAAAAAAAAATTAAAATTGACATGTAAATTGCATACTACTTCATTTAAGGAAAATATTTTAATAGTATTTTATTAAGAATGTAATCATTCTACTGGATTGTTGTTGAATTATGATTAAAATAATGGGGGCAAAGAATTATATGGCACTACTAGAATTATTTATAATAAATATAGAGTCATTTTTCTAAACCAGAGATATAGACCCCTAAGTAATATAGAGTATTTGAATACCCCCAATATGTATGACTTCTAATCAGCAGAAAGGAAATTCTCATTTACTTTTTTTAGTTCTAATTTTTCATATTTAATTGAGTGATGACCTCAAATCAAATGTGTTTATTTTTCTTCTTGAAAAATTCTAAGCAGTTACTAGATTGGACTGATTATATACAGTGTTGCTAGAAAGTAATTTCTGTGACTTTATACAATGTTTTTATTTTTTATTTGTTAATGGGATTTACTATAATATTTTCATATACTCTACATTATGAATTGATCATGCCCATCCACTTTTCTTCTGCCTCACTTTTCTTAAGGACCCTCTCAGGCCTCTAATTAATATGAATCAAATATTTATATATTTGTTCAAAAAAATTTTAAGTCACCAGTGTGTACTCTAGACACAGTGATAGTCACTGCAATATTGATTGTCCATAGTGAAAAACTGAAATATAACGTGTTATCAGTAAGGGAATGGGTAAATAAACAGCTTATCATAAATCAGAACCTGCAACTTCTTAATCACTCATATGAAGCCATTGCTAAAGCATATTTTAACTGGAGAAAGCAAATATATACATAAAATGAATCATGTTTATTTAAAGCTATATATTCTCATATACACCTATTTATGTAAACACATAGAGTAAATCTGGGGAAATAAACTCTCATCTGTTACATCCAGAAAGAATAGGATTGAATGAAAAGAGATGAAAGGTTGATTTCATTTTAAATATACATTTTCTGAATGTTAATTTTTAATTTTTTTTTAAATCAGAAAAAAATATACATGTGTTTCAAATATGCCTAGTGTGCTTTGATCTGGTCTAAAAATTGGTGATGACAATCATTGCTTTAACAAGGATGTTTGATTTACATTTCGTGTACCTTGTTTTAGAGATGAGATGTGTATGTTTTAAACGTTTCCCTCATAGTTATTTTACTGATGGGGCAAGCTTTCATTTTCTGTTGCTCCAAATGAATGAAACAATTTCATAGACTCTATATACTTTTCCCTGGGGAAAATAAATAAATATCCACAAACTAAAAGTTGTGTTGTGTAGAGACCATGCTGAGTTAATGAGTTTTGCACCCTGTTTATAATTTATAATAGAACAACCTAAATTGTATTTATTTTGCCTTTAGCTGCTGCAAGTAAAAACACTCTAAATAAGACTGGAATTGCAAGCAACATTCTGGATGCAATCTCTCAGGGAAACGAATCGCAGCAAGCGTTGGAGAAGTGCATTGCTTATTCGCCGCCTTTTGGTGATTATGCCCAGGTAAATGATTCTCAGCTTTGGATGCTATATAGAAAAATTGGTTCAATTACATCCTGAGTTCCCTGAAGATGAAATTGTGATTTATTTAATGTTATCATAGAGATCTAAAAATTATCCTTCTTGTTCACCATCTGAAATTTAGGAATATGTTTAAGAAGTTGTTTAGTATCACTTAGCACTAAATATTTACCTCTTGTTGTTTATACTGGTGGTTGTCAAACAACAGCCACACACTGCACCAGTCCACTACCTGTTTTTGTAAAGAGAATTGTATTGGAACATGGCCACTTGCATTCGTTTACATGTTTTCTATGGTGCTGCCATGCTACAGTGAAAGAGATGAGTGGTTACAGCAGACACTTATATGGTCTACAAGGTTAAATATTTACTATCTGATTTTGCAGGAAAACTCAGCTCTCCACTGGTTTACTTGAGTGTAGACGTAAGAAATCCAAGAAAATGCCTGTTCTTCATCACTGTTTATAGAGAAAGATGATCGTTTTTACAGACACTGCTAAACTAACTTAATTTTAAGCCAGATACAGTTATCCCTCAGTCTCTGTAGGGAATCTGTTCCAGAACCTCCTGGGAATATGGAAACCCTCGGATGCTCAACCCCCTCATGTGAAACAGTGTAGTACTTGCATACATTCTATGCACAGCCTCCTGCATACCTTGAACCATCTCTAGATTACTTACAATAACTATACTGTGTAAGCACCGTGTAAATAGTTGTTATACTGTGCTGTTTAGAGAATAATGACAAAAAAAAAAGTCTGTACATGCTTAGAACTTTTTTGTTTTGTTTTGTTTTTAATAATTTCAATCTGCAGTTGATTAAATCCATGGACACAGAACCTGTGGATGTGGAATATTATGCTATATCAGGTTGAAGAGGTATATTGTGTCACGACCTAGATGACATTTTTACATGGGCCCTTTCCTCTTCAGCCTATTCTAAGGGACTTAAACTGAGAAAGTACATCATCATGTCAGCTCGATATGATTACGTGGTCATGGAAACTGTATGACCAGCCGTTTTGATTCTTTCTTATTTTCGAGAGCAGACAGCTTCTCAGCTCTGTACTGTCGGTTGGAGCAACACCTCCACTTAGATTTCCCTGCAGCAACTTCCCGTTTGCCTTCTGTGCCTCTGATGAACTTAGAACAATTAATGCCTGATAGTGCTTTTATGAAGAGTACTAGAAACAGCTCTATTTCCATTTTAAAATGGCATAGCTGAATATTTGTGAAATATGTGGCAAAGTCTCTTATACCTGGACAAGATGCAAAACCAGGGGTTGGAAAATGCTGTAGGTGGGTAGCAGCATACATCAACTTAAAGTGGTCAGGCCCCACTGCCGCAGAAGCAGTCTCTTATTTCATTGTGGTCCTGTCTTTGTTATTAACATTTTAAATAATCACGTAGATAGGACATTATGTGCCTGTGTACTCTTTACTCTTATAAATAGAAGCAGCACAATACATTTTTTAAAATTTAGTTAGGTGTATGTTTTAAGCTTCAAAACTATTTTTGCACTGACCTTTCCATTTCTTTTATTTTGTTTTTGAAATCCGTCTCACTTATCTCAGCGGTTTTGCTTAGCGAGTCACTGTGGTTGGTTGTATACATGTCACATCTGTGGAAAGACTTGTGTACACGCAGGAAGTTGTGGTAAACATGCCCTGCTTCCCCCTGCCTCATGCCTGCCCACCCAGGGACTCTGTGGAGGAGAGCCTCTGTCCTGGGTTCTCTGTCCCCTTGGGAACTCCCTGCTTCCTCCATAGAGCGAGATGTGGTCTCTCTCTCATGCTCTTTTATCCTCATAAAGTAAACTCAATTAAATGTTACTAATGGAATAAAATAACTAGAAAAAGGTGGTCATGTGTTAGGAATTCCTTCTGTTGCCACAGTTGAAATGGAGAAAAAGCTTTAAGAAAAAGGAACTAACAATTTTTGTTTTATTAGTAACATACTGGACATATGTTTTGCAATGTAAGCATTTTTAATTTTATTTTTGCTGTCTTGGGACTCAAACCCAGGGCCTCACACATGCTAGGCAGTATAAGCACTTAAACTTTCTAACCAGCCTCTGCGTTTTAAATTATCCCCAGCACAAAACAAGTGAAAAAACACAAAGGAGTAAATAAGCTTTCCAAATTCATGCATTTGGTAAGTGGTTCATCTGAAAAAGTCCATATTATCATCGTTATATAGAGAAACTTCTTCAGGCATGGAACTAGTATCTCATAGAAAGTACGTGTACAGGCTTTAATGCATAAAGTTAAGAGAGATTGGATATGTTAAAGCATGGATGAATAGAATAGTTTCTGTTTCAAATAAAACTCTCACATTTTAAAATATGATACTTGGCATTTCCAGTATTAGTGAAGTTGCTTATCACACACCATCCCTCCTACAGATAACCTTTATAAAAACTGAACTACATATGAAGAGAAACTCTTATTGAAGACACTGGAGAATGACCCAAATCAGACAGAAACTGAAAGGGAATCAACCCCTGAAAGATGGGGACTTTTCTGGATGGAATTTGTTTCTGTGGCTTTTTGCTGAACACCACTCTCTAGTTTGTGCAGGAAGCACAGTCTTACCCGCTTGAGGAGTCAGAGGACAGATTTTGGGACTGTTAGTGAGGCTGTGAAATAAGAGGGGAAGTCTGGAAAAGAGGAAGTTGCATGGGTAGGAGTCTCAAAATCCACGTGGACACAGCATGAGGGACACTCCGGGGCCTGGTGGAGAAGAGCAGAGGAAGGCTGGAACAAGTGGAGGAGAGAGTCAACTCCACCACAGGTAAAGACGAAGTTTTGAATTTGAGTCCTACAAATTTAATTCCTTCTACAACTAGAAGAAAAACACTCGTTGGAGGAATATAATAGAATCTGTGGTCTCTGTACTTCATTCACAAGATTCATTAAACAAAAATTACTAGATAGTTGAAGAAGCAAGAAGGTGCGATCCATAGTTAAGAGAAAAAGCAATTTCTAGAAACTGACCCGAAGATGATCCAGAAGTTGGTGTTAATAGACAATGACTTTAAAGCAGCTATTATAAATATGCTAACAACTTAAAGGAAAAGAAGGATTAAATGAACTGGTAGGGAATCTTAGCCCCAGAGCATACATTTAAAAAAAACTGAATAATTCTAGAGTTGAAAAGTATTATTTCTCATGTTAAAAAATATAATGGTTGGGCATTACAGAATACTAGAGAAAGCAGGAAAAATGATTCAATAAACATAAAAACAGATAAAAATAAATTATTCAATTAGAAGAACAAAGAGAAAAGAGATTGAAAACCAATAAATACATTCTCAGGGACCTGAGATAAATATCTAAAATACATGTAAGTAGAGTCTGGAGAGAAGAGAAAGATAAATGGAGCAAAAAATATCTGAAAAAGTAATAAAGACTCTCCAAATTTGCTTCAAAAAACATAGATTTAATAGACACAGAGGCCCTTCATGCAAAGCAGGAAAAGTAGAATTTTACCTAGGCGCATTATAGTTAATGAACTGAAAAACACAGCTATAAAGAGATAATCTTGAAAGTAATTGATTAAAACAATGCATGTAAAAAATTTTTAAAAAACAACAATGCATGTTATCTTCACAAGTTTCTCAGCCCTGACAGTATTGACATTTGGGACTAGGTAACTCTCTCTTATGGAGAGCTGTTCTGTATGCTATAGGATATTTGACTTCTATCCATATTTGCCTTCACCATCTATACAGTCACTGTTCAGAGAACTGGTAAATAAAAGACTGTGTTCTCTTGATTTAGTTAAAAGTAAAATTTACAAGTTTGCATTATGGGGTTTACAATATGTGTAGTCACAGTATATTGGACAGTAGTAACAAGGATAGTCAAGAGAAAAAACAGAGACTGTGGAATAAAAGGTACACTCAAACATTGCTGGTGGCACTGCAAAGTGGTGCAGTCATTCTGGAAAGCAGTGTGGGGATTCTTCAGAAAACTTGGAATGGTTATGCCTCTACTTCATGTATAGAGAAACAAGTTGTACCCCATTTGTTTACAATAAAATAAATAAATAAATAAATAAAATAAATAAATAAATAAATTTTAAAAAAGAAAGAAAACTTGGAATGGAACCACCATTTGACTCAGTTATCCTGCTCCTCAGTACATTCCCAAAGGACTTTAAATCAACATACTATAGTAATGCAGTCACATCAATGTTTATAGCAGCTCAACTCAATAGCTAAACTATGGAACCAACCTTCAACAGATGAATGGATAAAGAAAATGTGGTACATATATACAATGGAATATTAGCCATAAAGAATGAAATTATGGATTTGCAGGTGAGCGGATGGAACTAGAGACTATCATGATAAGCCAATCCCCAAAAACCAAAAGCCAAATAATCTGTCTGATATAACGATGCTAACACACAGTATGTGGGCAGGGAAGAATAGAAGTTTATTGGATTATGCAAAGGGGGAGTAATGAAGGGAAGGGAGTGGGGAGGGAAATAGGGAAGATGGTAAAATGAATCAGACATAACTTCCTGTGTTCATATATGAATACACAATCAGTATAACTCCACATCATGTTCAACCACAAGAATGGGACCCTACTTAGAACAAATTATACTCCATGTATGTACAATATGTTAAAATATACTCCACTTTCATGTATATCTAAAAGGAACAAATAAAACTTTTAAAAAGAAATCATAAGAGAAAAAGCATGGGTAGGAGCCTCAAAATCTATGTGGAAACTCAGATGTGAGGTAAATGAAATTTAGGTTGTGAAGTTCTCACATTTTATATGATGTAGAACAACAGTAACTAAGTAGACTGTGATAAGTTATGGAATAAAGTTGCAATCCATAGGGTAGCCATTACAAATTACACGAAGCATAGCTGAAATGTCAGTAGTTCAATGACATTGGATTTTTTTTTTTAATTTTAAAAGCATTTGATTTTGATTAAATGAAAAAAAAGTAAAGGAACAAAACCAATTTGGATGAATAAAAAAACAAATCACCAAGTGTTAAACATTGTATTGAATGACAATACTTACGTAAAATGAAAATGGACTTCATGTCCAATTATAGCAGATTGTCAACAAGGCAAGAATATGTACTTAGCGTCTTCTATTCTAAATTTTACTGAAGGTTTTTGTGCCATAAGTTTTTCAAAAAGGATAAAAATGGAAAGGAAGAATAAAATCTTCCTTTGCATATGACATGATTGTGTGCATGAAAAATTCTGAAGACACTACAAACAATACAGACTTCACATAATTATTTCACAGAAGTCACTGAGCAAGGATAAATCCTAAAAAGGGGATAGAATCTGACTTTCAAAGTTCCTACATGGTATTATTTTAAATGACCAACAGTTTTCAACAACAGCAGCAATAACAACAACAGCAACAACAAAATGAAAAGAGATGCAAAGAGATAAGGAAATCTGTCCCATACACGTGGCGGTGGTCAGGAAAAGCAAGTAATAGAAAATGCTTGTAAGGAAGCATTACTAGACAAAGATTTTAAGCTCATATTCAAAGAATGAAGGGAAACCACCCATAAGGATCTCAAAGTATAAGAAGCATGTCTCACCAAATAGAGAAGATCAGTAGGGAGGAGGTAATTATAAAAAAGACTCAGGAGGACGCGCGCGGAGGGGTGGCGCGCGGGGTTGGGAGGAGCGGGCAGGCTGGTGGGCTGGGCGGGCGGCAAGCGGCCAGGAGCGCGCGGTGGACTCGGCGGCGGCGAGTAGTTAGTTAGTTGTTGTTAGTCAGTGTCAGTTGCTCGGCGGCGACGGCCGCGAACACCAGGAAGGGAACGGGACCGGCGGCGATGCTGGTCACCGCAGGAGCGTGTGCGCCCCTCAGTAAGAATATAAGTTAAGGAATGAGAGACAAGGAAGAAAGACCATTCATCTTGGAAAGATCCCAAGCACTTTGAAATTTTGAAGGAATGTAATACTAGCTGCTAAAATCACCAGAATGGATGAAGTTCTTCAAATTTAAATGGTCTTATTATTAAAAATACCCATTTAAGGGAAGGGAAGATGGCGGCCTAGAGGGTGGCTACATTACGTGTTGCTCCAGAACTCAGGATTCAAGAGAGGAGATATTGAGACGCTTGGGACCAACTCAAAGTAGCCGGGTGACTCTCACCCCCTGGGGGGGCATCCCGGATGGGACGGGGGTCCCGGAACACAGGAAACTTTGTGAAGTAGAACTGCCGGCGAGACGCCCCTCCCCCCCGCTGGAGCAGTGAACTCGGACAGCTGGGAGCGCCGTAGAGGAGGCCGCTGGGCACAGCGCTGGGACTCGGAGCAGCCACTGGGGCTCCGGCGGCTGCCCGGGGGAGGAGTGGCGGGGAGAACTGTGTGGACTCAGGACACCGGGGCCTGCCCTGAGGAGGAGGAGAGGAGCGTGGCCACTTGGATTCGGAGAGACTGCACCAGAGCTGCAGGCGGTTGCCAGAGGAGAAGCCGCGCGGCGAGCTGTTTGGAATCAGAACGACGCTTCTGAACACCGGGGCCTGCCCTAAGGACAAGGAGGAAGAGGAGCGGCCGCTTGGATTCGGGTGACTACACGGGAACTACAGGCGGTTGCCAGAGAAGGGGCTGCGTGGAGAGCTGTTTGGACTCTGACCACTTCTGAACCCCGGGGCCTGCCCGGAGGAGTAGGAGAAGGAGGAGAAGGAGCGCGGCGGGTCCTTTGGACTCGCAGTGACTGCATTAGCGCTCCAGGCGGCTGCTCAGAGGAGAAGGCGAGTGGTGAGTTGTTTGGTCTTAAAGTGACAGCTCCTGAACACAGGGGGGCTGCCTGGAGGAGAAGCGTGGTGGGACGCTTGGTCTTGAGGGGCCGCACCAGAGCTCCGGGCGGTGCCCAGAGGACCCGTGCAGCGGGTCACGTGGATTCAGAGCCACTCAGAGGGACTGCTCCTGAACACCCGGGGGGTTATCTGGAGAAGGAGGAGGAATGGGGAGGGTCACTTCGACTCGGAGTGATTGATTGCCCCGGGCTACAGGTGGTTGGTGGGAGGAGGAGGCATGAAGTGAGTTTCTTGGACTCCTAGTGACCGCACCGGCATACTGGGCGGCTGTCTGGAGGAAGAGGCCTGTGGCGGGTCTCTGGGACTCAGAGCGATTGTTCGGGGCCACAGGTGGCTGCTCAGAGGAGGGGCCACGCAGCCAGGCGATTAGGTGCAGAACAGGGTGCCAGGATCTAGGAGGCTTCTGGGTGGAAGAGCCGCACAGAGACAGGCTTAGGGCGGAGCGAAGGTTCCAGGCCTATGGGCAAATTCTCTGAGGAGGGGCAGCCTAAGGAGATTCATCTGCGAAGGGTGAGGCTCCCAGGCCCAGGAGGTAGGGCCGGGCCCCTGGAAACTTTGCAGAGGAAGGCAGCCCAGCCCAGGCAGTAGCTGTAAATTGAGGGGAACCTCTAGGAGGAAACTGACCAGCGAGACCTCCCCACTGGGTGAGTCTTCCCTGCCTGGTGAGGTTTCCCCACAAGGACGGTAAAACCAGAGACACAGGCCCAAACAGGCCTTGCCTCAGCCCACAGCCTAGGTCCCCTTTGGATGACCATTGGTCAACAAGTGGAGGCACCTCTGCCCACTAGCAGGGAATATACCCCACCTGAAGGCCACCACTCCTAGAGAGGCAGCTTCCTTGTGGAGCACCGCATTATCAACCTCCTCCAAGACTTCAGCCTACTGAAGGCTAAGAGGGGATATATATAGAAATCTTCAGGGTCATTGTAAATCAACAGAGGAAATCTGCAATATCTCAGCGGTCCACTGATATCTGAACAACATGAGAAAACAAGGAAAGAAAATGCTGCAAACAAATCTAGATGTTACATCAATAAACCCAATGACAGCATGGCAGAAGAAATGACAGAAAAGGAGTTCAGAATGTACATAATTAAAATGATCAGAGAAGCAAACGAGGAGATGAAAGAGCAAATGCAAGCATTGAATGATGAGATGAAAGAGCAAATGCAAGCATTGATTGATCGCACCAATCGACAGTTAAAAGAGCAAATACAGGAAGCAAAAGATCATTTCAATAAAGAGTTAGAGATATTGAAAAAAAACCAAACAGAAATCCTTGACATGAAGGAAACAATAAACCAAATTAAGAACTCCATAGAAAGCATATCCAATACGATAGAACACCTGGAAGACAGAACCTCAGACATTGAAGACAAAATATTTAACCTTGAAAACAAAGCTGAACAAACAGAGAAGATGGTAAGAAATCATGAACAGAATCTACAAGAACTATGGGATATCATGAAAAGGCCAAATTTAAGAATTATTGGGATTGAGGAAGGCCTAGAGAAACAAGCCAAAGGAATGAACAACCTATTCAATGAAATAATATCAGAAAATTTCCCAAATCTGAAGAATGAAATGGAAAATCAAGTTCAAGAGGCTTACAGGACTCCAAATACACAAAATTACAACAGACCCACACCAAGGCACATTATAATGAAAATACCTAACATACAAAATAAAGACAGAATTTTAAAGGCTGTGAGAGAAAAGAACCAAATTACATTCAGGGGGAAACCAATACGCATATCAGCAAATTTTTCAATCCAGACCCTAAAAGCTAGAAGGTCCTGGAACAACATTTTTCAAGCCCTGAAAGAAAATGGATGCCAACCAAGAATCTTATACCCAGCAAAACTTACCTTCAAATTTGACGATGAAATAAAATCCTTCCATGATAAACAAAAGCTAAAAGAATTTACAAAAAGAAAGCCAGCATTACAGAACATTCTCAACAAAATATTCCATGAGGAAGAGATGAAAAACAAAGAAGCAAATCAGCAAAGGGAGGAATTATCCTAAAGGAATTGTCAAATAAAGGAGGAAACAAGTTGTGTCAAACAAATAAATAAACAAAATTTTAAAAATGAACCAAATGACCGGGAAACCAAATCATTTCTCTATAATAACCCTGAATGTTAATGGCCTGAATTCATCAATCAAAAGACATAGACTGGCAGACTGGATTAAAAAGAAAGATCCAACAATATGTTGCCTGCAAGAGACTCACCTCATAGAAAAAGATACCCATAGATTAAAGGTGAAAGGATGGGGAAAAACATACCATGCACATGGACTCAGCAAAAAAGCTGGAGTATCCATCCTCATTTCCGATAATGTGGACTTCAAGCCAAAGTTAGTCAGAAGGGATAAAGAAGGTCATTTCATACTGCTTAAGGGAAGCATAAATCAGCAAGATATAACAATCATAAACATCTATGCCCCAAACAGTGGCTCATCTATGTATGTCAAACAAATCCTTCTCAATTTCAGAAACCAAATAGACCACAACACAATAATACTAGGTGATTTTAACACGCCGCTCTCACCACTGGACAGATCTTCCAGACAAAAATTGAGCAAAGAAACCATAGATCTCAACAACACAATCAATAATTTAGACTTAACGGACATTTATAGAATATTCCATCCAACCAAGAGTGAATACACTTTCTTCTCAGCAGCACATGGATCCTTCTCTAAAATAGACCATATATTATGCCACAAAGCTAATGTTAGCAAATACAAGAAGATAGAGACACTAGCATGTATTCTATCAGATCATAATGGATTGAAGTTAGAAATAAATGAAAGAGTAAAACACAGAAACTATTCCAACATCTGGAGATTAAACAATATGCTATTATATGATGAATGGATAACAGAAGATATTAGGAAGGAAATTAAAAAATTCTTAGAGGTAAATGAGAACAAAGAAACATCATATCAAAATCTCTGGGACACTATGAAAGCAGTACTTAGAGGGAAATTTATTTCATGGAGCGCATTTAATAAAAGAAGTAAAACTCAACAAATAAACAACCTAACACTACAGCTCAAAGCCTTAGAAAAAGAAGAACAGAACAGCACCAAAAGTAGTAGAAGACAGGAAATAGTTAAACTCAGAGCTGAAATCAATGAAATTGAAACAAAAGAAACAATACAAAAAATTGACAAAATAAATAGTTGGTTCTTCGAAAAAATAAACAAAATTGATAAACCTTTAGCCACACTAACAAAGAGAAGACGAGAGAAAACCCAAATCACTAAAATTCGGAATGAACAAGGAAATATCACAACAGACAGGATGGAAATACAAAACATAATTAGAAGCTATTTTGAAAATCTATACTCCAACAAAATAGAAAATTTCGAAGACATCAACAGGTTTCTAGAGACATATGAATTGCCTAAACTGAATGAGGAGGACATAAACAATTTAAATAGACCAATTTCAAGTACTGAAATAGAAGAAGTCATCAAAAGCCTACCAACAAAGAAAAGTCCGGGACCAGATGGGTTCTCAGCCGAGTTCTACAAAACCTTTAAGGAAGAGCTCATTCCAATACTTCTCAAAGTATTCCATAAAATAGAAGAGGAGGGAACCCTCCCAAACTCATTCTATGAAGCCAATATCACACTGATACCTAAACCAGACAGAGACTCATCAAGGAAAGAAAATTTCAGACCAATATCCTTAATGAACATCGACGCAAAAATTCTCAACAAAATTTTAGCAAATCGCATACAAAAACATATTAAAAAGATAGTGCACCATGATCAAGTGGGTTTCATCCCAGGGATGCAAGGTTGGTTCAACATCAGGAAATCAATAAACGTAATTCACCATATTAATAGACTTAAAGTCAAGAATCACATGATTATTTCAATAGATGCAGAAAAAGCATTTGATAAAATACAGCACCCCTTCATGCTCAAACACTAGAAAAAATAGGGATAGTGGGAACATTCCTTAACATTGTAAAGGCCATTTATGCTAAGCCCATGGCTAATATCATTCTAAATGGTGAAAAACTGAAAGCATTCCCCCTAAAAACTGGAACAAGGCAGGGATGCCCTCTTTCACCACTTCTATTCAACATCGTTCTTGAGACTCTGGCCAGAGCAATTAGACAAACCAAAGAAATTAAAGGGATACGAATTGGAAAAGAAGAACTCAAACTATCCCTGTTCACTGATGACATGATTATATATTTAGAGGAACCTGGAAATTCCACCAGAAAACTCTTAGAACTCATAAGTGATTTCAGTAAAGTAGCAGGTTACAAGATCAATGCCCATAAATCCAACGCATTTTTATACATAAGTGATGAATCTTCAGAAAGAGAAATTAGGAAAACTACCCCATTCACAATAGCCTCGAAAAAAATAAAATACTTGGGAATCAATCTCACAAAAGAGGTGAAAGACCTCTACAATGAGAACTATACAACACTAAAGAAAGAAATTAAAGAACACCTTAGAAGATGGAAAGATCTTCCATGTTCTTGGATAGGAAGAATTAATATTGTCAAAATGGCCATACTACCTAAAGTGCTATACAAATTCAATGCAATTCCAATTAAAATCCCAATGACGTACCTTACAGAAATAGAGCAGGCAATTATGAAATTCATCTGGAAGAATAAGAAACCCAGAATAGCTAAAGCAATCCTTAGCAGGAAGAGTGAAACAGGGGGTATTGCAATACCAGATCTTCAACTCTACTACAAAGCAATAGTAACAAAAACGGCATGGTATTGGTACCAAAATAGACAGGTAGATCAATGGTACAGAATAGAGGACACGGACACAAACCCAAATAAATACAATTTTCTCATACTAGACAAAGGGGCCAAAAATATGCAATGGAGAAAAGATAGCCTCTTCAACAAATGGTGCTGGGAGAATTGGAAATCCATATGCAACAGAATGAAACTAAACCCATATCTCTCACCATGCACGAAACTAAACTCAAAATGGATTAAGGACCTCGGAATCAGACCAGAGACCCTGCAGATTATAGAAGAAAAGTAGGTCCAAATCTTCACCTTGTTGGTCTAGGACCAGACTTCCTTAACAGGACTCCCATAGCACAAGAAATAAAAGCTAGAATCAACCACTGGGATAGATTCAAACTAAAAAGCTTTCTCTCAGCAAAGGAAACTATCAGCAATGCGAAGAAAGAGCCTACAGAGTGGGAGAATATCTTTGCCAATCATACCTCAGATAGAGCACTAATCTCCAGAATCTATAAAGAACTCAAAAAACTCTACTCCAAGAATTCAAACAGTCCAGTCAACAAATGGGCTAAGGAAATGAATAGATACTTCACAGAAGAAGATCTACAAGCAATCAACAAACATATGGAAAAATGTTCAACATCTCTAGTAATAAGAGAAATGCAAATCAAAACCACCCTAAGATTCCATCTCACCCCAATTAGAATGGCGATTATCAAGAATACGAGCAACAACAGGTGTTGGCAAGGATGTGGGGAGAAAGGTACACTCATACACTGCTGGTGGGGCTGCAAATTAGTGCAGCCACTCTGGAAAGCAGTGTGGAGATTCCTTAGAAAACTTGGAATGGAACCACCATTTGACCCAGCTATCCCACTCCTTGGCCTATACCCAAAGGACTTAAAATCTGCATACTACAGAAATACAGCCACATCAATGTTCATAGCTGCTCAATTCACAATAGCCAGACTGTGGAACCAACCTAGATGCCCTTCAATTGATGAGTGGATAAAGAAACTGTGGTGTATATATATACTATGGAATATTACTCAGCCATAAAGAATGATAAAATTATGACATTTGCAGGCAAATGGATGAAATTGGAGAATATCATGCTAAGTGAGATAAGCCAATCTCAAAAAGCCAAAGGACGAATGATATCGCTAATAAGTGGAGGTTGACACATAATGGGGGGGAGGGAAGGGTTAGAGTTAGGGTTAGGGAGGGGGGCAAGTATGGAGGAAGGAACTACTGTATAGAGGGTAAAGAGGGGTGGGAGGGGTGGGGGGAAGGGAAAAAATAACAATGAATCAAACAACATTGCTCTATGTAAATTTATGATTACACAAATGGTATGCCTTTACGCCATGTACAAACAGAGAAACAACATGTATCCCATTTGTTTACAATAAAAAAAAAAAAAAAAAAAGACTCAAACAGGAATTTTTAAGTTGAGAATTTGAACAGGTAGAAGAAACAACAAACTTAGAATGTAGGTCAACAGAGATCCTCCAGACTGAGGAGCAGAAAGAAAAAGAGAACAAAGAAAAATTAACCATGACAAGTGTACACAAGGATGTGGAGTAATCTGAAGCCTGCCACGTTGCTGGGGGCAACGTAAAAGGCTTCGTGGTCCAGCAGCTCCTCAAAATGTCAGTGTTACCATAGACCCAAGAGTTCCGCCCTAGGTACATGCCTATGGTATGAAAACTCGTCCACACACAAATTTATTTATTGTTTAAACTGTTCACAATGCAATTTTGATTGAAAAGAATCATACAAAAATCACCACGTAAAAATTCATACTAAAAAGACATTTGATATAAAAAGGATAATGGACTCATGGGTATTTTTATCATTGTTTCACATCTTTTAAAATAAAATATATTGCTTTACAAATAAATATTTTAAAGACATTCAATTAAGAGCTTGTATGATCATGAAGTATTTTTTAGTCTAAAGTAAAATATCATGTAGAGAATTAAGAGAATTATCCATGATTCCAGAAAAAGGTATGTGAAATTGAATAGGAAGAAGAGGGGAAAAGACAAAATAATTATTTGTTTAAATTGTTTTCTTTCTTTTTATTTTTTTGCAGTGCTGGGGATTGAACCCAGGGCCTTGTGCATGCTAGGCAAGCCCTTGACCACTGAGTTATATCCCCAACCCCATTTTTTAGATTTTTGAAAAGTTTATCTTTGGAGAGCTTTATATAGTTAGAAACTAAGGGTAATTTTTATACTTGTATCTACTTTACTCTTTTTCTAATATTTTAAGGCACACACACAAATTTGTATGCCAGCATCCTTCATAATAGCACCAAATGGAAATAATCCAAATGTCCATTGGTTATCCATGAGTAAACAGAATTTGGTGTATTCATAGAGTAGAATATTATTCATCCTCCAAAAAGTACCATGGTCCATTAAAAAGAATCAAAAGGTGAAACTTGACCATCTCACAAGTTTTAGTGGCCACACCAGGATGTACAAATTATACACCTTGTTTTTTGTTTGTTCATTTTTTGCCATGCTAGGAATTGAATCCAGGGTCTCGCACCTGTTAGGTCAGCGCTGTACCACTGAGCTATGTCCCCAGTCCCTAAGTATGTTTAATAAACGTTTTTTAAAAAAATCAAGCCACATTAAACCCTTTGAAAAATTAGCTTTAACATGTCAAAGCAGCAACAAAGCTGACTGGCACTGTGACATTGATGAACCTTGGGAACAAGCCAGACAGAAAGGCGACATGTGTTGTGATTCCATGTATATGAAATGTCCACAACAGGCAAATCCATAGGAATGGTAAGTGGAGAGAGGCTACTGGGGGCCGGAAGAAGAGGAGTTGGAGGCTCCCTGTTAACAGGCACAAGGTTCCTTGTGGAGTGATGGAAATACTCTGGAAATAGATTGTGATAATTGCATAACCTTGTAGAGATCAACAAATATTGGACTCTTAAAAAAACACTAAACAGAAGGCAGCATTTTTACTTGGTGTTCTGAAGATCATGAAAGTCTACTGAAAACCAAACAAGTTAAATCAGTTTTTCAGATCTAATCTAGGTCTAATTAGAAACTAATTTCAAGTAGCCTACCCCTCCCATTTCTCTAGTTAAATGTAACCGTTAACTAGAATTGCCATTGAGCTGCAGTCGATGTTGTCAGGACTGCATGTGTTAAATATTTGGACTGTGATTGAGAAAATTTAAGTCAGAAATAGATGTAGTCATTTAAAAATTTGTAGTTGCCAGGTGTGGTGACACATGCCCATAATCCCAGCAACTCTGGGGGCTGGGGCAGGAAGATTACAAGTTCAAGGCCAGCCTCAGCAGTTTAGCAAGGCCCCAGGCAACTTAGTGAGATCCTGTCTCAAAATAAAAAATAAAATGGGCTAGGGATGTGGCTCAGTGGTAAAAGTATGCCTGGGTTTAATCCCCAGTACCCAGAATTTTTAAATTAAAACAATAAAATTTGCAGCATATACTTTAGCTGTGATGATAGCATTGTAGTCTGAATTATTTTGTTAATTGCAATGTGCAGAGTGTGAAATTTCAGATTCTGAGGCAGAGATAAATAGGTACATGTACATTCGTGGATGAGAGCTCAGCCTTACAGCAGGAGGCTTTGAACCAGTTTATTAAATCTTGAATAACTAGATGTAACGTCTAATTATAATCTGACAAAAACAAATATTTCCCTCCCCTTGCCTTTTATCAAAGTAAAAGATCAGAGTATATCTTCAGCAACGTTTCAGCCTGACATTGTCGTTGGTTTCAATAATGTAAAGAACACTTTCAGACCGAGTTCAACTGTCCACTGTGACTATAAATTGTCTCTGGGCTTTTATTGACACTGGCCTTGAGCTGCAGCCTCCGCAGCGCGGGAGGACTGCACTGTCCACTTGCATGTTAGACTCCTGTGTCACCGCGGTTCCCGGATTGGTTCCTGCCAGGAAGCTGACAGCCGGCCCCAGGAAACCAGCCACACAGTGTATGATGAGATGCTGTGATGGGGACTAGAATTAAAGCGAAGGTGAACAAAAAGGCAGAAGGTGCGCAAAAAGGCAGAGGTGCGCCTTCGCTTCACATAGAACCCAATACTGCCACCTAGTGGGGAAAATGCAGAAAAGACCGCTTCGTAAAGAATGCGGTGCGGACCAGGACAGATCCGAATCTGAGACAAACACCAACCGTATAAAATGCGGCTGAAAAACCTAAACCTAATTTAAACAATAATTACAGGAGCACAGGTTGTGTCTATGTGAAGACTGCACAGTAATTTGGAAAATACTTTTAAAAAGTGATTTGGGATATATATTGAGGAGTGGGATAACTGGGTCAAATAGTGGTTCCTTAAGGGAAGGGGAGGAGTTGAGAGAAAGAATAGAAGTTCAGTAGATTAGACAAAGGTGAATGGAGGGAGGGAAGGGGGATAGGACAAGGAAAGACAGTGGAATGAGTCTGACATAGTTTTCCCATGCACATATATGAAACCAGCACAGTGACTTCCACCATCATGTACATCCATAAGAATGGGGTCCTATCTAAAATAAGATATATTCCATGCTTGTATGATTATATCAGAATGGATTTACTGTCATGTATAACTAAAAAATACCAATAAAAATTGATTTTGGCTAAAAACTGGAAGTAAGGAGAGCAAACTTTTGAAGTTAACTTTACCTCATTTTAAAAATAGTTTGGCTATAAATCAAATAGGTCTTTTCAAACTTTAAAAACCAATATTAAAAAATAATATATAATATAAATAAATCTAATGACAGCTTTGAGTCACTGCTGCAACATGTTAAAGCTAATTTTTCAAAGGGTTTTAATGTGGCTTGAATTTAAAAAAAAATGTTTATTAAACATGCTTAAGGGACTGGGGACATAGTTCAGTGGTAGACCACTGACCTAACAGATGCGAGACCCCGGATTCAATCCCTAGCATGGCAAAAAACTAACAAAAAAACAAAAAACAAGATGTGTAAGTGTACTTCCTGGTGTGGTCACTAAAACTTGTGAGATGGTCAAGTTTCACCTTTTTATTCTTTTTAATGGGTCACAGTACCTTTTGGAGGACAAATTTTTAAATCCAAAGTTAGAACTTAACATTATGCATAGAAGGACTAATAGCTGAGAGGCAGAAATGAATATGAAAATTGGGAACATCTGTGTATGTGTATGAGAAAGAGATGTTTTCTTCTTAGTGACATCATTAATGCCACAAAATAAAACGTGTTGGGTTGTAAACATTTTTAACAATGGGAGAGCTAAATTATATTTTTAAATAAAATTTTAGAAGTGTTTAATGCAGAAGAATAAAATGAATTTGTATTTCTGTAAGTATGAAATGTACCAGCTGGATTTGAGACTATAAGAAATGTGAGGGCCAGATCCAGATTTAATAACGAATACACTTATTCATTTTGAGTTCTCCCTGTACCTAACTCCATGACAGAGACAAGATTTAGAAAAGGTGAAGCAGGACTGGAGGTAAAGGTGACACAAGGAAACCCTAAAGCTCTTAATCAATTTGATTTTATATTTAGGGGCTACATGCTCACTGGGTACATTTCTTTCAGGAGACTAATAGTGATAAAAGAAATATACCTTTCATTGACTTGGTAGCAGATGAGCCCAGCAGTCTTCACTACTGACATTAGCATATCCCAAAGGAATCTATTCAAGATTCTGCTTTCTTAAGTTCTGTGAGAACTTTGAACACTAGGCCCAGGTTTGATTATTAACATACACTTAAAAATTGTGTTTAAGGGTGTTCATGGTGGCACACACCTGTAATCTCAGCAGCTCAGGAGGCTGAGGTAGGATCCTGAGTTCAAAGCCAGCCTCAGAAGCTTAGTGAGGCCCTAAGCAACTCAGCAAGACCCTGTCTCTAAATAAAATATGAAAAAAGGCCCGGGGACGTGGCTCAGTGGTTAAGTGCCCCTGGGTTGAATGCCCTCCCCCTCGCCCCCCGCAAAAGTAAAGTACATGTAAGTATTAAACTTTGAAAGTCAAAAAACGAAGGGGAGGCAGTGAGAAGTGGCCAGGTTCAAGGCGCTCTGGGGAGGTCAGTAGGACATCCTGAGGAAAGGAGAGGCGACAGAATGACTTCAAGATTTTTGACCTAGAAACAGGGAACTGTCACTGGATAGGCAAGACTGAGTGGAGTAGGTTTTAGGGACAGGAGCGGCAGGAGTGAGCTTAGTTTTGCACATAAATCTCAGATGCCTAGGTGGAGATGTGGTACTGTTGTTGGTCATGGGAGCCTGGAGGGGTGGGAGAGACATGGCAGGGACATAGTGTTGAGAACCCAAAGAATCATGTCAAGTGCTGTAAATTGCAGGAGATTGGATGAGATCACCAGGAAGTGAGGATAAAGAAAAAGGCCACGGTCTGCCTCTGTGCATCTCAGCATTTCTCTTGTTTTCTGGGGAAATTATTAGAAAGCAAATCATCAGGACAAGGGAGGCATCTTTGTCAGAGGTTCCAGACCTGGGAAGGTTGGAAACAGTCACCTAGGAGGTTAGAGAGGACGTGGGCAGGGGATATAGTAGGATTGCCTGGCAGCCCCAGGGGGCTCCCTTAGTTATGAGCACATGGCTAAGGAAGAATCAGCCTTGGATCATAGCTCCACAGGTCCGGATGGCACCCCTGGGTGCATACCTCACAGGGCAGTTCAGCTCACCCTAAGGAGGACCTTGCTGAAGGTCAGAGCTCTCTGAATTTGAATGTTCTGTTGGAAGTATACACACTGAAAGGAGCAGAGTCCTTTTGAAAGGGAAGGTCCAGGGATTATAACATCATGTATGGTCTTGACTAAGAGTTTTTTGTGGAATTCTTCAGACTGAGATGCAACTCAGACTTTGGCTGGACATGCAAGTCCCAGCACAGACTGTGCAGAGGTGGCAAGTTCCTCTCTGAGCTTCCTACTTCCCAGGGTTGCTGATCCGAACGTTAAATGAGTTAACATACAGAAAGCATCTGGGATATATTTATGTATATCTTCGGGGTGAGTTATTTGCTTCCAAAGATAAAAGTCTCCAGCATCACCTGAACTGGACAACTCTAGGCTTTTTCAAGTGTATTTGTGAAAACACTTTTTTGAGTTTGTTTTATGTTTGCCTCTTTCGTGACCATTTTTTCTTCTTCCTTCTTTCCTCCCTCCCTCTGGCGATTGAATCCAGGGGCACTAACCACTGAATACATCCCAAGTCCTTTTGAAACAGGGTATTGTAAGTGCTTAGGGCCTTGCTAAGATGGTGAGTCTGGCCTTAAACTTGCATTCCTCCTGCCTCAGCCTCTCCAGTTGCTGGGATGACAGGCGTGTGACACTGCACCAGGCTTATTTCCCCCCCCCCCCCCCTCTCTCTCTCTCTCTCTCTCTCCCCCTAGTTCTTAGGATTTTATTTCTCCCAGGTCACTGAGCTTTGTTTCACAAATCCTAACTGCCATCACTGCCCATTCACTGGTTCTTATGCTAAAAGTTTGCTGTCTTTGATAGACTGTGTTAGTATTGTATGGCCACAATGGCGTCTGTCTTCACGGTTCTTGCTAAGTTTTCCGTGCTGCTCCATGAAGTTTTTTGCTGCTCTTAGATCTCAGTTGGTTCACACTGTGGGTGGCCTGGTGCCCTTGGAATGTCTTTTGAATGAAAAAAACCTAATGTCCTATCTGGTGTCTGAGAATAATGATGGTTTTGAAAGGAAAATTCAGGCCAGGCACAGTGGCACACTACTGTAATCCCAACTGCTTGAGAGGCTGAGGCAGGAGGATCATAAGGTCAAGGCCAGCCTGGGCAATTTAGCAAGACCCTGTCTCAGAATAAAAAATAAAAAGGGCTGGGTGCGTGTGTGTGTGTGGCGGGGGGCGGGGGGGTAACTAAGAGGTTCAGTTCCCAGTACTAAAAAAAAAAAAAAAAAAAAAAAAAAATCAAGGAAAGTTCAGGCCATTTCTTTGCTTTACACCAAGACACGAAGTCACGGATTACCACAAACAGGGAGAAGAAAGGGAAGCAAAGGGGCGGGAGAGTTCTAGACTCAGTGGGGTGTTTGCTTCTGCCCACTCTTAGGACAGACTAGTGATTTATAAAAGGAAGAAAGCTGGTGGGAAAGAGTTGTTGCTGCTGGAAGCAAGGGGGTGCCAGGGCTCAAGGCTGGGGTCCAGCATGCGGGGGGATCACCAGCCTGCCGAGGGCGCCCGCGGAGAAGGCAGCCAGGGAGAGTGAGAGGAAGGCTGACCGCCAGCCAAGAGGGGCGAGCCAAGCAGCCTTCCAGAGGGAGCTGCATGCCGTGCCCATCACTTCCGCTTCAGCGACTGTCAACTTGTGGCCGGTCTCATTTCATCTGTGCCTCCACCTAGTGCCCTCCTCAGATGATTTCTGAGCCAACCTCCAAGCTTCTTCACTACCAGGAGAAACTTTCAGATGGAGTTAAGGTCAAACTCTTTGTAATCAGTGCTTCAGTTTGTGAACCATTCCTTAAAACGAGGTTTCACGTGAAGGCTTTTGTTGTCCCACAACAATGTTAACCCACACAGAAATAAGAGGAGCCCACGCAGCCCTGTCAGTCTCTGTCATCCCTTGGCTGTTTTTAAAAATATTTTTTGTAGATGGACACAGTATCTTTTATTTTCTATGTGATGCTGAGAATTGAACCCAGCGCCTCACGCGTGCTAGGCAAGCGCCGGCCCTGGAGCCCCAGCCTCACCCTTGTCCGGACAAGTGTGATGGAGGGCTGGCTGCCTATCTACAGGGAACCGCGACAGACTTGCCCCTTTGTTCCTCTGAGGTCGACTCCAGTTTTAAAAACTGTGACCGTTGTTGGTTCAAAAGCAATTTCAGTTTTAATCATCATGTGTTTTAAGACGAGTGCATTGCTGGAAAGCTGAACGCTAGCCTGATCCCTCCTTTCCCTGTTCTTGTAATTATTTTCAACAAGTTTGTCACGCCGACTGTAAAAGGAAGAACCTCGGGATCAGATCACAGGTCATGCCGTGGTCCGACTTACTGATTTCTGTGACCACCAGAGACAAACATTTGGCCCACTCTGAGACTTGAATCTCTCAGGAAATCAGGAAATCTGATTATTTGGGACTCTGAAGTTTTGAGTTCCCATTGCTCTCTAGGATGCTATTCTTCTTGACGTCGTTTGCCAGCGTTTACACCTGCAAGTGTGTTCTCTCTCCCCTTCTCTCACTGGACATCTTGATCCGTGGCTCCATTCCTTAGCGGTGCCCTTCCTTAAGGGAAAAATCAGTATTTAGCATTTGTGTTCTGACTCAGTGGGGCTGAGGCATGACCAACAGGAGGGGCTCAGTGCTCTTAATTTCCTTTTCCCTCACATACTGGGGGCAGGGTGAGGGCTGGTTTGTATCTGACAAAAGTCCCACAGGTAATCTTTTTTTTATTTTATGGTGCTGAAAATAGAACCCAGGGCCTTGGGCATGCTAGATTCGTGCTCTCCTGCGCAGCCCCACCCGAAGCCCCACAGGTGATTTTTATACAGAAACTTCAAAATCTAATTTACTTTAACAAGGAAGTATATATATTTTGCTATTGTTTGGTATTGAGGATTTAACCCAGGGGTACGCTTGCCACTGAGCTCCACCCCAAGCTCCACCCCATCTCCAGTCCAGCTTTTCCTTCCTTCCCTCCCTCCCTCCCTCCCTTCCTTCCTTCCTCCCTCCCTCCCTCCCTTCCTTCCTTCCTTCCTTCCCTCTTTTTTTTTTTTTGCTAAGTTGTCTATGCTGGCCTTGAACTTGTGATCCCTCAGCTGCTTCCTCAGTTGCTGGGGTTATAGAAATGCCCCACTGGGTCTGGTCTATATATTTTTTTGATAGCGTCGCTGTATCTGCACCAACTTGAAGTAGAATGCTTTTCTTTGAAACATCTTTGATGCATAACCCAATTTTAATTTACATTTTAATTTAATTGTGATTTTACTGTCTCATAGGTGTCCTCTTTAAGAAATGAAAAGCGAGGCTCTTCCTATCTCATCTCGGCTCCAGAAGGTGGCGCAGTGGAATTAGTTGACCAGCACTCTCAGGGCACCGGAGCATATTACGTGGAAACCTACTTAAAAAAGAAGCGAGTGTATTAAGTTTTCTCCTTATAACCTCCTGAGATTCTCTGCAGTATCTCTGCTGTTCATCGCTGCCTTAAATTCATTCAAACTAGCCATATCCTATAAATACGGGTTTATTATTTCCCAGAAGGAACTGTGTTGTGCAGCAGGCAGAATTGCCAAATAAAAAACAGTAGCAATAAGAAGAGACATCAATTGAGGACATTTTCCACTAGAATTAGATGCATCTTAATTAATGTGACATTAACTTACTGTCCATTGGAGAAATTAACCATGTTTCAACATTCCTTGTTTGAGGAATGGGAACAATTTTGACATCACATATGAAAGTCTGAAGCAATAAATGGGAAGCAATCTTGTTTCCTTAGCCTTAGAATGAATTTCTTATAAGCCAATGTGCATTTTAATTTACTTCCCCTAGAAGTAATCTCATTTATAGATTTTTAGGACTTTTCCTAGAACTACAACAAGGGTGCAAGTACCAAACGTGGTGATGGCCATAAAGATGCTATAAAGATGCTCTTTATGCAAATTTCATTATCACCCCCACACCAGCCATACTCTCTTAAACCCAACAACGATAATGAAGTCCAACGCATACACTACTGCAGATGCTTGACCCTTAAGGTGTTATTACTATTCATACCTTTTGTAAAAATCTCAAGCTATCTTAGGTAAATAACTTTGGTGATCTAATACAGGGGTTAGCAAGCCACCCTAGGACCAGATTCAGTCCATCACTTATCTTTGTGCTGCCTGCAAGGTAAGAATGACATTTTACATTTTTAAATGGTTGGAGGCGGGGGGATGAAAACTTCCTACATGAAATGAAAGTATCAGTGCCCATGAAATTTTATTGGACCACAGCTACGCTCACTCACTCACGTATCATCTGTAGCTACTTTTGTGCTACCTTGGCAGAACTGAGTAGCTTCAACAGAGACCACATAACCTGCAAAGCCTAAAATATTTACTGTCTGACACTTCATAGTTTGCTGGCACTGATCTGATGGAACTAATTCCCCATTCCGATTATTTTGCCTAAAGAAGGACCTTTAACCTATGAGATAGATTTATAAGTGGCAAGAACATAGGTTTCTGTCTCTCGTTTCATAGCATAGACTCGTGATGATCTTATTACTAGACAGGGTCATTTTTGTCATCAATGCCCAATATTTCCACAATAGAGTAAAGCAGTCGATACTGCACTCTCAAAGTTTTATGGGGACATGGTATTTATAACCATTTTGAGCTAATAAGCTATACCTCACTCTCTGGTTTGTCTCTCATTCTTTTTGGTAGTATACTGAAAAATGAGCTATTTTACCCAATTTATGTCTGAAAAGAATTTTTGTCTTTATTAATGTGACTTTTAACATCACCATTTTCTGAAGACCTTGGTATTAAATGCATGAGACACATTTTGCCATTTAGAAATTTCTAAGTCTGTTCATTGTTATAAGACTATCATTGAATTTGGAATCTCAATAATCCTTGTCTTTCAGATCAGATCCTTAAAACATGTCATTTGGGAAGACTTGCTTTTGACTATGATATAGACATCCTGCTTTAATTATGAAGTCTAGAACTGGTTCATATGTTGTATGCTTTGTAAAGAATTTTACTGGGTCTAATTTATTGTATTTACTAACTTCTGTTGGAAAATTATGGCTGGAAAGTTAGACTAAGAAGTATACTACCTATAAATCACAATCAGGATTGTATCAGTTATATGGCAGATGACTAATGGCATCTCCATGTCCTGTACTTCTCCTTCCAATTTTCCTGCTGTATTTTGCCTCTTCAGTGCTTAGTCATACTTCTACTGCAGTTAAGAACAGAAGAAAGGGAAGATGGTGAATTTTACATGAGCTACAAAGTGAGAACAGGCACAGGTTGAAAGAATAAAAACATGCTTTGGATCACAGCACCAGTAATTTGCCATCCATACTGGCCTGTGGCCTGTTTTCACTGGACATAATAGAAGTGCAGTGCAAGCGGTGTCAGTAATGAGTCATTACCAACCCTCCTCTCTCAGAATCTATACTGTTATTTTTCTATGTAAGTGAATTGTTTAAAATGCTCCAAAAATGAAAATATTAAAACGCATATGCATGTAAAGTCTTTAGTACATTTATTTGTATAAAGAGTAAACAAAGTGCATACAGAGTGGCCACAGGTTTGACACAGAGATCTTGGGTGATACAGGGCAACTGAACAAATTTAAATGTCAAGTTTATTGTTGCCACTAAAGCAATCCTGAACTTTCTTTGGGCTCAAAAGATGAAAAGGAAGATATTGAACAACACTAGACATCATTAACAGAAAAGTTTTTCAGACTCTTGGTCATAAAGAACTTTATGTTCACATTGAATCAGACACTAAACATATTTAATTACCCAGCTACTTCCAAGCAAACTGAAAACTGTCTAAATGTATCCTGAACTTCAGAGTGCCTCTAGCCGGGTCTTTTCTTTCAAGTTTTGCACCATAAGGTGATGGTCACAATAGTGATCGACCCTTGTAGATGGGTGGTAAATATTGAAACACTCTTAAGAACAGTGCAACTTATGTGGTATACATTCTGTTCATATGCAGCATCCGAAACCAATGCTGGAACAGCTTGCCCCAAAGTGGTAGAGTTATAAAAGGGTATGCGCTCATGTTTCTTAAAAGCGTGTCTAATAGCATCCGGGTTTGCAGAGTCTGTCTGATTAAAGTCGACTGCTTAGGAAAGCACTGGCCCAGGCTTAGTTCTCAAGAAATAACATGCAGCAGAGTATCAATTTCCATGCTGGCCCCTGTGCAGAACCAGTTTGCTCAACAATGGTAGTACCAGTGGTCAGCCAAGGGACCAGCATCTGAGCCACTGAAGAAACAGCTTGATGTTTCAGTCTTACTGGTGACAGGAATACACACTCATTTTTTTTTTTTTTAAAGAAACAATAGTATACTAAACTGGTATCTAATATTTTTAAGAATGTTTGGTCTATCGCCATCTAGATATTGAAATCTGAGGGCATGTTAAGAGTATCACCTAAGTCCATCAATTTTTGTCTAAGATTAATGTGCCAGAAAAACATTTCAGATCAGGTGGCAGCTGGGAAGAGCAATCTGATGACTTTGGTCAGTTCCTCTTATTTTCACAAATCCCATTTTGGTATATAATCATGACAGTAAACTAGCTAGATGAAAGAGTGGCACATTCGTTCCAAAGGGAGGAGTGCTTAAGTGCTTCCTAGGTATTTTTGTTGTCCTTTGTCACTGAGTTTGAGAGATGCCAAATTGAAAGGAAGTTCTTATCCATGCTGAGCGCCACAGTGTGCCTCACACATGTGCATGTGCTCAAGGATTTGTTGACTACATCTTGTTAGAACACAAACTTTTTCCATTAAAAAAATTTTTTTTTAAATGGCTTTGTTGGGGGAGGAGGACTTTATCAGCAAATAGTGGAATTTAAATGATATTCATGCTTCGTATTTTAAAAGTGCTTCAAATCCTTCGATAAGGCTCTGAAAGGTTGTCCGATTGGATGGCTGTAATTCCCAGCATTTTCTCATAAGTTGATAAACCTATAAAAAGTAAAAACAAGAACTGTAGTGACAGTAAAAATGTTGTTAGATTTGGAAGCTTTTTAAAAAAATTATGGAAACATTAAAGTAAGGATATATTTTGGAACTATGAGGAAATGATTTTTCCTTAAGACTAAAAAAGAGGAGTATTTCTGTAATTTAAAATACAGGAAATGTTCATAACTGCAGTTCATAAATGGTACTAACATTAGAGAAGCTCATGGCTGACTCCCCTTCAGCACAGTCTGGCTCACTACTAAGCCTTCTGTTTAGACTCCATCTTGCCACTAGCCACCTCACTCTTGGACTCATACTATCCGGTGTAAGTGGTCTCTAAAGAGTTGAGACTGAAAGGTTCAATTAATTTTAGAGTATTAAACACAGAGTATTATAAATTCTGTTAATAAATGGGATACACTTACACACAAAAGTGCACTTATATGTATTTTTCACAATACGACTACACTAAAACCTCCATTGGGGTATGTGTGTGGACGAATGTGGAAGGGAGCCTATTTTTGGAGGGAATACTTGCTTTGAACATCACTATCATCCACCCCAAAGATGATTTCTTAGAAGTCTCAGTCTCAGAAAACTATTTCTCAAGGGTTTTCTACTCCATCTCCCCACTCACTGCCCACCTGCTTCCTTGCTGGATAACTCAAGCTATGGGAAGATAAATACCTGATCAGGACAGTTAGGCGGACATGGCAAACGTTTTCCTTCTTTCAGCGTGTTCACAAGTCTTGTTACGGTCATCTGGCCTTGAGTTGGGCCTATCATTTTCAGGAACAACTATGTAAAATAAACCAAACAAAATGTTTTACTTTGCATACACTTGTATAAAAATTAAACAATTAAAGTACAATTTCTAGAATTAACTAGAAATTAAAGTAATAAAAATGTTTTTCTCCTTAAGCAATGTTAAATAAAAATCCAAAATCCTTATTAGCTCTCAACAGTTAATCTGGAATCAGGGTCTTAGATTCTGCCAACCCCTTTTGCCAGAAAAGGAGGCTGTTTCATGAAGATGATCTCATTTAGAAATTAATGAGGCACTAACAAGTCTCCTCCCCATGCCACCCACTTAACTCACCCACCCTTCCACAAAAGGGCCCCATCTCCTCGCACAGATAAGACAGACCCTGGAAAGTTGGTTCATTCGATATAACTTTGGGTTCCTTATGAAACCAAAACTTGAGAGACCCACAAATAAATTAAAAAAACAAAAAACAAACAAAAACAAAAACAAAA
This sequence comes from Sciurus vulgaris, assembly GCF_902686455.1. Taxonomy (NCBI): domain Eukaryota; kingdom Metazoa; phylum Chordata; class Mammalia; order Rodentia; family Sciuridae; genus Sciurus; species Sciurus vulgaris. Next base: position 53,347,786 of record NC_136461.1, read on the forward strand.
ACAAAAAAAAAACCAAGGAAAACAGAAAAGTGGCCTTTTCTCTTTCCAACGTAATATACTGACTTGATTCCATTTAAAAGCAAAACTTTCGAAGCAGAGGAATGGACACATTTTAGTTGGGTTCTTTATTTTTTTTGGTGGTGCTGGGGATCGAACCCATGGCCTTGTGCTATCGACTGAGCTATCTCTCCAGCCTCCTAGTTGGGTTCTGTATTCAGACGACGTGAAAAGTTAAGACTTACAGCCATGGGACTAGACTCTGAATCACAGTAAGTAAGCAGCTCATGCAGGGTCACTCCAAAAGACCAGACATCAGAGGCAATATAAAATTTACACTGAATTAAACATTCTGGCGCGTACCTGAAATAAAGAATGTGAGCCTTCAATTCATGGCAGAGCTACTCCAACAAAAATTAGAGATTAGCTCAGAAAAGTCACCTCTTTGGTCCTTATAATTTAAGACCCAAGGCATCTAGTATATTACGTATTAGTTACATATGTGCTACTATGGGGCACATCTGACATACAGAACAATATCCTTTACAGGTTCCCAGTAGCATGTATTTGTCCCAAAATAAGACCAGTTTGCACTCTGTTTCTGACTCATGTTCTCACTGTGGAGGAGGAGGGTTATATGAAAACAAGTCCCAGGTTTGATTTCCTGTAAGCTCCTAGATCAGCAGGGACCTCACCAGCCTATCCTCTTCCAATGTTATCTGTTTTGGTGAATGACACCCAATTGCCCAAGACAGATATTGAGGCATTCCACACCCAATTTCCTATGCACTCCTCAAATCTACTTACTTCTCACGTTCCTGATCATTGTCCTAGTTCATGATGTCACTTGCTAGGTTGCTAAAGAAGCTAAATCAGAATCCCTGGATCCAATCTTGCTTTCCTCCATGGTTATCTTTTTAAAAACAATTTCTATCCTTCAATCCTGCCATGGTATCCCTGCTCTAGGGAGGGAGTGTTTGCTGTAGAACTGTTTCCCAAGCTCTGACTCAGCCCCCTCTGAGAACCTCCTGCCCTTCGTGACTTACCCATGCTGAGTTTTTTTTTCAGTTCTTCTCTCATTCCTGTTAGTCACAAATGCCCTTCTACTCATCTCTAAGTCCCCCAAATCATTTGGATTTCATCTAAACACTAGGGATGTCCAGAAAATCCAAGTGGGAACCCCTCTGTGCCAACTGCTTCTTCAGGCTGGCTGCCTCACTCTGCACCTGTCTGCTTGATCACCACGTCTGCAGCAGCTGGCATGAGGGGTGGGGCTCTGACACATATCGTTTTGTATCAGTGAGTGAAGGTTCAGGCTCTGCAGAGGGGAGAGGTCTGCCGGGTCTGTACAGCACACCCGAGTGCAGACCAGTCTTACAGGGAAGCAAGTAAGGGTGGGCTGTCAGTGTGTGGCCTTCTAACCAGGATGACTGATGTCGAGTGAGAGATGATCGAGTCTCCCTCCCATAACTTGCTCTGGCCAGGATTTCCCGACTGCTCAATGCCCACTTTGTCACCTCCTGCCCCTTCTTCCCACCTGCCCTTCACACCTCCCTCCACCTGCTCACAGTTGTAAGAACTATGCAGACGGAAGCTGGAGATGCTGAGCTGGTGGTCAGACTGCTCCCGTTCCTTGGGAGATGGTGCCATCCAAGCTCAGGCGTTTACATAGGCTGCTTTTCAGCCTGATTGGTGTTTCTTGAAGGTAAATGTAAATCGATTCTAACTATTCTAATCCTCTCTTGATTCAGGCCAGAGGAATGAGAGACATTAGAATAGCCAGAAGCACTTATCAAAACAGTGTAAACCCTGTGTCACTCTAATTGTCTGATTCAGTTACCAAAACACAGGGCTGTCCCGGTCGTCCTTGACGGTGTAGTACTCCTTATCCGTTTCAATTGCTTTGGTTAAACCAAAGTCTCCAATTTTCACTTGGTGTTCACTCTCAACAAGGACATTTCTTGCTGCTAAGTCCCGGTGAACATATTGCCGAGAACCCAAATAGTCCATCCCCTAGTAGAGAAATAAAGGTCAAACATTGTTAAAGTCATTTCAGATGGATTTTGTATCACTTCATAATAAGAGAAGTATCATTTCATTCATATCACTAACAACTTTTTTTATCTGTATTTTGAAGCAAGAATAGTAAGATCAACTGTTGCAAAGAAATTCACATTCAAGTAGTCACACTTAATACATCTGTTCACTTTCATATAAAAGCTCATTTCTCATTCCAATAATACAGAGCAAAATAACTCAGTGTAGTTATTACAAATAAATTTACTAGGGCAGAATGCCTGATTTTTTTAATATGCTTTTTTTTTTTTTTTTTTTTTTTACCTTACAAATCTGAACAGCATATTTCAGCTGCTGTTTAAGGTTAATTTTGTTCTTATTCTTTGGAAGATATTCCTTAAGGCTTCCAGAAGGCAGAAACTCCATGATAAGCTTAATACCATTTCCTCCTGTTGGGGAAAAAAATACATCGTGTGAGTCTCCCAGAGAGGAAAGAGCACAGGATCTGGAGTCAGAGGACTTGCGTTGGTTTCTTCATCATCCCCTGAGCACAGACCAACTCCTAACCTCTGTACTGCAGGACCCTCAACAGTGAAAGGATCTTAAAATTAGGTTCCAACTCAGTCACAAGTATCACTGGGCTAACAACCTGAGTGCTCTGTAAACCACTAGGCAAATGATAATTTTAATGAGGCATCTTCTTCACTACTAGCTTTGAAGGACATACCTGAGTGTAATACTACCTGACAAATCAGATTCAAATATTAGTAAACACTACTACCATTAAATACCACTTGCCATCTTGACTTGGATAAGCATAGAACAAAATGCACTGCCTGGAACTGGATCAGAAGAATGGGAAAAGGGGAGTAGGAGGTCATTCCATATGGCATCAGTGCAGATATCTGGGTGGGTGCAATCTAGTACACAGCATGGGTGTATGAACCCTTGGCGAGACGAGGCTGGAACCACACCATGGCTGGGAGGGATGCTGTCTTCCCCAGAATCTGCTGAGGGATTTGACAGCGTGCAACCTGGAAGCCCTACCAGCCCATGGAAGCCACAGCTAGTACGTTCAGATGATCCACATGAGGCTGAGGACTGCCTGCTCTTCACTGGTCTTATGACCCCAACAATCACTTAGTCTTTAAATCAGACCCCACTCTGTGCAACATACCATCTTCAGTGCAGATTCCTTTGTACTTCACAATGTTCTCATGATAGAGGTTCCTTAAGATTTCTATTTCCTTCTTCAGATCAGCTATGTGGTTACCTCCACTCTCAGGCTTCAGGGATTTGACAGCTACTTGCTCTCCTGTATTGTCCCCCTCTGGGTCATACCTGCAGAGCTCAACTTTCCCAAAGTGGCCCTGGAGAGAAAAATGCACATGTTATTATAAGAAGTCCCAGCCTGTGCTAGAACACACTTAGAAAATAAGTCTTGCTCCTCATAGCTGTTCCCCTGAAGGCTAGGGTCAATAGCTGGTCAGACCTTTGCTGACAGAAGGCTCTCACCTGGATTCCACCACCTACCACAACCCCCTTCCTCTCCTGGCCTCACTTCCTCTGTTATGAGTTAAGACAAAGTAGCAGGTGACTGATAAGCCCATACATCAATCCCAGTTTCCAAGAAAATGTAACCCACAAAATGATGAAGGCCACCATCTGGACCTGCAGAAAACTATGGAGTCCTCCAATAGCCCAAGGCCCATCCTACAGACAGGGATCACAGTGCAGTTGACAAGCGCATCTCATCTGCACAAAGAATCTTCAGAAGCTATGGCATCAGACTCCAGCTAAGCCACTTAATGGTGATGTTGCTTGGTCATGTCACAGAGTCTTCCAAACTGGCTCCCACTGTGTTTTCTGTATAAAATAGTAACAAGTATCCTGGGGGATGCTGTGAGGACTGTGCTTGTGAAACTGCCCAGCACAGACCCTGGCACACAGTGGACACTCAAGATGTGCCACTCTTTATTCAACTAACAACAGAAGATCTGTGAAAAGACACAGATCGCAGGAGCCTCTGCTCATGTTAACTACTGGAAACTCCCATTCAAGGTCCAAAGGAAGGGCTGGGGTTGCAGCTCAGTGGCAGAGTGCGTGCCTAGCACATGTGAGGTCCTGGGTTTGGTCCTCAGCAGCATATAAAAATAAAGGCACTGTGTCCACCTACAACTAAAAAAAATTTTTTTTTAAAAAAAAAAAGGTCCAAAGGAAGGCTGAGAGTCTAATTTTGGCACTCTGTGTAATAAATCTATCACTCATTTAACCCATTTTGTCTCATTGTCCCAGATGTGGCATACCTATAAAAACTTAAGCAACAAATATATGACTTTTGTTAACTTTGAAATTATTATTATACTCAGAGAATTGAAAACTTGGGTTAAAGAGTTTCACAGGGTCCTTATTCCCCAACAGAGATTTTTCTATTTCTTCCCTATCTCCCCTCTGCTCCACAGAGAAAGATCAAGTCTCTGGAGGGAGCAGACCAGTGTCCTGTGTATATGTATAGTCACACACGCAGGCAGAGGTGTGCATCCCAGAAGGCATGTGGGTCAAGTGGAGTGTGCTATAAGTGGCCTCCAAAATGCAGAAAGGCGCTTTCTCTTATAAAGTTAGGGAGAACAGGGAGTGGCTTTATGCAGAGGTGATGTGCAAGCAGAAGACGCTGCCAGCAGCAAGAGCCAGCAATAGGCGTAACTTGCCTCTCCCAAGTCGCGGATCCTCTTTAGGAAGCGCTTTTCAAAATGTGTGGGATCCACCTCAGTTGCTGGTTTTTTTTTCTGAAACAATGTCTGGATCTAACAGAAGAGAAAAGAAAACAAATTTTAAAAAGGCAACTGAGGGTTAGGGATGCCACTTCTGGCTTCCACACATCTCCCCTCTTCCCCCAGCAGCGCTCTAGGGTTGTGGATGATCCCGGTTAAGCACTGCGCAGCATCTTACTCTGCTCTTCAAGCTTGTTAATGTCCCTCATGATGGCTCGGAAGAAGGGTCTCTGATTGGGGTCATAGTTCATGCAGCGAGTCATAAGGTCGGCCAGCTCCTTGCACGATGGTGTCACTGGTCTGCACCGGCTTTCATAGAATCTCTCTTTCTGTAAAGAAGAGGAACATTTGGAAGAAACCAAGGAACCACCCTTAAACCCTGTCACCTCAGCTGAGAAGCACTTACTGATCCCTAATTTAATTCCTGGCATCTCTGCTGAAAGGTGGACTTAATCAACACAGGTATTGATGAGGCCTTATTCCAGCATGGGGAAGTCTCAGTCCTAATACTGAAGTAATCCAAATTCAAGGAAGATGGGGTAATACATTCCCCACATCCCAGTCCCAAGACGCTGCATTCCGTGAAGTCAGGCAGCCTTTCTGGAATACAGTGTGGCAATTTGTATATCAACCTTCAGATTCTTCAACCTCTGAATCATTAATTTCAATTATTGAATGACTCAGAAATAAGTCAGATATTAGCAAAGACTTATGTACAAAAGTATTCCCTGCAGAATTAAAACATTGGAAATTTGAAAACAACAAAAATGTCAAATATAAAATTAGTTAAGTAATAAAGTCAATACAACTCAAATTTATAAAAATTTTATGACTTTTGAATAAGAAAGTTCTCACAATGTTAAAATTTAAAACATGGAATTTATAACTATATCTAACATTGCCCCAATTTTATTTTTAAAAGATAGAAATAGACTGGAAGACTATGCCATTGTTTTAATAGTGATCAGGTATGATGGGGATGACTTTTTTAAAAAACTGTTTCCTGTATTTCCCAAATTTTCAACTATTTATTGTTTTAAAATTTAGAAATAAATTATTGCTGCCACTTTAAAAAATTCAGTGAACACTGCCCTCCAATTCCTGCAGCTAGACCCCAAGGGTGCCAGATACCATCTGTGGAACCTTATTATCCTTATTTCAGCCTAACTCCCCGCCACCTCCTAATATCATCAAGGGAAGGCAAGGCTTGTGTCTAATTTATGGGGAGCCCCAGCTTTTACCTAGGACCCTTTACCTGGTACTCAGCAGACACTTGTGTGTTCATTTTGTTGACTAATAGGCACTTAAAATCTCAGATAAATAATACTTGAACAATCTTCTCAGCAGTGATTATATGTCTATCAGTCTACATATCTTTTTACTCTTCACAAGGAGCACACAAAGTAATTTTTATTTATCCCTATTTACAGATGATGAAACTGAGGCTCAGGGAAGTTAAGTTATATAGCCAGCAAGCCTGTAGGAAAGACTCAACGCAAGCCCATCCTTTCCTATGGCATGAGGCTTCGTAACTCCTGGGCAGTCCCTGCTTAGTGATCTCACCTACCACATTCCCTGGGAAACAACCACGTACCTCAATCAGTGTCTTATCTTTCAGGGGGATCTCGCCATTGTAGCAGATTTCCCAGAGTGTGGTTCCAAAGCTCCATTTGTCAGCAGCCACGCTCAGGTTCTTAGAGTCTTCAACACACTCGGGAGCAATCCATGGGATTCGTTCTATGCACTCTGGAGAGAGAAAAGACTTGACATCAGCTTCTGGGATCACCTGGGAAGCTAAACTTTGTCACAACAGCAAGAACCTGACCTAATGAAAAACTTTCTGGCAGTGTTCTCAAACATGGCCTGGCCACATGAGTCCCGGGGGGACCTGGTGAAATGTACTGCCGTCCAGGCCTTGTCCCTGGCACTTCTGATCAGGACAGCAGATGGCTTTGTTCATTGCAATCTCCCCAGGAGGGTCAAGAGCAGTCAGTCATCTGAAGCCCTAGCCTCAGAGGCAACAGAGCATCCCCTAGCCGGGCCATCGCTGGGGGCTGGTAGAATCAGGAGATCACGTAAACAAAGGCGCAGGAAAGAAGAGGCAGCGGGGAGATGAGGCCAACGCACACGGCAGACCATTTCTCAGCTGTGTTGTTATGTTTTATGTTGGTTTTCCTTCATTTGGGGAAAGGACAAGAGAAGAAAAGACTAAGGCAAAGAAGTCCCATATTCCTTTCTTTTGGCTACCTCTGTGACCTGTTTCTGGCTTCTAACCAAGGCCAGAGACAGAAATCTCAGCAGAGATCTCTGCCATATGTATGAAAATGCCTATCAGCAAGCTCAGTGGTCTTCACAGAGCAGCTTCCCAGCTGCCCAGGGAAGGAAGGTGGCTCCTGAGCCCAGCACTCAGGTCCACCTCACTGTCCAGCCTTCTCATGTCCTTCCTGGCACAGTACATGCTCCTGGTGCCCTAGGAGGATGTGCCTCAGGTCCCTTGCTATAGCCACCTCACTGACCTGCAAGACCCAGATGAAATCCCATCGTCTCCTTCAATCACTCTGTCCCAGTAGATGCCCTTTCAGCCCCCTTTGGGTTCCCACAGCATTTCATGGGCACTGCTGGGTCCCATTCTGGAGGCATCAGTGTTTCAGGCCCTGAGGACAGGACCCTTGTCAGCCCCAGGGGTGTCTCCCTCAGGACTGGTGAACAATGGCCACATGTTAAGCATGCAACAGGTACCAAAGGATGCCTCCCATCCCCCTCCAAGGAGCAGAGGATCAGTTTCATTTGAAAGGACTGTTTTTCATTCCACCTTCTCCAAACCCAGTCTGCTCTTTGATTAAATCATAGAATAAAACTCAATATACTGAGTTGATCAAAACTCAATGCTAAAGGCAAGAGAGGCCATGAGAGGCCGCTAGAACTAGGTCCTAGGACACTGGTCCCCTCAGGTGGCCCACCAGGTTAGGAGACACAGCAAGACCTGTATAGCATGGGTTTCAGCCTCAGCTCCTGGGGCTGCACTTTCCTTTAAAGCCTACAACTCTGCATAACCTAACTCGCAGTAAGGACATGAGACCACAGCAGTCACTTAATAAAATATGCTGGGGTGCCTCCCAAACTGCTCACTGGCTACAGCAGAGTTCCAGAAGAACACAGGGGAAGACCCGGGAGGCCTAACTCCCGCTCTGACCACCCCCTGGAGCCCATGGTCCCATGTGTTACCCCAGTCCCTTGATTATAAGGCCTTCACCATAGGGGCCTGACAGCCTTGGCTGGGCTAGGCTGGGACCACCCTCCTGTCGCTCTATGTCCCCATGCAGGGCACAAAAGGAAGGAGTACCATACACCTGTTTGCTGACCCCTTCTCTAAAGAGAGGCCTGATCCAGCCCTGACCCTTCTCTCTGCCAGCCATACCTCTGGCTCAGACTGGGTGGCTGTGGGGTTGGGGGACAACTCACCTTGCCTTGACAGTACAGTGACAGGGATTCCAGGGTCACTAAGCTTGATGAATGGGCCAATTTCACTGTCAATGCCCTCACGGGCCAGGAGGAGATTTTTGGTACACACATTTCCATGGACCAGGTCTTTATCTTCCTATAAAACAAAAGGTACATCTGATAAGGCGCCCGTCTTTCCTCTCTGCACTCCCTGTTTCCACCCATGGCCCCTCAGATCATCTCTCCCTACTCCAAGCACAGCCATGCTCTATAGCCTGGCCTTTGTAACAATGATCTGCATCACTTAGGCACATTGTATAATGTCCCCTGGCTTCAGTTTTCTCATCAGTGAAGCACATCTCACAGGGCTTTGGAGGATTAAAGTGACTAGAATCTGTAAAACACAGGAACATGACAGCACCCTAACTGCTACCTCTGATGGATGCTGGGAGTCACACTCACTCCCTCAGCAAGCCCTGCACTATTCCTAGTCATTCTGCACGCTGCGTCAGTCCTCTGGCATGACACCATTTTCCTCTGAACAGGATTCCTAAATAGCCTGCAAACCAGCCCAAATTACTATCTTCACTAAGCACCAGGCACATCTGTGTTCAACCAAAGAGCCCTGGTGCCTGGAACCCAAGCACAAAGTCTCCCACTTGCTTACCAGCACCTCCTTCCTGCCACCCCCACAGGAACATTCTGGTTTCTGCTGGGGATCACCACAATATGAGAATATTCTTACCAAGTAACTCAGGGCACTGGCCAGCTGTTTGGCAACTTTGAACTTCCATGGTGTAGTGAGGACATCGCTTTTCCGGTGCATGAAGAGATCCAGGGGTCCCCCCTCCACAAACTCCTCCACCATGATATCTATAGGCATGAAAACAGCCACATCTGGAACCTTCGTCTGTCCAGGACAGTACTTTGCCTCATCCCCTTACAAGAGCCCTCTTTAGTTACACAGATATCCTTGGGAAGTACAAGTGACAGAGAACTTGAGTTGGACAGACCTGGGTTCAATCCCAAGCTCTTCCATTAATCTGGGTGACCTTGAGCAAGTGACAACCTCTTTTGAGTCTCAGATCCCTCATCTATAAATTCAGAGAGGGCTGGGGATATAGCTCAGTTTGTAGAGTGCTTGCCTGTCAAGCACAAGGTCCCAGGTTCAATCCCCAGCACCACAAAAAAAGAAGAAAAAAAAAAAGAAACAAGTATAAATTTAGAGATAGCAATTCCTATACCTCACAGGAGTCTGGGCAGGGCTAAATGTGATGAGGCATGGAGTCTTAGTTTAGTGCCTGACCACACAGAACAAGGGCTTTGAAAACAGTGCTGTCAATACTGCTACTCCGTTTTTTGTTTGTTTTGTTTTTGGTACTGGGGATTGAACCCAAGGGTCCTTAACCACTGAGCCACATCCCCAGCCCTTTTTTGTATTTTAGAGACAGCGTCTCACTGTGTTGCTCACTGTGTTGGCTTTGAACTCACCATCCTCCTGCCTTAGTCTCTTGAGCCCCTGGGATAAGAGGCATGCACCACCATGCCTGGCCTATTGCTACTCTCACCACATACTGCTATATAGAGGTCGGGTCACTCAAGTGACAAAGGATCCCCCTCAGCAGGACTCATGTAAGTGCACAGAACAGTCCACATTACTGCATTTCATAGCAATATGCTTGGGGTCAAACAAAAGTTCTTCTTCCAAATTTATACATCAGAAATTCAGAGGCAGAGGCCACCTGTTTCTAGAAACTTCATTCCCAAGACAGGTGAGCAGCAATGGCTAAAGGCCCACCTCTCTACAGCCTGCCACCAAGAAAAGGTAGAGCTATTTGTGTTTAAAGGCAGCCAGTCTCCTCAACAGGCTGCCCAGGTGCTTGGGGCTTGCACTCTGTTGTCACTGCCCCAATTTCTGCTACTCTCTCAAAGAGATGACCTCATCTTACCTCAACCTCCTAATCTAGCATAGTGTGGGCCCAGAGTGATAAGAAGGAAGTCTTAAAGAAATGAGTGAAAACAAAATGGTTTAAATCCCGTGGCCACCACCATTAACTTACACAAAGGACTTCCTGAGTACCTTGATGTTTTCAATTGCCAAAAGGCAAGAAGCCTGGGCATAAGGGAGGAATCAGCAACCCCTACCTCCAGAGTCTTTATAGCACCCACACTCCCCAGCCAGGGCCAGCCTGTGCAAGGACACACTCACTTTCCACGTCTCGGACACAGACGCCATAGAGGTACACGATGTGTTTGTGGGAGACCTGTCTCATCATGCTAGCTGCTTCAAAGAAGGCCTGAGGAAGAACAGGACAAAAGAATATCTGGAGTCAGCCCCCACTGCTGGAGAAAAGCCCATGAAACCCAGGAAAGTTCACCACTAAAACCACCCCAGGTCCTGAAAACTGATCCCCTGGCCCTAAATGATTAGAGGCATTGTCAAGCCTTGACCGTCAGGCCAATCTGGCTGGGATGTGGAATTCACTTAGAAAACCCACCAGGAGGCTCAGCAAGGTTGCTGGGACACGATAGTTGACAATCTTTCCATCAGATACTCTTGCCTGCCTCTCTCTGGTCCTTTAAACTTTTGGGAAAACAATGTTTAACACTACATTACAATAAATGGGAAACTGAGATAGAAAATCTTCATCCCAATTTGGCTGTTTCCTTCCAACATCCTGGATCCTGTGAGATCCTGGGTAAACCAGGTGAGTTCTGTGAGCTTTCAGTTTCCAATGGGAGCCCCGGGCTCCATCAGGAACTCTGAGACCACTCAGCTTGTTCCAGGGCTCCAAGCACTGCCTACGGGCCTACAGGTGGGACAGTGAGGCAGGAGAAAAGGGAGGGGACAAGAAAAGTGTGAGGGGCTGCCCAACCCACCCAATCTTCAATCCTCCATCACTAATTCTACGCACAAGATCTGTCTGAGATTGTATTAAAGAGAAGAATTCTGATTGAAAGGCAAGAGTGAGAACCACTAGTCCAAAATGAGGGCAAAGGTTCTTCCCAACCGACTGTACTTCCCTGGCTCCAGAAATAGGGGAAGCACTTGCCAGAGAAATGTCCCTGTGGCTGGGGTCTAAGACTTTGAGTATCACTTTTATTCTCTTCTCTTCAGCAGCCCCTTCATCGTCCTTGTAATCCAGCAGGGTCCCAGAGTAGATGTGTGTTCTTGTGCCTCTGCCAAGGTGATCACCCTGAGGGAGAAAGCAGAAGGTTAGGTGACAGCTCTTACAGTTGTGTGATGTCCAGACTCACGGAAGAGTGTAGAGAACACTCAACATGGAAGGGATGAGGCAAAGGCAAAAAAGCCCCAAAGCTCACAGCTTCTGGAGGTTTGTCTTTATCAGGTCCCCAGAGGAAACAAAAAAAGCAGTTGAACCAAATGCAGTTGTGGCAGTTCCTGGGTCCCCAAAAAGAGTCCCCATATTCCCTAACATCTTCTTGCTTTTTACCTTGAAGACCAGTCAGTAGCCAAAACCAATCCTGACCTATCACAAAACTGCAAGAACTGCCTCAATAGTCAGCCATATCCAGCCCACTTCAGGGCTCCAGAGCAGACACAGGGAGGATCCGACCAGGTTACTCCTCCACTCTCAGGGTGGGGGACAAAGTGAAAGGACTTGTAACTCTTTGCTTCACTGCTAGTTAACAGCTAGTAAGCTGTTAACTTGGGACCATTCCTTCACCATGTATAATCTTGCCCAATCTCTGTAAATAGAGATAAAATGGCACATGCCTGATAAGGCTGTTATAAGAATCAAAAAATGAACTAGATATAAAGGCTCCTAGTATAGACTCCAGCACGTGGTGGGGCAGAAACCCATCACTGGACCCATATATTTTGCTATTTTTCACAGTGGAAGCATTCATTCCCCACCCACCTATCCAGTGTGTGTGCACGTGGGTATGCATGCTAAGCTCTAAAAGAAGTGATACAAGTTACGCCTGCATGTGCCCTAGAAATCCCATGGCAGAGGAGGTATGAAGATGGAGGTATTGCTACAGTGGTTGGCCCTCAGCTTCCTCACACATGAAAGAGGACTAGTGAGTGGCAGGAGGACTAAATGAGATCGCTTATGCAAAACCCTTACCACAATGATCTAATGACCCCTCCAGTTTGAGCTTCTAACTTCAAATTTTTAAATTCTTAATATTTGGAAATTAAAGTGTGATTCATGAAACTTATGCAATGTTGAGCTGTTGACTTTAGTCCCACAAAATTTGTAAATCAAAGCTGTATTATTCTATGATCCCAGGACTCCTTATAAATGCAGAAAATGGATTGTTGTCGATACCTAAGGAATCTATCCCCCTAGAAACAAACTGTTGATCATGTATATTAATTATCACAAACACTACCATTTGTCATCTGTCACAGCAGAACGGCCATATATCTACCCTATCTGCTCTGTCCTGGCAAGGTCCTCTAACTATTCATTAAAGCTGCATCTGTCATGAAGTGATCCATCAAGGTTATAGGAAGCTGTATTCCCAAAACATTCTGTAAAAGCCATATGCTTTTAGAATAATTACTCTTACTCAGAAGGGTAACTTATTTCAGTGGCCAGGTCTTGGCATCATGCTGTCAGTATCTCTCAGCAACTCACAAAGGCACCTGCATGTCCATTCCAGCGTCCTTTCTCACTGTTCCCTCTGCCTCTGCAGTTCCTTGTTGCTCATCCTATAGGACTCTTTGGTGCTCCCTCCCCCAGAAAGACATCCTGTCCTCCCAATGCTAGGTCTTTGATGTTCCCATTTCTTGCTATACTCGACTATGTTAGGCAAACAAAAGTTCTTCTCCTCCTGCTGGAGTGCAAGCCAGCTGAGGGTAGTGACTGTACCTGGCATGTGTAACTGCTTTGTCACTGTTGGCTAAATGGATGTAGAAGGCATGGAGATTGAGGGTTATCAGTTCAGAGGCTCAAAGACAGAAAGAAGGCAGGCCCCAAGAATGTGTCAAGTTCTAGACTGATAACAGGCTAGAGAACTATGGTGTTGGTGATTATAATCTTAGGACACAGCTCTTACCATCACCAGAGGAACAAAGAACAATGATGGACCTTCAGCGAAGAAATCTGGATTCATTTAAAATGGTCCACTAATAAATGGATCCAGGCCTGCTACCCTCCCTCAGGCTCCTTCACAGCAGTGAGCCCATTACTTGCCCTCCTGCCCCTCCAAGGTGTTACTCTCTTCCAGAGACTAACTGAGATACTGATCCCTTCTCTCTAAGTCTGCTGGCCTGCTCTCTGCTTTGACACTCCATCCTCTGGCTCTATCTAATAGGGCTGGGGAGAGGGGCTGCTAACAGAAAGTGGGGTTTTCTCTGGATTTCACACCCCTAGCCAAAGCCCAGGGCGCTCTGGGCCTGCCTAAGGCAGTAGATTCTGGGGAAAAAGCCTCCAAAGGTTGGGACACTGGTCTGAGTCCCCATGATGGATCCAATTCTCAAGCTAGTTTTGTCCTGTCACCTCACTGAGTTCTTTGTTCTCACATCTCTGCTCCTTTTGGAAGCACCATCAGAAAGAACAGGAATAAAATCTAGAAATGCTGTCACAGCACATTGTAGGATAGTGAGGGACTTTAGGCTCCCAGTGGAGACCAGCTCCTGATATCCATTAGTGCTCCCTTATAACCAAAGGTCCCTCTACTCCAGGTAACCTAACCCCATATACCCGACTAATCCCTTCCTTCAAGGCCAAGTGTCTATGAGGACTATCAGCAAGCAGGTAAGAGGGATAATGCTAGGTGAATTCCTTTTAACTGTGAAAGGAAAGACCCTTTTTCTTTTTCCACTAGAATTTCCCCAAACCCAGACTTAATATCTCTACCCCCCCCCCACCCCCCTGCAAATATTCAGACTGCTCTCCTGTGGGGAGCCAGAACCAAAGCTGGATCCCATTGCCTGGAGTGGCAATGACTCACTTGAACAATATCTTTCTTGAGGATCCGATCAAAACTCAGCTGGCTCATGGGGTAGACAGGCTGCCACTCCTGGGCCTTCTTGGTGGCCACCAACAGATTGGAGATTTCTGTGGAAGAGATTGGAGAAGTGTAAGCATAAACCCTAGCCAGTCAATGTGTGCTAAACTCTGGGGTTTGCTGAACAGAGTTATGTGCCTTTATTGATTCATTCAACAAATAATTTATGGGTAAGTACTTAATTCATGCCCTCAAGGAACAAAGAGACTAATAATAGAGTCAAAACTAACCAAATAATCAGCCTATCAAATGGAAAGCTATAATTTGTTCAGCTAATCTACAGGACAGACCCAACATGCTCTAAGGTCCATAGAGCAGGACTGTACTCGTCAGAAGATCAGGGCAGATTTCCCTAAGGAAATTAAAATTTAAATCTCTAAGAATGGAAACGCCAAGAAGCCAGGGACTGTGTCTAATTTATTTTCTGTTCTGCTTCCATATCCTAGTACATAATGGGTGCTCAACAAGTATTTGGGTTTTGTTTGTTTTTATGGTGCTGGTGCATTCTAGGCAAGCACTGAGCTACACCCCAAGTCCTCAACAAGTATTTGCCCAGTGTCTGAATGAACAACTGGGGGTGACCTGATGGAAGAGAGCTTGGGCCTGAGGAGTGCTGGAGTCCTGGGAAGGGGTTTGTTGTGGTTTCATGTAAGGAGAGGAAAGGCAACCTAGAAGAAGGTGCTGTCTGAACCTCTGTGGGCCCAGCAGTGCTGGCACCAAGGAGTTGCTTCCCAGTGCTCCCCGAACATGTAAGTTAGGGGTGAACCATCCTCCAAATTCTACTTGGCCACTCTGTTTTTCATACTATTTTTCTGATTCTGCCCTGCCCCCTGGGTAAAATCCCATTTAAACATGCAACCCAGCACTGCCATAAGGGAGGGCAGCAAAAAGGGCCACCAGATTGGTGTCCACAGGGTAGAGGCTGGACAGCAGAACCATGTGGGAAGTTAGGAAGGTAGGAAAGGAGCTGTTAATGGGTTGGTTATTTGTATGGGTGCTGCAGGGACCACGGCAATGGGGTCAATGGTGTGAGCAGGAAAGCCATTTAACCTCCATTTAACCTGTTTTCTCACTAGAAAATGGGTAACAGTTGTGTTCTCATTGGGTCATTATAGGGGACAGTTGAAATAATGCACAAGAAGGGCTTTCTCCAATGCTTGGCGTGCAGCAAAAATTCTATCACCACTAGCCACTGTCATTATGACCAGTCACCACCAGGATGGCCCTTGTGCAACAGATGGCATTATGGTTTGGATGTGAGATGTCTCCCCAAAGCTCACATGTGAGACAATGCAAGAAGGTTCAGAGGAGAAATTATTGGATTGTGAGAATCTTAACTCAATCAGTGGATTAATCCCCTGATAGGGATTAACTGAGTAACTGAAAGCAGGTAGGGTGTAGCTGGAGGAGGTTGGGCATCGGGGCGTGGCTTTGGGGTATATATTTTGTATCTGGTGAGTGGAGTCTCTCTCTGCTTCCTGATCATCATGCAAAACATTTCCATCCACCACACTCTTCTGCCATGATGTTCTGCCTCACCTCGAGCCCTGGGGAACAGAGTCTGACTTCTACGGACTGGTATCTCTGAAACCATGAGCCTTCAAATAAACTTTTCCTCCTCTATAAATGTTCTGGTCAGGTCTTTTAGTCAGAGCAGTGAAAAGGCTGACTAAAACAGATGGTGAAGTCCTTAACATCAGAGCTGAAGGGAAGAGAAGTCAAGCACCATGCCTGTCTGCACAGATGAGGGTATGAGGATGGTGGCAGGTCTTTACATACTTTTACCATAGTCATCCTCACACATGGAAATGGGTTTTGGGCTGGACAAAGGACAGAGGTAGTGGCTTTGCTTAGCCATCATATCAATTCTAAGTAGCATTCTGCTTTTTCATTTTGCCTTTATTTATCCCATGATGAATTTCTAGGTGACATATAATTATTTTTTTGTAGTTGTAGAGGGACAGCATGCCTTAATTTTGTTTTTTTTTTTTTTTGGTTTTGTTTTAATATAGTGTCAAGGATCAAACCCAATGCCTCACACATGCTAGGCAAGTGCTCTGCAACTGAGTTACAGTCCTGGCCCCTCCAAGTTGCATTTTCAAGTGAGAAACTCAGATCAGGGTTTCTGGCTGTTGGCATTTTGTGGTTATAAGAGCAAAGGAGCTGAACAACCCCAAACGACACTCTCCTGCTGCATTTTCAAGATTTTACCACTTCTCTAATTTGCAGGTGGCAGAGGGAAGAAAGAGGACTTTAAGCCTTACATAGTGGCCTTCTCCTTACTCTCCCTACCACCAGGCCCTCCTCTGCCCTTGCCTTCAGTATGAGGAGAACTGGTCTCTGCCCAGAAGTCAGGCAGACTGAACTGCATCTTTGCAAAGACAACATAATGTGGTGGGCAGGGATGGGAGGTTGGAATGAACTGACCTGGAGTCACACAAGGTGAGTTCAAATCCCCACTTCTCCTCTTACCACAGTAGATATTGGCCAAGTATCATGGGGATAACAACATATCTTGGTTGTTTTGTGGATTAAAAGGCTTAAAACAGGAAAGCCTGTCACACAGCATCTGGTAAACTATAAGCTTTATTAACAAGGTAGCCACTACTACTGTGATTTATGGCCACTATTATAACTACTTCTGATACTGTTAGCCATGAAATCTGGAACAAGAAAACCGAACATCCCTGGGACTCAATTTCCTCACCTTTACAACAGCTATAAAGAACTAGTATGTGGGTGGAAGAAATGAAATATGCATGCCAACTGCCTGGACAAAGTAGACAGGTGCCCATCAATATAATATGGCAGACACTGCCACAATTATCACTTTGATGGACATTACTGTCACTGTCTCTTTGCTGGGCTCTGTGCTTCCCATGAGTCACAGAGTGGTGAGAGAGACCCAGACCCTGTCTTGAGAGTTCATAAGTGAGTGTGGAAGGCAGACACGAAATACCCTTGGGCTGAGCTTCAGGAGCCCCAACAGAAGTTGCATGTGTAACTCTGTTCCTGAGCTTCTCCCTCCACAGCTACTGGGTCCTATCTGGGACTCCCAGGGGTGGTATCTATATCAGAGGACTCCTCACTAGAACTGTGCAAAGAAATCACATCCTATGCCCTTTTTCGCCACTCACTCCTATTCAGTCCCCGAAACCCTCGCAAGAGCAATTTAGATAAAAGAAAGAAATTAAAGGGATATGAATAGGAAAAGAAGAGCTCAAATGATCCCTATTTGCCTATGACACAATTCTATATTTAGAAGACTCAAAAAACTTCATGAGAAAGCTTCTAGAACTCATAAACAAATTCAGCAAAGTAGGAAGGTATAAAATCAACACCCATAAATCAATCGCATTCCTGCACAATGACAAACTGCTGAAAGAGAAATCAGGAAAACTGCCCCATTCACAATATAGCCTCAAAAAATAAATAAAATAAAATAAATAAAATAAAATAAAATAAAACAACAACAACAAAAAAACACCACCACCAACAACAAAACCACCTTGGGAATCAATCTAACAAAAGATGTGAAAGACATCTACAATGCTACAGATCTCTAAAGTAAATAGTTGAATAAGCCCTCAGAAAATGGTAAGATCTCCAATGTTCTTGAATAGGCAGAACTAATATTGTCAAAATGGCTGTACTACCAAAAGCGCTATACAAATGTAATGCAATTTCTATTAAAATTCTAATGACATTCTTCATAGAAATAGAAAAACAGACATGAAATTCATTTGGAAAAATAAGAGAACAGGAATAGCCGAAACAATCCTTAGTGAGCAAAGTGATATAGAAGGCATCACAATACCAGACCTTAAATTATACTACAGAGCTACAGTAATAAAATAGCATAGTATTGGCATAAAAACAGACATCTGAAGACCAATGGAACAGAAGACGCAGAGACATACCCACATAAATACAGTTATCTTATACTAGACAAAGGTGCCATAAATATACATTGGAGAAAAGACAGCCTCTTCAACAAATGGTGCTGGGAAAAACTGGAAATCCACATGTAGTAAAATGAATTTGAACCCTTATCTCTCACCCTGCACAAAACTCAAAGTGGATCAAGGACCAGAGACCCTGTGCTTGCTAGAAGAAAAAGTAGGTCCAACTCTCCATCATATTGGTTTAGAATCTGACTTCCTCATTAAGATTCCTAAAGTGCAAGAAGTAAAATCAAGAATCAATAAATGGGACGGTATCAAGCTAAAAAGTTTTTTCACAGCAAAGGAAACAATCAAGAATGTGAACAGAGAGCCTACAGAATGGGAGAAAATCTTTGCAACCTGCAACTCAGATGGAGCATTAATCTCCAGGATATGTTAAAAAAAAACTCAAAAAACTTAACACCAAATAAACAAATAATCCAAGCCACAAATGGGCTAAGGAACTGAACGGACACTTCACAGATGAAGAAATATAATCAATCAACAAATATATGAAAAAATGTTCAACATCTCTAGCAATTAAGAGAAATGCAAATCAAAACTACTATAAGATTTCATCTCACTTCAGTCAGAATGGCAGTTATCAAGAATACAAGCAACAAAAATGTTGGCGGAGATGTGGGGGGAAACACACATTGTTGGTGGGACTGCAAATTGGTGCAACCACTATGTAAAGCAGTTTGGAGATTCCTTAGAAAACTTGGAATGGAACCACCATTTGATCCAGTTATCCAGCTTCTTGGTTTATGACCAAAGGACTTAAAATCAGCATACTACAATGACATAGCCACATCAATATTTATAGCAGCTTCACTCACAATAGTCAAAGTAAGGAACCAACCTAGGTGCCCTTCAACAGATTAATGGATAAAGAAAATGTGGTGTATATACACAGTGGGATATTACTCAGCCTTAAAGAAGAATGAAATTATGGCATTTGCCGGTAAATGGATGGAACTAAAGACTATCATGTTAAATGAAATAAATCAATCCCCAAAAACCCAAGTCCGAATGTTCTCTCTGATATGTGGATGTTAACCCACAACAAGGGAAGGTGGGGAAGTGAAGAACAGAAATCTACGGGATTAGACAAATGGGAATGAAGGGGAGGGGGGTAGAAAATACAGTAGCATTAATCGGATATAACTTTCCTATCCTTGTATGACTACATGACCAGGGTAACTCCACATCATGTACAATCACAAGAATAGGATCCTAATTAGAATATGTTACACTTCATGTATGTATAGTATGCCAAAATACACTCTACTGTCACGTATATCTAAAAAAACCAAATTTTTTAAAAAGAAATCACATCCTAGACTCCATCCAGCGTTCTCTATTCCTATGGATGCTGTTCTCCACTTCCTCATTGTTATGGTTCAGATGTGAAGGATCTCCCAAAAGCCAGAGACAATGTGAGAAGGTTCAGAGGAGAAATGATTGGGTTCTAACAGTCTTAACCCAATCAGTGATTGATCCCAATAGGGATTAACTGAGCGGTAACTAAAGTGGTAGGGTATGGCTGGAGGAGGTGGGAACTGGGGCTTGGCTTTGCACACATATCTGTATCTGGCAAGTAGACTCTCTTTCTGCTCTCTGATTATCATGATGTGAGCAGCTTCCCTCCGCCATACTCTCCCGCCACGATGTTCAGCCCACCTTAAATCCTGAGGAATGGAGCCAGCCTTCTATGAACTAAGACCTCTGAAACCGTGAACCCTCAAATAAACTTTTCCTCCTCTACAATTGTTCTGGTCAGATCCTTTAGTCACAGAAGTGAAATACCTGACTAAAACACACATCCTCACCTAGAGACTACAAATTCCTAGAAGAGGAAAACCTTTTTACTATCTAAAAGAAAAGGATACACTGTGCTTTAAGGTTTGAATGTGCTCTGAGGTCTCATGGCCACCTGACAGATGTTTTTGCTTTCGCAGAACATCTTCAAGCATAAAAACAGGCTGCATTATCCCTGAGGCTGGCAGGAAATCCTATCTGATCAACAAAAATACAAGTCCTTCCTCTTCTACCAAGTTCAGTGATGAGCCCCTGGCTGAGATCAAAACATGATTCAAACATTCAGAACCCAGACCCCTTTGTGTCCTGGCACTGTTTGCTCTGCCTACCCATTACGTGAATACTCACAGACAACTCCCTTAAAAGAACAAGATAGTCTTGAACAAAGATTCCCCTTCCATGCATCTTCTGCTGATGCGGTACTGGGGCCTCAGGAACATGGTGTAGCCCCTTCTTTGAAGCCTAACCTCTTCTAAGGGAAGAATATCTGACCCATGCAAGGCAGTACCTTAGGGTGGGGGAAAAACAAACACCCAATACTTTCGGGATCTGGCATCAGGTTAAACCTGGCACTCAACCCCTTCTCTGACTTTGACCTTCAACAAGACTCACTTCACTTATCTGGGTCTCAGTTTTCTTATCAATAAAATGAAGCTCTTGACCCCTAAAGTGTCCTTCTAGACCTCACATTCTGAGAGACAATGAATTCTGCAGAACATCATGACACTGTTCATGAGGCTTTAAAAGGAGCAGCTGGTCCTTCACACTGTGTACTGATTGTACCTGATCCTTCTATGACCCCTACTGCTGCCTACTGAATAAAGTTCCAGCTTCTTGGTATGGCCACCAAGCCCTTCTATGATCCAATATCTAACCACTCTTCTTTACATCTCCATCTTCACATCAGCATACCCCACTCTGGCCTTCACTGTACCCTGAACACACTCCTGGTTCTGTTAGGGAGGGACGTACTCTCACCTAACTGGCACCTCCTGCTTACCATCTAACACACAGTTCAAGATACACCTCTTCTGTACACTCTCAATGCTACAACTCAGGGATGTTGTGCATTCCTTTCTGCCCCCAAGGGCATGATATATGTGGGCTGATTTAAATGCCCATCACATACTACAATGGCATAACTCACATGTAACATTTTCCACATTAGCCTGAAAATCCTAAGAGAGCAGGGGCTGGGTCTTAGGTTTCTGATTCTTTACATTTATCACTGTTCTTGGCCCACGAAAAAGAGTCCCAGGAACATTTCTCAGATAAATAAACCAATGACACAGGGTTTTCTCAAGATACTTCATCTTTTTATAGAGCAAAGAAATAAGTGTCTGCTTACTAATCCTAAACCTCCTTCTTTGTGCAGCCCAGCTAAGATGTTGAGAAAAAGTGTGTTATGGTTAGATTTTAGGTGTCCCCCCAAGGCCCATGTGTAAAACAATGCGAGAAAGTTAAGAGGTGAAATTATTAGGTTTTGAGAGTCTTAACCAATGTATTAATCCACTGATAGGGATTAACTGGGTGGTAACTGTAGGCAGGTAAGGTGTGGCTGGAGAAGGGAGGGCATTTGAGGCGTGCCTTTTGGGTTTATACTTTGTGGAGAGAGGAGTCTCTGTCTTTCTCTGCTTCCTGGTACCATGTTCCCAGCTACATTCCTCTGCCACACACTTCTGCTGTAACGTTTTTCCTCACCTCAGGCCCTGAGGAATGGAGTCTGCCATCTATGGACTGAGCCCCCAAATAAACTTTCCTCCTCCAAAATTGTTCTTGACAGGGCTTTTGGTCACAGAGGTGAAAAAGTTGACTAAAACGAAGTACAACTTTTCTACAGAATATGCTAACGCTCAAGAGGTAAGATTTGAGTTGGGGGTTAGACTTGTAAGAAAATTCAAAGAAAGACACCTAGAACCTGTGGGGAGGGACCATTCTCTTTAACCCAGTCAACATCTTTTGGTCCATCAACAAGGGGCAAAAGACATCACTGAGGGGATGCAACCTGGCCTTGGCACAGACAAACCTCGAGGCTTGGGTTGGCAGCAGCGCTTCAGCACAAAGCTGATGTTGTCCGTGCGTAGGATCTGCTTCTTGAGGTGGCTCATGAGGCCTTCCAGGCTGGGGAAGTTGCGGTCCGAGCCATGCAGGCTGTAGCGGCCCTTCTGTACCTCGATCTGAAAATTCTTGAACTGCTTATGGGTACCCAGCACCTGCCATTCAGAAAAATGACCAGAAACTACTATTTAGAATGGTGCCAGAAAAATGTACCATGGAAATGTAAGATTGATGTTAGGGGACGCCGAGGAAGATCAGAGAAACTCTGCACCATCTCTGTAACATTTATGTACATCTAAAATTATTTGAAAATTAAAAATTTATAATTAATAAACCAACCAACAAGTAAGTAAATAATAAAATGGGGATCTAGAAGAAGGCACTGATAAAAGAGAGTTTATGCTATGGCACAGAGAACAATTATTTCTACAGAAGCATCACTTGGTCTTTTTACCTACCTGTAAGTTGAAGTTCACAAAAACACCAACCTCACAGGACTGTTGCTATGGTTTAATGATATACTACATTTTAAAGCTTAGTACTTACTTTACAAATACTATGCATGAAGTAAGAATTACAATAGAAAAACTCATCCAGGAACTTCCACAAACTAAGTTTCTCCAGACTGTGAATCTATCTGAGAACTACATTGAGAGCTGGTATTTAGCTGTCTGTCCAGGTTTGACGTTCTATGGTACCACAAAAAGGGAAGTATAAGCATAAGTTGCCCTTCATAGGCTCTTTCTATACAAAAAAACTATTTTAGTGGTTATGAATGAGGGTCAGGAAGACCTACTTACAGTGTAAAGAAGGACATGATGTTTATTTAAAATCTCAATACCTCAGTTACTTCATCTGTATAATGGGAAAACCTTGCCTATCTCTTATGGTCATTGTAAATCTTATCTAAGAACATGTAGGTAGAATGCTTAGCACAGTGCCTAGTGAGCTAGGATAAGCAGAAAGATTAGTCATATCTGTTACTGTTCTTTTCCCCAGTAGGCCGTGTCACACAATCACTGACTGATCTCCCTGGTACAGCACAGGTTGATTCCTCCTCAGGAGGAAGTTGGGCTGTCTTTTGCACACATTCATCTTATAAATATTAAACTTCCTTCAAAGACTGCTGAATAAGGAGGACAGGCATCCTGTGAAAGCAACAAGCTGAACAAGTTCTGAACCATAAAGCTGGTATCAGCCCTGAGGCCGAGCTGTATGGGAACACCCCCAGGCAGGCAGTGGCCCTTGGGACTTTGCCCAGGACACCTGGTAGCGCTGGGTTCCTTCTGCCATTTCCTCTTTCCACTCCTGACAAGAGTCCAGTTCTCAGGGGCTCTCTTTTACTTTTCCTTCCCATGTCTGAGATCTACTGTACATCATGGTTGACTTCCAACTCAAAGGCTCTTCTCTCCTCCAGTTCTCCCAGTCCAAGTTGAGCTCAGCCAAGACTAGTGAAATGTGTATGGAAAAACTCTAGAAAATTCATTGTTTTCTAAAATATTCCCCTATGCATTTGAAAAAACAAAACAAAACAAAAACAAAACAAAACAAAACAAAAACCGCATGAACAAACAAAAGCATTTGAGTTCCAGTAAAGTAAAATCAGTAATTCTGGCTAAAATTTTAGCCTTTATGATTCCCCTCATATCGTTCTCAGATTCCAGCCACATAAGAATGTCTAACAGACATTTACTCATTGTCAAAACATGGGACACCAACTTTTCTGATACAATGTATGAAACTATCATTTGGGGAAACTGTTAGGCCATGCTTGGGCACTTGTCCATGTCACAGAATGCTGTAGACAGAGTTCTGGGTCTGGAATGATCCTGGTACTGATCCTAGAACAAACCACTCTAGGTATACTAAAGATCACAGGTGTTCAGTGTGAACTGGTTTCTGGTCATGTTCTACCTTCTAGAGCCACAATGCATTCCTGTCATGGGAGGAAGGAAGGGAAGAAGGAAAGAAGGACCATGAGGAGCAAACAATATGGAGTCTGTTTGCTCAGGAACAGTCTCCTTTTGAGATTGGGATGCCCCCTGAAAGACCTTCCAGGGATTTTCTCAGACACACAGGCTTTCCCAAGCTGGTCAAGAGTAGTCCTCTCTGCAACAGATCCTGCACTGGGTTGCCCTGAAAACCGTGTGAACATATGACTTGGCCCATACCAGTGTCCTGACTGACCTCAGACTTTTCAAAGCAGGTGACAGTCATGAGGATGTTGTCAAAGTCGGTGCAGCTCCACCTCAGCACGTACATCCCCTCCTCGTTCCCTTCTTGCCGCAGCTTATTGATGGCATATTCTGTGCTGGAGAAGGAAGTAGGTAAAGGGAGAAAGAGCTCATACCTTAGCACTTTAAACCCCTGGGACCTCCACTTCCCTGAGCCTCTAGTCTTTAGGAGCTTCCCAGGATCCTAAGGTCCTCTCTAACATGATGCAAGTGGAGATACTTAAGAGCCAGGAGACAGATTTGAGTCTATAGCACTAAGAAGAGGACTCAGCCTGCAGCCTCCTAAGCAACTGGGAACTGCTCGTCCCCAAGTTTGCTTGTCCCCAGGCACCCCAGAGATGTTGTCTCTGGTTCTCACCAGAAGAGTGACCCCTAAAGCTGTGATAAAGAGCTGCCAATAATGCAGCAGAGGGATCCTGTCCTCAGCCTTCCTTCCACAGCCTACCTGGAACGTGAGCCTCCTAGAAGTGGGCATTTGGGGCTATTTTGTTTATTGCTATATCCCCAGTAACTAAAACTTGGTCTGCTCATAGTATATGCTCAATAAATAACACACTGAATGAATAAATCCGTGAGGACAATGTTAGAAAGGAATATGCCTGTCTTACACGCATTTGCATTCCTAGAACCAACAAGTCCTGGCACACAGAGGGCACTGAACACTGACTAAGTCCGATGTAGAGGTTGGTTATTAACACCTACTTAGTGTTGCTCACCAGGTGTTGGTGAAAGAGGGCTATGGTGGTCAACGTGCTTTAGAAAGGCAGAAAGAACTCTGCAACTGCACCATGATCTTTGACACCTTCATACTCCTTTGCACCTGCTGATCCCACCTCCAAGACCCCCATCCTCTCTGTAAGACCTGGTACCCATCATTGATTCTTGGCTGTTTGATGCAACCTGAGTGCTGCCTACTCTGAGAAAGCTTATTAGGCAGTAGGTGTCAGCTTCCCACAGAACAGGAGGCAGTTACCCACTCAACAAGGACTCGCTCTGTGCCTATGATGTGCAGGCCTGCCGTGCTGCTGAGGCAAGCAGGCAGCAAAACAGACAGTGCCCCGACCTTTAGGGAGCTCAGGTGCTGGAAAGGAAGGATAGCCAGACCAGACACAAATGGACACGTAAATTAGCACAGGACACATGCAATCACAAATGCCACTAATGGAAACAAACCAGACTGACGCTACCAGGGATAGTGGGATGGAGAGGGGGAAGAGATTTTGTTACTTTATATAAGGTGGTCCTGGAAAACCTTGGATAAGGTGGTGATTGGCACCTGAAGGAGGCATGTAGATCCTACAGGAAGGGCACTCCCAGCAAAGAAAAGCAAGTGCCAGGGCCCTGGAACACAACTGTGGATGGGACACTGGAGGAAAACACTTTTATGGCACATGGCTCCTTGCTTTACAATTTTTGTCTCTGTCTTCTCCAATGAGCCAGTAAGCATCTCCAGTCCACACTGCAACCAAACTACCTGTCACAAGGTAACTGGGGAAGGAAGAAGGTAGAAGGCATATCACGTGGAAGACAACTGAAGAGATGGTTTCCTGGATTTACAGAAACACAGCAACTATGTCCCTCTTTCTGAGAGTAGCAGCATGTAAAGTACAATGAACCCCTGTTGACTCAGTCAGAGTGCATAGAGTAGGGAGGAGTTAGAGAGTGCAAGTGCAACTTCCTTTCAGAAAGGAATGCACATCTGTCGCTGTGAGAGTGACAATCTACTGGTGCCTAGGCAGTACTCAGCACCCCATCATCAGAGGTATCTGAGTATAGGTTACCAATTCTGAGATGCAGGTGGACTTAAGACATTCCATTAAGCCCCTCTGGTCTTAAGGCTGAGTCATCCTGTGCCATTCCTCTGGCACTTAAGGACAAACTGACTCAGGATTGTGCTTACTACACAGTCTGATGCTGAGATCTGCATCCTATTTTTCATGGATCATCCACAGGGTCTGACATGGGGTAGGGGCTATTAAAAAAAGGGCAGCTGCTCAGTGAGTTCTAGAGAGGTGAGGGGTTAAACTGAGAGTAAAGAATCAATAGGAGGGGAGCTGAGGGGCTGCTGCAAGGACCAAGGTAGATGACAGGAAGGCCTGGCCAAAGCTCAGCAGGTATGAGAAAGAGGGTACCCATGAGTATCAGCCAACATGGTCAAGTGCCCCAGTGTAAACAACTGACAACACCTGGGACTGAGGAGACCAGACTTGCTGCCACTAAAATGTGCACTCTCTTCACACCAAAGGCAACTGAAAGCATTCTAGAACCAACCAGATTGGACCGTGACAGCCATTCTGTATATTGTGGACTATCAATGGGGGAGCCACATCGGTGCAGAGGTAATGATGGGCATCAGCTGTGAGTCGGAAGTAGCCATCAACCAGGGACACAAAGGACAAGGCCTCCTCATGGGAAGAAAGCTTCAGTTCCTGTAAAAGAGAAGACAGTGCCAGTTATATCATGCAGCTACCACTGTTAAGTGGCTGACTATATGGCAGGGCACACAGTGAGAAGACATTTAAACGGTATGGAATGCATGACCCCTCAGGACAACTCTGTTGATGGGTACTGTACCCCTTGCATTTACACAGGACTTGATGGCTAACACACTTTCCCATCTATTATCTTCATGGGAACCAACAGATAAGGGGACAGTGTGCTTGTGCATGGTGGGATGGAGGCAGGGAAGAATAGGTTCAAGAATATGTACTATTTTTATAAAAACAAATAACCTGATCAATAAATGAGCTAAGGAACTAAAAAGACACTTCGCAGAAGAAATATAATTGATCAACAAATATATGAAAAAATGTTAAACATCTCTAGCAATTAGAGAATGGCAAATCAAAACTACTCTTAAGATTCCATCTCACTACAGGCAGAATGGCAATCATCAAGAATATAAGCAACAATAAATGTTGGTGAGGATATGGGGGGAAAGTTACATTCATACATTGCTGGCGAGACTGCAAATTGGTGGAACTGTTATGTAAAGCAGTGTAGCAGTGTGGAGATTCCTCAGAAAACTTGGAACGTACCTACTATTCCACTGCTTGGTTTATACCCAAAGAACCTAAAATCAGCATACTACAATGACACAGCCACATCAATGTTTATAGCACTCCATTCACAATAGCCAAAGTATGGAACCAACCTATGTGCCCTTCAACAAATGAATGGATAAAGAAAATGTGGTATATGTATACAATGGAATGTTACTCAGCCTTAAAGAAGAATGAAATTGTGGTTGGAGTTGGAGAGTATCATGCTAAGCAAAATATGTCAACCCCAAAAAACCAAAGACTGAATGTTTTTCTCTGATATGCAAATGCTAATTCACAATAAGGGGGGTGGGGCCAGGGAAAAATAGAGGTACTTTGGATTAGGCAGAAAGGAGTGAAGGAAGGGGAGCAGGTATGGAAGTAGGAAGGATAGTAGAATGAATCAGACATTATTACTTTATGCACACATATGATTATATGACCAGGGTGATTCTATATCATGTACAACCATAAGAATGAGAATTTATGTATGATGTGTCAAAAATGCATTCTACTGTTATGTACAACTAATTAGAACAAATTTAAAAATGGTCAAATATTGGCAACCTCAAATGATTTAACATAATTGCTACATGTCCTTGGCAGGTTACTTCAACCTCACTGTATCTGCTTCCTCCTCTGTAAAATGGGGAGAATAATCTACCCACTCACAGAGTTGATATGAAAATTCAGAGAGCCGAGATCTAAGAAGTATTCTGAATAGGACGTGCCTGGCACCTGGTAAGGGCCAAGGTGTGTGAAGGAGCTCCCATGTCCCTCAACGGCCCTGTAACTTGGCAGAGCCGGCAGGTGAGCTGTGACTTATACTTAAGAGAATGGGAGCACCAACAGGGTACCAGATATGACTGTCAGCCTGGGCAGGTAGGGAAGGCTCATAAAATATGTACCCTGTCTGCAGCTTCTCCCGCTGCCAGGTGACGGAAGGACTTGGCCACAATGAAGAGTCACACTGCGGAGAGGCCAACCTCTCCTTCACTCCCTCAGAGACCCTAGGGGATGATAATGCCTCAGAAACCAAAGAAACACAGGCCAAAATCATAGGCTGTGGCCAGGCAGCACTGGCAAGTCCTGCCATTTTCTCACTCTGTGACTCTGCAAGTTCTATGCCTCTCAGGTTTCCCATTTGAAACAGAGCCAATATCCTTCCATCTAAGGTTCTTTCAAGGACTAAACAATGTAGGCTTAGGACCGTAATATTGTAAGGGTTAATAACACAGTTATAGCATATAACACAGGATCTGATGTCTATAATATGCTCAATAAATAGTACCTACTATTATTTTCTCTCTTATTCTGTTTTTTGTCTTTCCACCATCATTACTCTGATCTTTTCTACTCCTCTCTTCACTTTGTTTTTATGTTTTTTAATAAAATTAATGCCTGGGGTTTTGCTTGTTTTGTTAAAAAAAGAAGGAAGACAGAATAAGATAATTAAAGCTACTTCTATTCTTATCATAAGTAAAAAGCTGCTAATGCTTGATTATTTTTCTAAGAGAGAAAAAAAGAGTGTGTGTATGTGCCTCTTAAAATTTTTTAACAAAATTAGTACCAGTCTATAGATAATGTTTTATATTTTTTTTCTTTAATTTATAAAGTCATTTTTCCAAATCGCATACAATTCAGAAATTTGGTTGTATAATATTCTACTACTAAAGTGAACTGAGACCTATTTTCTTATTCTTCTAGTAGTTGTATTCGGAATTTTGGCACTGTAAATATTGCTGGAGTAAACATTCTTATTCATTAACTACTGTCTGTAGCTCACATTGCTTCTGGAAGAGAGATTCCTAGATTCTTGAATGGAAGAAAATATGAATATTTTCTAGGCTTTTAACACGTATTGTCAAACTGCTTTCCAAAAGGGTATGCTGAAGACAAGTGACTGGATATGAGTGAACCTGTATCATGTCACCAGGTTCTTCCTTAGCACTGTGTGTTTTCTTTTTGACATAGTATTTGCCAAACTGCAGGCAAATCATGGTATTCCCCTGGTGCTGACTCTTTGCTTTGTAAGTGTGCCCTGTCTCACCAGCCTGTCCTTTCCACATGTGGGCAGCTGTTACTTCCCCCAATGAAAACATATTTATTTTGGCAAAGTTCCCACTTCCCTGCCAAATTGGCCTGCTTGTCTAGATTATGTCCTCAAGTGATACCAAAAAAGAGGAAGTGAGATTGAACACCCCTTCTTCTGCCCAAAAGTGGCTGGGTGTGCCTGACACCCTGCCACTGTGGCCTGCCACTTGCCTTGTGGTCTGCTGAGGTGCCAAGAGTTGCTCCCACCCATCTCATCCCAGATGACCCACTGACTTGGCCGGGAGGCCACACGGTGCCCTTGGTGAAAATGCTGATATGCATTTATTTTCTTCATATCTGCCAAATTTTGTGAATTAAATATTGCTGAAAAATCTTTGGTGAAAAATAAATCCTAAGGCAGATTCAATTTTCAAGACCAAAAAATGGTATTGGAATGTACCAGTGTATTTTAAAACTGGTACTGAAAATATCCCACAATGGAGACTTGTTGACTTAAATAATCATCAGATTTTCTCTTTGGGACAGGAAGTGAAGATCATATGCTGCACAACTGTTCTTAGCAATTATGTCCCTCTCATCACCAGATCCAGATGAACAGCTTCTGGAGCACTTACCATTTTTTTGTTGTCCTGCTTATTAATGCTGACTAAAGACTCCTTGATTACAATGTGAGTGATTTCAGGGAAATAAGAAAAATTGTTCCATTCTTCCTGGATTTTGTTTTTCTCCTCATCCTTCTTGTGTTTATTTTCCAGTTTTTTCCGCTTCAGTTTATTTTTTTCCTTTTCAACAGGAACAACCTGATAAGATTCATAAAAAAGTGACAGGGTTAAAGTTGGCTTTCTCATTTTGCTTCTGGCAATGTTATGCAGGGGCTAGGCCCAAGGTGGAGAAAGCCAGTAGTCTGGATGTACGAGCAACTGGGGGAGCAGTGGGCTTAGGACCAGAGAACTGAGACGCATCAGGGAATCTTGGAAGAGATCTTGATGACAGCACTGACTAAACTCTTCACATGATATATACAATGTGCATGTAAACTTGGAAAGAGACATAATTGCCCCTGGGCACATATGCACAATCAGGCTGCCTCACTTGCAGTCAGACATGTGCTTCAACATGGGCAGAGAGGACATTCTTCCCAACATGACTGGACAGAACAAGAGCTTTCTCCTTCTACTATTAATTGTCCTCATCTATTTACAGTACTGAAGTGATCATTTTCAAGAGAAGATTTGAATAATCTACACAAGTCTAAATATGTTGTGTAGAACACACTCTGGAGACTAGAGTTCTAGTTAAGTTCCCATTCCTGTCAGTTCCTTAACTAGTTAGATCGTCTCTTTGAGTCACCATTTCCTCAATCATAAAAAAAGAGATAGTACACTTAAAGAGTTTCTTCAAGATTAGGTAATAAACAAATTGGCTTATTAATAAAGTACCTGCTACCTAGAAAGTTCCTGTTAAGTGTTAGGCATTATTTTAGCATGAGAATAAAAGAGGAGAAAATAAATTCTCACATTTAATTTATTATTTACATTATACTTATAGAAGCTACGTGTTATGGTTTGGATGTAAGGTGTCCCCCAAAAGCTCACGTGTGAGACAATGCAAGGAGATTTAGAGAAATGATCAGGTTATAGCCTTAACCTAATCAGCAGATTAACCCCCTGATGGAATTGAGTGGTAGGGTTTGGCTGGAGGAGGTGGGTCCCTGGGGGTGTGACTTCAAGGTATATATTTGTATCTGGCAAGTGGAGTCTCTCTCTACTTTGTAATCATCATGTGAGCTGCTTCCCTCCCGTCATGATGTTCTCCCTTAACTTGAGCCCTGAAGGATGGAGCCAGCCTTCTATGGACTAAGACCTCTGAAACTGAGCCCTCAAATAACTTTTCATCCTCTACAATTGTTCTGGTGGGTCCTTTAGTTACAGCAGTAAAAAAAGCTGACTAAAACACTACAGTGATTTATTCAACATTTATTATATGCCAGGTTCGTGCTAAATGTCATTTAGTTCTCTTACTAACTCTGAGTCAGATACAGTAAGCACTCTTGGCCCTCCACATCCATGGGTTTCATATCCATGCAATCTGCATCCACAAAATCAGCCAATCAGAAACCAAAAATGTAAGGCGATGGTTCTGTCCATGCCGAGCATACACTTTTTTCTAATCCCCAAAATAGCACAAGTATTTACATAGCATTTATATAATATTAAGCTTTATAAGTAATCTAGAGATGCTTAAAGTACACAGGAGGATTGTGTACTTTATATGTGAATACCATGTCATTTTATATAAGAGACTTGAGCATCCACATAACTGGGTATCTCCAAAGGATGCCACAAGCAATCCATGTGACAGATAAATAATATGCACCTGATATGGGTGAAATTATCCTCTCAAGGCCATAACGCCATAAGTCATGGAGTTAGAATTTGCAGGTCACCTGAGGTTTAAAACTTATGCTCTCAGACCCACTCTGTTCTATTGCCTCATCCAACAAACACTTCAATAAAGCCGCTTCATAATGCAAAATCAATTATCCTATATTTTGGAGCCAGAGGCCTACATTCAAGTCTTACCTTAATTGCTTAGGCAAATTAACTTCTCTGTGCCTCTCTGGGTTCATCTGTAAATGGGGATAATGGCACTACTCCCCTCAAAGTTTGTTTTTATTTTAGAAGCAAATGAGCTTATATATATATAAAATGCTTAGAAAAGTACTTGGCACAAGGTAAGCACTCAGTAAATGTCTGCTGTTATTATGTTAGTGTGTTTTACATATATTATTATCTATATTTCCCTACAAAACTCAATATTTACTTATATCTGTGCTACATGGATGATGACTAATATATGGTATCTAACTTAAAAAACTCAGCCTAGAAGGGTGACAGACATGTAAACAGATAATTCCAGTAGGCTAAACAGCACACATTATGTGACACAAGATGTTCCCTTTGATCAGTCACTTACATTTGGTTTCTGCCGCCACTGGATTCCAAGATTTCCAGTTACCATCACTTCATAGAGAACATTTCCACTGTCATTCGAATGAAGCCAATTCATTTCATTTTCTGATGAAATCAATAACATAGAAGTCTCAAATATTTCAGCCCCATAATGTTTTGTCAAAGTTTCCAAGGTAGCCAGGTATTTCACCTTCAGGTCATGAGTGGACACACTGCTGTCACAAATTGTCTTGTTGTTAAATTCCTTTAGGAAATCCTTGAAAACATTGTTTATCCGCATCCTGGTAAGAAGGTTCCTCTGTCTGATGGATTTATTCAACGTTTCTGGAATATATCGCTTGTAGCTAAAAGAAAGTATAAAAATATCTCCTTTTCATTTATAGAAAATAGAAATAAACCTAAGTCTATGAATCTTCCTTGCATGTGCTGCCAAATGAGAAAAAAAGATCTACTCCCAGAGGACCTTAGATGGCTGATAATCCTAAGTAGATGGAGCTGAATAAAGACTGAGAGAAAGGTTCAAGTTCCACAGATTTCACAAAGATGGGAACACTTACAGGTATCACGAAATATTCTGAATCATAAAGGCAGGTAGCAAAACTGACGTATCTATATTTTTGTTTCAATGCTGTAGTGTACATTAGTACTCACATATACTATACACTGTTAAGATTGAGCATCAGTTAGAAAATGGTCTAAAAGGCATCAAGAGGGAGTAAACTCCAGGTGATATTATAGATGCTTTGGTATGTGCTATTTGCCTGTTTGATAATTTTTCTATAAACAGCACAGAATTTTTTTTTTTTGGAAAAAAATACACAAAGTCTAATTAAATACAAAGACTTAGTGTCTGTCATATGAATAAGTCCCCAATATATTCTCAAATAGATCAACTAGTAAGCTGAAAGATTAGTTTCATCCATCCAGGTACTGATGGAAGAAGGTGTATGATAATCAGGGTCTTGACAAACCAATACACTGGGAGACAGGAATCAGTTTTAAGAAAAGCCCAAACACCCTGAGAGAAAGAACAAGTTCACTAGGGGACAAAAATGGGGAGACTGGTCTGTTTTCCCTAGGTCTGAGACAGCACCAGACCTAGAGTAATCTCTGCAACCTGAATGGTTTCACAACAAAGAACCTTAGGAATTTGGGGATTTATACTCAACAGTGTTAATTTTTCTTTTAAATTAATGTAATAGAATTAACAGAAAACTATAATTTTTCACTTCGGTCTTATGAAAAAATAAACAGAAAACACCCAGAGTGAAGGTCACAGAAAAAAGCAAACACAATTCAGCACGTGTCTAATCACTTCCTGCATTGAGGAGCAACTAGGACTCTGGTCAAGAGAAATGAGAACCAAGAAGTAACCTTATGAGAAGATGTGCGTCACCCATCACAATTGTGCAGCCAATTCTCCTCCTAAAAATGAGATTGTCTTCATTTGTGACAATCCTAATAGCCCACTGGTGAAAAAAAGAAACAGATTTCTCAGATGGGTGAAAATTATACAGATTGAGTACTGATCTCAAATAATATTTTAGCTAAGTATAATTTTCTTAAGATACTAGTTGACTGTCCCTCACATCAAAATTAACAGTTTCCTACTGAACTACTAGAACCCCCTGGGAGCTCAGCTAGGGGTAATAGCAGCTGCCAGTAGAGTCATACTGAGAAGTATTTAAGATGGGTTCAGCACCAAAGGGAAAGGTACAGTGATTGATGGCAATGTCCATGGGTCAGGAGGGGAGGTGGGTCACTAATTTGATTGGTACTACAGCCCCAAAATTTCACTCTAGTACAAATTCCTGAGATTATCAGTCATCATTGAAAACCTGGACACAATTATGAGTGTGTTACATTATACAAATTTCCTAGGTAAGATCTGCAGGCAGCAGGTGCCAGGTAATCACTGGAAGCAGTTAAATGAGATGTGTGAAAGCATGTGTAAGTAACACCAGCCCCACAGTCCACTGTTCAGCCAGCAGGAAGGTTTACCTGATGTCCTTGGGAAGTTCTGGCAACTGCATCTTCTTTATCATGGCATAGTGTGAGATGGCCAGGACAGCCATCCCCAGGCACTCGTTCTCAATATCATGCCCATCCTGCTCAGTCTTGGGGTCCCGAATGGGAGCCAGGCATTTGACCAAATCATACTGTCCCTTTGGAGCAGAGATGAGAAAAAAAAAAAAAATAAGCTCCAGAAAAGCAGTTCAGTAATGAGATCAATAAGATTTATAGCTTCTGCAGCATCAAAGTTCTTTTTCAACAAAACTGGGCATGAAAAAGCTCAGGAGATGTTCTCCCTAGGTTAATATAACAAGTAGTTACTAAGCGCTATGTTAGGTACTGGTGAAGAGTACAAACACAAAGCCCCTTTGTGAGACTTATCACATAAATGATGCTGATAAGCATTTTGCACTAGGTATGAACTGTGCCAGAAGGCGGCAGGTGACACTGGACTGAGGTTTGATCATTCACTAATTCCACAAACAGGTACTAGACAGCCAAGTCTAGGAACTGTGTGTATAGTCAACAAGGATAACACTTCCCATTCTGATGCAGATTTAGAGAAAGGAGAAGGAATTCACATTCGACCACTTCTAAGGGTGTTCCACATCTGCTATTCACGTTTGCAGTAGTGAACTGTATCACCAGAGTAACCCCCTCACTAATGGAGGTGCGTGCCCCTCCAAGAACCAATCGAGGTTTTAAAAACAAAAATGAAACCAAGACTGAAAAGCAGGGCCCACCACCTGCCCCATACAGAGTAATGATAATATTAATATCAGCTCAAGTTTATTAACCCCTAACCTCATTGCTAGATCCTGTGCTTAATTCTTTCATCCATTATTTCACTTGATCCTCACAACAGCCCTGTGAGGTGGTGTTAACATCATTACCCCCACGCATCACTCAATTTGACAATTAGTGAGAACTAGTTATGGGCCAGATGGTATTCCAGGTACTAGGGATGTAGAAATAAACTAAACCATGTTTCTGACCTCATGAGATTCCATTTGAAGGAGAAAAAAAAAAATTGGAATATCTGACATCAGATAAAAACCAAAATCAAGTGGAAGGGCAAAGCACCATGGGGACTGGGGGCTTAGAGAGCAGTGGGCAAACCTAGACCTGACTCCAGGGCACATCTCCTCAACACTGTGGCCACCCTAATCTTCATAATCTGAGGACTGTGAACCCTTCAGCCTTTCTCTAGCTTGGTGCAGGGGCGACATGGAATCTGAAAGCCGGGTTCCTATGTCTGATGTTCACTTTCCCCGAAGAGATGTCAGTTTGATGTTTTTTCACGGAGGGTTCTCATGCTACAGTTCTCATTCTGTCCATGATAGGACTTCTTATTTCTCTCAGGTAAGGAAAGGTCACTGACTCGTTCTGCACCAACGACAACGACCTATACCAGCAATGTGTGAAGAACAGAACAAAATCTGAAGCTATTTTTTTGGCTACAATTTTCTTTGAATATTTGTTATACAGCTACCTCAAGTAACTTGTGCCTAAAAGCCTCCCAAAGTTCCAATTTTTTTAATATATTTTTAATTTTTTTTATTTGTTTCAATTAGTTATACATGACAGTAGAATGCACTTTGATACATCATATATAACAGAGAATAATTTCTCATTCTTCTGGTTATACATGATGTAGAATCCCACTGGTCATATAGTTATATATGTACATTGTAATAATGTCTGATGTATTCCCAAAGGTCAAATTCTAATGCAATATTTCATCTTTCAAATATGAAAGATGTTCTTTTATATGTCTTTTATATGTTCTGTTCTTTTATATGTCTGTTCCAAAAAAAGATAGAAGAATAAATCTCAGATATGCATACTTCAAGCTGAGAAATTGAATCCAAAAAGATTGATCTGATTATTTTTTCCAAACAGTATCTCCTGAGGGCTGTGCATTATCTCATTTTTCTATTATCTCTAAGGTCATTTCTAAGGTATATATGGAATAAAGTACAATCAGTAACTAAAGCTATAATGGGAGCTCTTGACATAAAAACTCATATGTAAAAGTAGATCCTAAGAATATAAGACATTTACAGAAACCCATATAAGGAGGTTGATGACAACCTATCATAATGATAGCATCACAGAAAAACTTGAGAAAAACCCAAAATGTCCAGGAACATGCAACTAGTTAAATAAACTATGGCTTTTCCTGGAGACTGGAGTCCCATTACTCAATGTTCTATCTAAAATCTCCACTTGAATGTTCATCAGCCCCTCCAAAAGAGAATCCCTCCTTTCTCCAGGCTCTTCCTCCCAGTCTTCCACATGTAGGGAACGACTCCATCATCTATCCAACATTGCCTAAAACACCTAGAAATCATCTCTGAGTCTCAGGTTCTCTCATCTTCCAAACCTATTCCCTCAGCAAAGCATACTAATTCTACCTCCAAAATATACTCATTTTCCCCCAACTCCATTGCCATTACATTAAGCCAAATCAGCATTTTCTCCTGCTTGGACCACTGTTACAGACGCTCAGCTACTATGTGAAAAATGTACCCTTGAACTCAGCACATCTACTTCCCACATATAACAGAACCATCGCTGACTTACAACATTAATAAGCTCAAACCTTCCAACTGGCTTCCCAATGCACCCAGGGTAAAAACATAACCCCTTACCAGTTTGTGCAAGGCTCTGTAAGACCTGCCTGTCTGCCTACCATTCCCTCTCCTATCACCCTGCTCATGTTCTCCAAACTGACTCTCCTCTTAGCTCCCACCTGCCTCAGGACCTTCCCAAATGAGTTTCTCTCCTCAGATGTTATCAATCAGGGCAAAGGGGAAAGTGGGCAATGTCTGAGGACATTTTGGGTTGTTAAAATGGTAAGGAGGGTGATGTACTGGTAAATATTCTGCTGGCATCTAGTGGGCACAGGCCAGGGGTGCTGGTGAATATCCTACAATGCACAGGGGAATTCCTTTACAACAAAGACTTATCTAGCCCAAAATGTCAGCAGTGAAACATCTGACTACTGACAGAGTTCGCTACTGAGAAACTCCACAGGAAAGAAATACTTCCTCTGCTCTTCTCTCAGAACTACAGCCTCCTTTATATTCTCCAAGATTCATTATAAACGTTATCTCCCTAAAGAGACCTTCTCTGCACACACTATTTAAATCAGGTCTCCCCATTCAAATCCCCTTCCATGTCTCTATCACAACATTTCT
Source organism: Sciurus vulgaris (assembly GCF_902686455.1). NCBI lineage: Eukaryota > Metazoa > Chordata > Mammalia > Rodentia > Sciuridae > Sciurus > Sciurus vulgaris. The sequence continues at coordinate 53,385,337 of NC_136461.1, forward strand.
TACAATTTATTATTGCACATTATGTATCATTTTGTGTGCTTATTGTTTTCTGTTGTCTAACTTGGGTAATAACTGATGCATACAGAGACCATATCTGTTTCATTCACTCCAGAACCTCAGCAAGTACAGCATCTGAGGTAAATAGGACACACTCAGTAAATATCTGTTGAATAAATGAATTATTATGAAGTCATTAAAACAACAAAGATCAATATTTTAATGGGCTTTTGCAGGATGAATGATAGGATGAATAAAAATAGGATGAATAAAGGGTTTATAAAATGACATGAATATTTTCAAAAACTACATAGTATGTAATATAAATTGCATGTTAAAATTAGCAAACATAAAATCAAAAAATGCTAACAATCTCAGGGTAATATAATTTTAAGTGATTCTAACTTCTCTTTGGCTTTTTCCTAGTGTCTAATGTTCCCACTCTACTATCACTGTGACAGGGTGACTTCTCTTTGCTGAGAAGTACCTTATTAACTTCACTGAACTATACCTTCCCTCAATGACACCTCCCTGTGGCTTCTGCAAGTAGGGTGCTACACATGGCAAGCAAAATGGGGTGGGGAGCACAGAAGTGAGACCTGAAAAACCCACAAGTAGGATAGCCAGTTCCTTGAAATGCTGAACAACATGCTGCCTTCCTGTCTCACCTGGGACAAGCCCAGGTATGGTAGCACTTCTGCAAACAGGCCATAAATCATTGCAACACCACCAAGTTGAGCTGCACAGGGAATCTGAGCCCAACAATATCTCACCATCCCTATAAATTCTTGGTTCCTTGGGTCCAAACTTCTCACCTGAGCAAACAGGTACTCCAGTGAGCTGGCATCAAGGAGAGGGGTTGCATCTGGAGCCTTTTTCTTCTCGTAGCCATTTTTCTGCTTCTTTGGTGAATGTCGCCATACAGACTGCTCATTGTCATTGGTCCCATGCCAGTTTGTGAAATAGAACCTGAAAGGCAGTGAAATGAATGTCATTTGTGGCAAAGGGAATCCTAGAATGCTAGCAGAGGCCTCCTGGTCCCACAAGAGTGGACAGCGCAGGAGGTAAACTGCCCTGAGAGGTGAGTAAAGAGGCCAGGCTTGCACCCTGCAGCACCTCCTCTTCCGTGACGCTGTTCTTATTCTTGCAGGTGCTCTGTGGGGAGTGTCCTGTCAGCACCTCCTCAATGATGCAGGGAGGTAAAGTGACTTTCCTGACGATCATAAAGATGGCTCCTCTGACATCTGCTGTGTCTTCCTAGACAGAAAGAGCCCTTACTGACTGGAACCAGCTGCTGACCCAATAGTCCCTGTACCTCTGCCATCAGCAGCACTGCTGGGCCACTTCCCCTGGCCCCTCAGCCTTTTCATTCACATCCTAACACTCCCGAAACCTAGGTTTACCATATGGTCAAGATGTGCAGTTAACACAGCAGTGTTTCCTAGTTCCTTGACTTCCATTATTGAATTGATGGCGCATCTAAATGATAAATGATTTCAAAAGAGAACTATATGAACACTAGTATAAGCATCAGCTGTGCTGTCATGAGGAAATGTAACAGCACTTTATAGATAGTGTGCTGTGATCCTCACAGCAACTCCACAAGATGGGTCGGTTTCCACCTCACAGAAGAGGAAAACAGATTCCAAGAGGCTAGGTGACCTACGACTTACAAGCCTATCTCTCATCTACTGATTTTTCTCACCACTTATGTAAGAAACACAGTGAGTTCCATAGTATGTGGCGGGGGGATGAACCAAATGGCCCAAGGTCTTCAGGCTACAGACTCAGCTGCTACATGGGCCTCTCTCCCTTGACCTGCCCATGTGCTGAGAAAAAAAAATCACATCACCGAGAAGCAATGAATAAAAGTTCTACCTGCCCCCCAAAAAAGAGCTGCTATTAAACTTAGATACATGTCACTGAGCTGTGTAAAAGCCTAGGAAAGACCAGGCCCAGAGGGTTCTCAGGTACAGACCCTGCCCTCTGTGAGCTCACTGACCAGCAACAACATAATGCAACATATAATGGAGCACATGTCATAAGCAGGACTACACTGCAGCTTTCATGGACCCCACATACTTTCCCCCTCCCCCATTAAAGACAAATAAAAAATTAAGTTATATTTTACAACTGAACTGGCATTAAGATGAATATAATTCAAACTGGATTATAATCATTTTTTTCTGAGTTTAAAAACAAATTAAAACATTTCATGGGCCTCTAATAATATTGTGGGTCATTGGCACCATGCTTAATGAATAACTTGTCCTGAGGATCAGAATAAATAAATGGCAGGGTACGGAACCCAGACCATATGCAGCAGGCAGAAGGAGACGCAACCGCCAAACTGACATGAGGCAGGATGCCTCTGGAAAGAAGCCCAGGGAAAACAAAGTGAGATGAAAGAGGCCAAGAGACAGCAGGACTCTGGCAACAGTCTGGGTGAGGCAGTGGGCTCTGAGGCAATAGAGGCTGCAGCTGTCTCACCACCAAATCCCCAGTGCCTGGCACCTAACAAGAGCTTAATACATGCTTGACAGACAACAACAGACAACAAACTCAGGGAATAGCAATTAACAATGAGAGGAAAGGATGAAGAAATTAAAGGTAAAAATCAATATTTTATAACTTTCCATGGTTCTATACAGCCTATCTTCCCTATAACTTATGAAGGGGATTAGAAGTTTATAGACTTTGTTCTCTCTCTCTCTCACACACACACCCACACAGAGAGAGAGAGAGAGAGACAGAGAGAGACAGAGAGAGAGAGAGAGAGAGAGAGAGAGAGAGAGAAACAAATAACTGAAGAGCCCACATGCTGCATAAACCACACCAGGCCTCTGAAGCAGGTGCATGGTCCCCTTACTGTTCATGTATATGGCGGGGGATCAGACTCTGGTAACAATGAGAGCTGGAGGCCATCAGCTGATGCAGAAGCTGGCATTCATGTTGTCCCCAGGCCTTTAACTGTTCTTCATGGGTAGCAAAGAACATGCATGCAGACAGTATTCAGCTGGCTCCTCTCCCCAACAAGAAGGAAGGAGAGAGTGACCTGAGCCAGCTACAAAGTTCAAAGGAAGGCTCTAAGAGAATAGCATGAGGCCAGGTAAATTCTATTGAGGAGTAGAAGGAGGCAGTGATCAGAGCATGAGGGTTATGTAGAACACAAACGTTTCCTGCAGTAGGGAGAGAAAAGACTCTCAGAGGTGGAGGAGGTTGTTAGAGAAGCACCGAAGGCAGGTGTTCCCTGAACCAATCTAATGCATGGCTCTCCTCTTCCACATCCTGTCTGTCTCCATAAGACAGCACCATCGGCCCTGGTAGAGCCTGGAACACAACACCCTCACTCTGCACTAAACACAATTCTCAACAGGGTCACTGAAGATTGACAAAAATATCACAAGCACATACTTCGAGGTTTCTGAGAGCCCTGTGGGACTGTGGGACCATCTCTGGCTTGGAAGCCTTTAGGTCAGATATTCAGATGAGACAAGGCTGGGGAGATCAAACAATGTGCGGCTTCTCCAAAATGTAAAGACTAATGGTAAACACCAAGCCCAGGAAGTCTAAAACAAGGCTGAGTCTCTATGAACTGCCTACACTCAAAGGTTGACAAACTTCTATTTCAGGAGATGTCAAACAACAGAATAACAACTTTAAATTAGCGGCCGCAAACACCAACGCCTTCCCAATTGCTAGAAAATTCTATATTCCTTTTTAAAATTAATAATCAATATGGCCAAAAGAGTTAAAAATATCAGTAAGGTGGAATATGCGTATTTTTCTTAAAAGATCTATTGCACAATATGGTGAATATAATTAATATAGAAGAGTATTACACATTTCAAAATTGCTAACATTACATTTTAAATGTTCCCATCACAAAAATAAGTATCTGAGGTGATGAACATATTTAGTTTGGTTTAATTATTTTACATTATCATAAGTTATAACATTGTTTTGTACTCCACAAATACACATAATTATAAATTGTCAATGTGTCAATTCACTATGAAATAAAAAATAAATTACCAAGGTGTTTATCAAACTGTACAAATTCCTGATATTATGACATGCCAATGGAAAAAAATGAGTGACAAATAAATGCAGTGTGACCCCTAATCACATTCCTTTTCAAAAGAATATGGAAAGGAAAGTTGGGAGAGAATAAACAGATCTATTGGTTTTGAGAAATTATTTCAGATGACCGCAGATTCTAAGTTTACATACAGTCACTATAAACAATAAATTCTCTTTAGGTAAATTCTATAGAATTTTACCAACAGTGTAAAAGCAAGAATTTTCTTCCTAAAAAGGAATAAAGAATATGATTGTCTTATATTAACACATATTATAAAACAGTAGCTATCAAAATCATTATCTAAAAACAGAAAATCACAAAGTACAAGAATATTTCCTAAAATAGAGCTGAGATTCCACTGAAATAATCATTTATTTTCACATTGCACCTTCTTTATTGGTGAGCTTATGAGGTTTCAAAATTTTTGTAGTTTGTTGCAATACAAATGTTTTAGCTTAGGGTGGTATCTTTTTTCCCAAGTTCAAAGAGCCTGTGGTAACAAAGCAATATCCTGTTGAAGCACAATGTCAGGTACAAAGTCAAGGTGACAAAAATGAAGCGTCCGTGCACTTCCTGGCAGCAAAAAGAAATGGGGAATGGGCAAAGACAAGTTTTAACAGCAAGCATCTGTATGAACAACAAAGACTAATGCCTTAAAGTGGACTGTACTTCTAACAAGACAATAGTCTAAATGTGTATCTCTGAATAACCCCCTTCTTTCTGGCATCAGTTTTCCCACAGAAAAAATAAAAGAACTGAATTAAGTAACTGGTTCCATTCAAGTTTCAAATGCTACCATGCTGGATTTTAAGCTCAGTTTAGAAACCTAGAGGGAAAGAAGTTGAACTCAATGACATGCCCCCTGCTCATACTTCTAGCTATAAGTACCCATCTCAACATTGGTCACACAGCCAATCCCAGGCCATGGAAGCCAGACTACACTTTGCCAAACAAATCCAAATATAGTTAGAAAGCTCAGTTGGAGGCAGTAAATACTTCTCTAAATCTGGAACAAGTCTCACGTGGTACACACCTCTCCTCTCAAGGTAAAGCTTTAGGTAAGTACAGGAAGAAGAGGGAAAGTCAGGCCAAGAATGATTATGAAAGTTAGATCTGGTTCAGCTTCCAGAAAAACACTCGTCATTCTGGAATAGTGCCAGCTCTATCAAAATCCTGAAAAAACTAATAGCTAAGATACTGTGGAGAGTCTCTGGGGTTCTGGAAGGTTTTTCTAGCTTGCTCCTCAATCCCATTAGCTTGTAAGTTAATCTACTGATTTAATCACAACTAAATAAAGATCCTTTTCAAAAAGGATTCACTGCTAAACACACATTAGTTTGTGCTTAACTAGTATTCAACTAAGATACTTTGGATTCTCGTGGCTGACAAAACATGCTTATAAGGTCAAGAGACTAGAGCTGTGGAAGTACCAGCTGTCTGTGTGACCCCAGGAGACTGTGGAATCTATAGCAAAGTCTATAGTAAGCGGGGGAAGCAAGTACTCATCAGAAGAGAAATTATAGCCCCACAGATAAACATCTGTGTTTGATCAAAACATCTATTCCCTGAAAGAAAGATCAACCCAGAATTTCTAGGTTCCCATTTCAGGCAGTATATCTCATGCTTCCTAGCTGCACTTTTGTAAGAAATATATTTTATATCATGACCTAGTATTTATCTCAAAAGTTTCAAAAGTTTTTTTAAAATGTTATTAGGATGTGTATATACATGGATATTATCTATTCTCTCCTGTTTCTCTCTTTTTTTTTTTTGGGGGGGGGGGGCGGCGGGGGGGGGAGGGGTAGGTACTGGGGATTGAATCCAGGGAGTGCTGTGCCATATCCCCAGTTCTTTTTGGTATTTTATTTATAGACAGGGTCTCACTGAGTTGCCTAGGACTTTGCTAAGGTGCCAGGGCTGGCTATGAACTTTCAATCCCCCTGCCTCAGCCTCCTGAGCTGCTGCGATTACAGGCATGCACCACGGCACCCAGCTCTTTCTTTTCTTCTTTTTTTTTTTTTTTTTTCCCAAGGTTCTGGTCATAGCCCACTGCATTAAACTCATAATCAAGATTCACTACCTGAAAAAAACTGCTGGAGGACACAGATGCTAGCTAACATTTCATAAGCATTTCTTTTCTAAAATGTGGCAGAGAAAAGGTGATCAAATTCATCTCAAATTGTATTCCAACTACTGATGAAGTCCTTACTCATATCATGTAAACATCAAAGTTACAAACTACAAAAATGACTATAATACTTCTTGGTAAATGACTCAGGGCCCAAGCTAACCACCATCCCTGGCTGCATGAGGAAAACAGGCAGGCACCAATCCCAGTACTCAGGTACCTCATGCGGTAGTGAAGTCGGAGTGACATCTTGTCATCAATGGTGATGGTGCGGTTCGGAGCATACCAGAGCTTGGTGTTCTCATCGTACAAGGCAAAGAGGTTGTGGCATAGAGGAGAGATACCTGGGTAAAGAACACATCAGAGAATACATCAGAAGATTACAGGGAGATGCATTTGGCCACCTGTTTCCAAAGCATGAAATACACAATGATAAGTGAGTCTTTCATCACAAAGAATCTAGGTCACTTATATGCTCTTAGGGCATATACAACTTTCAACCAGTTCAGTCAGGCAGTTTGAATTACAATTATCAAGAACCACGACTTCCCAGGAATGTGCATGGAGCTCCTGGCAAGTCAAATTAAAGTCATTTAAAAATACAAGTTGATGATGTTTCTCACTATAGGTGTCTATGACAGAGCCTCACCAAATCTCGCTCAAAAGATAAAAAGGCTATTTGAGAGGCTCACAGATCCCACCCAATGTGCTAATCAGACAGAAACACTCTTGGAATTTGAGAAATCCTCAGTCTGTTTCCTTCAAAACACATTTAAACAATTCTAACACACTGTGATTATACATTAAACATGCAAAGAAGTTCCTGGCAGTAGTGCAGAAAATGCATATGAGAATAAATAACAACCAAAGTGGTTTTCATCAGTGATTAAAATTTATTACCATTAATAATAAATATATTTCTTAAGTACTCATAAATATTTTTATTAGTATCCAACTAACAAAAAGATATATGCATAACAAAGTTGGCCCAGTAATGCTTCACCTTCTCTCCCCACCACTACCTCCTTAATGACAAGCATGATGAAAAAGGTTAGGGGAGATTATGAAGTCACTCACTTCTTAGCCCATGATTAAAATGACAGACCAGTAACCTAAACAGGTGTGTGTGGGGGGAGATGAGTGCCAATAAAGAATTATTACTGATATTTTCAGGTCCAACCAAGCCTCAAACTAAGATATAATAAACTTCAATGATCAAAAAATGAGGGAGGAAGGGGCTGGGGAGATAGCTCAGTCAGTAGAGTGCTTGCCTTGCAAGCACAAGGCCCTGGGCTCAATCCCCAGCACCCAAAAAAAAAAAAAAAAATGAGGGAGGAAATGAGGTAATTGGCACTTGTTTTCTAAATCAGACACCTGAAGTGAAAATGACCTTGCCAGGGTCCCTTTCTGAACCTGCCCAGCCCTGTAGGGTCACTCCAATGCAAACACTGGCTTAAGAAGTCACGGGTGACTTGGTATCTCAAAGCTCTCTCCTCATACCTCAACTCAGGTCTCAAGAAAGGTGAAAGTTATCCCTGCTTAAGCCAAAATTCTCCTTTCAAAGGGAAAAGATGGAGCTAAATTTCAAAGAGCATTTCCCCTTGGGAACAAAGGCCAATGACTTTTGGATCCAGCATTATTAGGACTATGTTCCAGGTGTGCTACAGGTTTTCATGAATAAATTGGTTCTTGCGGGCTGGCCTGAAAATTACATTTCTTTATACATATCCTTATTTGAATGTACACATGCACACTTGAAGCATGATTTACATGTAATTATGGAACTGTCTGTTTTTCTACCACAGGTCTGATTCTAATAATCTTATCTACCCATAACTATCCATAACAGGAAGATCAAAGACAATCTGTCATATAAAAGTACTAAACGGTAATAATAACACTAACATTTACTTGGGGCTACATGTTAGGCATCAAGTTAACATTACTTTTATTATCTTTTGTTCCTTCTGATACTTAATGAGGTTAGTATTTTTTTTTTGCGATTTTACAGTTGAAGAAACTGTGGTCTTCTAAGAGTTAATATGGTTCAAGGTTACTCAGTTTCTACCATGCAGAATTGAGATTCAAACCAAGACAGAACCACTGAGGAGATAATCAATGAAAAATAATAAGAACTAAACTTTACCACAAGTGGGTGAAAAACAGGGAAGAAACAGTATAGCTCCCAAATATCACTTCTGTAATGACAATGAAACCTACAAAAATCTGTAGTAATATACTGTGGCAAAATTCCTCTGAGCCAGTTACAGAAAAGACACCACTCATTATCTATAGACAAGACTTAGGAACTGACACCAAAGTGGCTGGCCCTTAAGCCTACAGTTACAGATCTGACACCTTGGCTATGCTGGACTTCAGACCTCACCCGCTCTCTCGTACCATCTTCCCCAGAAAGTGCGTGGCCCCTTATTAACTGCAACCCAACAATTCTGCAAAAGTAATCCCTGCTAAAACAAAACAAAACAAAAAAAATTGAGTGAGGTCTATGCTGAGTGATTATTATAATGTGCTTGGTTAATGAATAAGGCCTATAAGTAAACCTCAAGGGAAAGGAAGGGAAACAAGCCAACAGACAAAGAGCCTTTAGAAATGCTCTAGAAGCACTGATACACATCTAATAGTTCTGCTAACTACAAACACCCTTAGAGCTGCTGTTCAAAGCTATTTACTTGTATATACTACTGCCTAGTCAAAATAAACATGTTACTGTATTTTCCCACTATGCTTTATCCCATGTCCTATTTAGCTAGTGAGAGTTTACCACATTCTTTCCTATAGCAGAAACCTCTTCCCTTCTACTGGCACTATGGTACATAAAGTCCTTTAGGCACAAAGGCATGTATCAGGAAGAAAATGGCATTTTTCAGCAAGCTATATTACCAACACAGTAGGCAATTCTTAAATAACTATACTACACTCACAAAGTTCCTCTGAGTACTAAAGACAGTATAAGTAAAACATGGATCAGGTTGTCTGGGACCATAGAAAGTTACTTCATCATTACTATATGAGTCAATTAGATATTTTATAAACAGCTTTATTGAAATACAATTTATATACTATAAAGTATACCTGTTTTAGATATATAATTCAATGAATTTAAGTGTATTTACTAAGTTGTACAACCACTGCTCTAAGTGGATTATAGCTCTAAGTTTCTGATTTCTAAGTTTCTAAGTTTCTGATTTTGCTTGTCAGATAAAATCTGCCAATGTCCCCACCCAAATTGGAAGGGTAATGAAAGTTTTGTCAGGCACTTTGGCTTCCCACCTTCAAAGGGTGATAGGTTAACTTTAAGTAAGACAAGGCTCACTTTAAACACACACACACACACACACACACACACAAAACAAACTGTGCTTTTAACAGTCTCACTGTCCTTTTCACAGCTTGGCAACCTGACCAAACCACAAAGCAACACTCAGCTTCTCACCTCATCTGAGTACCACACAGGAGAGGGCAAGTTATGGTGCCAAACTCTGCAGGGAGAATTTCCAAAAATCACAAGCATATTGAGAGACGCTACTTTTGAGATTGTACTTGGGGCTATGCGCTTCACATACCACCTTACCTGGTGTTAATGTTATTCTGATCAGAGATTGTAGGGGCAATGAGAACTGAGCTGCCACAGAAGTCAAGCACCATTCCTTGGTATCCTACAGCTCATTAGTGATAGAAGAGGAATAAGCCATCTTGCAGTAAAAAGTAAAATTCCCTAGATTAAAATCACTGGCCAAGGATCACATGCAATAAGTGGCAGGAGCAGAGGCAAGGCAGAACCCTGACTCCAGAGCCCACATCTCATTCTGCTCAGCAAAGCTAAAAGGGGCAGAGACCCCAGATCTGCTTCTGGGACCGTGTGCAACCGCAACCTCAGAGTCCCAGGAAAATGCCAGTACTCACAGCATTCCTGCGCAGCCCTGATGCACAGCTCCTCTGCTGTGTACTCTCCACTGCCCAGCCGGAGGGGCTCCCTGTCTGGAAGATAGAAGGTCACTTCCACCCCTGGCTCAGGGGCCACCTGATTCACCTCCGCCTTCTTGGAGCTCCTCATTTTAGCACAGAAAGCCATGGCATTGCAGTCCTCTTTTATATTTAGATACTGCAGGAGGAGGAAAACAAGGTGATGTGGTCATTCTATGTTCTAAAAGTCCACAGGGTAAAAGAGAATGTTATAAAGGTATACAAGTAGAAATATTTAGTATTGAATAAGAACCTCTCCTGCTCCTTCCCTTTCTGAAATCAGGCAGGGCAGAGCTTATAAGAGATGAAACCATGGAAATAATTACACATACTAATTAACTACAGTCAGACCATAGTCTCAAAAAATCTGAATAATCTTGGCTTGAATCTACTTGAATCTACTTTCTCATTTGCACATAAATCACAGTTGAAAATTTTTGGCTTATTCTGGAACGAACGATGTTAAAAGATCAATGAGTAATTGCTAATATGGTTACTTCTGGAATCACAACTTTTGATTAGACCTATGGCAAGAATCATACTCTTAATTTTATGTCTATCTCCTACTAAACAGCAAGTTTTATGAGGGCATGAACTATACCTTACCTATCTTCACATCCCCTCTGTGACAGTACACACAAAATGACTGCCACTGCACATTCACAAGTCACATGACAGTTAATGAATGGAGCCAGGTCCACAGTTCACCCATGGGCAGGCAGAATAGGCAACAGGACACGGTGCACCCCATGGCAATGGGACAAGGACAGGAAGCCTTGTGTGGAAAGGACCCACTGGTGATAAGCTTGCATGTCAGTGGCTCACACAAGTCCCCTCAAAAAGGAAAGCAACTAGGACCAAGGAGCCAGTCTCAGCTGCTCTGCTTTGGGTGAGGCCAAAGGAGTGGAGGAGCAAGGGAAAGGCCTACACATTTTCTTCTCTTTGCCCCAACACCATTGCCTACAAACTAATTTCCCTGTCCCCAGCCTACAACTTTCTTCCTTCCTTCACTAAATCTCCAAAGAAATGTCTCTAACACATATCAGACCCCTTCACTGTCTCCCCATTCATCTACAGACCAGTTCTCAAACTCTGAAACTGAGGCACTCCTTCTCCTCACTGGCCTCATCTCCTGTCACTCCCAGCTTCTTACTTCATGCTTAAAACCCACAAGGCTGCTAGCATTCTTGTCCCCCCTCCCACCAATGCTGCTTCTCACTGTCCTGCCTTACTCATGCTGATTCCTGTACAGGAATAACTTTCCACCTGCATCTTTCATGGCAAACACAGCCTTCTTCAGAACTTAACCCAGACACCACCTCCATCAGGAAGCCTTCACTGAACTTTAGTCTTAACTTTAAGGTAGACGCCCTCTCTCCTATGCTCCCAATCTCATCACACTGCACTAAACACAATGAAACAGAACCATCTTATTTACGCTTCTGTATCTTACTCGCATATGCTGTAAGCTACCTGAAGACAAGATCTCTGCCATTTATCTTTGTATCCCTTCTATGTAGCACAGAGGCTTACATACAATTGGTGCTTTGGGACTGACCTAAGGAAACTCCCCCAAACAGGAAAAGTCATATGGGGAAGACAATGGTCAGAGTTCTCTTTAACAAATTAATTTGCCTGATCTATTAGCTGCCCTATTAAACCAAGATGAGAGGTGAGATGCTTATGGAGGACAGGAACCATGTAGGCCTTAATGCTACAAAATAAGAGGTTTTCAATTTTAATTACTTAATGTCCAAAATAAATCTGAAAACCAGAATCTTCTGGAAATCAAGCTTGATCTCAGAGTTCAGATCAACAAGCAAGACCATTTTAAAACCCAGCAATCAGGCTATAACTCTAACCCACATTGAAAAATTGACCTGGAAAGCAGAACAGTTAAAAACCTGATTCACAATGTAAGGCAAGCCTTTGTCCTGGAAATTTTTCATAGACATGACAGAGGAAGAATTCAAAGAGAACATTATACCCCTAACTCTAAGGAGATAATCAGACAAGTGCACATAATTACAAGTGTACAAGATGTAGCACTGTTAGAAACAGAAAAAAAAAAAATGTATATACACATATAACTATGACAACATTCATTAGAAGAAGATACACTGAGAAGGCTTAACGATAGCTGTTTAAAAAGATGACACAGTCAGGCACAGTGGTTCATGCCTGTAATCTCAGCGGCTCGGGAGGCTGAGGCAGGAGGATCATGAGTTCAAAGCCAGCATCGGGACCTTTTCAAGGTCCTAAGCAACTTGGTGAGACCCTGTTGCTAAGTAAGATGTAAAAAAGGGATGGGGATGTGGCTCAGTGGGTAAGCACCCCTGGGTTGAATCCCCAGTACAAAACAGATAAATTAATTAATTAAATAATGATAATAATAATAAAAGGATGACATAAGGCTATGTGCCTTAACACTGAAAGATGTACATGGCACTCTGCAAAGTTGAAAAAGCTTAACAGGTGTATTATGGCCCTTTGGGTTATGTACATGCATATTAAAATCTGGAAGAACATATAATAAATTGTTAATGGTGGTGAATATCTAGGATAGATTATAAGGGAGATTTAGCTTTTACTCTATATTTCCTACACTTTAATCGTGAGATTTCTTAAAAACCCACATATTTCCCATTGAGGAAGAATAAAGCATCGATTTTTAAAAATTATAGGCAGCAGTACAGTTAACCCCACAGATTCAAGATCACAGTTTCATTATTCTGTTTAAAGGCCAGATGTTTTCCTTTAAAAAAAAAAAATATATATATATATATAGATCTACATACCTGCATTTATTCGGCTGTCCAAGACTCCACAGAAAAGCAGACTGAATTTTCTTCTCTACTTTCCAAAGCCCATTTGGAGTTGAGCTAAACAAATACATAAATAAATAAGTAAACAAACAGGCAGGCAGGCAAGCAGGCTGGCTTAGAGGTAATTGGGCCTGAAAATAAGAGGACACTCTTTTGAGGAAACAGCCCAAACCTAAAAAAGGTAGGAAAATATACTTGGGAGGTGGGAGTGAAAAACAAAAATTGGTGAGGACATTAAGAGGACAGAGACACATCTTAGAGCATAAAACATCAACAACGGTATTATTTTCACTGTTCCAAGAAAGTCAGAGACTTCTGCTTCCTGGCAAAGTGCTCTGTCCGACGTGAGTAAAGACTGTGCCTTTTCCATCAAAAACCCATCTCTTGAAGATGTACATAATAGTTCAGGGTGCCCAAAGATGCGCACTTTCATTTCCATTCTCATTTCCCTTAGAATTATCCTCTCACAACCTCATCTGCACACATAAACACAGAGCTCTGAATTGTTTTAACAGCTTTCCTTGTTGCTTCTCACAAACTTAACAGGAGAATCACATTATTTTTACAAGTCTTAGTGATTCCAAACTGATTTCCAAGTTAACACAGATTATTGTCTTAATTAACACATCAGAATCCAGTTTTAGGAAAAGCACAATCCCAGGCATTACATGGCAGCAGAGTGGGTGGGGAAAGGGAGGTGAGAGTTGGGTCCCTGAGGTTGGGAGGGCAGTACTCCCACAGGGCCTTATAGTTGAGGTAGGAGAAACACAAATGAAAACTCAAACACAACCTAAAGTCAACCGTGAGTCACGACGTTACGCTGCACCTCTGACTAACTCTGGTAACTATGCTGGTAAGGCTTTCTGGAGTGGGTGAGACTTTAGCAAAAGTAATGACAATAGGTCAGGCAGTAGGTTCAAGTGTGGGTTTTGATGTCATGACTTTGATTTGGTTATTTTGATATGAATAACTTTAACAAGAGTCATAGAACAAAATGTTATATCTTCAGTTTTTAAAAAATTAATACAATTAATTGCTTTAATGTAAATAGACACCCTGTCCTATCAAAAGAGCTTTAGAAATTAGCTAAATAGGAACACTTTGCTTTGGCTCAGAAGCCACACTTCAAATGCCATTTTTAGAAGATTCTTCCATTCAACAAGTTTTTTTGTGCCGTTCTCCAAGTCAGAAACTGATCTAGAAGAGAAGGCCATGACAAAGAAAAAGAGCAATATGATTTCTGCCCACAAGGAGCTTAGAGTCTACAGGAACAACAGAATCAGAGAAGCACAGACAGTGGTCACTTCAAACAGCTAAAAATGCCATGAAGGAAAAACTGGATGTGACTGGGGAAATCGTCTACAATACCCCTCTTTACGCCTGGGCTCAGGCACCAATCACTCAGCATGTGTCCAGGGTCTCTCAGCCCCAGGTTTCACACAGCAACACTTACCTGCTACAATCATGGAGGAACAAAACAGACCAGAAAACTCACGTTCTGCACCATGAAAAAACTTGTCACAAAGACACTTGTCACAAGCCAGGAAAGGGACATAGACTCAGGCCCCTTAGGGCAGGAAGGGATGAATGAGTCTCGCAGGCCTGGGCTTCTCACAGAAGGGCCACCACCGAAAACTTTTTAGAATATATAAAGCTTTATAAGATTGACCATTGGACCATTTGTTACTTGAACTTGGGAGTCACAAGTTTCTCTGGGACTCACATAAAAGTCAAGGGTCAGATTAAACCATAAAAATTCTTCTAGAACTAGAATGAAAAACTGTTATCAAAGAGACTTTGGTTTCCACATCATTCCTTCTCTATTACAAAACAACACTATACTGAAATCACTTTGTACCTAATCTTCAAACTAACCTCCAATATTACTGGGCAGGGCAATAAAATGGCATAAATTTGTGATGCTAAACAAACTCTTTGAGAAAACAAAATTAACAACAGAATTCTTACACATTATACATTTTCTATGCTGATTTAATAACAACAAAAGTCCTGCTCTCAGAGAATTTTTATTGATAAAAAATAAAATAAAAACCACCCACACAGCACTTAAAATGTTATGCATTATTCTAAGCACTTCAGACATCAAACTGCTGATCCACTTTAAAAGAATTGACAACTGTGCTCATTTAGGATGACAAGTGCTTCTTAGGGAAACATTTGTGTGATATCTTCTTCTAAGTAACATTTCTTTCAAAAAAGACAATACGACCTAGCTGATTACTTTTAGAGCAAGCAGAAAAGGAGCAAGATCAATTTATAAACACTTTTTAGATAATTCCAGGAAATCAATTTCATCTTCTTACTAACAAGCTAAAAACAAAACTTCACTGCTAGAAACAAATCAGTAGGAATCACAAAATAATCCTATAAAAAAAGAACATGACTCACTGGGTTCAATTTCCAACTCAAATGAATACAAAGTACCTTAGAAAATGGAAAGGATGAAGATGAGCAATCAACTTTTTTATGTAAGCAGTGAATTCTTCACTTTATAAAATTTACAGATTTGAAAGAAAGCATCTTTCTTTTGGCAATAGAGGATTATCTTTGTGTCTCAATTTGTAGATGCTGCTTTATATGCAAAAAAAAAAATCAAGAGACTTTTGCCCATTTCTCAAATTTCTTTAGTTTATCATATTCTTATGCAAGAGACAAGTACATCTGATACTTTCTGAATGAGGGAAAGTACAAGAAAAACAGTTCTGTGAGTGGGAACAGAGCCTAGATGCAATAGATGGGATATTACAAATACTTTTCTAAGATACAAATTCCAGACACTGAAACTCTTAATTTTCAAGAACATCTTTTTGAAATACTGATATCCGTGCAAGCAAAGGGCAATTGATTGGATAGTGAACAAAAGAGAAATAAAAACAGACCATTTTAATGTTCACAAATAGAACCATCAGAATGTGGTTCTTTTGGCCAAAAGTTGCTGCCAGATTTATATGGTAAAAATCAACTAGGTGACAGCTAAAGTCAATGACAAGAATCAAAATAATATATTATAGAACTGATTATTTTCACTAAGGATACCATCTCATCTATCATGAGTAGCTATTTTGTGTGTCTTCAAGGAATGGAAGACTGATTTCTGAAATAAAAATACAAATAAAATATTGATGAACTAAACTCATAAAAATGGAAAAGGAAAATGTGTAATTTTTAAAATGTCCTAAAAGTGACATAATGAAATTTTAAGACTATAGACCTTTTTAAAAGGCAACAACCTTAAGATTTGTGAGCCTCAGTTTCCCCACCCATTTACCTGAGAAAAAACATCCTGCTAAAGGGTTGGTGTAAGGACCAAAAAGATCTTTCAAAAAGTCTTCATTAGAGGCAGGTATGGTGGCATATGCCTGTGATCCCAGCGACTAGGGAGGCTGAGGCAGGAGTATCTCAAGTTCAAGGTCAGCCTCAGCAACTTAGCCAAGGCCCTAAGTAACTTAGCCAGACACTGTCACAAACTAAAAAATAAAAAGGGCTGGGGATGTAGTTCAGTAGTTAAGTGCCCTGAGCTCAATCCCTGACATCATTTCCCCACCCAAAAAAAGTCTTCATTATGTACTTATACACAATATCTTTTTCAAAAGAAGCTATGGATATCAAAGTGCTCAGAAAGACAGAGTGCTAATTTGGGCTGTAACCTGCTTGGAAGAGCAAGAGAATAAACAGGGATTCTTAGCAGAAGCCTGGACACACATCAGAGTCCCATTTCCTGAGTTTCAAAAAATACTGTAGAGAGGCTGGAGCCCTACTAACTTGGGTTTGAATCCTGGCTCCTGCTTGTTGTTGTAATCTTAGGCAAGTTACTTAACAGTCCCAAACCTCAAAGTTCTCAATGTAAGTAGGGAGATACAGACAGTCTTTATCTCATGGAGTTGTCAAGAGTTAGATGAGCTAACATATATAAAGTGCCCAACAGAGTTTAGCATGCAGGAAGCATAATATTATGACCATATTTCTATTAAACTGATTACAGTGCAGTTCTAGTCAAGGAGAGGGAACCCTGATATGTACTAAGCATCTTCAGCATCTTATGCTTGCAGCATAAAAAGCATGAGAGGTTTTAGGTGTACAAGTGCCAAGAGTCACACACATGATCAATTCCTAGGAACTGCTCTTTCCACAGCAGGGGAAACTGCTTTAAAATGACCTCCATCTCCAATACCACTGTCTTCTCTGGCATTTTAGTACTGTTCATAGTCTCATATCCATCTAGGAGACTAATGTCATTCCAACACACCCCTCCTTCCAGATACTGAAAAAAAAGCATCATTTAAAAAAGTCACTGAAGTGCCCCAACCTTGTCTGCATTCCAGCTCACAACCAATGCACTGCTATGCACCACTGCTGTAGCAGTGGGGGGAAGCTTCTGGTGACGTCCAGCACAGGCCCACCCTGTGTGGGCAGGGAAACTTCTTATGGCCCAACGCACACGCCACACCAGGGAAACTGTCTTTGCTTCTCTTTCAGCCCATCACAGTGGCTTCACACCCTCAGAGCCACAGGACTTGTATCTACTGCTCCCAAGACCCCCACTACTTGGTGAGACCCTGGATAAGGGTTCTGATGAAAGCATTGCAAGGTACTATAAACCTGATGGATTCCAGCCAAAAGGATGACATAATATAAATACATAATCTCCTAGTTTTTCCTGTCAGCAAGTCAGAATTACGGCTTTTCTATATGCCACTCCTGCCACACAGAATAACTCACTTCTAACTATAGCAGCAATTCCAGGAATACCCAGAATCGTAAATGCTGCTTCATTTACAATAAACTTCTAGGGATGATCAAACAATCAATGCCAACTCAATGGTTCAGAGCTCTCTGTGCTGCTCCCAATGCACCCACTTTAGCCGAGAGGAGGTTTTTGATCAAAGTAAATTTAGTACTTTGCTTAATTAAAGTCAATAAGTGTCTCTCTAAAAGCTACATTGTATCAAGATACTTCACTGAGTTTTCTTTTTATTTTTTCTTCTTTGAAACTAATTACTACTAGTACATCTAAAATGTTATTAAAAAGCACAGAACATAAGCTTTAGTGAAGCTATCCACATGTCCTTCCCAGGAGTCAAAAACATGGATGCAGAAGTGGCCACCCAACAAGGGGGAAGTGGAGAGAACGGCTTGACAGAATATGCTTTTAATCATTCATTCCTAAAATACATATGAAGCACCTGTGCCACTGCAATAAAACCTTACATTTATACAGTACTTCTATCAATTAAAAAGGGTTCTAACTTCTAAAGCCACATTCAAGTCTCACAGCCCCTTTCACAGATGGGAAGACTTGGCTTCCCATAGTCAACTGACCAGTAAGTGGCAAGGCCAAGTCTGGAACCTGCTTGCTGCCTTTCCATTTCCCACACTGCCCTGGACAAGGTGTAGGGCTTCAGGGGATTTAAACAAGTAATATAAATATGTGTGAGCCTATTAAAGTTCTGTAGTTTCATTAACACCTGGCAAGGCTAACACATACACTGGTACCTCAAGTCAGAGGGTGACTTGTGAAGGGTTGCCAAGACAGATGATAAAAACTGTGTGAGTCAAGAAGGCAGAAGGTGATGGTTTGGTCTGTGGCATTATCCGGGAGCATGAACCTACTCCTAGCTTGAAGAAATGGAGAAGATACAAGACAGAAAGAAAGGATAAACATGTTTAAGGAAAGGGTTAGAAGGAAATCGAGATGATGTATGTACAGGAAGGCATATGCAGACCATGAGGGATCATGAAGAAAAATAGCAGAAAGCATGCAAAAGTGAAGGAGGGTACAATTGAGGACAAGGTCTACAGCTTCTTCCTGTAGGCAGTAAGACAAAATGCCAATCAGAAAGAGGCCCAGGTTCCAGCCAGAACCTGCTCAGTCTAGAGCAAGCCTCTTAAGCAATCTGAGCTCAAATCCTACATAATGAAAAAGTAATAGATGATCTCTGGGGTTCCTTACAGACCAGAAACAGTTAGAAGCCTGGGTCTAGAGTCATCCTAACCTGGTTCCGATCTCAGCTCTAACCCTGTGTGAGCTGTCTCTCCCTCTGGAGATGGCTCGCATTTTCCCATGACTGTGTATGCTGTGATTGACCCTAAAGGGTCTCTCTAGAGATGACCCGCCTCCCTTGAATATGTATCTGCTTTCCTAAATAAACCTGGGGCGGGGGCACTTACTGTGTGACATAGGCAAGTTTCTTAACTTGAGATTCTGTTTCCAATGTAAAATTATCTACTTCATAGCTTTATGTGATGATTCAAGATTTCCCCAAAGTCTTACACTAAAATAAAAAGCTTTTATGCCCATTAGATCAGTTTTCTGTGAGTGCACACAAGGTTTTTAAAACCCTTTAGATTAAAAAAAAAAGAAGAAAAAGAAACAAACCAACCCTAACGTACAAATGTTTGAAACCACATTAGGTAGCACTCTTAACATAATTTTTCATTCATTTGTACTTCCAAAATGTCTTGGTACAAAGACATAAAATCTATTATAAAGGTGCCATCTGACAAAGCTTGAAGATAACCATAATTTAAAGAAACAATCCTGAGTCCCCCAGGTCCTGACAACTTGTACTAAGTTTATTTGATTCCTGGCTATGCAAGAATCTCTGTTCAGGGAGAAATCCATCTAACATGGTTCCTGTAACTCAAACCACTAAGGTTCTCAGATGAAAAAAAAAAAAAATCAGAAATTAATTCTGCTTACCTAAGGTGAAAGTGAGTTTAAGGGAAAGACAGGACACAGGAATGGCCTGCTGGGAACACCATTGCTATCACCATCACCACTGGTCAACAAAATCTCACCACAATTGGACCTCATTCAATGGCTACCAGGCATGATCTCAGGTCTCTCCCATGTATGTACACTATTCCCTCCAGATTCAAAGTCCTGGAAAGGAGGGATCCAAGAGGCCAAACCGAGTTCTTCCCTAGTTAGGCATCCACACCTCTTTCAACTTAAACATCACTCAAAAAAGGGAAGCGGGTTCAGGTGCTAGTCAATACCCCAAGTGGAAAAGTTCCTTCTGGTCTACACCCCAAAGGAATTGTGCTATCGCCTCAAAATATAAGTGAAATTGTGTGAGAAGAGTAAGAGTACGAGGAAATTTCAAGAAAGATGTTTCCTTATACTTCTCCTCAGCCAAGAAACTAAAACCTGTTTGTATGGTTACCTTTAGAACAGCACCACGAACGATGGCTTCACTCATTGTTTCAGTTTTGTAGCTCTGATTATTGAACCCAGAGCCATGAGCATGCCAGGCAAGTCCACAGAGCTACACTGCAACTGCTAAGGTTTGGCTTCGAAACTGCATGCAGAGCTCTAAGCAAAGCAGAGTTCTGCAAGATGAGTATTGCACTCGGCCTGTGCAAGAGAGCAGCATCAGGGTGGAGCCAGAGCAACCGGTCAGCACTTCTCCCGAATCACAGAGCCTCCTTCCATTCTCCTTTCTGCTACTCCCAGTTTTCTCCAGCACCCACTGAGAATCCAGGAGGGGCTAGGCATCACAACTGATATCCCAGGACCCTATGATGACAGCCATGCTTTAATATAGCCTTTGGATTTTGTGGACCATGATTCATAGTGAGAAATATATTTTAGAGTACGTGTGTGTGTGTGTGTGTGTGTGTGTGTGTGTGTGTGTGTGAGAGACATATTAAGTTTCACAAAAAGATACTTATCATTACTGTTGCAATTCACTCTGTTTTCCATTGTACACTATTTTCTTCTATTTAATATATGTGTAAGTGCTAAAGAAGACCCTCAAAATAGATTTCACAGCCCACTGATATATAATATATCCCAGTTTGGAAAACACTAGCTTATTAAGAGATTCAACAAAATCACCAATAAAATTTACCTTATTTTCACTGTTTTTATTCAGTGCACATACTTTCCCCACCTGAACATGAAACAGTGAGATGTATTTCATCTGTAATTCTTTTGATTACCAGACACAAAGTGTAGCTTAAAATGTTTCACTTCAAAGGCCTAGACTGAGTTCCGCCATACAATGGCACTCTCACAGTCTTCATTTCACAATGCAGTTTCTCCTCTCAGAAAGTTTTTCAACTGGTTACCTCCTAAATCCATATAATGGTGACATAGATATCTAGAACAAGTAGAAATATACCCATAAAACATGGAAGACTCACATTTAAACTTCTGCCAAAAACTACTATTCTTACTCATGATTAATTCCCAGTTTCCAGTTTCTACCTATATGATAACATCTCTTCAGTGATCCTTCACAGAACATAAAGAATTTAAAATCCAATCTGCTTACTTTGCACTGTGCAAAATTTTCAATGTATTTCACAGAAATAACCATTGTAAATGCAGAGAAGAGTTCAGTGTATGGCCATCACTGGGTACTTAGGGATGGGATCTATTCAAGTCTTAAGAGATTTAGATGGTAGGAGTATCAAGAATTAGTCTAGAGGCCAGGCATGGTGGCACATACCTGTAATCCCAGCAGCTTGGGAGGCTGAGGCAGGAGGACTGAGGCGAAGTCAGCCTCAGCAATGGCAAGGCGCTAAGCAACTCAGTGAGATCCTGTCTTTAAATAAAATACAAAATAGGGCTGGGGATGTGGTTCAGTGGTCAAGTGCCCCTGAGTTCAATCCATGGTACCCATCCCACCCCCCAAAAAAGAATTAGGCTAGGAGTCTTTACATATATTTCTCTAGCAATCAATCAATTGAAAAGGGTAATCAGAGGTAATTATTCTTAAAGATAAATATTCACTTTCCACTCTGCAAATAAGAAGGCAGAGCCTCAATGAGACTTTTACACCCTGGAAATGAAGTCCCAAGCAGGTCCACAGCATATCTACATTTACAATTCTTTTATCAAACAGCCCGTGTCTAACACAGACAACAATGGAATTTAGTCAAATTGGCATCAGTTTCATTCCTTGCACCAAACTATGACTAGTTTTCTTTTATTCCACTTAATTTTTCTGGGTTTTTTTTGTTTTTTGTTTTTTTTCAGGGGAGTGTCAAGGGGAGGAGATGGTAGAGAGCCCAATCATGAAGCTTCTCTTTTCTCTCTTTTCTAGGGAACAAAGTGTAGAAAGAGGACAGAAAGATAACTTGCAATAAGACTACTTAATTAGTGGGGACAAACATGGTAGGATGTAAATGACTAACTAAGCTAAATGTAACAACTAGGAGAAATAACTCATTTGTTCCTAGCCAGCATCAATTATGTAAAACAAACAAACTAACTCACTGTGTAAAGTCAGCTTAATGGGAAGAAGAGACACACACCAAAGAAGAGTTAGTACCCCCAGAATGTGACAAGGTGATCATATGTGACTGACTGCCAAACGCTGGACACACAAAGCAAAGGAGAGTGTGCAGAGAATGGTGTAAGAGTAGGGGGCTGGTACAGTCAGTTTAATCCAGAAGACTTCAAGAAAAACCAGCATGGTGGAGTTAAATACTAAGGTGAAGAATAACCATGGCTCTGCTACTCAGCAGTTGGGTTCAGAAACTTAACTTTCTGTTATTATTTTCTCATCTGCAAATAAGGATGACTGGAATTATTTTACATGATTGTTTTAAACTCTGGGAAAAGACAGATCAATCAATTGATCTAGAATAACATCTGGCCCACAGTAGGCACACAACACCATGACCACCACAGAGGACATGGGAAGGGAACAGGGTCTGTGGGGATGGAAGAACACAAAAATGATAAGAAAGGAAGCTGAATGCAAGGAATATTCCAGTAACAGATTATGAAGTGCAAAAAAAATAGGAAAGGGGGAATAGAAAACCCTTAACTAGAAACTGAATAGAAGGTATATATAGAATAGACAGAGATGAGGTGAGGAAGGGAACTGAGCCAGGCTCCAGCGGACACACATTTCCACTAAGGAGTCTGGACTTTCCCTTGAAGAGACACCACCTAAGGAAAGCTCAACTCCCTGACTCACATGAATTCCTCAGAAACAACAAAGTCCCATGCGTGTATGTGTGGTTTTGGGGTAGAGATTCTCAGGCAGGAGATGACAGGGAAGGCATGGGCACATAATGCTTGAAACTCAATTGTGTAAAAAATAACATCCTTCTTTTCAAATATTTAGTCCTGGGCTAGATAAAAGGGCACTATGTACCGAGTTCCCTCTGCCCCCAGCCCCAGAGTGAACATCCCAGGACAACAAAAGCTAACTGGGCAAATAGCCCCAAATATTCCTGTGGGTAAGAATGTTCATTTGGGGGATCTATACCTTTACCCTACCTTACTATTCATATTTTCTCTCTCTCTCCCTCCCTCTCTCTCTCTCTCTCGTGTGCGTGCGCACACGCATACACACAGAAGGAACGTCTTTTAAAAAATAAACAAAACAAGAATAAGGATTTTCTGTGAATCATAATGCGAATGAGTCAGAAAAAACTTTCCCAGAGCTTCTGTCCTCCTGGCTGAAGAACCTGACTAGGTCAATCACTAACAGAACCAAGGGTATCAACATTATGCTGCTCATGACTCAACCTCCTCCGCTGGTGCTGTCAGAGGGAGGAGTTCACAGGACTGCTCTTGGAAGTCACTCAACTATTTTTGTAACATTTTGTCCTTGGATAAAAGGGAATGCAGGGCCAGAAATCAGAGGCCAGAAGGCCATGTAGTACTTTAATAGAGTTTTTTCCACAGCCCTTGTTCCCCACTATCCAGAATTCAGTATTCTGTATAATTGATTAGTACCTATGTTTCCAGGGATGTGAAGATAACAGAACACACAAAAATCATGTTGAATGGAATTATATCTACCTTTGATGATTCAGAGGAACTTCTCAGTCTTTCTTGTTAGAATCACGATTTTGACCAATTTTCATTTCTCCACACTGTGAGGGGTAGAATTGGATAAATGGAGTTCAGTTACTGGAACTTACATAAACCTGTTCCCTTAAACTATCATCCAGTTAAACAGTGTGCAGGAGCTTTGCACAAGTGTTCTACCAACTCGCCAAGCTCTCTGACATGTGCCCACCCAGATGTTCCCTCAACACTTCTGATTCTGGCTGAAGTTATGCTTATGCCATACATTCTAGCTGTCTAGCATACCTAATAACTATGTGGCATAAACCCACGTTCTTTGATACCAAATCTCATGGCTCCCACCATGCCACCAAAATAAATATTAATGAAGGCCCCTTCTGCCTTTTTGCCTTTCTCCAAATAAAAACAAACAAAAAAGCAAAGTCAGCTATATAGCTCATGTCCACTGACTAATATAAAACCAATAAATATAATTTTGTTTTATATTTTGTATGGTTTATATGTTACTAAGTACTTTCAATACAGGATCTCAATCATCACAATATTTGAAGTATCATTCTTCCTTTACTCATAAGTAAACGAAGGCTTGAAAATATTAAGTGAGAAGCTGGTTGTGATGGCAAATGCTTGTAATCTCAGCGACTCAGGACACAAGTTCAAAGCCAGCCTCAGCAACTTAGTGAGGCCCTAAGCAACTTAGCAAGACCCTGTCTCAAAATAAAAAAGGCTGGGGATGTGGCTCAGTGGTAAGCGCCCCTGGGTTCAAATTCCCAGCACAAAAAATAAATACATACATGCATACATATAATACTAAGCAATTTGTGAAAGGTCACACATATTTATTAACTAGAACTCAAAATCCAACTCACTAGGTGACAAGAGAAATAGAAGTAACTAAAGAAAAAGGGGCAAATGATGAAAAGATAGCATTTCACAAAATTAAAATAGTAGGATACCATTTTTTATCCATCTAAAGGAAAGTAGGATTACTTTGTTTATAATATAAATAAAAGCCTAGATGAGGCAAAGGTACAAATTACTATGCCTTCAAAACACAGACGTTATTTATGTTTTGTTTTGTTTTTTGGTACTGGGGATTGAACTCAGAGAAGCCACTGAGCCACATCCGCAGCCCTTTTCATATTTTTTTAGAGACAGGGCCTGGCTAAGTTGCTGAGACTGGTTTCAAACTCTCAATCCTCCTGCCTCAGCCTCCCAAGCTGCTGGGATTACAGGACTATGCCGCCACACATGGCTAAATGTTATTCAAATATAAACTTTCAACACTATAGAAAGATATCCATGCAGAGCAATATCACTGAATAGTACTACTCCACAGAGACAGTCACTATTGAGTTTTTAGTACAATTTTCCATTGCCCCCCACATCAAATTGAACTTAAAAGTCTTTATATATTTTGATTCAGCAATGCCACGATATAATGAAAAAAGCAATTACAAAATAGCATGTATAGGATGACTCTTTGTTCCCTAGACACACATGTAATTCTCAACAGAGGAATAAACTAGAGAGTGGAGAGGGCATTACAGGAATAGGTACCTATGTGCGGTGCTTTTGGTATTAGTGGTTACTTCGTTTTACACACCTTTAAATTCTCCAAGTGTTGTTCTGCAATAAATATGTTAGTACTCTAATGAGGAGAAGTGGTAAAAGAGATTCCTCCAGACTACACAGGGCAAGAGGGTTAGGAAGGGGTTTCAGGAAAGCCAATTGCTATCCAATGGCCCTATCATTCTACCTGCTGCAACAGTTAAGAGTTAAACAACTTGAAGCTAAGAAAACATGTGACAAGGCACAATATCAGTATCTTCCAATGAATGGTAGACATATTAAACATAATGATTTCAGAGGAGAAAGAGATCATTTTATCATGGAATGATTCCAAAAGAGTCATGATTTCAAGATCTGGGCAGGTAAAGAAGAGAAGTGAGATCCATTCCAGGTAAAGATAAAGGCAGGATCAAAGACTGGCACAAAACTATGATGTATTTTGGGGACTGTAAGCAAAAGACAAGCATTTCATGAAGAGAAAGAGGAGACAAGTCTTGGAAGGCAGGATGGGGTCAAACTGAGAAGGGAAAATGGTGGATAGATCTCAGGGTCATGTGAACAGACTGCTGACACATTCGACCAGGGATCAATTCTTATGCATGAAAATTTTTTATCTCCATCTACTTCCATCCTAAAGGACAGCCCTGTCTCCTGAAACATTCCTGCCCTCCTTCTCATCAGTCTCTATTCCAGTTTCCACATGCAGTCAGCATATTTCTAAGCTGCAAATCTGAGCATCTTATACATTCTCTTCAACATCTTTATTTTCTACTCTCAGGATAGATGGCATACAAGGCCTTGTGATCCATCTCTCCTGGCTTATCACCACTTGTAACCTGGACTCCAGAGGTACTGAATTATTCACAGTTCCTGGAATCCAGAACAACCGTGTCCTCCAAATCTTTGATGACCCAACTTTCAGTGCACAGTTCAAGCAACATCTCCTCTATCGAGGATGTCCTACTTGTCCAATGGACCAAGTCAAGGTATCCAGAGCACCTTGTGCTCACCTTTAGAGCAGTGCTTTTAATCCTGCTCTGTAACTGCAGAATTGTCTGTCTTCTCCACTGAGGGAAAAAACTGGCCATTACTTGGGTATACAACAGTCCTGAGGTACAGCCCATATGTATTAAGTGTGTGTGAAAGGGACGAAAGCCTAAGCATTCCCTTGTCCGGGATGCCTCCCCACTGTTCCTACTTCCCTCAGGAGTATTTGCCTAACCATGCAGATACCATGTACCAGCCTGCACTTACGAAACTTCTATAACATTAAATGTTCACGTGCCTAACTAGATGTGAGGAACTATTAAGTTCTTATTTTATATTCTCTATCATACTTGTGAGGGGGCTTTCTCGCTTCCTAACCATGCTCTGAGACTTCCCAACGTGCCAAGAGTTGCCTAGCCCTGGAATGAGAACAGCAACAACAAAAGTCTATTAATACAATGTCAAGTCAATTCAATTTAGCCATGAGATGAAGAAAACTCAAACTCAGGTAGCTATAGACCAGATGTTTCTGTTACAGAAAAATCAAGGATAAATTGTGCGACCAAAGTTAACACAAATAGTTTTAGAAGTATTCTTTTAAAATTACATTGCCCTTGGGCTGGGGATATAGCTTAGTTGGCAGAGTATGTGCCTCACATGAACCTAAGGTCCTGGGTTCAACCCCAGCACCGCACCCCCAAAAGAACTTGCATTGCCCTGACGGGTACCATGGCACATGCCTGTAATCCCAGTGACTCGGGAGGCTGAGGCAAGAGGCACAAGTTCAAAGTCAGCTTCAGCAACCTAGCAAGGGCCTAAGCAATTTAGTGAGACTCTGTCTCAAAATAAAAAATAAAAAGGGCTAGGGATGTGACTCTATGGTCAAGTGCCCCTGGGTTCAATCCCTGGTACCAAAAAAATATATGTGTGTGTGTGTGTGTGTGTGTGTGTGTGTGTGTGTGTGTGTGTGTCCATCCCTATAAGGGCATTTCAGGTGTTGTTGTTTTTTCCCTTTTTTTTTAAAGTGTATGATTCAGTTGGGCATGGATGCACACACAGGTAATCCCAGTGACTCAGGAGGCTGAGGCAGAGGATCACAAGTTCAAAGTCAGCCTCAGCAACTTAGTGAGGCCCTGTCTCAAAATAAAAAATAAAAAAGGGCTGGGGATGTGGCTTAGTAGTTAAGCATCTCTGGATTCATTCCCTAGTCCCCCCCCCCCAAAAAAAATACAATTCGGTGGCTTTCAATGTAATCGCACAGTTGTGTGACCAATTTTTATCATCCCCAAAAGAAACCCCATGCCCTTCATTGGTCACTTACCATCCTCCCCTACTATACATCCTGGTGACTTTTAATCTAGTCGCCTATTTTAGACATTTCACATAAATGGTATCATACAATATGAACCAGTATATCTTCAAGGTTCATTCTTGTTAGAGAATGTATCAGTACTTCATCCACTCTTATTGCTAAACATATTCCATTATATAGAGACATTTACATTTTTAAAATCATTTTACAGTAATAAAATAATATGTGCAAAGATACTGCTTGGCCTTAAAAAATCAAACAGTAAAAAACCCAAACAGTATTACCAGGAATATTCTTTACCACAGTTTTCTCATTAAATCCTAAGAATTTTGCAAAGTCAGCATGTCTTCACTTCTTCAAATGAGGAAACTTGAGTCTCATGGAGATTACATAGTTTGCCAAATGTCAATGTAGCTGGGTAAGCAATAAAATCAGAAATGTCAATAAATTTTGCTTCCTTGGGTACTCTCAGTGGTAGAATCGGTTCTGTTGTTTGTGCCATAATTAACGATAGAGAGGAGCATCTCCCTTTCAATCAGCTAATAAAAGCCCGACAACAAGATTTCAACCCCTCATCTGTCACTCTTAATAGTTACTGAAAAACTTCTTTGTACAATGCCCTGTACAAGGAGCTGAGGTATAACATAAACACTGACAATACATACAGCCTTTATTCATGGTTTTTTAAAAATTTTCTTGTATTATACTATGCTAAGATAGGAGAGACTTGAGAACATTTAAATGACAAGAAGGAAGGAGACAATATGAGAGGGAAAAGGATATTCTATCTACCAAATGTCAGAAGATGAGAAAGAATGGGCATCAAATCCCAATTAAGCAGCTGGTGGCAAGTACAGACAACTGGCTGCCTGCCATTATCCTTCCTCTCCTTTTTCAACAGTAATTTTTAGCAGTGCACAAAGATGCTCACAGTAAGAATACAACTGCCAGTCTCCCTTGCAGAAAAATGAGGCCGCATGAGAGAGTTATGGCCAAAAGGATTGAGACAAAAGTGTTGTGTGGCAACTTCTTTCCTGGAAGTTATCATGTGGCCTCTTTTTCTTTTAATATTTTTTTAGTTGTTGATGGACCTTTATTTATTTATTCGTATGCAGTGCTGAGAATCGAACCCAGTGCCTCACACGTGCGAGGCAAGTGCTCTACCACTGAGCCATAGCCCCAGCCCATGGCCTCTTTCTCTTAAACCCCTCCCAGATCTACAGCCTTGACTATGGATGCTGCCAACTTGGATGAAGAGGACAAGGACCATACCCAAAGAATGTACCAAAAGGATGGCATTGCGTGGGTTCAAGTAGCAGAAGTTTTTGTGGCCACATAGTGTTAGCTACACATTCCTCCATTTTTGTGATATACATCACATATAATTTACCATTTTAACCATTTTAAGTGTATAATTCATTGGAAATAAGTACATTCAAAATGTTGTGTAACCATCACCACTACCCTTTTCCAGAATTACTTAATCATCAAAAAAAGAAACTCTGTGCCCATTAAACCATAACTCTTTACTCCTCCCTCCCCACAATTGAAGGTTACCTCTACTCTATGAATTTTACTACTCTAAATAACTCATCTAAGTTGAATCATACAAATTCGTTTTTTGTATCTGACTTATTTCACTTGTCATAATGTTTCCGAGTTTCATCCATATTGAAGCATGATCTGAATTTCATTCTTTTTTATTGATGCATAATATTCCATTGTAACATCATACTTATTCATCTGCTGATGGGCACACTGGAATTGTTTCTACCTTTGGGCTGTTGTGAATAATGCTGCTAGGAAGATTGGTATACAATTTTCTGTTCTCAATTCTTTGGGATATATCTCTATGAGTCAATTTGTTGGATCATATGGTAATTCTATGTTTAACTTTGGGGGAAACAGCCACCGTTCTCCACAGTAACTGTACCATTCAGTCCCACTAGCAATGTACAAGGGTTGCAATTTCTTTTTTTTTTTTTTACAGACTCTGGTATTTATTGATGATATGTCAAACAGAAAAAAGGGTTATTAATCATAAATTTTGAATTGGTTCCTATGTGTTGTGATGTTAGGAATAGATTTGTTTACCAGAAAAATCTCATAATAGTTGTGTTATAAACAGTTTTTTTTTTTTTGTAAAACCAATACATTTTATGTTAATTGATAATATATGGAAGGAGAGAAAGCAAAGATATAAATATACACAACAAATGGAGATTTTCTAAGAATAATTGGTTCACATGATTCTTCTTTAGTTCAGGCTACAACAACAGAGATTTATTTCTCACAGTTTTGTAGGCTGGGTGGAAGTTCAAGATCAAGGTGTTGGCAGGTTTGTTTTTTCCTAGGATCTGTATTCTTCCTTCTTGGCTTGCAGATGACTACTCTTTTGCTGGGTCTTTACACGTTCTTCTCTCTGACAGAAAGTCAGAGGGACATTCCTGGTTGGTCCATGTGCCCAGATTTCCTTTTTTTTTTTTTTTTTTTTTTTTATTTATATACTTTTTTTTTTTTTTTTAAATTTTAATATCCTCATCAGTACTTGTTACTTTCCATTTTGGTGTTGCTATTTGTTTTGGTTTTAAATAAGAGCCACCCTATTGACATTCTCCACTTTCACATGGTGATGAGAGAAGACCTCTGTTCTTATCTAATTCACTATCATTATGGAGTTTTCATCACATCCAACCAAGTTAGTCCTGACATACTCGAAAGTACCTGACCCAGAGTGGTGGTTAAAAAACAACTCTTCCATTACACAAAGAGAGAAGTTAGGGATGGACATGAATATATCCAATTCTGAAGAAAATCTGTAGATATTTTACTTCTAGCTCCAAAACTCACCACAGCCAGTAAATCAGCTATAAAGAAAGCAGCTTTCATGGACTGGGGGTAGAGGGAACAAAGCAGGGTTAAACAGTGAAGTCTAGAAATGGGCATATCCTCAGAACCTGGTCAAGGTGAGCTGCTAACATGACTAGACTGATGAGAGACACTAGGATCAGAGGAGGTCAGGAATTCTAGGAGTTAGGTGCACCAGGTTTAGAATCACATGCCTACGTCCTAATTCTAGGTTTAGCATTAGGAGATAGATTAACCTAGACATGTTTCTAAAACTGAGTCTCAGCTCTTTTACTTTTAAAATGGGAACAATACTACCTTATCTTAGTACTGATAATATAATGTCCTTGCCAGGGAGGAAAGGACTGTGTAGTTGCCAGGGTGACCAGCTGTCTAAGCGATACCTCTTGTCATGAAAGATATGTTAACAAAACACACTTGTGTTGCAAACCACACAGCTGACTCGGGCAGAAACTACATCCCACAGATAATGAACACAATCAAAATCTAATCTGGGTCTTCTCCATGGCATATCACATGCTCTTGAGAAAGTCATCAACTTGACTACAAGCCCCTTGAGGGTACAAACAAAAATTGTCTCTTCTCTACTGCCTCCAAGCACAGTTGGAACCTAACAGGCACATAGTTATTTAACAGCATATACTGAGATACTGTTATATGCTAGGCATTATACTAGTTGCTATGCTTATAAGAAGGAATAAGTGTACCTTTTTCCCCACATCCTCTCCAACATTTATTGTTGTGTGTATACTTGATAATTGCCATTCTGACTGGGGTGAGATGAAATCTTAAGAGTAGTTTTGATTCGCATTTCTCTAACTGCTAAAGATGTTGAACATTTTTCCATTTATTTGTTGATTGATTGTATTTCTTCTTTTGTGAAGTGTCTGTGTAGTTTCTTAGCCCATTTATTGATTGGATTATTTGGGCTTTTTTGGTGTTAAGTTTTTTGAGTTCTCTATACATCCTGGAGATTAATACTATATCTGAGACGCACGTGGTAAAGATTTTCTTCCGTTCTGTAAGCTCTCTTCACATTATTGTTTTCTTTGTTGAGAAGAAGTTTTTTAGTTTGAATTCATCCCACTTATTGTTTTACTTCTTGCACTTTAAAAGTCTTGTTAAGGAAGTCAGATCTTACGCCAACACAGTGGAAATTTGGGGGGAAAGGCACACTCATACATTACTGATGGGAATGCAAATTGGTGCAACCACTCTGGAAAGCAGTATGGAGATTCCTCAGAAAACTCGGAATGGACCCACAATTTGACCCAGTTATCCCACTCCTTGGTTTATACCCAAAGGACTCAAAATCAGCATATTACAATGACGTAGTCACATCAATGTTTACAGCAGCTCAATTCACAAAAGCTAAACTATGGAACCAACCTAGGTGTCCTTCAATGGATGAATGGATAAAGAAAAGGTGGTCTATTACTAAGTCTGAAAGAAGTAATAAATTATGGCATTTGCCAGTAAATGGATGGAGCTGGAGAATATGATGCTATGTGAAATAAGTCAATCCCCAAAAACAAAAGGCCAAATGTCTCTCTGATAGATCAGGTAGAGAGAAGTGAAGGAGGGGAGAAGGTATGGGGGTAGGAAGAATAGACTGAATCAGACATTACCCTATGTACATATATAACTGTATGACCATTGGGATTCCACATCATGTACAACCAGAAGAATGAAAAATTATACTCCATCTATGTATGATGTATCAAAGTGCATTATATTGTCATGTATAACTAATTAGAACAAATTTTAAAAAATAAGGAACAAGTAAGACAAAGTATTTAAAATGCAAACAGATATAACTTTTAGAAGTGTGGTGTAACTAGTCAATCAGAACCAGAAAATGTCACAGCCAGCAGTGACAGTAGTGATAAATTCATTCAACCTACTCATTAAAATAAGGACACAAACCAAGAGAAGCAAAGTATCATATTCAATTTACATGTAAGGACTAAATTAGAGTTGTATTCCCAAGCCATGTTTCCTGGAACCTTTTGTACTTCTGTGCAATAACAACAGTGCTATATACATATCCCTCAAAAAAGGCAGAGGGGGAGATGGAAAATACAAGCCCATAGCAAAATAAACTGGAAAAACTGGCCAAAGATAAGTAATTTTTTTTAAATTTTGTATTTGTGCATTATAATTATAAACTGGGATTTTTTGTTACATATTCATACGTGCACACAATATAACAATATAATTTGTTCAATTTCAAAGTTAAATAATTTTGACAGCAAGAATTCTCAAGCCTTTGTGTTAATAAGTACAGAGCATCTAACTTTTGCAAAATTGTTTTCTCAAGGGATTTTTTTTTTTTCACTCCACTTTTATTGGTGCATTATAGTTGAACATAATGATAGGATCTGTTGTAGAACAGGGCATATTTTTGCATGCACACAATGTAACAATATAATTTGGCAGGTATCACTCCCTAGCACTACCGGCAACCCCCTGCACCTCTCACCCTCTGGTCCCTTTCCTCTGCTGACCTCCCTTTGATTTTCAGGAGAATACCCACACACACACAACCCAACACCTTTCTTTTCTTTTTTTCTCTCTATCTTCCACATATG
Source organism: Sciurus vulgaris (assembly GCF_902686455.1). Taxonomy (NCBI): domain Eukaryota; kingdom Metazoa; phylum Chordata; class Mammalia; order Rodentia; family Sciuridae; genus Sciurus; species Sciurus vulgaris. The sequence continues at coordinate 53,418,483 of NC_136461.1, forward strand.
AGAGAAAATAAACAATCCTTGACTTTCTGAGATTGACTTATTTTGCTTAACATAATAGCGTCTAGTTCTATCCATTTTCCTGCAAATCCCACAATTTCATTTTTATTTATGGCTGGATAAAACTCCATTGTGTATATATACCATGTTTTCTTTAACCATTCATCCATTAATGGACACCTAGGCTAGTACCATAGTTTGGCTATTTTGAATTATGCCACTATAAACATTGGTATCCATGTATCACTACAGTATGACGACTTTAATTCTTTAGGATAAACACCAAAGAGTGGTATCATTGGATCATATGATGGTTCCATGGCTAGTCTTTTGAGAAACCTCCATACTGATTTTCAAGGGACTTCCTTTTGATGGACTATTACATATTTGGTAAAAGTCTGAATCAGGTGATCTCTGCGTTCTCTTTTACTCATCAAATTCTATAAATTTATCTGACATCATCATCTCAGAAGGCCTTCTTTCCTAGGTAGATGAAGGAATAGAAGACTCTCCAGAAACAGCATTTGTTCATGTATTCATTCATATATTTTTCCCCTCTCCTCACTCACCCCCATACCCTAAAATTTGATAGAAAAGTATAGAAAAAGCATGAGGACAAAATCTAGGATTTCAGTATCATCAGATCAGACTTTCTAAAGTATTCATAAAAATGGGGAAGAACAGGGCATTTTTGCAATGTTATCTCAAGCAGGTATTCTGGAAAATAAGGCCAGGGACAAGTTACATTTACCTATTACTCAATAACCCAAACACCTGGGGGAAATCCTTGCAATTCTGGTAATAGCAGGTGGACCCAAAAGAAAATAACCCAAGAAGAAAAAGAAAACAACAGTCCCTGGGGTAGGAGTGGTGACTCCTTTCCCCAGCTCCTTCCCAAACGCTCCTCTGCCTCTACTAGTCAAGGCCTACTTGTTTTTCTCCCCTTCAACCCACTTGATTTTCCTGTTTTCATCCCGATCTTTTTGCAAGTCTTCTCTTCTTACTCTGTGATTGGATGAGTTATATCACACACTGGCAGCTGGCCACAGAGTCTTCCCAGAACAGAGCCCCCTTTTCAGGAAACCCCGCCTCCTTCCCAGTGCGGGAGGATGACAGAGAAGGGGCAGAGAGTGAGAAGGTGGTAAGTGCAAACAGCTTACCACGACTTGGGAGCCCAAGCAGACATCTGCTCACAGAAACAGACGCCGCCAACTGTATCCAATTCCCACTTAAGTACATACACATATTTTTATGAACATATTTCTAGGTACATGTCAAATATCATTGTTAAACTTTTTGAGTATTATTAACAGTAATAAAGCCCATGGTTCCTTCAATTATATATTTTCTTACACTAAAATACAGAAATAACAATATTGAAAGAACTAAATATTGTGTAGTAGATCCCTTGTTATATTTCCCATCTTCCCACCCCAACTTGCTTTCCCTAAGTTTCACAATGTATATACTAGAAACCTTTCCTACATATGAAATTGAAGCAGCTGCCCCCAATATCATGATTTCAGTGCCAACTATATGTTGACAATTTCCAACTTTGTATCTCAGAACTCAGATCTCGAATATCCAACTTCAACATCTCTACTTGAAGTGTACTAGGCATTTAAGCATCCTCTGTACAAACAGCAACACATGATCCCAGCCACTCCACCACACGCCTCCTCCCTCCTCCCCAGTGGTCACGATCTCAAATGCCAGTATTAACCACATTGTTTGAGCAAAACCTCTAAAGGTCAGTCTCCACACATCTCTTTCTCTACTCCTATCTCTAAACCATCATTCATTCTATCACTTAGCTTCAAAATGTGCCCCATATTCAACATTTTACCCCATTTCTATTGTTACCATCCTGTCAGCCGCCATCATCATCATCATCATAACAGAAACACCCAAAAGGCAGGAGCTGTGTCAACTTTATTTTCTGTTGTATCTGAAGTGTCTGACACACAGTAAGCATTCAATAAACGGTGAAAGAATACGTGGCTCAGAGAGGTGTTACAACTCAAAATAAGGAAATGGCAAGAGTCAGGTCTTGAACCTAAATCTCTAGATATCTAGGAAGGACTGTTTCTACCTCTCCACACCACCTCTCTGAAACTTGTGTGTCCTTCCTTCTCCTTTGACCTTCCCCCTCAAATGCACACATTCAAAACTTCTCTTCTGATATACTTCTGTACTAAGCAATGAGGAAATGCAGACTAAAGAGTGGAATCATCTGTGGAACCAAAGTATATTAATCTTTTCAGTAACACTTTTATAAATGGATCTGTTCATGTAAAAATCATATTTTTAAAATGAGAGATTAATAAGAATGATGGCAGAGGGGGCCAATGAAATGCTTCTGTAGCCTAAACTCAATTCTAAACTGAAAAAAAATCAGAATATACGACTGGGAGAGGAGGCATTTGGAAGAAGAGATATTCCAATGCATTTTACCTAAATGCACTTATACATTCCTGGGGTCCCCAAAGAAGGAATACCTTTTAAAAAGTGAAAAGACTGGGTTCTGGTTTTCTGAAAGAAAGAGCAATACTATTCTACCACAATGAACATCTTCGCTTTTTCCAGACCTTTAGCAAAGTGTGATTTAGGAAAAGTTCCAAACCCATTACAGACTACCACAATAAACTACTCTCTGAGCCCCTGGTTTCTCAGATACAGTATGAAAATACATGTAAGATGTGCTAAGCATGCACTCCCAGATCTGACATGCTGAGATGGCCCTGATTTTGTAGAACTGAGTCCCATAGTAAACACAGGAGTTACCTCCAAGTACAATCAAATATACAAGTGACATGTACACATGTCCCTTTACTGCCAGGTAGTAAGGACTACAAAAAAGCTAGGAAGACAGCTCACATGAAAATTTCAGTTGTTGATTAAAACATAATTATGAAGTTTTTTTCTGCTATTCCTATTAGCCTAAATTTTTCTAAATCAGACTCTTGTAGTTTGGAACTTGAGACATGCTCAAAATTATCTGGCATTGTACCATCTGTCCAAAAATGAAAGTGATAAAGAAAAAGAACAGTGATGAAGTAGAGTATTGATGTCCTAAACAAAAAAAGAATTTCAGACACCTTGGAAACGTCCATTTATCTCTAAGTATTGGTAATGGGAGGAGAAATCAAGTCAGTACTGATCAGGTTAAAACATCAATGTACACAGCACAGTGGCACACTAATCCCAGTCACTCCAGAAGCTGAAGCAGGAAGGTTGCAAGTTCCAGGCCAGCCTCAAGAACTTAGCAAGACCCTGTCTCAAAATAAAAAATAAATAAATAAATAAAAAGAGCTGGGAATGTAGCTCAGAGGTAGAGCCATTTGTGTGGCATGCACAAGGCCCTGGGCTCGGTCCCCAGCTGCAAAATACTCCAATGTACTACTCACAAATACTTCTTATCACATTCTTACACATAAAGCCTCTACTAAGCCAAATATAAGGTTAATTTCTCTAATCCTTATTCTCATGTTGGTGATTCTCTCAAAATGACATTTGGTTTTATCCTTATTAAATTCAACAGGATAGGGGTACTCCATTGAGCTACCATTTCTTGGTATACTATTCCCTTTTATGTATTATTGTTGACGTTTTCAACATATTCAGGCAAGTCTTCTTTCTCATTTGTTCCAATTATTTAAAGTTTTACTTTGAAGATTTTTTAAACATTAACTATGTTTGCTTAAATTAGTGCATTTGGAAGAAGATCCCAAAGACACCACCCAGCGCAGAAACAGGATGTTAACACTCCTATCTTGCACAGTCTTCAGGTTTTACTCCTTTTACTAGCAAAATGCAATTTGAATGATTTTAGTCAGATATTCAAATTACTATATTTTATTCTAAGTCTGTTAAAATTAAAGCATATGCCAAGTCTTTAGAAAAAAAAAATATACCGTGCAGATATTCATAGCAAACATACACACCTTGTTTCAGGAAACATTCAGGGTACACGGTTATTTGTAAAATATAACCTCTATGCATAGGAAAAGTTGTATAATTAGAGATGGTCTTTCTTCAGACCCCAAAGTAAACAAAATACTGAATTCCCAAACAAGGTCACAGGCTACGCAAAACTTTATCACCAAAAGTCCAGACCACTAGAACATATGAGACACAGAATAAGGAGTAACAACCTAAAAAACAAAGATAAGTGATTATTGAGTATGTCAATGAATAAAAGAACAATAAATAAGCAAAGGGCACAAGAACTCAGCTCACACTACTACTGCTGTGTAGCCTCTTGCTATCTACTGCCACATTTTCATTTCTCTGCCTATCAAACTATCAGAATGTAACGTAAGACATTACAATCAAATGTAATGCTTTTCTCAGCATCACAGTTCGTATATAGTGGTGTACTTCGTTCACTAGTTTTCAAATAACTCATTAGTAGGGTTTGCTTCTCATTAATAGTGGATTGGGAAAAGTAGGGTTGAGTAGAGGAGAGAGGGAAACTGGCTAGCAATCAGATACAAAAAGTTTTAGGATAGAGGGAATGAGGACAAGATTAAGAAAAAAGTTTAGTTAGGAGAACCCAAAGAGATGAAGAAATGAAAATAATGTCATGAGAATCATTTAGAGAGAGGAAGAAGAGGAAAAAGATATTCTAATCCAGATCTAATTTTTGAGGTTTCAGTGCTTATCCTCACATTAACACTTTGATACGCTATTATCAGTCTTTTGTTTGAGAGCTTTAATAGGCTTATTGAGTTAATCTACTTTACGTAGCCCTTATTTTTATGGAGAAGTAACTTCCTCAATGGGATGGTACATCAGTGTATACTCCTTATTAAATCTGTTGGTTTCTTTGTCCCAACAGCTTTTGCCTGCTAAACTCCAAATAATTCCAAGAAAATATTCAAATTATAATGCTATCTTTATATTTGCTATTTATTTCATTTTTAATTTAACCTACAAGATTGTAAGGTGGTTTGTGAGAATATTTTTAATAAAATAAAAATATATTTTAAGAGCAAAATGAAAATTAAGGATTAAGCAAATTATAATATAGGACCAAAAGTCAAGATTGGTGGAAAGTTATTTTCAGGCTACAGTCTTTCATGTAGACATTAAGGATGTGCCACAAATTTGGCTGTGAGTTTCCTAGGGTCAAAAGGGAAAAGGAAATGTGAGCAAATGCATTATTCTCACTGTCAAAAATGGGAAAAGAAAATGTTCCATGAGAAGTTTTTCTGACCTTAGTTCTGAAACAAATTTGTGGGGAGAAAGCATTTGAAACTTGATCTCCCAGAGCTTCTGCAGATCTCCTAATTACTCGGAGATCTATACTACACTTAGAAATAGCAGCAAAGGGTATTTAGATTTCAAAGCCCATGTCTGAGCATCAATCTAAAATAAACAGAACTGTATTTCTCTTCATTTTTAGTTTTCCTCCACAAAATAATTTCTCCTTATGATTCCACTGTCCTCTCCCTGCACTTGGAATTTACTTCCTTTGGACACATCAGTCACATCAATTAAAGGGTCTAAGATGCCAAACCATGACAAATCAAGATAACTCAGAAGCAGAGAAACAAAGAAACAAATCTTATCACTGATAAATGTAGTTGAACAGATGAGATTTACATAAAATTGAAGAAAATTACCAGAAAGCATCTAAGAAATGCTAGAGTACTTGGTAACCAATTTGTGGCTACAGGAACAAGGTCAGAAATTTTTTCTGTGGCATATTAAGTATAAAACAATGGATAAGTATTATGAGTTTAAGGTGATTATATAATTTATTATCCAAACTGAGACACATGAGTGTTAAAGAGGGTGCTATGAATAACAACATCCAACAACAAGAGTAAGACCCAGGCAAATAGGGACACATGGTCATTTCACTGCTCGTTATAGTTTTATACCCCTATCTTATGTGTTTCCTCATTAAAACCCTACAACATCATATGGGACAGAGGTCAATAATATTATCTCCATTTTATAGATAAGGAAAGATATATCAAAGAAATTAGTCAAGTAACTAACTCAAGTTTACGAAGATCAATAACAGAGTTGAGACTCCACCCAGGTCTTCTGACTTCTAATCAAATGCCTTTTCATTAAATAATCTAAGTAATGACCTGGACCAAATGTCAATAATGTAGTCCTAAATTCTTTCTCTTTTACAAAAAGAGAAATATAATTTTCAAATATTAACAGAAAATATATTCTTTTAGGCTTTAAATGCAGACATACCTAGGTTTATGTTTTGCATTATTCTGCATACTTAACAAGACTTTTGTTTCTGATTTCATAATATTCTTTGTTATTTCATTCCAAATAATCTAAATATAGACAAGGATTCTGGACAAAACAAATGCATGAGAGACTTAAATTTAAAACTCATAAAATTTAATTCAGTTTAATTCAGGCTCTCCATTTTAATACACTTATAACAATGTCTCCATTTTCTGATTCCTTAAGTAAGGATTATACTACTGTCACCTGCTCTACATTAAATAGTAAACAATTAGGAAATGTTGTATAGAATGATAAATGATCACCTAACCTAGCATTTCCCAAACCCAGCTATACATCAGAACCACCTAAGAGTTTTTAAAAAATATGAATTCTAATCTTTACCCTGGACTCAGAGAATCAGGGTTTCAAAGGGTAGAAGCCAGAAAAGAATACTTTTAAACTCCATAGGCGACACAGACGAGCCCTTCTAATTCCAATCCAAATATGACCAATGCAAGACTCCCATGGTGGATAGATACAAACACACAGGTAACACTTGACTTACCAGTAACCACTTATGTCATTCTACTCTCTTCTCTGTAACCACATGATTTCTTCCTATCAATTTCCTTCTTCCATGCTCTGCAATGCAGCAGCAGCATCTAGCATTGACAGGTAACTGTATACAAACATGCACGTTGTAATCAGAGAGCAGAGGGGCAGATCCTATTCTCTCCTCCCCAACATCTTCTGAATTAGTCTATGTCAAAAGATTGTAATGGTCATGATCAAAACAACACAAACTTACATTTGCTCTTACTTATTATGCTGCCAACTATGCTAATTACTCTTCATGCAAGATCTGGAACACCACATTAACCCTTAAAGTGGGTATTCATCACCTCCATTTTACATTCTAGGAAAGGTTAAAGTAGCTTTCCCAAGGTCATACTGCTAGGAAATAGCAGAGCAAGGACATATATCCACCAACTAATCTAAAGCTATTTTGATTGTCCTTTGCCTTTCAGACAGCTGGCTTCCACTCAGGCTGAGCACAACAGCCTAGGACCCCATTAGGCTCAACAGAAAAAGAACCTAAGCAGTTTTTAGATTTTCTTAAGACTGAAATTGAAATCTTAACATTAGCATCAGGAAAAGGAAGCAAAAACTCACTTCTGAAATATCAACTGCTCCATATAAAAGCATTTTTGAAAGGAATCAACAGTCCTACTAGAAAAATAAAACGTTTAGTCTTTGAAGATATATCATAGGTTACTTCTCCAACGTACAGTTTGGGGCTTTCCTGATTGGTTGGTTGGAGAGAAACTGAAGTTGGTTTCAAATGTAAGCTCATACCTCAAGTATTTCTTACTCTTTCAGCTGTCCCACTGGATAAAATAAAATACATTTCCATTTGGATGTGTTGGGCTAGTAGGATGACTATATGATTTACTGCCCAGAATGGGAAATTTTTAAAAGTGAAAGTGGGGTGCTAGTTATAATTATTCTTAGAAAAATAAGCATAAAGTGGAACACGATACTAGTAACATAATTCAAAGTTATCAAAGGTGGAATCAACTGCACTAGGCTAACTCAACATTAGGGCTCAGTTTCACTCAGTAAATAATTTTTGTGTGCCTATCCTATGCAAGTTTCTATGCCAGGAAATGGTCATATGAAGATTACCAGAAGCTAATTGGGAGAACAAAGTATCAACAGTTACAATATAGCAATTTTTATATTAAAGTTAAAAAGCACACTGCAGAACAACATGTATGACAAGATCCCATTTGGAGGATGGATGGATGGATGGATGTACTGTATTGAACTGAAGTGCTGTGGGAATAGAATGAATCCTCTAACTATATCAAAGTGAACTGGGCAAGGTTTCACAAAAGGAAGATGTCCTGGGGCTAACATTTGCAGAAAATAGTAGATATTAAGAAAGAAAAGCACATGGGACTAGAGGTAGCATGTTTCAGGCAGAAATTAAAAGCATGTGTACAGGCACAAATTCAAGTCTGCAGAAACTCTTCATGAAGTGCAGAGTAGTGCAAGGAAGGGTAAATGCGGTAATGGTGGCAGGAAATGAAGCTACCATAGTAGGGAAGAAGCAGACAATGGTCAATCCTCTACATCCTGCTGAGGAGTCAATACTCGCTAATGGAAGGTTCAAAAGAAGTCAATAAATGATACATTTGAGAAAGATCAATTGTCATGGGTCATTCTGGAAGAGCAGCAAATGGAAGGTAGAGACAGAAGTTAGGAAGCAAGTACAATAGTTCAAATAAGAAAAGATGTTGAACCAAACATTTATGAATACCCTCCTTAGACCCAGAACCAAGAACTAGGGATTCAAAGATAAAAAGAAACCATTCACTGCCTTATGTAGTGAAGAGGCAGACAATGGTCAAGACAATGGTCAATCCTCCCATGCTGTCGAGCCAAGTCTTAATAATGAAAGTTTAGAAGAAGTCAATAAATGATACATTTGAGAAAGATCAAAGTTAATCTAACTAAAAAGGCAGATATGGGACAATTCTAATATGGGAGGATGATCACATATAGTTTAAGTGAAAGGCTTAAGTTAAACAATGGAATGTTTTTAACTCTAAAAACGTGAAGAGAAAGAATGCTAACTTAACGTTTAGAAGTCCTAAAGTCCCACAGCAATGTGGAAATAAACAGAAAATATCATTTCTGAGACAGAATTATTCCAGACTAAGCTCTTTATGAAGCGGTTTTAAGGATAAGTGAGAAATATCTGGGTTGATATATTTTAATGAAAAACAAAGTACTGCTACTTAGAAAATATGTGATTGGAAGGGTCTTTCCTGAATCTAAGATATAGCAATGCTATTCAACAACAACAAAAAAATCCCAGATTTTAAAATCTGATGACAAGTTGAAATCCCACTTACTAGCTATGTTGCTCTGAGTCAATTATTTTACCTGCCTCTTCTCATGTAAAATGAAAACAACCACATCTATACCTTGCAAGACTGTGAAGGGGTAAATAGAAGAAGATTTTTATTAAAAATGACAGATTGAACATGAGTTTCATTCCCTCCTGAAACTCCACTAAAATGTGATATCTATTTTCTTTAGGAAAAAAATAAGCTTTTTACAGACAAAATCTATATGTGAAGGGAATAGAAGAAAACACAGCTACCACTTGAAAGTTAGTAAGCAGAAGGATGTATAGAAAAATGACTTAGAACAATCCATGAAAACCCAATCCCAAGCTGACCATGGCAAAAGCTGAGGAGACAATCAATGTACAAACGCGGAAGCACCAAAAGTCTTAGTGCCTGCAGTATGTGTCTGCACCCACACTGAAACACCAGTTACTGAGATGAAGGAAGCGGGCTCAGAGAGGTCTTCAACAAATACCCTTGCCCAATCTTTCACCCTAGCAAAAGTCTAAACCAGCACTATCCAATAAGATTTTCTATAATAATGGAAAATTTCTGTATCTGTAGTGTTCAATATGGTAGCCACGAGTTACAGGTGTTATTTGATACTTAAAATGCAACCACTCATATTGAGGAATTAACTTTATTAAATTGTAATTAATTTAAAATCAATCAGGGTCAGGTGTAGTTTAGCAGTAGAGTATAATGTGCTTAGCATTCAGGGAGCCTTGAGTTACCATTATGGCTTGTGGCTGTTTTATTATAGGGCAACGTGGATCTAGAGGTTTATTTTCCAGAAAGGTTAAGACAAAGAGTCTTGGGACTAGAGATACTAGGCAAAGCATGGAGACCTTAGGCACACAGAAAGTCTGCGCGTGCGAACAAACTGCATGCTGAGGTGAGAATGCCTGCAACCTGCACCCTCTTCCCTACATGGCTCCAGAAAAGCTGGCAGCCAATCCTAACCTTCCAGAAAAGGGACTGGAACACTGTTTTCTCAGGGATGTGACCATCCCACCAGAACAGACCCAGAGGCACTGATATTAGGTATTTCCCAAAATGGCTACTCACACACTCAGTCCCCCCCCCCCCCATATTTAATCATGAACAGTCAAGGTAAACAGCTGTCTGAAGAAAGCTTCTAATGCAGACATACAGATAGATTAAGGCAACTCAGAGTAAACAAAGGTTATACACAAAGGAAAACTTTAAAAAATAATGTCTTCAGAAAGATTAAAGTAACACATTTTATTTATCAACCAGAAATAAGATGCTTCCTATTTTAAGTATCATTTCACCAAAAAAAACCACCAAAATAAGTCTCTTATTACTAAAAAGATAACAGAAATGAAAAGGAAAACAACTGATCTTTCTATGTTGATGGGAATGTTCTATATTTTGTTTTGGAGTTGCACTAGAATATGCCATTGTCAAAACTAAGCAAAATGAACTTAGGATTGGTAAACTTTATAGCACTGTACCGTATGTAAGTTGAACCTTAATTGTTACAGGTTCAATAGGTTTGAAGACGAACTGTAGCTTAGAAAAGAACTGTTTGGGACTGGGGCTGTAGCTCAGTGGAAAAGCACTTGCCTAGTAAGTGCGAGGCACTGGGTTCAATTCTCAGCACCACATTAAAAATAAAATAAAGGCATTCTGTCCATCTACAACTACAAAAAAATTAAAGTAAAAAAGAACTGTTTGAAAATAGGAGAGAAAAGATAAGAAATTTAAGAGGACCAATCCAGATGGTTACATATCTGAGTTAATGAAGAAATTCCTAAAGGAATTTTCCAACAAAAAGAGAGACAATGGTAGGAAGAAAGTCAACAAAATCATGTAAGATTTCCCAGAACTGAAGGCCAAAATGGCCAGAATGAAAAGACCCAAAAACATGGTGAATGCAAACAGACCTGCTCTGGGCATTCCTGTGAAATTTCAAAACACTGGGAACAAGAGAAGAGACTGTAAATTTCCTTAAGAGAATAAGACAGGCTATATTCAAAAGATCAAGAATTGAGAATATTTTTAGGCTTTTCAACAGCTACACTGAAGAAGCAAGGACAGCATCAACCATTGCCTTCAAAACTCTAAAGCAAAAATAACTTAAAATCTAGAGGTTTATAACTAGCCAAATCATTAATAAGGCATGAAGGAGAAATCAAGGCATATTTAGGCACTGAAGATCTCAAAAACTCTACCTCTATGTACCCTCAAGAAGCCAGCAGAACACAAGAAATAAAGATGAGCAAAAAGAAGGTAAAGGAAAATCCCAGGGGACAAAATGAAGAGCTCCCAGGATACGAACTGTGGCCAGCCTTTGACCAGTCCACACTTGAGCAGCCAACTCAAAAGATGGGTAGTAGAGGGCTGTCATCAGCAAGATCCTCAGAGACTGCACTAAGAGCCAAGATGCCTGGGTGAGCCTGGACCTCATTCCTAACTGCACTGGGCTTTTCTTTTTCATGCAGTAATGATGTTCCTGTTCTCCCCTCTGTGCCCTGCTGCCTAAATCAGCAGAAGATCATTTCTCCTCACAGAAGCTTTCTGCTTCGGCCTACTTTTGAGAGCTGGACGTAAGCCAGGGTGATATTACAAGCGAAAACAAAATGTGAAGCAGTCATTCCCCTTGACTATACACCTCCCGACAGCTGGACCCACCACATAAGGAGCCCTGATTCCCTCAACTCATTCATGATCTTTTCCACTTACTTCCCCAGAAAGGTCCTTGCAACCTCTCAATTCTGAATCCAGATGTGACCCAGAGTTTCTGTTCAGATCCAGGAACAATTACTTCAATCTCAAACCACAAATCTCTTCTGAGAGCCTTCATCTAGCCATGGTAACACAACCTCCTCCTTATACACTTCAGTGTGTGCTTGCTTTCAGGAGTTATACTTGGAAGGAAGGTAATGATTAAGGTAAAAGTGGGGACTGTGCAATGGAGGGATATTGGCAACTCTAAGATCCTGGCAACATTCTCTTTCTTAACCTGAATGGTACGCACATGGGTATTTTTCTCTACCTACACACTTATGCTTTAAATAGTACTTTGTATGTTGATAAAGTTTTCAAATTTAAAAAGTCCTCACCCTTCAAAAGCATATACTTAAAGCCTTCAATGTAATGGGAGATCCTAAATAGATATGTATTATTACCTTATTCTCTCTGGTTTTAAAATATTTTGTTTTTTTAAAGATGTTTCCAAATGGTAGCAACCTTCTGAAGTTTTGCCTAGACAAACACCCCTTGACTTTCATCACTTGCCAGTTTGTGTCATTATTTACTGATAATGGATGCCTCCAAAGTTAAGCAGAAAAGAGAAATGGTAGGGTTGGGGGATCCTAATGTTTGTTTCCTTCTTTCAACCTTCCATTATCTACTGTAAAAACAATGATGGTCTTAAGACAAATGGGAGTGGGGCCTGACTGGACATGCTAGATTCTCTCAGAAGACAGTCAAGTTCCTAGATGGGGTCTTTCCATCACTCCAGTACCTGCCTAGTACAGGGCCTGGCACAGCTAAGTCAAATGTCTCAATTTTTAAAAAATGACTGCAGAAGAAAAAGGTACTCAGAGTGCCAAATGTGACCACCATGATTAATGGAAAAGTAGTACCATATGAAAAAGTGAAAATTCATTAAAAATCATTATTGATTTATTGAATCAAGCAAAACTTTAAAGATAAAAAGAGAGCTGGGTGTGTAGCTCAGTAGTAGAGCACAAGTGTGAGGCACTGGGTTTGATCTTCAGCACCACATAAAAATAAATAAAATAAAATAAAGGTATTATGTCCATCTACAACGAAAAAAAAATTTTTTCTAACAATAAAGAAAAGGCATGGTACTAAGGATAATCCTTGAAAATCACTTCCAAGTTTGAAAAGAACTAAACCAGACTTAAACTAAAACAAAATAAATGGTAGTAGTGGAAAACTTGCCAATTGTGACTAATTTTTGGTGGAGTCTATCTCCCTGTTCACAGTAGAATGTGACTGAGTGAGTTCTAACATTGCTTCTACCATAATCTACTCTGGGTCTTGGACACACCGGGTAACCCCTCTGGCCCTTGGTTTTCCCCACTGTAAACAAGTGGGCAAACTAGGCACAGTGGTACATGCCTATAATCCCAGTGACTCAGGAGGCTGAGGCAGGAGAATTCTGAGTTCAAAGCTAGCCTCAGCAACTTTGTGAGACCCTGTCTCAAAATACAAATAAAAAGGGCTGGGGATGTGGCTCAATGGTAAGCACCCCTGGGTTCAATCCCTGATATCAAAAAAAGAAGGAAAAATATAAAGTTGGCAGAATAAATGACTTTGAGGCTCCCTGCAGATCAAGAGGATTCAGGAATCTCTGGGTTCCTGCTTTCTGATTCAAGTTCTGGGTAAGTGTCAAAGCAGAACACTGATAGGTCCAAGGCAACATTCTCTCTAATTCCCTCTAGGAAGGAAATTAAGAAACAATTTCAAATTAAGGAGCTTTTACACAGTGTAAATTCTAGAAGCTTTCTGTAAATTCTGTTTTAAAAGACAGTTAAATGTATCCAGTGACTTTTAACCTGAAAACTTCTAGATCCAAAGAAAATAATATGTTGAACCTATGCCCACTTCTATTATGATTCCATTTTTTAAAGTAACTCATAAATGTGCATGACTCACACATCTGAATATAATGAGATGTTTCTTTATCATTTCATCTTCCGGTGCCAGTAATCCCACACTACAGAGTGCCAAAGCCTTTAATAAGTATAGCATGTTTCTGTTCACACTCCAGAAACCAGCACAGGACTGCTGCAGTGGGGCTGGAGGCAGGTAAAAGAGAATTGCTTTAGAATATGGACCCCTAGTCAGTTGTCAAAAATATGACTCCCTCATCCTCCATGCACAGCAATCCAGAGTTTTTTACACCTGAAGGCATAACAGTTATCCTTCAGGCTTATATAGTCTTTTGAAATTTACAAAGGACTTTCACATCTATTAACTAAGCTAATTCCCACTGACCCACTAGAGTGCTGTACCCATTTCAGCAGAAAGAATCAGGTGTTCAGAGACTTTTAAGTGACTTGCCCAAGGTTATGCAGCTAACAACTGGTAGTGGTGGAACCTGTACCCACGTCATTCAAAGGAAAACTCAGATTCTTCTCACCCAATTGGTTTGTTTTCCCGGGATAAGATAAGTGGCTGAAAGGAAACATGCTGGCAATTCTTATGATTTTAATGAGGGAAGGAGTTCAACCTTTGGTGAATGGTGCAGCTTCCCTGTCCACTTTTTTTGTTTTGTTTTGTTTTGTTTTTTGGAACTAGAGATTAAACCCACAGCGCTACTTGCCTCAGCCCTTCTTATTTCTTGAGACAGGGTCTCACTGAATTGTTAGTAGGACCTTGCTAAGTTGCTGGGGAGGGCTTTGAATTCACAATCCTCCTCCCTCAGGTTCCTCAGTTGCTGGGATTATAGGCGTGCACCACCAAGTCCAGTCCCTACCCCTTTCTTATCTACCTTGGATTGCTGGAGTTTTTACCTTCTTATAAGAAAATGTCAGTTAAAAAAAAAAGTACATGAAAATGCTATGATCCCTTACTTCTCCCACCCTCAACATTACAAATGTTTATTTCCAAAAAGAATAAAGAAGTGAGGGAGCCAAAATCTGAAGCAGCTTCAGTGTCGGTTTCAGGACTAACTCCTCCCATTACCTTTCTTTCTTGTCCCTCACAAAGTAGGTCAAGAGAACCTCAGAAGCCCAAAAAACCAGGAGAGAAATTCCATGGGTAGGGAGAGAGGTCAGTCAGAATAGGAATTGAGACTGCTTACCCATTTGACGTGACCCCAGATGTATGCCCCTTCCATTCCCTCCTAAAAAGACAATCCTTTTTCTTTTCTTTTTTTTTTTTTTTTTTTTTTAGTTGTAGGTGGACACAATACCTTCATTTTATCTACTTATTTTAAGGGGTGCTGAGGATCAAACCCAGTGCCTCACACGTGCTAGGCAAGCACTCTACCACTGAGTCACAACCCCAGCTCCTAAAAAGGCAATTCTTGATGGCTGTCCTGGGGTGGGGGGGGGAGGATAGCCTGACTTGAATCACTAGCAGTAAAGAGAGATTAAGTAACTGGCCCAATCACAGAGTTACACAGGCAACATGGAATAGCATAGGGCCTTCAGTCTTCTCCACAGAGACAAACACTGCAGTGTTCCATAATTACCCCTCAGGAACAGAACTTTTATAGTCCTTTCAGTGGCAAGAGCTGACCAAGCAGACAAAGGTGTTGACAGGTCCCTCATATTATTTTTTTAAGAAAAAAAAAATATTAAGTTCTCTCCAGTTAGTAAGTTGATAACAGCTAACAAGACCATCCCTATATAAAATCAAGATTTTTCTCATTTACCTGACAATATCATTGGCAGCTACAACTGACTTCATGATATAGTTGGAGGTGTGGAAATTCATTCTGCATCGTTTCCTTGAACACAGCAAGGGCGGGGGATGTGGTTCAACGGTAGAGCGCTTGTCTAGCATGCATGAGGCCCTGGGTTGGATCCATAGCACTCGAATGCGAGTGCATAACACACACACACACACACACACACACACACACCAAAAAAAAAAAAAAAAAAAAAAAACCACCACAACACGCCAGCAAGGGCTGAAAATCCCTGTCAGTTTATTCACCCAAGTTTACAAGAAGTCACAATGGGGGGAATTTCCAAAGCCAGTCAAATGACAGTAGTACACATGCCACTCACCTAGACTTCTCAGTTTACAAATACTTTTTAAAGCCAACTACTAACAATTTAAAAATCCCCTGTTCCCTTCACCACTCCAAACATTTATTAGATTTTCAGTTAACGATGCTTGTCTAATGCTGAGTTGCTAAATAAATAGAGGTATTCTAACTTGCTAATCACAGCTCATTTAAATATAATCACAGATTACATGTCAAATATTTAAAACAAATCTTCAAGTCTTGGATCAAATGAGATCTGCCTTATAATCTGGGTAGAAACAGTGAGTAAACAAGCTAATCATGAACACCATCTCCACAGTAAATGAGACAAACCTTAAGGAGTGGTTTTGGCATCATTCAGACCACAGTTTAAATCCTGGCTCTGCTACTTCAGAGCTGTGTGGCCCTTGGGCACTTGAGATTCTGAGATTCACTCTGCATCTCTAATATCCATTCCCTTTCATGTAACTGTTGCCAAAGACCAAGCACAGTGGAAATCATCCATTAAGTACTTAATAAAAGATAGCTATTAACTATTATAAATGTAAATCTGGAATGTAAGCCAATGTGACTGATTGGGAAATAATGGCATGGAAGGAAGGGTAGGAACAGCTCTTTTTATTACGCTGTTTTCCTCCCTTCAAGGCTCATTCCAATCCAAGCTCCTCCTCCACCACCTTGTTCTATCAACTCCAGCCCACAATAACTGAACCATAGCATAATCGGCACTTCATTAAATATTTTACCATGTTTCTGGTATCACTACTTTTGGATCACTATTTGTTTAAGACTTTAAGTGGAAAGTTTCTCATTATTTCTCCAAATTTCAATCTTACTAACCCCTCATTATTTTAGCTCATAAAGTACACTAAGGGGGCTGAGGATGCAGCTAAGCAGTAGAGCACTTGGCTAGTATGCATGAGGCCCAGGATTCAGTCCCCAGTACTACCAAAAAAAAAAAAATCGAAACTATACCAAAGTCACAAGTGATTCCACTAGGTCATTTAATTAGAACTGCAGAACTTTGAAAATGTAAAAATTCTTGAGCAACAGATGACTTCAACTTATAAAATAAATGTTCTAACACCCCCAAACCACTTTGGTTTAGATCACATGGGGACACTTCCACTGGTTGGTTGTGATGAAAATGTCAGAAGCAGAGTCCCTGGGACTAAGATTCTTAGGCTCAGGGTGTTGTGACTAAACTCTGCAACCACTTCACATTCACTCAGATAAACATATTTCTAGAACTTCAAAACCACCGGCTAACCATGTGACCCAGCTATATCACTCCTCGGGATTTATCCTGAAGAATTCAAGTCATCATACTATAGAAATACCATACAGCAGCACAAGTCACAACAGCCAAACTATGGAATCAGCCTAAGTGTCCATCAATGGAAGAATGAATAAAGAAAATGTGATTGACAGATATAGATAGATAGATAGACAGATAACAAAGTTTTATTCAGCCATAAAGAAAAAATGAAACTATGTCATTTGTAGGAAAACTGATGGAACTAGAGTCCATTATGTTAAGCAAAATAAGTCAAACTAAGAAGGTCAAGGGTCATATTTCTTTCTTATGTGGATGCTAGAGAGGAAAAAGGAAAAGAAAGGTGGGGATGGACCTCATGAAAAGCGAAGGGAGATCAGTAGAGGAAAAGGATGAAGGGGTGAAAGGAGGGAGGAGTGGAAAGTGCTGGGGAGTGATACTGGCCAAGTTATATTGCTATACTGTGTGCAAGCACAAATGTAACAACAAATGCCATCACTGCGCACAACTATAATGTACCAATTTAAAAATGTGGGAGGAAAAAAACATCAGCTAGAAACAACCATACAGTCAGATTTTTGCCAGGTCTAACTTATAGTCCCAATGTATTAAATAAATGGTTCTCAACACCCACCCACCCACCTCTGTGATTAAAGAATTATTTTTAATGCTCTCCCTTTATTACTCTAAAACGAAATCAAATTTACAAAATATAAACTATGTACACACATAATTTCAAAGTAATCAGTAGCAAATTGCTTTTGGTAAAATTGTAAACATAAACTTGTATTTTATATTGTATGGTATATCCTTTTGTATAGTAGTTGCATTCCTAGAATATTTAAAGTATATCAAAATGATGCAAATATGCTTTATATAATTTGGATTTAGGTTTAGAAAGTTATAAATAGGTTTTTCCCTTACAAGAATGTTTTGAGACATCTGAAAGTCATATAGACTGCTAAAAAAATTCTTTGCACACCTGTGCACAGTATAGGATTCCTAATATTCTGGCCATGTGCTCTAAATTCCAAAGCTATCCAACCCACCATCAGTGAGACAACTAACAAGACTCCACAGAGGGATCATTCGTTAACATTGTAAAGGCCATCTATGCTAAGCCCATGGCTAATATCATTCTAAATGGTGAAAAACTGAAAGCATTCCCCCTAAAAACTGGAACAAGGCAGGGATGCCCTCTTTCACCACTTCTATTCAATATTGTCCTTGAAACTCTAGCCAGAGCAATTAGCAGACCAAAGAAATTAAAGGGATACGAATAGGAAAAGAAGAACTCAAACTATCCCTGTTCGCTGATGACATGATTATATACTTAAAGGAACCGGGAAATTCCACCAGAAAACTTTTAGAACTCATAAGTGAATTCAGTGAAGAAGCAGGATATAAGATCAATGCACATAAATCTAATGCATTTTTATACATAAGTGATGAATCTTTGGAAAGAATAATCAGGAAAACTACCCCATTCACAATAGCCTCGAAAAAAATAAAATACTTGGGAATCCATCTCACAAAAGAGGTGAAAGACCTCTACAATGAGAACTACAGTACACTAAAGAAAGAAATTAAAGAAAACCTTAGAAGATGGAAAGATCTCCCATGTTCTTGGATAGGAAGAATTAATATTGTCAAAATGGCCATACTACCTAAAGTGCTATACAGATTCAATGCAATTCCAATTAAAATCTCAATGACGTACCTTACAGATATAGAGCAAGCAATTATGAAATTCATCTGGAAGAATAAGAAACCCAGAATAGCTAAAGCAATACTTAGCAGGAAGAGTGAAACAGGGGGTATCACAATACCAGATCTTCAACTCTACTACAAAGCAATAGTAACAAAAACGGCATGGTACTGGTACCAAAATAGAAAGGTAGATCAATGGTACAGAATAGAGGACACGGACACAAACCCAAATAAATACAATTTTCTCATACTAGACAAAGGGGCCAAAAATATGCAATGGAGAAAAGATAGCCTCTTCAACAAATGGTGCTGGGAGAATTGGAAATCCATATGCAATAGAATGAAACTAAACCCATATCTCTCACCATGCACAAAACTAAACTCAAAATGGATTAAGGACCTCAGAATCAGACCAGAGACCCTGCAAATTATAGAAGAAAAAGTAGGTCCAGATCTTCAACACGTCAGCTTAGGACCAGACTTCCTCAACAGGACTACCATAGCACAAGAAATAAAAGCAAGAATCAATAACTGGGATAGATTCAAACTAAAAAGCTTTCTCTCAGCAAAGGAAACTATCAGCAATGTGAAGAAAGAGCCTACAGAGTGGGAGAAAATCTTTGCCAATCATACTTCAGATAGAGCACTTATCTCCAGAATCTATAAAGAACTCAAAAAACTCTACACCAAGAATGCAAATAATCCAATCAACAAATGGGCTAAGGAAAGAATAGACACTTCACAGAAGATATACAAGCAATCAACAAACATATGGAAAAATGTTCAACATCTCTAGTAATAAGAGAAATGCAAATCAAAACCACCCTAAGATTCCATCTCACCCCAATTAGAATGGCGATTATCAAGAATATGAGCAACAACAGGTGTTGGCGAGGATGTGGGGAAAAAGGTACACTCATACATTGCTGGTGGGGCTGCAAATTAGTGCAGCTACTCTGGAAAGCAGTGTGGAGATTCCTTAGAAAACTTGGAATGGAACCACCATTTGACCCAGCTATCCCACTCCTTGGCCTATACCCAAAGGACTTAAAATCAGCATACTACAGAGATACAGCCACATCAATGTTCATAGCTGCTCAATTCACAATAGCCAGATTGTGGAACCAACCTAGGTGTCCTTCAATTGATGAATGGATAAAGAAACCATGGCATATATATACAATGGGATATTACTCAGCCATAAAGAATGATAAAATTATGGCATTTGCAGGCAAATGGATGAAATTGGAGAATATCATGCTAAGTGAGATAAGCCAATCTCAAAAAATCAAAGGTCGAATGATATCGCTAATAAGTGGATGAGGACACATAAAGGGGGGAGGGAAGGGTTAGTGTCAGGGTTAGAGTTAGGGTTAGGGAGGGGGGCAAGAATGGAGGAAGGAAGGACTGTATAGAGGGAAAAGAGGGGTGGGAGGGGTGGGGGGAAGGGAAAAAATAACAGAATGAATCAAACACCATTACCCTATGTAAGTTTATGATTACACAAATGTTATGCCTTTACGCCATGTACAGAGAAACAACATGTATCCCATTTGTTTACAATTAAAAAAAAAAAAAAAGACTCCACAGAAAACCACTGTGCCAGCTGTGTACTGCTGCGAGGCCAAATGAAGTCTTGCTGTCTTTATATTTCATGTACTAACTTTAGCACTATACTTGGCTCCTAAGTAGATACTCAGTAAGTCTGAGAAAATGAGCAGAAGTTCTTTTAAATTTCCTACTTCATTCAATTTAAAGTTTCAGAAAAGCTGAGTCAGTAGTCTCAGTTAACAGAAAGATGGCCTTCAGGATTGGAAGTTTACATTTCACTCACAATCAGAAGCATTTCACAGGACACTATTATTTCTATCCCACAATGGTGGCCTAAGACCATGAACATGGGGGCTGAATAGGCAGAACACAGAGGAATTTTAAGGCAGGGAAAAGATTCTGTATGATAGTAGATATATGTCACTATACATTTATCCAAACCCACAGAATGTACAACACCAAAAGGGAATCCTAGTTAAACTTATGACTAAGATGAGTTAATTCAGGTTAGTCAATGGCAACATTTGTACTACTCTGGTGGGAGATAATGATAAAGAGTAGAAATAAGAAATTTCTATACCTGTCTCTTAATTTTACTCTGAATCTAAAACTACCTTTAAAAATTAAAGCCTTAAAGAAAAATAATCAAATGAAAAACACACACAAAAAAAAGTGACATGATGTCCCACTAAGCATGGGAATGGCTTTTAAATCCATCTCAACATGGCTGTGATAAGTCCTGCCAACTGATTGAGCTTCCTAACCTCAAAAATGTGACAAGACAATTAGTAAATTCAAATGGACTTTCTGTGAGCATTTAAAGCACTCTACACCATGCAATCAAGTAATTCTCACTACCACCACCTAAGCATTTTCTATGCTCTTCAGGTACATGGTGATATACATTTAATTGACCCTCATACAGTAATATGGCATGGTATAAATTCATATTCTAAAGGGAGCTAAATGAGGCCCAAATACAAGATCCAGGGTCAAAAGCTGATAACAGAGCCCAGTTAAGCTCAGATATATCTATTCTAAGCTTGTGGTAGTCATCATCAGGTACCCTTATAACCACCCGAATGGAGGAGTGGGGTAATAAAGACTCCAACTTGAGTGATACCTCTCCTGTGTATGAACCCAGGTACCTCTAGATAAAGAGCCAGGATGTGAGGGCGATCTGGCTGCGACATCTGTCGCCCCATTGATCGCCAGGGTTGATTCAGCTGATCTGGCTGGCTAGGCGGGTGTCCCCATCCTCCCTCACCGCTCCATGTGCGTCCCTCCCGAAGCTGCGCCCTCGGTCGAAGAGGACGACCTTCCCCGATAGAGGAGGACCATTCTTCGGTCAAGGGTATACGAGCAGCTGCGCTCCCCTGCTAGATAAAGAGCCAGACAGCATTTCAGATAAAAGCCAAAATGAAAAGAAAAAAGTTTCTGTTTCTCATTCAGCCAAAGGCACAGGGACTTGGGAGGATTTCCAAATTAGATCTTTAAATCAATTTCTTTAAATCAACTTGTGCACACCAAGACCATCTATTCCCTAATGCACAAAAACACAAAGCTATGGAATGGCATCAAGTCCCACTGAGTGCTGGCTCCAACCTATCTCCACTCTGTCATTACCTGATTCCTATCTCTTTCCTTGGAATGGCCAGTACTATTACCCTCACCCACAACTTTCTAGCCTCTGGGCACACACTACATCTTTGCTCACCTAGGAGAAAGAAATGCCCCTCCTATCTTCTCAGTGTTTATAAACATCCTGCTCATCCTCCAGGGCTACCCCCCATTCCACCCCCACTACAAGATACTCCTCACTGCCCAACTGAGGGACTGACCCCACTTCTGAGCCTTCACAATCTTGTTTGTTCTCACAGTTTGCTCAGAGCCCTTCCCACCACTCTCCACATCACAATAATCAGTGCGTATCAACTGCAACCACTACCACCACTAGACTTAGGTCCACTTAATGAATGCCTACTGAGATGACGGCTCATCCACTCCACATACATTAATTTGCTTAATTCACACACTAGTTCTACTTTGCAGATAAAGAAATTGAGGCCTGGCATGATCCAGGTTCTACTGGCATACAGCGGAGTAGATTTGGAAACAGACTGCCTGTGTTCGAATCCAGCTCTGCCACATACCAGCAAGGAAATCCTGAATAAGTTATTTAGCCCTTCAAGATTTCAGTTTCCCCATCTGTAAAATAACAAAAGGAATGCAAACTTCAAAGAATTTTTACTATAAACTTTACTGCACCCTTGTTACTTTTCCTCGAAGCACTTATCACAACCTGCTTTCTGTTACTTGCTGATCTGTATATTTGTTTTATGTCCATCTCACTCACCAGCCAGGAGGAAAAGGACCATGTCTGTCTTCAACACTGTGTCTTCATCCAACCAAGGATCTAGCACATATGGTAACCAATACTCAATAAATACTTGTTGAATAAATGGGTACAAGCATGAATAAATGAAGTTCAGAAAGGTTTAACAACCTGTTTAACGTCATACATATAAGTCAACAGAAAAGATGAATTTCAAACCCAGATTTAACCAAAGACAGTATTTTTTGTAGTTGAGTACCCTGCTTCTTTCTACACAGAAGTACCTAGTGAATCAAAAAATGAATCAACTATGGATCCTTAAGTTAACCCATGGATGATCACCACACTAAGGGCAACTATCACCCTGCAAGGGGCCCTTTTCAATACTTGGTTAACTGAATTATCAATCAACACAAACATCTATTAAGTACCCACAATGAGCAAATCTGTATGTTGTCTGCATATGCAAAACAATACAAGGTCATTGTTTTTGGCTGGAAGGTAATAGGTAGGATCAGGACTACAGTATACACTTGAGCAGTCTGTGCACTTTCAAGAATACCCAACCAAGGTGAGGGAGTGATGGCAGAAATGCAGCATGCCTTCTGCCAGCCAGGCCACATCCAATCAAGCACCATTTTCTATTCTCACACAGATAACATATCCAACAATAGCAGCCCTAAAGAGGGTCAGTATTACTTTTTAAGGCTGGATCAGGAAGTCCTAACTATTCCACAGAGAAAAAGAGCTTAGAGAAACATAAAGAGATCCAAGCACTCCTCCTCCTCTCAGCTTTCCCAGTAACTTTCAGAGTGACCTTTGAAAAGTCACAATCTCCTCTCCCCACC
This sequence comes from Sciurus vulgaris, assembly GCF_902686455.1. NCBI lineage: Eukaryota > Metazoa > Chordata > Mammalia > Rodentia > Sciuridae > Sciurus > Sciurus vulgaris. The sequence continues at coordinate 53,442,040 of NC_136461.1, forward strand.
CCCTTGCTGTCTAGGCCTCAGTTTTATCATTTGTAAATGATGCTGTAATGTGTGTGTAACCCACATACACATATACACACACACACACACACACACACAGAAATTTCAGTAAGATAATATTTTAACTTCCTTCGAGATCAAATAAACCCCCACGAACTCAGATTTTATAGCAAAATTTGTCCCCTGAAGACAACCAACATGTCCACATTATTTTCCTGCTGACTCAGAATAAAGCTTCTCTCATCAATTCTAAGCTTATATCTGAATTTCTTGTAAATATGTCACTGATTCTAAATGAAGCTGCAACTCTGTTCTTTTAAATTCAGAACTGCACTGCTGCTTTAAAATTGCTCCAGCAAGTACACTACAACCACACACTTGCAGCATATTCAATTAAATACCAGCAAAGCTCAGGTGCATCTGCTGGCTCAAACTCTTATCACAGGGGAAAAGCCAGTTATGTAACAACAAATGAATTTATAACAGGTTGCATAGCAATAAAAAGAGTGAGCCCACATTATCACCTGTCGTACTTTGTGAGAAACTGAAAGTGTCTATTAAATGTGATTCTCCTTACATACCAAAGTTCCCCCTATTCATCTTTCAGGCTTCAGATCAATTTAATTGAAGGGCATCTGGAAACTGCAAGGTAAATTATTAGTAAACTATTCTCATCTGCAATTATATATCCATGTACATCAGATTTTTCCATAGTGCAACCAAAGAGAAATTCAGAAAGACTGGCAATCAAACTGGCAGATGACTGGGACCACAACTCTGAACTCGAAATACTGTGCTCATTACCACAGTTGCATCATTCCTTCTACTGTACTTTAAGTAAATGGTATGATATTTAGAAGTCAAACATGTTTGACTTTAGTATATAAGTTCTATGTGGGATTTGACTGAAATAGGGTTCTTGTGCTTCCAAAGAGTCAAAAATCACTCTACCAGATTCCTTCAAAAATCCTCTTCAAGAATGGAGAAAGGAGGGACTGTATAGAGGGAAAAGAGAGGTGGGAGGGGTGGGGGGGGAGGGAAAAAATAACAGAATGAATCAAACATCATTACTCTATGTAAATGTATGAATATGCAAATGGTATGCTGTTACTCCATGTACAAACAGAAACAACATGTATCCCATTTGTTTACAATAAAAATAAATTAAAAAAAAATCCTCTTCAAATATTACCAGTCATTTGGCAAAAGGTTGACTGTGTCCTGGACAACTACCAGGGAGAGTTCTGGCAGGCAGGGAGGTGGGGGCAGGGGGTCAGGTCACTGTTATGGTTTATATGTGAAATGTCTCCTAAAAGCTCATGTGTGAGACAATGCAAGAGGGTTCAGAGAAATGATTAGGTTGTGCGAGCCTTAATCTAAAGAGTGAATTAATCCCTAACAGGATTAACTGAGTGGTAACTAGAGGCAGGTTGGGTGTGGCTGGAGGCTGTGGGGCATTGAGGGTGTGGTTTGAGGGTATATATTTGTATCTGGAGAGTGGAGTCTCTCTCTGCTTCCTGATCACCATGTGAGCTGCTTCCCTCTGCCATACTCTTCCATCATGATGTTCAGACTCATGTTCAGCCCCGGAATGGACCTGGCTGTCTATGGACTGAGACCTCTGAAACCATAAGCCTTGAAATAAATTTTTCCTCCTCTACAACTGGTCTGGTCGTGTCCTTTAGTCACAGCAGCAAAAAAAGCTAACTAGTCACCCTCTGAAAGCACAGCCCAACACTTGATAAACCTTCCCTCGGCCTTTACCTTTAGCGTAAAGAAGCACAGTTAGTACAGGGGCTACTCCTTGTCCCCTACCCTCCAATCTCTGCCTCCCAAATCTCTGTTATCCACACTGCTGTGGGGAATAGTAAATTGTTACAAACTACCAGAAGGCAATCTGGTGATAGATTTAAAAAACATAAAAGTTAGGAACTCATATGTCTCCCAGGAACATATCCTAAGAACACACAAAATGTGCACATTCAGCTATAAGATTATTAATCACAATGTTTTTTACAATAGCAAAAAAAAAAAAAAAAAACTGAAAGCAACCTAAATGCATATTTTAAATGAATATTGGCTTAAAAATGGATATACAAACAACAGAATGCACGTCACTATTTTTAAGAATGATGACTGCTACATTATGAAACACTTACCATATAATGGATCCTCTGGTAAGATTCTTTACATCTCACTCAATGCTCACACCAACACTATCAGGTAGATATTATGACACTTTACAAATAATAAAACTAAGATTCATAAAATAAATAATTTATCCTATGTTCATCTAGCTAGTAAAGTATCAAGATCAGGTTCAAACCTAACTCATTAACTCATTCTTGATTCCAACAAGCATTTATTAAGCATTTACTATGTGCCAGGCTGGTACATGCCAGCTTTGTTGGGATTTTATTTTTTTAATACTTATTTTGAAATAATCTTAGATTTACAAAAGACCTGAAAAGATGCTACATAAGAGATCTCATTTACCTTTGTTCAGTCAATTCTAATACTAATACTTTTTTTGGGCGGGTGGGAGGGTACCAGGGATTGAACTCAGGGGCACTGAACCACTGAGCCATATGCCCCTATTTTATATTTTATTTAGAGACAGGATCTCACTGAGTTGCTTAGCACCTCTCTTTTACTGAGGATGGTTTTGAACTCACAGTCCTCCTGCCTCAGTCTCCCAAGTTACTGGGACTTATACATTTTTAAAACTGACAAAATGAAAGTTATCCATTTCTTCACCAAATAATGAGAATATTGGATATTTACAGCCAGCACCCTCTTCTGCCTCAGACCTCCCCACTGCAACATGCCAAGGGTAAGGAAAGGGAATTAAGAAAATTACCATGAAACAAAGGTTCTTTAAGAATTTTTAAGCCACTGATATGGAGCCTACAGACATAGGAAGACTTATAATTTAAAAATAAGAATAGAACCTCAAAGTAATCACAAATAGAAAAGAATATAATTATGAGAAAAAAATAATAAGTGTTAGCTATAAGTACCAACTATCATACCATTTTATTCACTTAATCTCAAAGCATTCCATAAAATGGATACCACTGTTATCCCTACCCTACAGATGAGAAAACCCACATATAAAGAAGTAAATCTTGCTTAAAGTTCCACAGCTAATAAGATGCTTCCATTTCCTGGGAAGAAGAACACAGCTCTTAGCCCTGGACTTTGAGCTTGTACATTCCTAGACTCCCAAACTCAGGGAGCTATTGTAATAATAAAGGCCACCATCCAGACATGAGATGTGACCAATCTCCAGTTCAGCAAAACCAATCATGAGTGCAGCATTTTTAAGTCCCTGAGTAATCTTTGCCTAAGAATGATATATCATCACTCTCTTGTGCATATTTCCAGGGGAAGTGAAGAAATTTCTGAAGGACTTACACAATACTGCCTAAAAGTAGGTTTCCAAAGGGCCCTTTAAATAGGTTTTCATAATGCCAAGGGCATCACACCTCCCGCCTGGAGCCTTCCTCAGTAAGGCAGCAATGTACAGACGCTGGCTCCTCAAAAGGAATCCTAAAGACACAGTGGATGCCCTTCCTTTCATGGAGCTCAAACACAAAACTGCTGTGCCAGAATTAGCCTCAAAGGATCCGCATGTCTCTGACGCCATGGAAGGATGGAGTTTGTCTAAAAAGAGAATAAACACTATATTTTTGGCACCACAAAATACAATCTATTTGCTTCATCCAACACGTTGCTCCAGAGACCGACTTTGCTTTCAAAGAATCCCTGGGTTGCCTTGTAGACTCTTTCATACTAAAGTGACTAACTTTGAATCATTCAAACCTAGTTTGGTTTTTAGGAGTTTCAGGCACTACAGAATGTACACTTAATATTTAAATATGTATATCTTCAAGAAATAAGAACACTAAGAAGATATGCTGCCAAAGTATCTAACTCAGGTCCACTTCTGGAATTAGGGTGCTGACAGAATGTGACCCAGACACCATTAAGAAAACTAAACACAAGAAAAGAGAAATGCAGTATCTTGGAAAGTCAAAAATCATATGGACAGAGGAAAAAGGACCAAACACAGTCTGCTTCCTGTACCCAGTTAGGAACAGTGAGCAAGGCTTCAGGGAAATCCTAGGAGGCACCTTCCAAATATCCTCCTGCTCTGGTCCTCAGAAACCTGCTCAACAAATAATGCAATATATGACACAAAGGCACACATATGGAGCTCCTAAGAGCCCTGTGCCCCTGCCTTGAGAAGGGGAGAGGGAAAATGGGTAGCAGCCACACCACAGCAGTCAAGCGACAAAGAGCTGGATCATTCTCTCACCAGGAATGCTTGACACCATGCAGACAGTGGTTCTAGTGACTCACGATGAAACCACAGAACAACAAAGAAAATAACCAACAATGACGGAGGAATCTGGCATTCTGGTTACAAAACAAGATGGATAGTGGACCCACCTGAGTGCCCTCAACCCACTCGGAAAACTTTCTCATCTTTTGAACCTGAAGAATTCTGGTTCATCCTCTGGCAATCCAGGTCAAATGCCCCACCTTCCCTGTGAAATCCTCCTGACTTCCCTAAACAATCACTCTCCTGTGCCTCTGTGCTGTTGCACTCACTGATTACAACCCCAGCTTGCTCTGTCCTAAGTCACCTGCCAGACTACTCAGAGGGCTGAGGCTATATTTTATTTTTTCCCTCAAAATTAATAACTAAAACATAGTAGGGATTCAAAAGAAGAATGAAATGTCCACTAGTAAGAGTATCCAGAAGTATTCCCAAGGCCCTAGCCAACTGCAGGGAGATTCATGATCAACTTAGGAAATGTAACTTGAGGACCAATCTAGTCCTAAACACAGGGACTGCCCTACTCCTCTTCCATACTCTCCTTAAGACTGGAATGAGCAGCTTCTCCCTTGATTCCCCTATAGCAGTGGGAATGAGAATGCAGATATACCTGACAACTGGTCTCCAACCTCCCACCCGCTGCAACCAAAACTTAAAGCACCAGGCTGGGGAGATGCTGGAAATTAGTTACAAAATACATTTCTGACCTTTTTTTCCCTCCACCTGTCAGAGGATGAAACCAGGAAGAATGACCCTAATTCGTTTTAAACCAAGTCCCTTCCTCCAGGTAGACCTGACTGGGAGTCATCTGGATTGTAGCAGTTACTCACTACTTATCCAGCTTGTTTTGCTGGGACAATATTTGAAATGCTACAATAAAACACCTACTGCCATAGCGGGTCTCAAAGACTATGGGAGAAAAGAGGTAAAGGCCCTGGAAAGCCATTGCATAAGCTTCACAACTCTGTGATATTCAAGTAACCCAGGAAGGCTGGAGTGCAACCTGACAGAATACAGTGAGACTATCCCAGAACAGAGCCGCATATAATCTCAACGACAGGACAGCTGCTCCACAGACAGGAGGCCCACCCTTCACCCCTACCCACTTCATAAAGCTATTACCATGTGGGCCTGGTCTTCTAGACTTACTCTACCGGTAAGTATCAGCAGAGTACTAAGCAAGCAAGAAGCTGATGAGAGATTTCTAAATATAACTCCCCGGAGGGCTGATTAACTTTTTTTACTTCTGTTCTCAAGATCTCATAGTTCAGCAACATAGAAGTCAAAGACAAGCTCCTGTTGCTTGCCCATCACTGTCCAGACCCCCAGGACTTTCACAAGCACAACTGGAGAGGCAGGGCCAAAGAGAAGTGCTAAAAACAGCACAGCTTCATGGCTAAACTGTCAGGGAGTGAGGCCAACTTCGCCATGTACTAACTGTGTGATCTTAGAAAAAGAGGATATGCTAGGAGTCACCTACCTCACAGGACTGTTAAAAGAATTAAGTTAACTAATTTATTTAACATACCATGAGTGCTATATTTCCTCCATTAATGAAGAGGCAGTGACGCTTCCCTGAAATATGCTATTCTACATTTTTAAGACTTTTCTACATGGTAGCAGAAAATTTGAATTGAATCATAAGGAAACTGCCAATATTTGGCAGGTTTTTTTAATGGTGAAAATGGCAATTTCATATGACTAAATCAAATATGTAGAGAATGCAAAGCGGTGCATTTTAAATCATCCTAAATACCTAAAGAAGCTCAAGCCTCTTATAGGAAATATTTCAAACAACTGCTTAGGAAAAAAAAAAAAAAAAAAGGAGGATCAAGTATCAGTGTGGGGTTGATCCTTCCCACCCTCAGTTTGGTCTGCAGGACCTTAGGTAGGTTGAGTAGCCTTGGCTATTTGGGGAGCTGCTCTACTGCCAAGCTGGCTCACAGTCAGCACCCGTTAGACAACTGTAGCTTCAGTGCTATCAGAGGCATTTTCAAAGCTTCCCCTACCTACAAGAAGCCCAAAGACTGTAAAGGAGCAAATCACAGCACCAGAGAACCCCACAACATCCTTCTTCTAATGGTACTTCTGACTTCCAGAGAAACCACCTTATGCTCATGCCACAGTCACAGACTTTACCAACACCATCTGAATTTCAGCCATTATTCCAGCTATACCTGGAGTCATTCAGAAAACCAGTTCCAAAAGATATTTCAGAGAACCCAACACTGAACATCTTTTATTTTTGCTTGTTTTTCCATAAGACTAATAATTAGAAAAGAGCTCATCACTTAAGTTAAATTTCAATTACACAACATAAGCCCCCTCTGAACTGTCTTTGCAACTTCCTGCCAATCTAAAATTATTGCAAAATAAAGTTTACAGGCATTAGAACACTGATTAATAACTAAAAGTCGATCACGTAACAGTAACAAGCAAAAAAAAAAAAAAAGTCACAGAAAATGTTATTTGCAAACTGATTCATTCATAATTCACCTGGATTCTTGATATTCTACCCTGGAATAAGGAAACAGTCGGCTTTTTCAGTGATACAACTACAGGACCCAACCAGTACAACTGCAGAGGAAAAAAGGTTTATTAGAGGGCTCACGGTTTCAGAGGTCTTACTCTATAAAAGGCCTGCTCCCTTTCTCAGGGCTCAAGGTGAGGCTTAACATTATGGCAGCAGAGTGTGGCAAAAGGAAGCAGCTCACATCATGATCAGAAAGCAGAAAGACTCTACACTCCAGAGATACAAAACATATATCCCATAGCCACACCCCAATTCCCACCTCCTTCAGCCATGCCCTACTACTTCAGTTACCACAATTAATCCCTATTAAGGGATTAAATCACTGATTGTGTTAAGACTCTTACAATCCAATCATTTCTCCTCTGAACCTTCTTGCATTGTCTCACACATGAGCTTTTGGGGGACACCTATACCATAACAGAAACCATCTTTCAATCACTCCAACATTGTCTGAAACACACTAAATTACTTTTACTGTGGAAGTTTATTAAGCAGAGAATATCAAAATCTTTTATGCTAAAAAGAAATGTAACTTCATGATTTAAAAAAGAAGTTATGGAGATTCAAGATGGCGGACTAGAGGGTGGCTGCGTTTCGTGTTGCTCCAGGACTCAGGACTCAAGAAGAGGAGATATAGAGAGCCTTGGGACCAACTCAAAGCAGCCAGGCGAGAATCTCCCACTGGGCAGACGTCCCGGACGGGGCAGGAGCCCTGGACGGGGCGGTAGCCCCAAAAGCAGGGATCTTTGCAAAGTAGAACGGCCGGCGAGGCGCCCCTCCCCCCGCCGGAGCAGTGATGGCAGACAGCTGGGAGCATTGAAGAGGGGGCTGCCCAGAGGAGAAGGAGAAATACGGGCTCCCCACGTCGCTTGGAATTGGATCAGCTGCGCCAGGGCTCCGGGCGGCTATCCGGAGGAGCAGCGTGGGTTCAGGACTCAAGAAAAGGAGATACTGAGAGACTTGGGACCAACTCAAAGTAGCCAGGTGAGTGTTTCCCACTGGGCAGGCGGACGGGGCGGTAGCCCCCGAACAGGGCGGTAGCCCCGAAAGCAGGGATCTTTGCAAAGTAGAACTGCCGGCGAGGCGCCCCTCCCCCCGCCGGAGCAGTGATCGCACACAGCTGGGAGCATTGGAGAGGTGGCTGTTCACCACAGCGCTTAGACTCGGCGCAACCCACCCGCGCTCTGGGAGGCTGCCCAAAGGAGAAGGTGCTTGGTGAGCTGTTTGGACTGAACGTGACCACCCCTGAACACAGGGGGCTGCCCAGAGGAGAAGGAGAAATACGGGCTCGGCACGTCGCTTGGAATTGGAACAGCTGCGCCAGGGCTCTGGGCGGCTATCCGGTGGAACAGCGTGGTGAGTGGTTTGGTCCCAGAGCATCCGCTCCTGAACATAGGGGGGTTGTCTGGAGAAGGAGGAGGAGCACTGCGGGGTGCTTGGGCTCGAAGTGACTGCACCAGGGCTACGGGAGGCAGTCGGGACAAGAAGGTGCACAGTGAGTTCTTGGGACTCGTGACGCACCAGATCTCTGGGTGACTGCCTGGGGGAGAAAGTGGTGCGTGGTGGGTCACTTGGTCTTAGAGCGACCGCACGGAACAACAGGTGGCTGCCGGAGGAAAAGGCGTGTGGCGGGTCACTGGGACTGGGAGCGATTGTAAGGGGCTCCAGGTGGCTGCTCAGAGGAGGGGCCGCATAGCCAGGCGCAAAGTGCAGAGCAGGGTCCTAGACGGCTTCTTGGTGGAAGGGCCCCACAGACAAACTGAGGGGCGGAGCGAAGGCTCCAGGACTGCAGGCAGCTTCTCTGAGGAGAGGCAGCCGAAGGAGATTCGTTTGTGAAGGGAGAGGCTTCCAGGCCCAGGAGGTAGGTCCGGGTCCCTGGGATCATTGCAGAAGAAGGCTGCCCAGCCCAGGCGGTAGTTGTGAATTGAACGGAACCTCTGGGAGGAAAACCGACCAGCGAGACCTCCCCACCGGGTGACTCCTCCCTGTTGGGTGAGGTTCTCCCAAAAGGACCGTAAAATCAGAGACACAGGCCCAAACTGGTCTTGCATCAGCCCACAACCTACTTCCCTTCTGGATGACCATTCATCAGCAAGTGAAGGTACCTCTGCCCACTAGCAGGGAATATACCCCACCAGAAGGCCACCACCCCTAGGGAGTCAGCTCCCTTGTGGAGCACTGCATTATCAACTTCCTCCAAGATTTCAGGCTACTGAAGACTAAGAGGGGATATAATAGAAATCTTCAGGGATATTATAAGACAATAGAGGAAATCTGCAATATCACAGCAGTCAACTGATACCTGAACAATATGAGAAAACAAGGAAAGAAAATGCTGCAAACAAATCTAGATGTTACATCAATGAAACCCAACGACAGCATGGCAGAAGAAATGACAGAAAGGGAGTTCAGAATGTACATAATTAAAATGCTCAGGGAAGCAAATGACGAGATGCAAGAGCAAATGCAGGCACTGAATGATCGCACCAATCGACAGTTAAAAGAGCAAATACAGGAAGCAAAAGATCACTTCAATAAAGAGTTAGAGATATTGAAAAAAAACCAAACAAATCCTTGAAATGAAGGAAACAATAAACCAAATTAAGAACTCCATAGAAAGCATAACCAATAGAATGGAACACCTGGAAGACAGAACATCAGACATTGAAGATAAAATATTTAACCTTGAAAACAAAGTTGAACAAACAGAGAAGATGGTAAGAAATCATGAACAGAATCTCCAAGAACTATGGGATATCATGAAGAGACCAAATTTGAGAATTATTGGAATTGAGGAAGGCTTAGAGAAACAGACCAAAGGAATGAACAATCTATTCAATGAAATACTATCAGAAAATTTCCCAAATCTGAAGAATGAAATGGAAGATCAAGTACAAGAGGCTTATAGGACTCCAAATATACAAAATTACAACAGACCCACACCAAGGCACATTATAATGAAAATGCCCAACATACAAAATAAAGACAGAATTTTAAAGGCCGCAAGAGAGAGGAATCAAATTACATTCAGGGGGAAACCAATACGGATATCAGCAGATTTTTCAATCCAGACCCTAAAAGCTAGAAGGGCCTGGAACAACATTTTTCAAGCCCTGAAAGAAAATGGATGCCAACCAAGAATCTTATACCCAGCAAAACTTACCTTCAAATTTGATGATGAAATAAAATCCTTCCATGATAAACAAAAGCTAAAAGAATTTACAAAAAGAAAGCCAGCATTACAGAACATTCTCAGCAAAATATTCCATGAGGAAGAGATGAAAAACAAAGAAACAAATCAGCAATGGGAGGAACCATCCTAAAGGAATTGTCAAATAAAGGAAGAACCAAGTCGTCTCAAAATAAATAAATAAATAAATAAATAAAATGAACCAAATGACCGGGAATACTAATCATATCTCAATAATAACCCTGAATATTAATGGCCTGAACTCATCAATCAAAAGACATAGACTGGCAGATTGGATCAAAAAGAAAGATCCAACAATATGTTGCCTGCAAGAGACTCACCTCGTAGAAAGAGATACACATAGACTAAAGGTGAAAGGATGGGGGAAAACATATCATGCACATGGACTCAGCAAAAAAGCTGGGGTATCCATCCTCATTACAGATAAGGTGGACTTCAAGTCAAAACTAGTCAAAAGGGATAAAGAAGGACATTACATACTGCTTAAGGGAACCATAAATCAGCAAGACATAACAATCATAAACATCTATGCCCCAAACAGTGGCTCATCCATGTATGTCAAACAAATCCTTCTCAATTTCAGAAACCAAATAGACCATAACACAATAATACGAGGTGATTTTAACACGCCTCTCTCACCACTGGACAGATCTTCCAAACAAAAACTGAACAAAGAAACCATAGATCTCAATAACACAATCAATAATTTAGACTTAACGGACATTTATAGAATATACCATCCAACCAAGAGCGAATACACTTTCTTCTCAGCAGCACATGGATCCTTCTCTAAAATAGACCATATATTATGCCACAAAGCTAATGTAAGCAAATACAAGAAGATAGAGACACTACCTTGTATTCTATCAGATCATAATGGTTTGAAGTTAGAAATAAATGAAAGAGTAAAAAACAGAAGCTACTCCAACACCTGGAGATTAAACAATATGCTATTACATGATGAATGGATAACAGAAGATATTAGGAAGGAAATTAAAAAATTCCTAGAGGTAAATGAGAACAAAGAAACATCATATCAAAATCTTTGGGACACTATGAAAGCAGTACTTAGAGGAAAATTTATTTCATGGAGCGCATTCAATAAAAGAAGTAAAAATCAACAAATAAACAACCTAACACTTCAGCTCAAAGCCCTAGAAAAAGAAGAACAGACCAACACCAAAAGTAATAGAAGACAGGAAATAGTTAAACTCAGAGCCGAAATCAACGAAATTGAAACAAAAGAAACTATACAAAAAATTGACAAAATAAATAGTTGGTTCTTTGAAAAAATAAACAAAATTGATAAACCCTTAGCCACTCTAACAAAGAGAAGACGAGAGAAAACCCAAATCACCAAAATTCGGAATGAACAAGGAAATATCACAACAGACATGATTGAAATACAAAACATAATTAGAAGCTATTTTGAAAATCTATATTCTAACCAAATAGAAAATTTCGAAGACATCAACAGGTTTCTAGAGACATATGAATTGCCTAAATTGAGCAAGGAGGACATACAAAATTTAAATAGATCAATTTCAAGTAATGAAGTAGAAGAGGTCATCAAAAGCCTACCAACAAAGAAAAGTCCAGGACCAGACGGGTTCTCAGCTGAGTTCTACAAAATCTTTAAAGAAGAGCTCATTCCAATACTTCTCAAAGTTTTCCATGAAATAGAAGAGGAGGGTACCCTCCCAAACTCATTCTATGAAACCAATATTACCTTGATACCCAAGCCAGACAGAGATAAATCAAGGAAAGAAAATTTCAGACCAATATCATTAATGAACATTGACGCAAAAATTCTCAATAAAATTTTAGCAAATCGCATACAAAAATATATTAAAAAGATAGTGCACCACGATCAAGTGGGTTTTATCCCAGGGATGCAAGGTTGGTTCAACATCCGGAAATCAATAAATGTAATTCACCATATCAATAGACTTAAAGTCAAGAACCACATGATTATTTCAATAGATGCAGAAAAAGCATTTGATAAAATACAACACCCCTTCACGCTCAAAACACTAGAAAAAATAGGGATAGTGGGAACATTCCTTAACATTGTAAAGGCCATCTATGCTAAGCCCATGGCTAATATCATTCTAAATGGTGAAAAACTGAAAGCATTCCCCCTAAAAACTGGAACAAGGCAGGGATGCCCTCTTTCACCACTTCTATTCAACATCGTTCTTGAGACTCTGGCCAGAGCAATTAGACAAACCAAAGAAATTAAAGGGATACGAATTGGAAAAGAAGAACTCAAACTATCCCTATTTGCGGATGATATGATTATATACTTAGAGGAACCAGGAAATTCCACCAGAAAACTGTTAGAACTCATAAGTGAATTCAGTAAAGTGGCAGGTTACAAGATCAATGCTCATAAATCCAATGCATTTTTATACATAAGTGAGGAATCCTCAGAAAGAGAAACTATGAAAACCACCCCATTCACCATAGCATCGAAAAAAATAAAATACTTGGGAATCAATCTCACAAAAGAGGTAAAAGACCTCTACAATGAGAACTACAGAACACTAAAGAAAGAAATCGAAGAAAACCTTAGAAGATGGAAAGATCTCCCATGTTCTTGGATAGGCCGAATTAATATTGTCAAAATGGCCATACTTCCAAAAGTGCTATACAGATTCAATGCAATCCCAATTAAAATCCCAATGACGTACCTTACAGAAATAGAGCAAGCAATCATGAAATTCATCTGGAAGAATAAGAAACCCAGAATAGCTAAAGCAATCCTTCGCAGGAAAAATGAAGCAGGGGGTATCGCAATACCCGAACTTCAACTTTATTACAAAGCAATAGTAACAAAGACGGCATGGTACTGGTACCAAAATAGACAGGTAGATCGATGGTACAGAATAGAGGACACGGACACAAACCCAAATAAATACAACTTTCTAATACTAGACAAAGGTGCCAAAAATATGCAATGGAGAAAAGATAGCCTCTTCAACAAATGGTGCTGGGAGAATTGGAAATCCATATGCAACAGAATGAAACTAAACCCATATCTCTCACCCTGCACAAAACTAAACTCAAAATGGATTAAGGACCTTGGAATCAGACCAGAGACTCTGCAGATTATAGAAGAAAAAGTAGGTCCCGATCTTCAACATGTCGGCCTAGGACCAGACTTCCTCAACAGGACTTCCATAGCACAAGAAATAAAAGCAAGAATCAATAACTGGGATAGATTCAAACTAAAAAGCTTTCTCTCAACAAAGGAAACTATCAGTAATGTGAAGAAAGAGCCTACAGAGTGGGAGAATATCTTTGCCAATCATACTTCAGATAGAGCACTAATCTCCAGAATCTATAAAGAACTCAAAAAACTCTACACCAAGAATACAAATAATCCAATCGACAAATGGGCTAAGGAAATGAACAGACACTTCACAGAAGAAGATGTACAAGCAATCAATAAACATATGAAAAAATGTTCAACATCTCTAGTAATAAGAGAAATGCAAATCAAAACCACCCTAAGATTCCATCTCACCCCAATTAGAATGGCGATTATCAAAAATACAAGCAACAGGTGCTGGCGAGGATGTGGGGAGAAAGGTACACTCATACATTGCTGGTGGGGCTGCAAATTAGTGCAGCCACTCTGGAAAGCAGTGTGGAGATTCCTTCGAAAACTTGGAATGGACCCTCCATTTGACCCAGCTATCCCACTCCTTGGCCTATACCCAAAGGATCTAAAATCAGCATACTACAGAGATACAGCCACATCAATGTTCATAGCTGCTCAATTCACAATAGCCAGACTATGGAACCAACCTAGATGCCCTTCAATTGACGAGTGGATAAAGAAACTGTGGTATATATACACAATGGAATATTACTCAGCCATAAAGAATGACAAAATTATGGCATTTGCAGGCAAATGGATGAAATTGGAGAATATCATGCTAAGTGAGATAAGCCAATCTCAAAAAGACAAGGGACGAATGATATCGCTAATAAGTGGAGGATGACACATAATGGGGGGGAGGGAAGGGTTAGTGTTAGGGTTAGAGTTAGGGTTAGGGAGGGGGGCAAGTATGGAGGAAGAAAGTACTGTGTAGAGGGTAAAGAGGGATGGGAGGGGTGGGGGGAAGGGGAAAAAATAACAGAATGAATCAAACAACATTATTGTATGTGGATTTATGATTACACAAATGGTATGCCTTTGCGCAATGTACAAAGAGAGAGGCAACATGTATCCCATTTGTTTACAATAAAATAAAATAAAATAAAATAAAATAAAATAAAATAAAATAAAATAAATAAAAAAGAAGTTATTTTATATAAGTTCAGTTATATAAAAAAAAGCAAGAACTGACTCTTTAGTCAAAAACAACTTTAATGAAATATTTTAGATGTACTGTATGATTTTATGTCTTTAGTCCATTAGTAACAGAAAGGCTCTTTTAAAATATTGGTCCAACACAGTAACAGTAGTAGGAGTAGAATCTTTCTCTGCCCTATGAACTAAGCCTAAATAGGAAAAATATCCAGAAGCATTTGTACTTATCTGAACTCTTACTCCATGTTGTTATATGAACACGATGAAGGCCTGGACTAAGATCATCAGCCTAATATCAAGACATACAGGTGAGCTGATTTGCATGAGCTTAATGGCCATGTTTCAGCTTGATTTTATTGCTCCTCTTCCCTTAACATCATCTTATCTATCTTCTCTACTTCCCAATACAAGAACCATTTACAAAGCCCAAAACAGTATTAGCTCTAAATAAAATGAAAAAGTAAACTCTTTAATACAACATCATATACTTTCAAGTTTCTCAATTAAAAGTAGAGTTAAATGCAAAAGAAACTGAGGAACTTGATTCCTTATGAAGTCCCTCTTCTGAATATTTTCTATCTATACAAGGATGAGATGTAGGCAGAAGGAAATGACAGCACTATAGTCTCAGGTTATGCTTTCTAGTGTCCCCAGAACAGAATCATGAGACTCCGTGCACCCTACCATTCTTATATAATGCTATCATTAAATTTAGTATTTAATAATTAAGTAACTAAACTGAAGACCTATCTAGGATTATTTTCATAAGGATTCTGTTGCTCATTATGTGTTTAGAGAACTACTGTCTGATAGTCAATAATATATTCTGCCCTAAAGACATCCTAGCCCAATCCTTGTACAACACTGTTCTGGTTGAGGTCGGCCCTCTTGTCAGACGATGATGTAGCAGTGGATCTTGTACATGAAAGTCTACATACATACCACTAAGGTCAACTATGTAGTTGAGAACAGTAAATGGCAGCTTACTACCCATTACAAGGAACAGGGGGGAAGGTATAAACACCTACTCTACCCCAACTCTAATACATCCACCCAAATTCACAAGAACTTTACTATTTGAAGTCACTAGTTTGGAGCTAACAGACAGCATGGTAAAAAGAATGAGCTTTGTAGTCAGACAAGTGTTACTCACTTAAAATAAATAAGGTACTTGATTTCTCCAACAATCAGTTTCCTCTTCTTTAAATGGGGATAATACCATCCAGTGCAAAAAGGTTGTTCACAGACGAAATGAGGTATATACAACTACCTGGGTATATAGGAGATGTGTAATTTACAAAGTTAAGGTAACAGATAAAATTTCCATACAAGGCTTTAAAAAAAATCCACAGAAACTACACTGCTTCAACATACACTCTGAAACCCAGCTGGTGCTATATCACTAGTGTACATTTGCCATGCAAGTCAATAAAAGTTAAAGACAGAGGAAGAATAAGAGAAAAACAAAATAGACTGTGTGTCCCCAACAGGGTGATTCAACAGCATTCCTTTCTAAATAAAAGACAGTATTCAAATATACTCCTGGTGTTTTAATAGGACTAAGCTTCATTGTTATGGAGCACATACAAAATATAAGATTTCCAGAAGAAATGCTGCAGTACTATCACACAAATATTCACAAACATCATACATTGTCTGCCTCCTCACTTAGAGCTGTGTAAAAAAATATCAGTGACTAGATGACAATACGTCTATAAATCCTAGGAACACGCTCTTCATGCTGATAGCTTCAAGAAGAGAATACAGAGCCAGGCATGCACACTCCTGTAATCCCAGCGACTCAGGAGGCTGAGGCAGTAGGATTTCAAATTCAAGGTCAGTCTTAGCAATTTAGCAAGGTCCCAAGAAATTTGGTGAGAGCCTGTCTCAAAAACTAAAATGGGCTGGGGGTGTGGCTCAGAGGCTGGCGCTTACCTGGGGTTCAATCCCTAGCAATTCCAGTCCAAAGCTAATTAGTATGGAACAAATACAGTGTGTGTGTACACGTGTGTATGTGTGCATGCTCATAAACCACAACTCAATAGACCTGAAGAAAATCCCTATAATAATCATAAGAGCTATCATTTATGATGACCTATTTTTCCATCTGAATCCAAAGGACTTTAAATAATTTTAATATTTTAACATATTAAGTCATTTTATAAAGCATATACAAGAAGCAATGGTGAAGAGATTCATCAGCAATTCTAATAATTTAAACATAGCAAACTTCTTTATATCAAGTAAATTTTGGTATTCAAACACTATAATAAACATCAATTTGGCACATAAATAACACACATCTTTTTAATGAAACAAAATGGCCCATATTTTTAAAATTCTTTACCACAATATTTTATCATGATCGTTACCCTAATTAATCAAGCCCTCCTCCAATAAAAGATCCAGTTTAAACCAGATTAGAACATTCATAAATAACCCATCTTTCCCCTTCCTGCTGTAAAACATTACCAAGATTGGTCAGTGCTCTCCCTTACCTCAGCCTCCTGAGTTGCTGGGATTGCAGGCGTGCACCACTGCACCCAGCAAAAGATAACTATTTAGCATACTCCAACTGGACAAAATTCTTAGACTTTAAGCCAGATATCAGTCAATGCTATCCCTGTCTTAGAAGAAGTTATAGTAGTAGATAATATAATTAACCAGAATATAGTACACAGAGTATGCTACTTTTGTACAAAAATCAAGAATAAGTACTTGTATTAATTATCTGGACACAAGAAAAAGTTAACAGAGGAAGAAAAATACTGAAGGGAGCAAGGAGGAAACATTGACAACAAGGACAGGAACAAGACTTTGCAATTTGTACCTTGTTATACTGGTTTGCTTTCTGAATGAATAAATGTAGTCTACAAGCCAAACAAAATATCAATAATAGTAGCAATAAAAATAATAAGTGTGGGCTGGGGAGATAGCTCAGTTGGTAGAGTGCTGGCCTTGCGAGCGTAAGGCCCTGGGTTCAATCAATCCCCAGTACCACAAAAAAAATTTTTAAAAATAAATGTAATCTTTTAAAACTTGCCAAGAAAACCTTAAAAGGGAAATACGGCACCCCCAAAGGGAGAAGCATTACAGCCAAACAATAGATCAAACAGGAAAGGAAAGAGAGGAAACCACTTACTGACTGCCCACCACAGGTTATGTATTCTGCCAGTTATCTCATTTAATATTCCAAGTAACCCTAATACATATAACCAGCCTGATTTCTGAAAACAAGTAAATGGTGGATAGAAAGGCATTAGATAAACTGCCCCAAGTTGCAGAACTATGACTGGAACTCATGCTTTTACCTGCTGAAACTTTCAGAAGCAAATATAAAAGTCTCTTAATAAAAATAAAAATCTTCTAAGTTAACCAGTCACCCATAACTACAACTCCTTCCTTCTATAGTGTTTCCTCCAATACTCTGTTTTCTAGGTTTTGAGAATAAGACTTGTTAGATAAAGCAAACAGTCTGTTGATGTATGTTTTCTACTTTCTGGGCACCAGAAAAATTAATTATAGGAAATGTTATCAGATGCATTTTTCCCCTTCATTATGCATATATTACAGAGATACATGCAAAATCTCTGAACAATAAACATTGCAGGAACTTCAAATCTTCTGCAACAAGATGATAAAAATGATACTGCCAGGGAGGGAGGAAAGGAGGAAACAACAGCTAACATTTATGTGGCAACTGTCTATATACCAGTCACTGTTCTGGATGCTTTAGATACAAGGATTCACTTAGTTCTCAAAACAAATCTGGGAAGTTGGTACTATTATTTCCCCCACTTCATAGATGAATAAGCAGAGGATTTAAGTAATCTGTCCACTCCACTGTCCCCATTATTTTCAACCTTAGTTCAGTATCTCTTCACGTTTCCAGTCTTCAAGAGACTGAAACAAACCAGAAAGTCAGATCCTCTCTACCAAAGTGGTGAATGACTTCTAATGTATTTAACTGTATGCATTCAAAAACATCATTCTGAAGGGGAGGTTTCAACTGACTGCCAAAGGGATTGATGAGACAAAATCGAAAACCTCTGATTTGGGGCAAAATCGAGGCAAGAGATGAAATCTAAAGAAAGGCAGAGGAAGCAAAGATGGCAAGGCAAGGAGAGATGTGTTTCTTAAGCTTGACTTCACATTGGTGGGTGTTTAGTAGTGAAAAGAGGGTTACATAACCAAATATATTTGGAAAACAGCTGAATGAGGACAATAAGACTCCTTACTGCAAAGCTTCTGAGACTTTGGTATGTCAGCATTCATTTTGGTTCTCAAAGAAAAGAATAAACTAAGTAATATCATAGCGATTTCCATACTCCTCTGAACCTGAAATACTTACAGAATACCTTATAAAGAAACATGCTCAGGAACACATTGGATTAAAAGAATGATTAGGAGTTAAAAATCAAATCTGGTAACAGTCCATAAGAGGATAAGTCAAAACAAATTGCAGGACATAATCAAAATGCCCATTGAAGGGCAGATTTTAAGGGAAAAGATGAACATAGTTTTGGACCTGTTTGTATTAGAATCATCTTAGAAAGTGTCAGTTCAAAAAAATGGTTGAAAGCAAGATGTCAAAGAGAGATCTGCACACCCACATTCACAGAAGCATCATTCACATTGACCAAAAATATCAAACCAACCCAATGTCCACTGAGAATGGATAAACAAAATGTGATATACACAGACAATGGAATATTATTCCTTAAAAAGGAAGAAAATTCTATGGCATGCAAAAATTAGCCTTGAAGATATACTGGATTAGCCTTGAAGATATATTTCACATATAAGTGAAACATGACAGTCATAAAAGGAATAATACTGGGCTGGGGTTGTGGCTCAGTGGCAGAGCACTCACCTAGCACCTGTGAGGCACTGGGTTCGATCCTCAGCACCACATGAAAATAAAATAAAGGTATTGTGTCCACCTACAACTAAAAATATATATGAAAAAAGAATTTAAAAAAGGAATAATACTTTTATATCTGAATATACTTATATGAGGGACCTGGAATAATCAAATTCATATGACAAAAAGTAGAACAGTGACCACCAGGGGTTACAAGGATGGAAGAATGGGCAGTTATCATTTGAATGGTATAGAAGCTCAGTTTTGCAAGATTTAAAGAGTATTATGGTTTAGATATGAGGTGTCCCCCCAAAGCTCATGTGTAAAGCAATGGAAGATCATTCAGAGGTAAAATTATTAGATTATAAGAGATGTGAACTAACCAGCATAACCTTATTAAATCCAAATGTAATCAATAAATGTTAACTGACTGCCTAGGTAGACTGACCCTTGCATGAACCAAGAGGCATGGAAAGGGGGCAAATAAAGGGAGGTGGTGTTAGACTCTACAGACTTATCTGACTTAATAAAGTGAGAATATCTAAAAAACTATCATGGATTAACCACTGATATGGATTAACTTGGTGGTAACTGTAGGCAGACAGGGTGTGGCTGGAGAAGTAGGTCACTGGGAGCATGACTTTAGGATTTATATTTTATCCCCTGGTCAGAGAGCTCTCTCTGCACCCTGGCTGCCATATTCTAAGCTGCTTCCCTCCACCACATCCATCCCCGTGATGTTCTGTTTCACCACAGGCCCAAAGCTATGGAGTTGGCTGACAGTGGACTGAATCTCTGAAACTGTGGCCAGAATGAACTTTTCTTCCTCTAAGTTATTTCTGTCCAGTCTTTTGGTCATAGCAACACAAAGCTGACTAAAACAAAGAGTTCTAGAGACTGTATGCACAACAATGTAAATACATTTAATACTCCTAAACCATACACTCGAAATGGTTAAGATGTTAAACTGTATGGTACACATATTTTACCACAATTTTTTAAATTTATTAAAAACTGCCAGTTCAAGATATTATGGTAGAAATCTCATTTTTAATCAGTCTAGAAACCTCTCACCATATGTGGTTCTGTTAACAATGTTGATCACAGACTCCTTCTAAACCCTGTACATGACTCAGGTTTGACCAGCCACTGTCCACCTATAGGACCAGAATGACCCAAGACAAGGGTCCTTCATAACCATTTAATATATGGAAACCAAAAGAATATCATCTTGGGGCAGCAGGTTGTTAGTTCTCTTTCAGGGCATTTGGAGAAACACTCATTTCATTGACCAGAAATGAGACCAATGAAAGGGAGCAGACATAAGCAGGACTCATGATGCCAGGAGAGCAGCACCTTTACACCACGGAGTCCATGAACACTGCCTGTCCCCTTAAGATTCCCCTTCCCCTTAAGACACTCCAGTTACACAGGCCAATAAACCCTAATACCTTTTATTTTTCTGCTTAAGCCACCAAAAGAGAACTGATACAGAAATCCAACAGAAAAGCAATTTCACTGAGCAACAGGTCACCACAAGAATTTTCTCACCACAGCACCTTTTAGAATTTTACCTGCAGTGTTATATATCACTGCTAAACAATAATATACAATTCTATAATTTAGTGAGTATAATTTCAAACAAAATAACTTTTCCAGTTGGTAAAAGTATCATCTTAGGCCAGAATATTATTATGTCTCTAAGGAAAAAAGACCATTTTTAATCATTATCAACCTAAATGTATACTTTATTACATTGAGAAAATACACAAGGCATAAATGGTTTAGACAGAAACAGAACTAGAAATTAAATCTTTCCAAATTACCTGATATACAACATAGAACAGAAAGCCAAAGTATTACTGTGAAATTAAGGTTTTGGGTGGAACATTCTAACAATGAAGTCAAAGAACAGAAGGATAATACACAGGTAAAAATTCTTGGTGCCTTTTCTTGCCCTTCCCAGTTCTTCAGAGCAATGCTCCATGTACTATAGTTTTCCTTGGTTTCATTTTCATTATTGACAAACTATAATCTTATTAAATCCAAATCTAATCAATAAATGTTTACTGACTTCCTAAGTATAATGATACTTGCATGAACTAAAGGCATGGAAAGGGGGGGGGGCAAATAAAAGGAGGTAGTGGTAGGCTCTGTAGATTTATCTAACTTAATAAAATGAGAATATTTAAAATGCTAATCTTGCCAGAAATTAATGTTAAATCATTTTCAGATCTACAATCTGTAAGTCTCACAGAATAAAACTGCACAAAGATACCTGAAGTAAAATCTTACAAGAGAACTGCACTCCTCAGGGAAAATAGTTATAAACTTGTTGTCACAAGTCTTTGCTGAAGCAGACCTAAGCAATAAAATAACTTCAAAACTAGGAATGTTATCCATGTAAATCACTGTAACCACAACCAGTACAAGATGTATCTCCTGAAATTGCTTTTGGGCTTTTCTCTTCATTATGAGAGATTAGCAGCCAGTATTTTACTCTTAAGAGGGGGGAAAAAAGATGTTCCTATTTACCTGAAAGAGTTTTCAAGGCTCATTGCATCATACACCTAGTAAACACAAAAATGACAAAGCTAGTCTCTTTCACAAGATTAGCTCCAATATTTAATGTGGCCTCCCGCTCACACCTCCAGGACACATCTTGAAATCTGGCAGCCCAGAATGTTAAGGGTGACTGGGAATAAATCTAACAATTAGAAACACTGCTCAGGTACCCTGAAGTCTGAAGAGTCCTATATTCACAAAGGAAATTACAGAACTTAACTATTCTAAAAAATTAACTAGGCAGATTTATGATGCTTCTACTAAAGTTCAATGTGTACTTTTAAAATCAGGCATAGAAGCTGGGTGTGATGGTACTTGCCTATAATCCTGACAACTCAGAAGGCTGAAGCAAAAGCCTGGGCATCTCAGGGAGGCCCTGTCTTTAAAAAAAAAAAAACACTGGGGGATGTTATTCAATGGTAGAAAACCTCTGGGTTCAATCCCCAGTACCGCAATCGATCAGTCTCTCCATATCATGCACAGATAAGTATCCAAACCTCAAATTTGGAAAAACTTTAAGACAACAATACCACTTACTGTATCCTGAGGAAAACTCAGAAACATGTACAAATACAAGCACAAAGATAACTCATATTTGCAAGACTATCTGCAGTAGGATAATCAAACAGTATGTATTTCTCACAGTGGAGGGTTAAAAATAAATTTTCATTCATCAACACAATGAATATCTATCCATCATAAAAAGGTGTGATGCCATAATCAAAAGTTATTACCATGAGGGAAGGGAATCTCTTGGTGAAAAAGTCAGAAAACAAAACAGCATTATGATCTATAATCTCTGTTATCATTTGGATATGAGGTGTCCCAGAAAAGCTCCTGTGTTAATGCAAGAATATTCAGAGGTGAAATGACTGGATTGTGAGAACTGTGATCTAATCAGTCCATCCTACTTTCTGTGGACTAAGTGGGTAGGAGCTGTAGGCAAGTGGGGTGCAGCTGGAGGAGGTGGGTCACTGGGGTTTGCCACGAAACGGTTCATCTTCCCTGTAGCCCCTTCCTCTCTCTCTGCCTCCTAGCTGCCAAGAATGTAACAGTGCTTCTCCACCACACCCTTCTGCCATTATGCTCTGCCTCGCCTTGCGCCCAGAGCAATGGACTTGGCCAAAAATAAACCGAAGTACTGGAACCATGAGCCAAAATAAACTTTTCCTCCAAGATATTCTTATCAAGTATTTTGGTGACAGTGACACAAAGGCCGATTAACACAATCTCCTTCAATTTTTTTTAATTTATTTACAAGTTCATACACTCATTAAACGAAGTCTGAATATAAACACTAAAACATTAAAAAAAAAACTCATGTGAGTGGCAAATCTTGGATTATTTATTTCTTAATTTTTCTGAAATACAAATATGCTATTTGTTATTTTGTTTAATTTATAGCAAATTCCAAATGATGGCCTACAAGGGTCAATTATTAAGCTTACAACTTGACTTCTCTGAAAGGGAACAAAAATGGCTGACCTAGTAATCCACATGAGAATGACTAACACAGGGTTCCTTATTAAACTGTAACTACTTATTGAACATTGATTACACAAATTATCTAAAATTCTTTTTAAAAAATTACACCTTAGAAAAACACTGTCTCAGGTCTGGAGATCAAACATAAAAT
Organism: Sciurus vulgaris; assembly: GCF_902686455.1. Lineage (NCBI taxonomy): Eukaryota > Metazoa > Chordata > Mammalia > Rodentia > Sciuridae > Sciurus > Sciurus vulgaris. The sequence continues at coordinate 53,465,515 of NC_136461.1, forward strand.
ATGTACCTTTCTTGTATAAAATAGAAAGATTATGCTTATTTTTAAATTCACAGCCTGTAGTTTTTTTAAAAATCTGAGAAAACAGAAAGGAAACAAACCATCAAAAGGAAAGAGGAAATAAAAGCCCCACTCTCTCCTCAAAGGTCCAAGTCGGAGTCAATATACTATCTGCTCTGAGGCATCGTTTTATTATAAATACCTGTACTGAATTGCTTGCTCTGACTGCTCTCCTACTGCCAGAATTTGCTGAGAGCAGATGCGCACACACGCATATGCCTGCACACACCCAAGAACATAGTAAAAATAGATAAATCCTGACTCAGCACATGGTCAAAACCTTGACAGTGACCAGAGGCAGTAAATCTGAGGACCCAAGATAACATCAAGTATTTACAGTGAGTGCTGTGATAAGACCAGGGTGTTACCCAGGGACAAAGGCAAGGCATTTCCTTGGAGGATGAGGGAAGGTTTCCTAGAAGACACAAAACTCACACCTAAAGGATATAGGAACAGAGAAGGGAAAAGTGTTCCTGGCAGAAGGAACTGTGCACACAAAGAACAGGGTTCAGAAGCAAGAGATACCATGACATATTAGAACCAAAAATTGCTCAACATGGCTGACTGCAAGAATGGTCATGGAAGCCAAGCATGGTGGTGCATGCCTGCAATCCCAGCAACTTGGGAGGCTGAGATAGGAAGATCAAAAGTTTGAGACCAGTCTCAGCAAATTAGTGAGGCCCTAAGCAACTTAGCGAGACCCTGCCTCAAAATAAAAAATAAAAAGGGCTGAGAGTAGCTCCGTGGTTAAGTACCCCAAGTTCAATTCCTGATACCAAAAAAAGGGGGCTGTGGAAGGAATACAAGGCTGGTGACTCTGAAGAGCTTTTTACCCCTTGCTAAGGAGTTTGAAAAAACTTGATCCTAACAGCAAAGGGCAACAAGAAAAAGATGTTAAGCAAGAGAGCGACATGTCCAGATTTTCATTACAGAATGACTGTCCTGGCACCATACTAAATATTCCCACTGAGCAGAAAAATACCAAACACTGAAAGTAGGATTCATTTCTTAAGTAAAAAACAAAGAGAAACACATGAATGTTTTAAGGAAGACCAATATGCTTATATTTTACACCTGACTGAGGTAAAAGTAAAGGGAACCACTTTTCTCTGGGGCCACTCCTATTAGTCATGCAAAAAATACATTCCACTTAATAGGGTATTTCATGAGCCTAGAACCAAACCTAAAGTTATTTTATTATAACTAAATTATATAACAAATCATTAAAATCCTAAATATTATTCGCATCCATGGCTTTCACTGAACTTATACAATATCATTTTCTAACAAGAAGAAGCACCAAAATAAAAATCAAATCAATTCCTGTCATGGCATTTGAAGAACACTGTATCTTTTCACAATAAACAATTATAATGTAATGAAGTCAATGTAATTAATACTGCACCAATGAAAAATAAATAAAATTAAAAATTAAAAGCACACTTTTAATGGTTAGTATATGCATGTTACTAATCAGAAGGCTGCCTATACAACTGTCAAGAAATTTGCAGCTTCTTGCCAATGTTTACAGCCTTTTGTGATATCAGTTTAATTTTCCAGAGTTACATATTAAAAGCTATAAAATGGGTTATATCCTTTGATATAGTAAACCCATGCACTTAACCTAATTTAGTAGCAAAAAAATACCATTTATATGTTTGTAAAGAATCCCCATAGTAGTCTCCAAAAATGAAAATAGTTTAAATATTCTATAATAGGGGATTTATTTCAGCAAAACAAAATATATTACTGACTCAACTAAATATTGCATAGCTATTCCAAGATGGTCATTATGAAGACTATCCTACAATTTAAAAATTTTTTAAATGAGAAAAGATATATATATATATACACACACACACCCATATATATATATATGTATATATATATATATACCCTGCAATTAAAATTACATAATACATATGGCAAATTATAGCATTCATTATGAGCAAAGATTGGAACAAAGTAAAGAGAGCTTTAATGTTACTGTGGGAGGAAATGTCAATATTAAAGGAAATATTTTTATTAGAGATTTACAGAGTTAATAAAATTTTTAAGACTGGAATAAAGTTGTTTAATACAAAAATTTTTTTAGTTGTACACGGACACAATACCTTTATTTTATTTATTTATTCTTTTATGTGATGTGGAGGATCGAAACCAGTGCCTCACTAATCCTGGGAGAATGCTCTACCACTGAGCCACAACTACAGCCCAGAACTCGAACAAAGTTTTATCACTCTTAGAAACATACTAAGCTTGTGTAATTAGTTTGCTCCCAAGAAAAAAGCATCCACACAGGCCACCATCCCAACCAGGACACCTCACCCAACCTGCTTCAAGTCTTCTTCCATGAGATACACTGCCCTTTGGAATATCTAAGGTTAGAGGTGAATCCTAGAAAAGTCTAAGTTCTCCCAAACAAGAGACTCCTATTTAAATACCTACTTCAGTAGCCTCAGAACTATTTGAAATGGTTATTTAGCTTCTTAGATTCTACATGTGACTACCTTCTGAATCACTGTATCATTAAATCACAAAACCAGCATAATGTATTCTAAAACACACACACACACACACAAAAACAAAAACACAAACACACACTAAGCATCAACCCATGGGGATCTTAGGTAAGTTACTTAAGTGCTCTGATTATTTTCTTCATTGCAAAACTGGGAAAGAAGGCATTTCCTGTGTGACTTTCTTGCAACTCCTAAAATAATTATAAGATTTTATCACCACTGTATGCTAACAACCCTTAAACAGCACTTACTGCACAATATAACCTCAGAACCAAATATGCTCAGGTTCATGGCAGACCTATCTCTATGACCTCTTAAAACCAGTTTCTCAGTTCTAACCTGAGAAAAATAAACAAGACTCCAAGCAAAAAGGAACTCCTTTGACTGCTTTCCTTGTCTCCCAATAATCAAAGCAATAGTCTCAAGTGTCTACCTCCCAAATACCTTTAAATGCCTCTTTTGACCTGGCATAAGCAGTATTTCCATCTGATCGGCAACTGTGTGGCAATAATCCTTCTTCAGTGTTGTATAATCCTTATTCTGTTGATTTTTTTTTTTTTTTTTTTTTATTGGAAGACACAGCAGACATAGAGAAAAGTGTAAATAATCATTGATTTGTTTTTTTCTTTTTTTTTCCCCTTGTGATGGTCTAATTTACGTTCCCCAGGCTGGTTTCTATTCCTGGGCTCAAGTGATCCTCCCACCTCATTCTCCCATGAAAAAGACCCCTCACAGGGCTTCTACTATATGCCAAACACAATGGCAGCTGTTTGGGATACACAGGTCCAACAGATGACCAGTAAGCATTCCAGAACAAGCCTGGTTCAGGCTTGACACACAAGCCTTTAAAGTATACCAATACAGGTGACACGCTCAAATACACTCATAGTTGTTAGCTTAAAAACAGTTCTTGTTAAAATTTCATTCCCAATTAATTGTTTGAAACTTGGAGCACTTTTTGCCCAACACACACTGCTGTGAATGTGCTTAAGTTTCCAAGCAACGCACAAAAGACCAATTTAACACATAAAGTATATGAAACACTACACCTTTGCCCTGCCAAAAGAGCAGAATGGTACTGGTACTGCAGCCAAAGAGCGCTGTGAGATTCTGTCATTTCAAAAGCTGGAGCATTAAGAAAAGCAGAGTATAGGCTAACAAAGTGCAAACAGAGTCTTGAATGGTGCTTGGAGACTTTAGACACTAAACTGAGGGACCAAGACCAAGAGCCAGGTAGGCCTGGCTTTGATCAAACCAATTTAAAAAACTGGATGACTCTAAACATGTTATTCAACTATTCTAAGCCTTTTTGTTCTCTGAATATCTGGCAGAATAAATACTCAGCAAATAATGCATTTTTTAAATTTGTTTGAGACTATATGGCTTTAATCTTCCTTGATATAAGAGTATACTTAACACAGCTGGTTTTTCCACATAAAAGAAAAGCAGATCTTTCAAAGTACCTAGGCAAAAATACACAAGGAAGGAGACTGATAAGAAGTGTTACACATAAGAAAAAGAAATATTAAATTAAAATAACTTGGAAGGCGGTAAAGACAAAGGGAAAAGACAAGCATATACTGTACAGAGGAGTCTCCCAATAAAAGAAGATATAAAGAGGGAATCCAGGGAATTTCCAGATGACTTACAGGCAGGGAGAAGAGAGGAGGAAGACTAAATAGTAATAGCAAACCCCCACAGGATACTGATGCATATACATACAACACACACATATTTTCATTTAATCCTTATACCACTCTAGGTAGGTGTAATTATTAGTCTCACTATTATCCTTTTACAGATGAGGAAAGTGATACTCAAAGAGGTTGAATAACTTGCTCCCAATCACTGAAATAGAAAAATTAGCCAGGGTTCAAACCCACTGATTCCAGATTTGGGAGCCTGAACCACTATCTTATACTGATGCTTTTGTAGCTAGAATCCAAACAATTGCCTAAGGGAGTTTCTATACCAGAAATTTATAACTTGCAGCCAGTCACAGTGGTGAATGCCTATAATCCCATCAACTCAGGAGGCTGAGGTAGGAGGATAGCAAGTTTGAAGCCAGTCTTGGCAACTTAGGGAGATTCTGTCTCTGATTTTTAAAAAATTTAAAAAAAAAAAAAAAAAGAGTAGCAACCTGGGGATGGAGTTCAGTGGTAAAGTACTCCTGGGTTCAATCCTCAGTTCAAAAACAAAAAAAGGAAAAAAGAAGTACTAGTAGTTCATAATTTCAGTAATGTCTATCTATAAAGTTCCCACTTGGAAAGGTATAACATTATGTAATCATTCATAGATTTTTCTGGCAAGGTGGTTGCAGTTAACTTTTATTAAATGGTACTGGATCCTAGGTACTGTCTGAAGCTATTTCATATGTTCTACCTCACTTACACTTCACAAAGCCTCCTTTATGACAGCTCTCTATTAAGCCCATTTTACAAGTCAGAAAAATTGAGAATCAATTATGAACCAAAAGTGACAGAGCTAGTAGTGGCAGAGGACAGCCTCAGTTCCTGATTTTCTCAGTTCCAAATTCAGCATGCTTTTCATAACACCACATCTGGTATACTTAAACTCAAGCAGGTAAACAAAGGACACATTATATAACCATCAGGACTATAACGCAACACTAAATCTAGTTTGATTTAAAATGTCAAAAACATCAACACAACTTTTTTTTTTTTTCCCCTAGGGCTGGGGATCAAACACTGGCATTGCACATGCTAGGCAAGTCCTCTACCACTGAGCTGCATGGCATGCCCCGCCCTATAAGGTAACTTTTAATCTAACTATTTCATTAGAAAATACAAACTCTCTTTAGGAGAATTAAATAAGCCCAATTGCCTTGCCCCATTTTTGTTTGTTTTTAAAGGAATCCTGGTGGGCACAGTGGCACACACCCAATGTTCCAGTTACTCACGAGTCTAAGGCAGAAGGCTCACTTGAGCCCACAAATTCAGGGGAGGAAGGAATCCTCTCAGGCCCTCTTTATTGCTCTACAACTAAAACCATTAAATACTATACAGATGTATGGAGGCACTTCTCCAAGGATTTTAAACTGCTTCAGAAACATTAAGTTAGAAAACACGATAGCAACAAGTTTCCTAGGTTGTCGTTTTAAATGCCAATGTCAACAAAAAAACAAAAGGACAAGTGACAAGTCAGTCCAAAGGTTTTTTCCTTTGCTTTTGTTTTACGCCAGAGAGCTTCAGATTTGAATTCCAGCTCTGCCATTTTTAGTGCTGTTTTCTCATTTGAAAAATGATGCCATTAAGCTCCTACTCTCTGGCTGTTACAAAGATTAATTAAATATCAAATGCAAAGCACATAACCCCACAGCTGACACACAGTGAAAGCTTACTAATCAGGAGTCTCATCCTCATGCTCCCTCTCTTCCCATCTGGGAAGACGCTGGGCAGCCCTGCCCAAGCACACACTAACCTACAGGAATCTCCAGGAGAGCTTTTCTCACTCTCCACCAAACCTGCACCATTATTCCCATAATGCCCTAACGTTTTAGTCTCTCATTCAGGTATTTATCTTTTTTACCATTCTGTGGTCACTGCAAGCAGGGGAAACCAATGGGCAACTATTATTTATATTTTTATTACCACAAAAGAGAGAATTGAGAACACCTATAAAATATAGGACACACAACACAACCATTAATTATAAGAAGGATTTAACACATGTGACAATGTGGTAGAAAGAGAGATTACTGTAAGAAAATAGGAGCACTGAAAACAAGCAAATAATTTAACCTTGAGTTTGCTGGCAAGGAAACATGAGTTGCAGAGTACATTTTTCTTTTGCATTTTCTTTCTGCTTGTAGAAGGAAACAAATTCCTGAGAAAAAACTATCCATAACTTGTTGAACTTATTTATCTAAGCCACTGGTAGGATCAAAAATACAAAACAAAGTCTTCCAAAATTCTTGGTGATCTTTCACAAAACTGTACCACTTTATAAAGAAATCAAGCACTTAGGGGGCTGGGGAGATAGCTCAGTTGATAGAGTGTTTGCCTTGTAAGCACAAGGCCCTGGGTTCAATCCCCAGCACCCCCCACCCCAAAAAAGAGAGAAAGAGAGAAAGAGAGAAAGAGAGAAAGAAAGAAAGAAAGAGAGAAAGAAAGAAAGAAAGAAAGAAAGAAAGAGAGAGAGAAAGAAAGAAAGAAAGAGAGAAAGAAAGAGAGAAAGAAAGAAAGAAAGAAAGAAAGAAAGAAAGAAAGAAAGAAAGAAAGAAACCAAGCACTTAACTTGACAAACTCCCTTCATTAAAATGTCCCCACTTTGAAAATACAAGACCCTGTCTATAAAGAAGGGCAGAACATGATAATCAAGAAGAGGATCACACACCCACACACCATGAGCAGTTGGCGATCAGGACATCTGAAAAGACCCTGAAAGTTAACGGAATTTAGAGCATGAAACATGGGCAACGTGCATTTTAAAAAAAGAATGCAGAAAAACATGGAAACATACGAAATGTAAATGTAAAATAGTAAACTATTTTGGCACAGCATAGGAGAAAAATAGAGAAAAAAATGAAAAGATAGGTTAAGGTCTTATCACAGTCTTTACTACCAGTCTTAGGTGGAGTTTGGATCTTTTTCTATAGGCAACAGGGGATTCTAAAGGTTTGTAGTCAGAGAAATTCTATGACCTGAGTCAAGTTTCAGGAAGATTATTCCATATCCACATGAAAAATAGCCTGGAGGGGAGAGCTGGGAGTGGGGAGACTAGATTAGAAATTACTGCAACCACCCATGTAAAGAAAGTCAGTATGAAGGCAATAGCACTGGAAACAGGGAGAAGGCAAAGTGTAAAACAACTGGGGGTGCCCAGAGGGCTTGGCAAACTTGGATATGGGGTAGGGAAAAGGCAAAGGGAAAGATCAGGAGGGTCAGCAAACTAGCCTGCAAGCCAGAGCTGGCCTGCCCCATATGTACAGCCAAATAAACTTATAGATTTTACATTATTAAAATGTTTAAGGAAAAAGAACTGCAGAGTGTGACAAGTGGTAATATAAACACTGTCATGCTCACTGATTTACATGTTGTCTGCTTTAGTAACACAGAGTTCCATGGTTACAACAGATACTACATGGCCCTTAAAGAGAAAAAAAAAATTCTGTCTTTCCTTCTCAAAAAAAAATTTCTGGCTGCTGGGTCTAAGGTTCTGAGGGTGGAAGATAGAGAAGGTCTTAAGAAAAACAGAAGTCATCCTTTAGTACGCTAATGGGTCAGAAAGAGAAATGGCATCAATTCTGCAGTAGTTAAATCCATCAACAGATCAGCCAGGTAAAGGAGCCTGGCATGCATTGGGAAGACCACATGACCTGAGCACACTGGCTTTGCCCCGGGCCTCAATCAATCTTCCTCCAGATCACTGTAAGGCCTGGATCCTAAGCACCCTTCTTCTGGGTCTGAGCTCAAATGTCACCTTCCTCAGAGAGGCAGTCCCTCTTCCACCCACCCAAGCATTCTCTATCCACTACCTTCTTAATTTTGTATATTGTACTTAGCACCACCTGAAATTATCTTACTTATGGACATGTTTAACATCTTAGAATGTCAGTTCCTTAAGATCAGGGTCTTGCCTCTTGTTCCCCGTGTCCACAATAGTACCTGAAACTGCTTAAGTAAGAGCAGAAAGGAAAGAATATGAATAAAGGGACAACTGAAGCTCGAGTGAAAAGTAAATCATCTGCAAAATTTTAGGAATGAATGAGATATGCCATTCACAGAACTTTCAGGAAAGTTTTACTGGGATAAGAAGAAAAGTGAGAGAAAAAGAAGATACCCAAAAAAAGAACAAAGACACAAAGAAGAAAAAGGGAAGTACTTATTGTGTCTCAGAAGCCAGAGAGTTATGGGGCTGGGGAACATCTGCCAGGAAGCAGGTTTTCAGAAAAAGGTGTCAAAATGTGTGAACAAGGTGATCTCAAGGTAGCAGTCTCAAGAGTATGGAGGTGGCAGTTTGCAAAGGGTTAAAGAATAAGTGGGTAGGAGGAAGTGAAAGCTTTAAAGGCATTTGACAGCAGAGTAGAGGAAGTAGAGAAGACAGCAGAGGCACACCCAGGAGCAGCAGTGAGGAAGTGGGATCCTTCTTTCTTTCATAGAGTGACACAAATCTGATCATGGTAGTACCCTGTTTAAAAGCCTCCAACCTCCCCCACTACATTATGAGAAAGCCCAAAGAAAGACGGACCATAATGGCCTGCCTGATCTCACTAACGATGATCCTGCCTCTCACCAGCCTGCATATTGGTCCTCTCTGTGCCAACTGCAACTGTCCTCTTGGCCTGCTCAGGTCCTTGGCACATGCTGTTCCCTCTGACTAGAAAAACCTCTTCCACCCTTCAGATTTCAGTGTACAGAAGCCTGTACTGCAGAAACCCCGTGTAGTTAATGCATCATTTCTCTTATAGCCAACTAGCCAACTTTTCTGAGACTTAACATATCTGTAACAAAAGGTTGTACAATTGCTGAATTGTTGTATTTTCTACCAGCAAGGAATCTTTCTGAGGGTAGAGCCACACCTGTCTTATTCTCATATATAAGTTATCTACAAACAGATGTTGAATAAAGGAATAAACAAGAAAACCTAAGAGTTGGGGGGTTGTTTTTTAATCACAATCAGTTTGTGCATCACAAATGACCAATTTACTAAATCCATCAAGGGGGCTTAAAATTTACTACATTCAGATGTATCAGACCTCTGACCTCCCACTACTTCTAAACAACCTGAGTTGTAAAAAAGGTGATATTCTCTGGTGTTACCATCATACATCACATGAGTTTCATAATAAGATAACTGATATATAGTGATCAGTGGACTAAAGTTTTACAGAATGGCTTTAACTGAACAAAATTAAGTAATATATTAAATTTTGGCATTATGCAGAATTTTTTAGTCTATGTTATACAAATTAACCCTAAAATAGGTTTGGGGATGTACATATCAAAAGATTCTTCACATCTCTTTATAACAAATCACATCAGTCTGCCTGCCTTGTGTGCGATCCATCAAACTAGTTTCCTTACAAGAATTTGCACAAGAAGATATACATTTGGCAGATTGTTTTTTCCCTTTCTCTTCTCTCTTACCATAGCTTGAAAGATTATTTAAATTCTACTAATTTAAAAAAATTATATATAGTCTTACATTCTGAGAAAATGAACTGCAAGCAAGCCTACAAATAGAATTGTGTTTAACTGAATTAACCTGTCAGTTCTAATACCCTTAAGCACTCTAAAACAGCATTAAAAACAAATGAGAGTAGTATTAATCACTATTTGTTCTTATCTAGTTTTGCTTTATACAGTCAAACCAGTCTGTTACCCAAGTTCATGAAAACAAGAGATCTAAGTTTCTTTTTGTTCGCCTTTTTACAGTTCAAGTATACTTCCCTACACACTGTCCCTCCACAAATCAAATTACATAGCTTCATGTCTTTGTCATTCTCGAATAGAAAGACGAAGATATAACTAAATCCTTTGCTGTCAAAGCTCTTGGAATAAGAAAGATATCAATAGTCATTTTTCAATCGCAGGGCAACTACTGTTCTTCAGAATAATAATAATACTCAGAACCAAGAAACCTGTCCAACATAAACACCTCTAAGAAAGAAATGTACTTTAAATACACGAAATATATACACGGTTAAGAGAAAGGACTGGCAATACAATTTTATATTTTGGGTAAATTTTGCTTTAAGAAAGGACAATATGCATACAGAAATAGAAACTGTAGAGCAACCTTCACTGGAAACTGAACATATATTTGAGAATTCTTTTAAAATCCTTAATTCCGTAAGCAGTAAAAGTCTTTGGAGTACTATCTGATTTGTGAGATTTTTAATTTCCACACAACTCAGATGACAACATTTTACAATCAGGTATGCCTGCTGCCTCTCTGCCAGCAACCCACCATTTCCTAAGTAAACTGAATCAGTGAAAGCAACACAGTATCTTTATATTGACTTTCCCAGAAAGCCTAATACATTCCTACCAAATTATATACCTTGGATGGCATTTAAAGTTAAATAAAAGCACCTTTGTTCCTTGTTTTTCCTTAAAAATGGAGAAAAGTCTAATTTAGCACCTTGTGCTGTCTAAATAATTAATGCTTCTAGATCTGAGAACGTGTCTTAAGCAACAAAACTTTTTTGATTTATTCATTTCCAAATAAAGCATTTCTCACATAGATTATCTCAGCTGATATTTTGTCTTGCATCTATTGGGTAGAACTTTTTACCATCTTGAAGTATTCTGGATATAATTTCAGCTTTTTTTTTTTTTAAATGACACAAAGCATACATAACAATTTTTAAACCGTTAACACGCTTTAAGTTCATACTATGTGATCAGCACCATTCCAAAATCTTTAGGTGTAGCTATTCAATCCTCACATTAATCTCATAGACAGGTACCCTTTATCCTCAGCCTACGGATAAGGACATAGGCATCCCCTGTTCACTTCCTCATAGCTAAGATCAACCCAGTCTGGGTCTAGAGCCTTCAAAAGCAGACCATCGAAATCAAGGAAAGAAACAAGGTTAAGATGCATCTGAGGTATAAAAAATCGACCTGACTTAAGTCTCCCACAGCTGGTTCAAGTTACTACTGTCTCCTACACAGCCATAGGTCCTTTATTCAGATTTCACAGAGGTTTTCAATTGCAGATCACTCTTTTTTTTTTTTTTTTTTTTTTTTTTTTTTTTGCAGTGCTAGGGATTTGAACCCAGGGCCTTGTGCTTGCGAGGCAAGCATTCTACCAACTGAGCTATATCCCCAGCCCGCAGATCACTCTTAAGTAACAAATTTCCTGAAGAATTAAAGCAAAGATCCCTCACTTGGTTTTCATTCTGAAGAAAATCTCTTCCTTGAATTGTCCTGTAGAAATTCCCCAACAGCAGCTTCTTATTTGGGCCCCATCCCCTACTTGTACACTTCCCTTCCATCTCTTAAATGAGGTCTGTGAAGTGGCCCTTTTCTGCTAGATCTGAACTCTCACTTCATTTCATGCAGTATGACTTGACCCTTCTTAATATTGTGGTCATCATTACCAACATCAATTACCATACTGTGTGGTGATGGTAAGAACTTCAAATTGCTAGGGTGTTTACAAGAGCTTGCCCTTCTGCTAAATGCCCGGAAGTGTTACATTCTTAAGCTATGATTACTCCTCATTCACAGCTAAGATAAAAATTAATAATGCTAGCCTGAGGATGTGTCTTCCTGAATTCATCCTCTAGATCACTCCTGTCTCTCAGGTTTGTTGTATTAAACCTTCTCTTGTCTTGAACACCAGTTTGATACACTTTCAGAGTCCTTTAAAAATTAAAAGCAAAACAAAGCAGTTTTTACTATAAGGAAAGCACATATCAACTTCTAGACATATATTGGCTCTAAATGATGTGTTTCCTGACAGTATTCTGGATAGTTGATAAGTGGTAGGTAAGTAAAGCATTTTCTGTTGTGGGGAGAAGGAAAGGGTGGCACAATAGCACAAGTTGGCCCTTTGCAGAACTTTCAGTGCTTCACAATCTTCCATCTGCTAATGACATTCTTGAGCTCAAAAACTTAAAAAGGCTTCTCATCTTCCCTATTCAACACAGGCCATGGTCCTGACCTCACACTGCTCACAGACTTGTGGAGAAAGTCAGTCTTCACTATCTGGCACCAGCCTGCAGTCCAGTCTGACCACCTATAGCTCTTTCCCAAGTGGTCTTTGCTTTCTTCACAAAGGCTGCTTCCAAGTTTGTCACCCATACCATATACATGCCCACCTCCATGCCTCTATTCATGTTGCATGTCTGCACAGATTTTCTTCCCACCTCAAAATAAGGAAACTCCTACTCTTCCCTCAATGACCCATTCAAAAGAAGTCTCTTCATAAAAACATTTGAGAAAGGCTCCAAACAGGATTTAGCTCTCTTCAGGGGACCTGGTGGTTCTAATTTTGACCTCTACCAAAGCATTACCTACACAGTGTTACAGCTACAAAGAGCAAATTTACCTCCATTATAAACTGTGCCCTACCCATCTGCCAAGCACTTCATAGGTACCAAAAGATACCTGTGTATACACAGAACGAATTCATCTATAACTTAAAATTTAAAACAGAGAACAACAACAAAGAGAAACTACTCCTTAGTTCTCAGACTTCAATGGAGTGCTCTGAAGGATTCTAAGAAACAATCTACAATAACAATGTAGGGTTTCCTCATCTGTATAATCTGAAACTTCAAAGCTCTACTCATGCTCTCTGAGGCCTTCCACTAGACATAACTCTATCAGGGCAGGGATTTTTATCTGTTTTGTTCTATTTATTCACTCTGAGAGTTAACAAGAGCTCAGTAAGTATTTACTGAATGAATAAATAAATGAATAAAAATGCTGTGTGAATATTACTGTTAAGTAAAGTCAGTAACACAGATTAAAAATATCCCAACAAATACCTGCTGTCTTCTAGCCAGAGTAGAGTCATAAGAAATTTTCCTTTTGCTTCTAAAAGTACATCTTGCCTTGGAACTGGGCAATTTACTCAGCACCAAGGAAGAATGAGTGCCCACAGCCAGCTGCAAAGAATCACAGATCATAAAACCTTAGAAGTGAAGGTATCACGGAAATGAGCTTAATGTTTTACGCCTTCTTATGGCCTCAGACTGCCAAAAATGCTAATGTACTTCAGAGGAAAGAATACTCAAAGGAATTAGTTTCCTGTCCCAGAAACCCAGTCATTTCAACATGGCAGATACTTAAAACCCCATGTTACCAAAGGGTTTTTAAGACAGGAAGCAACAGTGGCATACCTAGCTGAGTACTGGGGACAGCAAGGAGACAGGAAGCAACAAGCCAAACAAGAACATGCTTGGAGGTTAGCATGAAATATATAAAAACAATGAGCCAGGGGCTGGGGGTGTAGCTCAGTGGCAGAGTGCTTGCCTAGCACCTGTAAGGCACTGGGTTCAAACCTTAGCACCACATAAAAATGGACAAATAAAATAAAGGCATGCTGCCCATCTACAACTACAAAAAAAAATTTTTTTTTAATGAGCAAATTTCTCTAGTGCCTCCTACAATTTACCTTTGCAACTTTTTTTTTTTTTTTTTTTTTTTTTTTAAGAGATCAGGTCTATGTGGCCCAGGTTGGCCCCAAACTCCTGGGCTCAAGAGTTCCTCCTATCTCAGCCTCCCAATTAGCTGGAATTGTAGGCACACACCTCCACACCTAGCTTGTATTGTAATTATTAAAAAAAGAAAAAACAAGTAGTACCGCCCTTGATCACCAGGTGCTCTGCCTATTTCCATCATAACTCTTCCAACTTTAGCCACTCTTATAAGAAAACATGGTAAGAAGGTGATTGTCCTTAAATGAGAAAGGGAATAGAACATGGATAGCTTTTTTCCTCTAATAAATAATTACACTCTTTATACCAAAAGATGAAAATCAATATCACACCATCTACCCTGCTTTTTCCTCAGCATAATGCCTTACTTTTTAACTACCAACATATCTAACAATTCACTTATTTAAAAAAAAAAAAAAAACTGAGCTTCGTAATAGGTACAACCTGTGCAGTAGATCAGTTTTCATGCACTATGTGTGCATTATTGACCTGCTTTCCCCAAAAAATTCTATGAGACAGTTAAGGTGGACATTTTTATTTCCATTTTAGAGATGAGGAAAATAAGTGGCAGGAGTAAAAAGATTTGGCATAATAGGATTCCAGATCTTCTTGATTCTCGCCTGGTATCTCAGGTACTATGGACATTTTAAGCCAGATAAACTTTGCTGTGGAGGGTGTCCTGTGCATTGTAGGATATTTCACAGAATCCCTGACCTCTACCAGCTAGAAGCCTTCCCCCAAGTTGTAACTACCAAAATCTTCTCCAGAAGTTGCAAATATTTCCTCCAGTGCAAAATCACACCAAGTTGAGAATCACTGGACTAGAAGAATCTGCAAGATTCCTTCTGGTACCTCTATTTTACAACAAAAAAGTATAGACAATACCACTGAGCCACATACATCACAGAGCACCAGAAGTTGTTTGCTCAGCAAGATTCAGTTTCTTAACCAATTCCCTGTTTGAATTTTTTTAAATATACAAACAAGCAAGAAAAAGTTCTTTGCACAAATATGTACATTTCAGACAATAAGCCTTCTAATGGCATATTATTACCTCATTACAACATAAGGATATCCAGAAAATGTGTACTTAAAAGGAAAAACCATTTACCAGAGGAACCTAAAAGTTAGAAAAAAGTGCTTTATTAATTCAGTTATTTTTACTTCGTCTTCTCTTTATACAAATGGGTATAAACCTACACATGTTGCTTCCTGTGGCTTTCTGTCCAAATATATGTGTTACTTTAAGGTATTCAGAAGAAACAGAGTGATAACTTCAGAACATTATAATTTATAATTATGCTTATAATATAAATTATTATTTTTTTTAGTTGCTACTAAAATCACCAGTATTTGTAAACTTAAGACTCTAAACTGGCAGGCCTCACAATCCTATTTAGACGCCCTCAGACTGTTTCTTCAAGCAAATCAATCCAGGTCTATTCCTGCAAAAGCGACCCCAAAATTCTTTACCTTCACCAGTTTTTTTTAGCAAATGCATGAGTTGAAAAAATTTTACGTCCTTTACATCCTGTAAAGGATGGATACCAAATAATCAGAGAGGTAATTACAAGTATAGTATTAGTCAAACTGACATTAAAACTGCCTAAATTACACCAAAAAAAAAAACCCGCTGAAATACACATATATTTTAAAAAATGAATTATTTGCCAATGTCTAATGTATTTACTCTCATCATTTCCCAATGGTAGTAAATAATAAGTATACTATGGAACAGAAAAAAAGTTTAAACTAGCACTATTCAATGTGGATTGTTAACACTGAAATCCTGGTACTAATCCTGTAGTTATCTAGAGAGTCTGAGATATACAATGAAAGTTCTTAGTATATAGAATTAAGAAAAGGTAATGAGTTTTCCTATTCATAATATCCACAATTACTTGGGTCTGATGTTCTTGCATCTTTAAATGTGATCTGGATCTATATGTGGAAGACATTTTCTACATATTACAAAGCATATTATACCAGAAGTGTCCAAAACCCTGGTGGTCCCCATTAGTCTTCACCACAGAGTACAGAAAAACACATTGATCCTTCAGTGAAAATGATTCCCAGGTTTTGGAAAACATCAAAGTCACCAAATCAAAAGTGAACAAACACCACAAAATGGAGTTTTGGAAAGTGAGGAACAAAGACTTAAATCAATACAAAATACTCGTCTTAAAATCTTTTTCCACTGTGACTATGTCCACATATAACTCAAACCTTTCCTTTAAAAAAAAAAAAAAAAAAAAAAGGCCAATAACCAAAGACCACATGATCACACCTAATTGTCTCTGCATTATACCAACATTTAACAGCCCAAGGTTTTTAATGCCTTCCTCCCTGACAGAAGTTAACAATTTTATACCACTGTAAATACCTATCACTGAGAGAAAAACTCTATGAATTAGATTAATAGCATGTATAATAATGTATCCAACCAGGGGCAAAAGACAGCTCACAGTCACGTATTAAGAAGGGCAGGGAAGACAGGATACCTTTCCTCAGTAACACACAAGAAATCATGGAGAATCTGTCCTCCAAAAGATGGGCACACAAACATCTGGCAATAATCACATGTTTTATCTAGTCTCCCTAGAGAATTTCGTTCGTGAACACATATCCAAGGAGCCCACATCCCAGAACCTTAGGGAGTGACTTTAGAGAGGTGTTTACTAGTCCTGATGAAGCAACGTCTCCATCTGAAGCGCCTCCTCTGATGCGCCAACTCGGCAGCCGCGCGCAGATGGGGTCCGAGTTCTCTACCAGTCCCAGATTCGGTTAATTAAGTCCCTTTACAGCAGAATTAGCAAATCCCTACATGGTTCATTCTCACTGCTGCCCTTCCCTGGTCCTCTCGTTCGGGGTCATCTGTCATCCTTCTCGCAGGCTACCTGGCGCCAGGTACCTAACAGAACCTAGAAGAGGAGGGGCGTTTCCTGAGATCGCGGACGCCCTCGACCCCTACAAGGGCTCTAAATCCCAGACATTTCCCCTCCCAGAGATGGCAAGGAAGAAACCGGGAAAGACCCTCAGCCTCCGTCCTGCAGCCAGAAAAAAAAAAAAAAATCTTCTCCATTCGCCCCCCCCACCTCCCCGTTGCAAGCTGGCGGTCAAGTTCTCCGCGCGGCGACCGAGGGACGTCAGACCTCAAGCCCGCGCCCGAATCTCGGGGTGGTATAAACAGGATGTCTGACAGCGCGTTCCTGGCTTGTTTATGAAAACTTGCGGTGCACCCGGGGGGAGGGGGCGACGAGACTCAACCTTTCCCCTCCTGGCCCAGGTCCCCGCCTGGCGACCTCCCCCCGCGCCCGCTCCGCTGGACTGGAAATCCCCCGCCGTCCGCGCTGACACCCGCACGCCCCACGGGCACGGCCCCGGGGTCCCGCGCGGTGCTCGCGGAGCCGCCGGCGGTGCGCGGCGCTCGAGGACAGATCAAGAGCCAGGACTGCGCCTCCGGCCAGGGCCGGGCTCCGCGCCCCTCGCCATGTCGCCGCGGCTGCGGCAGCCTTCTCCACCACTTCTCGGTGACACTCACCACTTCCGTGTGCGCCTGGGCCGGACGGCTCCCGGTCGCTGCGCCGGTCGGAGTCCGGCGGCCAGCTCGCTAGGCGGCCAGCCGCTCGGGGCCCGGCGTGGTGCGCCCAGGGCTGGGGAGGGGGCGCCGGGAAGGGAACCAGGACTGAGGAGTAGGCCAGCTCCGTCTGCGGCTCGCGGCTACTCGGCGGCCGCCGCGGCCTGCGCTCCCCGACGCTCTCGCCTCCCGCCCCTCCCCGCAGTAGGCCCCGCCCCCTCGCGACGTCACGAGCGGCGGCCCCGGAAAGGGGGCGGGAGCGGCGGTGGAGGCCCGAGACCCTGAGCTTCGCCT
Organism: Sciurus vulgaris; assembly: GCF_902686455.1. Lineage (NCBI taxonomy): Eukaryota > Metazoa > Chordata > Mammalia > Rodentia > Sciuridae > Sciurus > Sciurus vulgaris. The sequence continues at coordinate 53,483,102 of NC_136461.1, forward strand.
GCCCGCCCCGCCCCCATCCGGCCATGCGCACGCCCCGCCTACGCCCCCGCCCCTGCCCGGGACTGGCCACTTTTACCGCGTCTTCTAGAAACACCAACCTGGGGACGCGAGGTTAGCTTGCACGGGAAGTTAGACTGTCCATAGAGTGACACTCCCCCCCCCAGGTTTGGAGGCCCTCGGTCACGTCTCTGTGCGCTTTGATGCATTTATCACAGCCTTCCGTGTGCACCTCTGCCTCTTATACCAACCGCACAAAACCTAAGCTCTCAAGGCGCTTGTCTAACAAGAACTTAACCAGGGGCTGGGGTTGTGGCTCAGTGGTAGAGCACTCACCTAGCACATGTGAGGCCCTGGATTTGATCCTCAGCACCACATAAAAATAAAATAAAGGTATTGTGTTCACCTGCAGGTAAAAAATAGATTAAAAAAAAAAAAACTTAAGCATCAAATCTCAAGATTTGCTAAGTTACTTAAGATCTTGTTATTTAAAGAACTCTTCGGAGGAGGAAAAACTAACTTCTGTACAATAGTAATGAGAACTAATATTTGTTGATAGCTAATTTGTGTCCAGCACTTTTCATTTTTACTAATATTCCTCAGAGTAGGTATTAACCGTATTTTAACCACAAGGAGGCAAAGTAAGGCCAAAGTACCTTAATCAGGGTCATACTATAGTCAAAATTCATACACCTCATGTCAAATCCTGATGATTTTAATTCCTAGATAGCTCTCCAGTTAGTCCACCTCTCTGTGTTCCCACAAGGTGGTCTTGGACCACAAAAACATCTTACATTGTCACTTACATCCACTACAGTTCCGCAATTCTCCATGATAAGTTTTTAAAAATTCAAGTCTATTCTGTTCCTTCCTGTGCTTAAAACACCCTAGTAACTTCCCCCTGAAATCCTTAGATGAAAATTCTTCTAGACCATGGATCTTCAGAATTCTGCACCTTCTGGTCACTGCAGACTAAGGCTCTCCACCTGTCCTGACTCCACTAACCATGTTGGACTGTTGCCAATATCTTGGGGGAAGGGAATTGGCAATTTAGACTGAGCTAGACAAGCTGGGTGTGGGTGAAAAGGGCATCAGAATCCAGATTACCAGATTTCAGATTTGTCCTCCACCACTAACCACCTGGGTTTCCATAAACTATTTTTAGTTTGCTCATAAAAGTTAACAGCAGACTAAACGATCTCTTGGAAGAAAAGAGAAAAGCTATCAGAGAAGACAGGAGAATCAAGCAGGGAGGACCTGGACCAGGTATCTGTATTGTGGGTGTTGGTGTGCATGTCTTGTCTCGCCTTTGAACACCTCAGGGCTGTTTGCATCATTTTCTTCACCTGTTTAATAGGGACAATACCTTCCTTATAAGGGTTTTACTGAAGGTTAATTAAGATAATAGGGATCTGGCACATGGCTCGGTAAATCATAGTGATTCTTTTTTAATCTACTACTTAAAGAATAGGCAGGAAGGACATGAAGGTAGACAGAGACATGAAAGAACAGTATTTCAGGTGAGGAGAAGGATAAAGAAAAAGGAAAATAAGGAATGCAGAAGTGAACCCATTGTGCTCTAGAAAAATCTGCCTGCTCATGAAATGGAGTCAGAGGGCGTTGATTGAATTTAGATCCATTCTCTGTGTCAAACATTGCTGAAAATTCAAAGAAAAAAGACTTCCTGCTTTCTAAATGCTCACTGTGGAATGGAAATGACAGGCAGGCAACAATTAGTGTGATTCATGCACTCCTCAAGGTGATCACAGAGAAGAATCATCCAGCCCAATTTGGAGAAGTCAGAAGAGTCTTCAAGTAGCTGACAAGTTGCAGGAACTAGGGAAAACATGGCATTTTCAGTCTGTGTGACTGGGACTGAGAAAAGATGAGCCTATGCAAAAACTTTCACCAAAAAAGAAATAGTCTGTACTTGAAGGATTTGACCAAGTTTTACTTTAGAAGACCCACTCTGGAGCAAGTGTTCTCATTCTCAGCACTATTGAAATTCGCGACTGGAAAATTCTTTGTTAGAGAGCAGGGCTGTCTGTCCTCTGCTTTGCAGGATGTCTAGCAGCATCTCCAGCTTCTATACTCCTTACCAGTAACAACCTTGCTCTCCCTCCATCCCCAAACTCCTTATTCTCCTCCTGCTCCAGTTGTGACAACCAAAAATGTCTTCAGATGTCCCCTGGGGGCCAAATTGCCACCCCTCCCCCATTGAGAACCACTAATTTAGGGATAATGTGGAAGATGGATTGGAGGACAAAGAGATTAATTACATAGTATTATAGAACTATAAACTGCATGTAATGAGAGCCTTTCTAAAGCAGTGGCCTGGGGATGATTACGTGGAAGATGCAAAGAGCCTGGGGAGATCAAATAATAGGCACTGAGATGTGGGTGAGGAAGCAGACAGAGGACTCTCACTTGACTCTCAAATTTTGAATTGGTTGACAAGTTTGACCAATGATACCATCAACTAAATTGGATGAGGAATCCAGTGTTTCAGAACAGAAAAGTTATTTTGAATTCAATTTGTGACTAATATACGATACCAGAGAGAGAATAATATAAAACAGAGGAATACAAATATTTCCATCTAATTTGTAATGCATGACATGGATCTACACCGAACTACACCAAATGTAACAAAGTAGAAGCCTCTTATCGGTAAATTATCTAAAATTATAATAATAATCATCTGACCAACCATCATGCACACAATTTCACACATGGTCTTCATCAAAAGAGCATTTGTGTTGGAGCTGTGGCTCAGTGGTTGAGTACTTATCTAGCATGTGCAAGACCCATTCAATCCACAGCACTACAAAAAGAAAAGAAAAAAAAAAAAAAAGCCTCTGCAAAAGCTATTGCCTAAACAATGGGAAAACATAAACAATGAGGTTGGACTTTAAAGATTGTAATAAACAATATTCAATTAAAATTCCATTGTATAGGGCTGGGGTTGTGGCTCAGTGGTAGAGCACTTGTCTAGCAATTGTGAGGCACTAGGTTCGATTCTCAGCACCACACAAAAAAATAAAGATATTGTGCCATCTACAACTAAAAATATTTTTTAAAATTCCCAGTGTATATACATCATGAAATTTAATTTCAAAAAAGAAACTAGAGATAAAAACCACTCATAATCCTGCAACCCTAATATAAATATTGTCATCGTGTTATGTATTTTCTTCCAGCTGTTTTTTACTAGTTATATTTTAAAATAAATATAATCATGGTAAGCATGTAATTTATGAATTGTTCCTTAATTTTAATTTATAAACATATTTCCATGTTTCCACATGTCTTCATAAATGCACTTCTTCATGTGAATAATTTTAGATAATACATATGAAATTAAATATTTAGTATTTAAATAATTACTTTCAGAACAATTCACAGAAAAGAGATTATTGAGTCAAATGGTTTGCATATTTTTTGATCCTTAATTCTTAGATTCATATTGGCAAGTTACTTTCCATGCAGCTTCTGCAAATTTACATTGCCCAGAAAAATGTACGTAATGTCAGGTTCTATAATCATGGACATTATAATTTTGAAATGGTTTGTAACTTTAATATTTATAAAATGACCTTGTTGAACCAGGCACAGTATCACAAGTGCTCTTCCACTGATGAAAACTTTGGTAACTCTATCATATGGGTTATTTGGTATATCTTCAAATTATTGCTTGAGAAAAACCTTGATCCAGTTTGTTATTATTGAAATCATGCTACCCAGCCCACTTAAATCAAAAAATGATTTCAAAGATTAGGTTAAACTGTATATAAAAACTCACTTCTCCTACAATATTATGGTGCACGGATCTGCTCATAACTAGTTAGCAACAAGCTGGAAAGCATGTATTAATTAGTTCATGGTCATCAAGAATGGACGGAATGGAGCTGGGGAGATAGCTCAGTTGGTAGAGTGCTTGCCTTGTAAGCACAAGGCCCTGGGTTCAATCCCCAGCACCACCAAAGGAAAAAAAAAAAAAAAAGAATGGATGGAATAAGATGAATTAACCATGCAGCAGATTTATTTGGGGAAATTTCTGTGAAAGATTAATGAGAAGAGGGTAGGAGAAGATGAGGAAGACCTCCAGATCATGCTGCAGCTCTGAGAGAGGAAGGGTAGAAAGAATCTGGGACTGCAGCACAGTTCCCAAAAAGCCTCAGGCCAATCAGGAGTCCTTGAGACAAAACGGCCACTGTTAACAGAAATTTGTCAGCTTCATAGTATGTATGATATGATCTATCATTGGTTTGGGAAAGCACAGAGCAACTTATCATCAGTCTACCATGCGCCAAGCAGTAGGAGATCTGAGCCACATGGCAGCCACACACATACACATTGCACTGCCCATCTGCTTCTACCTACAGGTGCAGGAATCAGCCCTCTACAGATACACAGACCTCTCTTCCTGCAGGTATATTAGAAGTGATATGTCAATGGGACAAAACTATGGCCAGTTCATTGCCATTGATCTCGGGCTCACAGCTGGTTCTCATCCTTTCCCTCTTCCTCGCGCCATTCTAAATTCCCCTCATTCTTAACCTTGGCAGGCCCTGGTGGCTAGCTAGTGATATTATTCAAATCTTTTTTCCCCCCAATAGACCTAAACCCTTTGCAGTCACACCCATCCCTGGCCAGGAGTGCTGTACCCATCCAGTCATGGTACCAATGAGTCAAGGTAGTACCAGGAAAGGTCCAGGTAGATTACCAGAATTCCACACATAACTTCCTTCCTTGCTCTGTCCTCTTTGTTCCACTGATGAAGTTGGATATCTCCAAGCTGTGGTGGTTGACTTTGTTCCCTTGTTGATCCCTGAGGACAGGAATCCAAAGTACCTTACTGGTAGCTGTAATTTGTAATTCAATGGGACACTTGTGATATCCCCTGGCATGATGACACATAGTTTGGGGGCCAGATCCCTTGATAAACCCAGTTTGGGGGACAGCAAGGATAAAGTTCCCCAGTGGTTCATTCATTTCACTCCTTATTCCTAGATCCACTTATTCTTATTGTGGACAGAGTGCTATACATAAATCTCTGATTTGATACATATCCTGCAAACTGAATGCATTGCTTCCAATCTGTCACTTCATGTGTGCCTTTCAAAGGCCATTCCAGCACTCCATGGTGTTATATGGTCGTAGGTCTATTCCTTTTTAGATATTTTCTTTCCCTTTTTTGCAGTACTGGGGATTGAACTAAGGCCTCACGCATGCTGGACAAGCACTCTATCATTGAGCTACACCTCAGCCTATCCTTTTTAAATTTTATGTAGCACCTTTGTTGGCTCTAAATTTGCTCCTTGGAACACTATACTCTATTAATCTCCTCAACATTTCCTGCCAAGCAAGACCCTCTGAGCTTGCCGATAATTCTGGTAATTGTGGACTCCCAGTTTCTAGCAGTTAGCCATTTCAAATCACTTTCTATTCCTTGGAAGGAGCCCATTCACGCCCATAGCTATTCAGAGCTCGGCTCTGGGATCACTCTCCTGCTTTGAGTCATGGCCTACTGAGGGGACCACTACTAGGCTTCTTAGTGGTGCCAGTGCCCATCTTGCCAGTGTATTCTTAATGGTCTTGGTGAATAGTGTGCCCTTGGGTCTCCCATGAAACATAGTTATCTGGCAAGTCTTCTGGTCTTGCAAAATATTTCCATTCTAGCATGCCCTTTACTTCAACCTCCTAATCCTTCCTCTGCCTTCTGCCAGGGCAACTCCAGTTTTTCCACTTTAACCAGGTTTGGCTGTCATTTTTTCCAGGCTTCTAGGAGCCACCCCACATTACATTTGCCTCATCCTCCAGGGTCTCTGTATTTTGAAAAAGTGACCCTATCATGAAAACAGAAGGGACACAAGTAGAGCAGAGGAGAAGGCCTGAGGAAAAGGAGGAGGGTAAGAAAAGGTGGAAATACTGGGGAATGAAATTGACTAAATTATGCTATCTGCATTTATAAATTTGTAACAATGAATCCCCTATTATGAATAATTATAAGCACAGATTTAAAAAATTTAAAAAGAGAAAAATGACCCTAGGCCTGAGCTCCAGAAATAATTGCACTTCTTCTGGCAAGGTTATTTACCACTTTTATAACTGATTGTTATTTCTGTCTTTGATTTTATTGTTGAGAACTTCTGAATCAATTTTTAGTCATACTTCTATTATATACACAGGAAATTACAACACAAACTTTATGTACTGTCTTCACAACAGATTCATTTTATCCTCTTAAACTTATTTTCACTTCACACTGAGTCTCTCATTTGCATGTATTCAACACACTATTTTCCCAGCACTTTACTAAGTACTGTACATATGTATTATCTCATTTAATCCTGGCTTATCTATTGTGGGGTCTTGAACAAGATACCGAATTTCTATAAGCTTTGATTCTGTCATCTATAAGTGAGGAAAATCATAAAGTCTACTTTCCAGGGTTATCATGAGGATTAATAATAGTTAATACCATCAAGTTATTAAAATGCACTCAGATTTATTTTACCAAAACCAATAAATTAACTGTCCAATTTAATTATTTTACAAGATTTCAGTGTAGTAGTGTCTGGAAAAATAAACATCAGTTTATTCTAAAAGCACTCAATATACAAAGTATTACTAATCTTTTTATTATGGTTTTAATCTAATTGAAGACTTTTGTGGTTCCTGTAATTAACAGCAATATTAACAGAATCAATAAAGTTAAGATATAATGAACATCCAAACAGAAGAGCTCATTTATGTTTTTTAAATAGGTGAATGAGATGGTAGCCCCCTTTTAGGGCAGTAAGTCCAAGGATGCTTTCTTTCAAAATCTGTTCAGTTTTATAGGAATGTCAGAATGTTTTGAATTGACTTACTAGCTTTAATAATGAGGCTTATTCTACTCCTGGGACTTCACATACAGCATTAATAATTAAAACACTTTCTGAAAAATTGCTGTGCTGACAACCAAGATTGGTGCCTTGGAAAGACCACTCGATCAGAAAGTGGAAGACCTGCATTCTGGTGAACTCTTCAATAGACAAGAAACTTAGAGAAGTCCTTTTTAAACCCATTGAACTTAGATTTCTCCTTGGGTTGGATCACACTTTTTTAGGATGCCTGTCAGCATCATAATTATGTGCATCTTAACTTTTTAATGTCACAGTGTCTGTGTAAAAGATATTGGCCAAGAAATCATGTACACATTTGACGGATAAGAGTAACTGAAGTTGACAGCCTAAGTTACATGTCTCCAAACAATAGGAAAATAAAATAGCTGATAAGGATTACATGTGACTTCTTTGCAAGTTCTAATTTTCTGTTATTCTACTAGGAGCATAATGTCTAGAAATGGTATATTCCCAAAAGTCACTGGCACCAATAATTCAACTCAGGTCATCAGATCTTTATCCCTATGTATTTTTCAGTCCTAATACATGCAAGCACTGTGCTAATTTCTAGAATGTGATGCAGGATGTATATGAGGAGTAACAATAAACTGAACAAGCTACATGTACATGGTACTAAAATAGGCCCTTAGTAGGGGTGGTCACTTTTCCTGCCTTCAGGGATTATAAAAGGGAGAAATCCATTTAAAAAGTAAATGATCAAGGGTCAAATGGCTGGTACAGACCAAAATAATATAAGATTTCAAAGACAGGGCTGGGGTTGTGACTCAGTGGTAGAGCCTCGCCTAGCTTGCATGAGGCCCTGGGTTCAATCCTCAGCACCACATAAAAATAAAGGTATCGTGTCCGCCCACAACTGAAACAAAATATTTTTTAAAATTCCTATCGTTAAAAAAAAAAAAAAAAAAAAAAAAAAAGATTTCAAAGACAGAAAACATCGCTGAAAATTCAGGAAGGCCTGGTGGAGGAAGTGATGTGAACTTCCTCCCACCTTGAGGTATACCAAAAAATCCAAGAGAAAGTATTAGACCTGTTGAATCAGGCACTTATATTCTTTCCAGAATTGTTAAGATTAGGTTGATTTTTATTTGTAAATGCATATATGTTGTCTTCACTCAATTGTAAGTACCATGACAACAGAAACCAGGTACAGTTAGCCCTCACTATCCTCAGGAGATTACCAAACCCCCTCCTCTGTGGATACCAAAATTGAGAATACTCAATGTCCCTTAATATGATGGCACAGTATTTGTATATATTTGCTGTGCACATTCTCCAGCATACTTTAAATCATATCTAGGTTATTTATACTACCTAATACAATGAAAATTCTATGTCAATAGTTGTTATTATTTAGGGAATAATCACAAGGAAAAAAGTCTATAGGTTCAGTAGAGACACAATTTTTTTGAATATTTTTCATTCGTGGTTGGTTGAATCTGTAGATACAGAACTTGCAGATACGAAGGGCTGCTTACATGATATTTGTTTATATTTGATTCCGAACAACATATTTATAGAGTGCCTTCTATATGTTAGGTACTTTACTAGAAAAGAAGGGAACTGGTAATATAACTCAGAAGTCAGCTGAGGCCCTTCTACACCTCAAAAGATCTGGGTAAACATTGTTTGAACCCTCAACCCAATCCCTGGCCCCGTAGAAGTATAAAGCCCTTTCAAGAGCTAGATTACCTCCCAGGGGACATTTCCATCTCTTCACACCAACTCTGTTTTGCACAATATTGAAATGAAACTTGGTGTCTTCCTGGTTTTCCCATCAAAAAGACACACAAAGCTGCCTGGGTTTGGTAGCATTCTCTGAAGCCATAGGGGGGTCACTATAGGAAGGACTCACCACTCTGCTACCCTGCTAGCTGCTCTCTCCCTGTTCCCTCTGCCTTTGCTCTTCTTTGCCTCACACTTGCTGTTGTAGATTACCTCTACTTCCAAATTCCCCTGCCACAGGCATAGCAAATGCCCCTCCTCCAGCCGCCAGCCTGTTCTGTCTCAGCTTTCCACCTCAAGCACTTTCCAATCTATTCTATTACACTTAATTTTCCAACCAATTTTTCCAAACCTAGATGCTTCTATCCTCAAGAGGAATTCTGGCGCCAGCTATTAAGAGATAGTGATGTTTTCTCCACCTTGTTACAGAGATAAGTGCACCGGTGACTCTAAGAGAAACCCAGAGGGCTATGGAGGACAGGAGGAGGAGAAAGTGCATGAAGTGGGTCATGAAGGACTTCTTGGCCCCTTTTAAGTGGTCTCTATCTTCCAAAGTCACACATCATTTATTGCCTGAATTACTTCTTGGAAATGTGTCCTTTACTGCCTTCTATTGCTATTTTTCTTCCATCTGTCTCTCTGTTTTATCTCCTGCCCAGGTTTTTTGAAGCTCCTACACAGCAAGTTTTTCTGATTTTTTCCCCCCAGAACTCTGATGACACCTCATCCAGTGCCTCGTGGGTAATGGACCTGACTGATCAGTCTACTGTGTTTCAAACTGTGGGAGCTGTAGCATTAACCTAGTTTCACAAAACCTTCTCCAAATTTCCCCAAAACTAACATAAGGCAAGAGTTTATTCTAATTATAATAAATCAAAATGCCTCTAACAATGTATTGTTTTTAAGCAATTTTCATGAGACAGCTAGAGATGGTTATGTTCCACCAGGAGCAGCTAGAAAGAAGGAACAGGGTTTAAGTATCCCTAGGTACCTGTCACCTGCTTTAAATCTCACAATCATCTTTTGGGGTGAGATTAAGTGATTTGATAAAGGTCACACCAGTATAGGCAGGAACTGAAATATTTTTTCACCCTAGTAACTTCATTTTAACCCTATCGACTCTCTTTTCCTCCACATTTTTCATTGATACATTACAGTTGTACATAATGATGGGATCTGTTGTTACATATTCCTACCTGCACACAATATAATAATATAATTTGGCTAATATCACTCCCCAGCAGGAACTGAAATTTTAACATAGGAACACTAAGCTGCAAAGTTCCTGTTCTTTTCACTATATTACACCTCTAGAATGATAATGCCCAAGGAGAATGAATCAGACAGTACTACTCTATGTATATGTATGATTTCATAAATGGTGTGAATCTACATTGTGTATAACCGTAGAAATGAAAAGTTGTACCCCATTTGTGTACAATGAATCAAAATGCAGTCTGTAAAAATAAAAAAATTAATTAAAAATACTAAAAAAAAAAATACCCATCAGAGATATTCAAACTCTCATTATTAATAAGAAAGTCAATTGTTCACTAGGATATAAACTGAACGAATTCCCTTAATAGAGTCCTGGAGAAGTAGAAAGTCATTTGACTGTATGAACTTTTACAAGCGGCTTCGCCTTTCTGAGCTTTGTGTTATTTATTTGCACACACAAACTTTTACAGAATTGATGTTAATACTAAAGTAAATAACATATATAATGCCTGGCATGTAGTTTAAATTGGTTGAAAAGAAATATCGACTGCATTCTTAGGAGACTTCAAGTGTTCAGTGGAAATCCTCCTTCCTTTTACAAAGTGTGAAATGGAAACTGATACTCAGGTCCAACATTCAGATTAGTTGGGCAGGTGTTTCTTAATTGGGTTAGTACATTTCATTATTTGGGAGTGGCATGAGTTGACTCACACAAGAGCAGATTAACCATTTAACCCAACATCACCCAGCTGCAACCACATTCCTGGGGGGCAAATTGGCACCACCATCAACATCCTTCAGGCTTTTTCCACAATAACTGCCATTGTCCCTGCAAGGGCATTTGCAGATAATTGTATTCAGCCTGGTAGGAGTTAGAGGTTTTAAGACATGAGCATTATAAAATGTGAGGAAGTTTTGGGGGGAGGCAATTTGGGGTAGCAAAACCACTCCTCTTGGTCCCTCAACTATGCCAAGTCTTGCTAGCTTGTTTCTTCTCTCTTTTTTTTTTTTTTTTTCTTTCCTGTTTTGGTGCTGGAGATTTAACCCAGTGGGGCTTTACCACTGAGCGACATCCCCTTTTTTGTTTTTTTGTTTTGAGGCAGGGTCTCACTAAGTTGCACAAGACAAGACCTTGCTAAGTTGCTGAGGCTGCCCTTGAACTTATAATTGTTCTGTCTCAGCCTCTCAAGTCATTGGGATTACAGTTGTGCACCACCATGCCCAGCTGCTGACTTGTTTATTTATTTATTTTCTGGTACCGGGGATTGAACCCAGGGGTACTTAACCACTGAGCCATATCCCCTGCCCTTTTTGTATTTTAATTAGAGACGGGGTCTCATGGAGTTGCTTAGAGCCTCACTTTTGCTGAGGCTGGCTTTGAACTCAAGATCCTCCTGCCTCAGCCTCCTGAACCTCTGGGATTACAGGCGTGTGCCACCATGCCAGGCCTGCTGGCTTGTTTCTAAGACTGCAGGTTTAGCAGTGGACTGGAGATATGTTTTAACTCTTACCTATTCCTAGGTTGTGTGACTCTGAATACATTACCACTTCAAAACTCGATTTTCTTGCTTATAAAATGAAGGGGACAATATTTTCCAAGGTTTTGTGAAGATCGAGTTAAAAAAATTAATGTGAAGCACTTAGTACAGTATCTGTCACATTTTAAGCTCTAAAAAAGTTGCTTATTAGTTTTATTATAACCAGAGACCAGGACTTAAAAGTTCTAAATGCAAGGAAATAAAAGAGCACAAAGTATACTGCAATTTTGCCCCAAGCCTCTACCTTCCCCTATATTACCCACCTACACTCTACCAAAACTTCCTTAGAACGCTGAGGTAGGCAAAATTTGTCCTTAGTTTCCCATCCATTTTGCATAGACTTTAGTACTTTCCCTTTTCACACTGTATTCTACTTTGTTTGCATGTCTATTTCCACTCTACCCTATTCCATCCCAGGCTGTAAGTTTATAGACAGAAAGGACCATGCAGTCACAGGCACTCTGTAAGTCTCAGGTGGATGGACAGAATGGAAGGGTAAGGAACATGGAGCAATACCATGACTTGTTAAAAGGATTAGGTCTGGGTACCCAGTTCCTGGGTAAGACAGTCTATTTCACAGACTCATCTAAGCTGGGGTTGAAACAGAAATATAGAGAACAGGACATCTGCAGAATTGTTCACCTGGTGGAAGTGGTTGAGAAATTCAAGTATGCCTTCAAGGGGAAAGCATGGTTAGCTGGGCTGCTGCAGGACCAATATCAGGCAGAATGCCTTGGCAACCAGGGAACAGAGGCAGGACGGTGCCTCCAAGCTTTCCTGTGTGGATAAGGTTAATAGGTTCATCGATTAGGAACAAGTCCTCCCAGGCCCGGTCAGCTGCCAGCAGGGTGGCAGACTAGTGAGCAATGAATGTCCTCCCTGTGCTTGTGTTCACTGTAAACAGTGATGCAAGATCTAGAGACAGAGTGGGGATGTGAATCGTGATTCTCACAGAAGACAGACCATCTGGAGACAGCATTTCAAAGCACCTAGAATACAGAGTATTTTAGAACACAGGCGATAAAGAGGGAGATTATATATCTCTTCTCTTTAGGAATCAACCAATTCTCACTTTTATTCTTTTTGTTAAGGGCAAATGGAGAGGATAATATTCATTGATCCATCGCTTATATATCCTGCACTTTTTTATTTTTTTAAGTGATGTGCTGGAGTTGGCTCCCACTAGCAAATGAGTCAGTTGTGTGCATGCCTTCTACATTAGATGATTTCATTTAAGAATCTTAAATGCAGCCATCTCAGGAGTATTTCTACAGGAAATTGGCAAACACTAAAAAATCAGGGTCTATGCTCCCATCTCTTCCGAGAGCTAATGGTTAAACATTTACCAGAACACAACTGATTTTACAATGGAAGATCCTAATTAGTTTTCCCAATACTTCTACTTTACAGGCGGGAAACAGAAGTGCATACAGGTTAAATAAATAACATATTACAAATTCTTTGATGGCAAAGAAGGGATTAAAATTCAGACCATCTGCTTCTGAGGTTCATGTACTTAAGCATTTCAATTTTTGCAATACATTTTTTAAAAAATCACATGTGAGAAAAAATCTATCGTATGTCTCAGTTTTAAATTTCAAACATCTGATTAGGTCAGCAAATTGTCAGAGTAGGCAGCTCCAAGCTCTTGTTCCCCCATGAAAACATCATAAAGCAAATAGAAATCATATAAACTCTGTCAGAACTCTGAGAAAAAATGAAAAGGTTTATAGCAACCAAGTGAATTCTCAATCAAGAAACAGTCAACTTAGACATGATGGGGAAGTTTGGTAGCACTTTTACTTGTCCTTACCCCATGGCTCTGCTTAAAGGCAGCAGTCCATACTGCCAGTGTGGGACTATGGTCCTTGATTCCAAGAGAGAAGAGCAGACCTTACTTGCAAATTATCATGTGGATCTATTAAAACCTGTCTGAGACTACCTAAATGACTGACACAAAGAACACTTCTTTGTCTAACTCTGAACTAGCCCAGGCTGGAGAAGTAGTAGAAATTGCTAGAAACGTTAAGAAGTAGAAGAACAATGCCTGAGGCAAAAGACCATTGGTAAGACATACAATAAACCATCTGAGGACTGGGAAGAAAAATATGTGGAGAGAGTTCGAGAGGTGAGGGCAATCAGAAACACCTGTGTGCATGGGGGTATTTTATACACACACACACACACACACTCACACACACACACACACACACACACACACACACCATGCACATGTCCAGAGCAACTAGGTAAGATACAGAAATAAACAGCACCCAGATTGAAAAGGAAGAGGTAAAACTACCCCTCTATCTCTCTGCAGGTTCTAGAATTGATTTGTTCCCCCCACCCCAACACACACCTTCTCATCTTCCTCCTCTGAGCCCACTAATAATGAACACTTCTCTCCCAGTTGCTCAGTTTTTCTCCTCACTGCTTCTTGGCAACACCTGTTGAGAGAGATGCACCAACAGGCACCATGAGCTGGCCAACTGCAAGTGCTGATGAAAACTGAGTTGGCACAGAAAATAGGGTGTTAGGGAAAAAAACCTTGATTATAAAATGAATACAAAATATGCACAAAAATCACATTGATTAAAAGTTCATGAAAGCACAGGCAAACCATAGCTGATAGATTTAGAAACTAAATGAGTTTTTTCCTGAATCGCCTCCCTCGGTGGTTCAAGGAAAAAGGTGTGCTATCTCAACCTCTTCAGGAATGTGTACCCCAAGGGTTAGGCCACAAAGATTATGTCTCTTTAAAAGATTTAGTCCAACCCTTATGGGCTTATCCTTTAATGCCCTCTGTGCTTATATTCTCTCATTTTGTTTTCCTTACTGCTCCTGTTTGGACATGATTTAACCATATCCACTTTAGAGGCTTGATTCCCAGTGTGGAGATGTGAGAAGAAGTGGAATCTTAAAGGTGGGGACTAGTGGGAGATGGATAGGTCATTTGAGAAAACTGCCCTTGGAAACAATCAAGGTAGTTCTCCCGGGAACTTGAGTTCTCTGGAGAGGACTATTGCCTGGAATCCCCCTGCACTCTGGCTTCCTGTCCTATCATGTCATCTTTCCCTCTGACACAAGATCCCATCTGCCATGATGTGATGCAGCCAAGTAGAAGGGGGTTTTCCAGAGCACAAACTATGCTGTTTGGGCTTTCAGCCTTTGAAACTATGAGTTAAATAGACCTCTTTTCTTTATAAGGGTCCCAGTCTCAGGTATTTCATTATAGTGACAGAAAACAGGCTAAAGCAAAGTGTTTTCATAACTACTAAGTTTGGCAAAGTGTTTTAGTAACTACTTGGCTTTTTTACAATTATGTCAAAGTTCAAAGGCATTTTTTGTAAGACCAGGATTTTCTTCTATAAAGTGAAGATTGGAATGTAATAGATCTCCTCTCTCTGTGATATCCCATAGACCTGCCCACATCTTCTTGTTTTGCTCTGTGGGGCTGGACACAATTTTGCATACTTTCAAAAAGTCAGATTTTAAAATTGACTTTATAAATCCAGTATAGTAGTTGTTAAGAGATGGGACTTGCTAAGTGTGGTGGTGCATGTCTGTAATCTCAGCAACTCAGGAGGCTAAGAGAGGATTGCAAGTTTGAGGCCTGTCTCAGTAATTTAGTGAGATCTTAAGCAAAGTAGGAGAACCTGTCTCAAAATTTAAAAAAATAAAAGACTGGGATGTGGCTCAGTGGTAAAGTACCCTTGGGTTCAATCCCCAGTACTAAAAAAAAAAAAAAAAAAAAAAAAAAAGGAATTGGGTCTCTGGTGACTGTGTTTATTCAGTCTTATTCCTGCTCTTTACAGTATGCCTTTGACAATTTGAGCACTGATTTTTTTAATCTGTAAAGCAGAGAATATAACATCTACCTCAGAAGATTACAATGAAGTTTAAATGTGAGAAAGTGGGTTGGGGGTGTAGCTCAGTGGTAGAGCATGTGCTTAGCATACATGGGGTAAGGGTTGATCCTCAACACTGTTCAGAGAAGGTATAAGAAATACCAAGTACAGTGCCTGACCCAGAGTAGGTGTTCCAGACAGCTAGCTTCTCAGGTACCTCACTGTAGAGCATTCAGGAACATTCACAGGCCTCCTTCATGAAAACTTCCCCAGAAAATAGCTCCTCATGGTTCCCTGTCTTTTCTCCATTCCTGAAATACCTGATGAAAATGCAGCTCATGCTGTAGTCACTTTATACGGACACAACTTTCATCATGTAAACTCTAGATCCTTCTATAGTACTATGGCCACCCTCCGAGTCTGATACAGCCACACATAACAGGGCCTTGGAGAAACACTTGTTAAATTGAATGGCGGTGAAAGCAATTTGAAGCCCAGGATACAGAATTGGATTTGATGGAAGATTTAGGTTCTAGCCCTGGTTGTTTTGTTTTTTCCTTTATTCCCTGCCCCTTCTGCCACCATACTGGGGCTTAATCCAGGGACAATCTAACATTGAGCTCCATCCCCAACCCTTTTTATTTTGACATAGGGTCTTGCTACATTGCTGAAGCTGGCCTTGAACTTGCAATCCTCCTGCCTCAGCTTACCCAGTAACTGGAATTACAGGCATGTGCCACCACACCTGGCCCCTAGTCCTGGCTTTCACAGATGTGAGCTTTGTGACATTGGATAAGAAACATCAATGTAACTCTGATAATCAGTCTCCAAACTGCAAAAATAGGTCTGTCCTACCTACTTTCAGGAAGAATTACAGTGAGATTCAAAGGAGACACTGTACATGTGAAAGCTCTTGATAATTCCTAAAGTGCTAAACAATCATAACCTTACCTGGATTCCTGCCTCCAGTCTTGATTCTACATAAGCAACCAAATTCTCCTAGTACAATCTTTATTCTAGGCTTTTGATAAGTGTTTTCATCATTTTGGTGCAATAAAGGGGAATAGGGAAAAAGGGAAATAAACGTTGGGTGCTAATAATTTACAATCAGAATCTTTTCCCACCCAATTAGCCAATTATAACTAAAGTTAAAGTTCATTTGCAATCTACTGCAAAGATTAGGAGACTGATAGATTTTTTACTGGTAAACTCCTAATAACACAGAGGTTTAGCCTTGAAACTCACATTAGTGATAATGGGATTATTCTGCTGGACCCGCTGAGATATGAAAGCTGAATGTGACCCATAATCTATCTTAATGTCATTAGTTTTCCTATAGCCCCTTGAAATGATCAGACGCCAGTGAGATGCCATAAATGGAACTAATAGCATTGAGTCAGGTGAATATTGACAGTCTATTTCAATGAAGCTTTCCAACATGAGCAGCCCATAGATAGTTCAAAATCTTGATGTGCCTCTGTATATGATTTTCTTTGTGGCACTGGGAATTGAACCCAGGGTGGTTTCAACACTGAGCTACATCCCCAGCCCTTTTGATTTTTTATTTCGAGACAAAGTCTCATGAAATTCTTAAGGCTGACCTCAAACTTTTATCATCCTGCCTTAGCCTCCAGAGTACCTGGGATTACAGGCATGGGTCACCATGCCCAACTTCCTTGCTTCTCTTTTACATATTTAATATATGCCCTTTTGTTTTATTGTCACCATACCCACCCCAGTTAGGCTCCTTTAAAGCAGATCCATACAGAAACAGTAACTTCCTAGTTGCTCTTCTTCAAAATCTGTTGATATTTCAATCCATCCTGCACATTCTATGTGGCAAAATCTCTAAAATCCTTTGGGGAAGGACTATGGCCTATATTTTCTTGTATTATAGATATAGTGACCATATTTCATGAATAAAAAAATCTATACACATGATCCAAGAATTATATTTATAGAGAAAAACTAGTAGAAACCTAAAACTGAACCTCTAGTCCACAACTGTGGTTATTGTGTCTAACAGATGCATGATAATAGAATGCACTCTGCATGATATAAATACAATATTCATGGGTTGATTGACGGGTTGACTCCTTGGCTTGTCTGAAACAGAGATTGCAAATGAGTAGACGGAAGATCAAATATATACTATGACAATTTTTCCCCAGCCCACTTTAAAAAGTAAATTTGAATTGTTAACCAGTAGTTAAAATTGTTGATTTCACATAAATGTCATTACTCTTGAAAAATATGAATATCTAAGAACATTGGATTTTTATAAATCAGCTCAAGCTAAAGTGCAACCAATATGGGGAGATCTAAATAAGCTGGAAACCTAGTGGATAAACTAAAAAATAATATCTGCTGCACAGACAGGAACAACAAGGGAAACATGCCCATCTGTACCTTGACACTTAGTAGAGCAAATATGTATATTTCCTCATTTGGTAATTTATAGTCAAAGCTGATACTCCCATATATATAGGTTTGCAGGCCAATTCACCCTACTTATGTAGTTAAAAAATAAACATCTAAGAGGTATATTAACTTGGCTCTAGATACACAGTTACCCCAGGCAACTAATAAATGTAAACACAAATTACCTCCAAAAGAATGCAACTTAAATCTAGGCTTCGAAGACTGTCTACAGATAAATCCAAAGTATATGAACTCAAGGTTCAAAATCCACAAAACACACAAGTAAACAGGGCACAATGGGTAGAAATCAGCAGCAATAGATGACAAAAATCACATCTGTGGTCTTCAAAGGTGGAATTACAAGACACAGAATGTAATAATAAGAATGTTAATATTAACTCATTCAACAAATACTTAAATATCTTCTATTGCCAGATACTCTACTATTTGAAGTTCTGAGAATAATGTAGCCAACACAATAAACACCTTGACTCTGAAGAAGTTTACATTTTTAGAGGGGAAGAAAAATAAATAACTTAAATAAAATATACAGTATGGTAGGTGGTAAAAAATATCTAGAAGAGGAATGTGGAATACTATATAGTGGAGGATATCCCACTGTCCTTACAGTCACCTGGGGATTCACTTTCAGTATATGAGAGATGATACGGGGGTGCTGGGCTTCTAATATGGCTGACAAGTATGGAAAATGAATAATGAGATTATAATGGTTGTAAGACAGATGGTGATGGTACCAGTGCTGTGGAAAGTAGGTTGAAGGTAGAAGGAGCATAGAGTCCTGGGTCTCCCTCTTCATCCTGACAACTTCAATGTGAAAGGTAGGGAGGGAATGTTTTTATCTGAGGCACAGGATACTCTAGGGATCCCTCTTGCTTCCCACTGATGGAAACCTAGAAGCCAGAGAGAGACCAGCTTACCTTTAAAACTTCTGTGGCAAGAAATAAAAGCTTGTAAATATGATCAAGAAACGAGACTACACAAAATTTTCCAAACAGATCTGCGACTTTTAGAAATGAAGAACTCAAGTTAAAAGGAGATTAAACAAAGTTGAAGAAAGAATTTGTTAACTGGAAGGCAGATGCTAAAAACTATCCTAAATATGACCCAGAGAACATAAAGAGATATAAACTATGAAAGACAAATTATAAAATTTGGATGACAGAGTTGGGTCTAATATCCTTGTAATCAGAATTCTTCAACGAAATAGAGAAATGGACGGGAAGTTTTTAGAATTATTCAAAATAATGACATACCTGATTACAACAGACATTTGAGTTTCTGACCCTTTTTCTGTAGAAGTTTTTCTTAAACCACTGTCTAGAAATAGGAATATGTTTCATTAAATACTACTTAACAGTTTTCAAAAGGCTTTCACATAAAATCTATGCCATGTATCTTTAAAGTTCTTGAAAGTCTTAAGATTTGTTTTCGAATAGGAAACTGAAGTAATCTCTGGGCAAGCGATGAATTAAAGGCTATCTATTTATGTATGTATTTATTTATGTGATGCTAAGGCTAGAACACAGATCTTCACACATGCTAGGTAAGTGCTGTACCACTGAGCTTCATCCTCAGCCCCAAAAGTCATTTTTTTTTTTTTTTTTTGTACTGGGGATTAAATCCAGAGGGTCTTAACCTGAGCCACATACCCAGCCCTTTTCCGTATTGTATTTAGAGACAGGGTCTCGTTGAGTTGCTTATGACCTCGCTAAGTTGCTGAGGCTGGCTTTGAACTTGTGATCCTCCTGCCTCAGCCTCCCCAGCTGCTGGGTGTGCCACCTCACCTGACCTTAAAGTCATTTTTAAACTAGAAAGAAAATGGGTTTTCATGACCAAACTTAACTAATGTGAATTACATAGCACCCTCTAAGTGTGATGGACATGACTGATATTACCAGGGATTTGGTTTGATTCCCTGCAGTTTTCCTTTTGACACACTCTTGGAGTATTTCCTTTTAAATTTCCCCATCCTCAGAGGGGGTTTCTTTCCCCAGGAATGATTTTAGGGCTCCACTGAAGACAGTATTCTAGGTAGATTAAGTGCTGGGATCCAACTACATCATGATTATAAAGGCTCTATAATTTATTTTTTTCCGGTTGTTATGTGAATAAAGTCTGTCTTCTTTGATGTTGTTTTTGGTGCCTCCTGGATGCTAAACATGTGCTTTCCCACTGAGCTACACTCCAGTTCCAAACCTTTTTAGTGTGACATAATAGGTTACTTCTTCACCTTATGTCACTGATGAACTCTCAGTACAAGAACATAAGACAACTCACAATTCCCCCAAATAAATGGACACATACCAGGTTCTCAGGTCATTGTGTTTCTGTACAGAAAATTATCCTCGGTCAGGCAAGTGCTATACTACTACTGAGCGGCTACATTTCTATCCCTTATTGTGTGATTTCAAAAATGTTTTTGTTTCTAGTGAGAGAGTCCTTCCTTTCATGCTCCTATTTCACTTTGGGGTTTCAGCTCTACTAAGAGGCTGTCCATAGTCTCAACATTCCAGGGTGCTCAAGGGAAAGGCCTGTTCAGAAATCTTAGCCTCAATTCCCAAAAAGAAGCTTTGGAAGGGGAAAAAACAGCTGTTCTACTGAGCAGCGATTGTTAAAAACACAAACAAAACGAAATGGGCCAATTTCCAAGATTTCATAGTATTAGAAAATTTCCATTAGCCTATTTCACTGCTCAAGATATTCCTCCCCCACACACGTACTCGCCATCAAAATTCTATGCTGACCCTGGAATGATTTGGAGTCTGTCCCATCTCCAAAGCCTGCATATTTCATTTATTTATTTATTATTTATTTATTTATTTATTTATTTATTTATTTATTTATTTATTATTTATTTATTTATTTATTTATTTATTTATTTATTTATTTTTGTACCGGGAATTGAACCCAGGAGTGCTTAACCACTGAGTCACATCCACAGCTCTTTTTTTTTTTTTTTTTTTTTTTAATTCTGAAGTTGCTCAGAGCCTCGCTAAAGCGCTGAAGGTGGCCTCGAACTTGCTATCCTCCTGCCTCAACCTCCCAAGTCGCTGGGATTACAGGAGTGGGATACATACCCGGCCCTTTCGCAGTCCTTCTTAATTTAAATTTACTTGGACTTTCCACACTCAAATCCACACTCACACTCAAAGTTTATCTTTTACTGAGCTACAGCTATTCCCGTAGTTACCAAAAGGGGCCGAGCCCCAGGGAACAGGAAGGTCCCTGCAGGCCTGGCCACGCGCCACCCGGCGCCTGGTCCTCCCTCTTCCTAGCGCTGGCAGGCCGCTAGCTCGGTGACTAGTCTTCCTACGCTCGCCTTCCGGGAGGTCCCCGCCCCCAAGCCACCGCCATCAGGTCTCCGAGGAAGTCACGTTCCAGTCTCAGAACTGCTCTGAATCTTCTGAGAGGAAAAAGGGGGGAGGGGTGAATTGGGCAAGAACCCTCGAGTGGAGTCTAAAGACAGTCTTTAGCCTGGTGTCCTGTCACTAATTAGATGGTGACGCGGTAAGTGATTTTTCCCGTTGACGGATTAATCTCATCTGTCGAAGAGTGCTGAACCTAGAGTGACTACACAGATGTCTCAGGACAAAATGATGTCTCCTGCAAAAGGAAGAACGAAATAGCACACCTAAGGGTCCCTGAGGTGCTAGCAGCATGCAGATACTCTTAGTTAATATTAATATTTCAGCTCCTTATTATAGGTGTCCCTGATCCCAATATAACATTGAAAATAGAAACACAAGGTCTGCGGAATGCTTTTCAAGCTTTCCCTTTTCTTCTTATGAAACACTTGAGAGTGTGTGTGTGTGTGTAGTAATATATAATTTTCACGCATATATGTGTGCATATGGCATGTGTATAGATATCCTATGGACACACAAATATATGTATATATAATGATTTTTTAAAGAGCACACTGGGGGCAAATGAGCGATGATGAGCTGATGCCAAATTTCTCCCGCCGGCCCCATCTGTCACCAGTTCGCTGCTTACTGGACGTGAAAGTGGCTGAACCAAGAGACACACCTGGATCTAATCTGCGGCTTTGCTTTCGGTTTGACTTCAAGCAGGTAACATTCTTTTGAGCCTGTTTCCCTACTTCTAAGCAAAGCTAATCATAGTATGTGCGTCACACTGACAGTGGCCTAAACCTCGGGCACTGTCGCCCGCACCAGGCAGCGCTCTGCAGTATGTCACGCCCGGTCTTCGCTGCTTTCTGGTCCCCGGGAGCCGACTCTGTGGGGTGCGGGCCGAGCCCGGCGCGCCGCCCGCCGCCCCCAGGACGAAGGGCAGTGCTGGGCCGGCGAGCCGAGGCGCGGCGCGGGCGGCGGAGGCGGGCGGAGGCGGCCGGCAGGCTCGGGGTTTCCGCGCAGACTCTGGCGTAGCCCGCCGGCTGCGTCACCAGCCGAAAGGGCGAGCCGGCCGGCGGGGGCGGGGGCGCGGCGCCGCTGGAAGCCCCGGTGCCCTTACCGAAAATGCGAGTCTGGAGTTCCCAGCCGCGATCCGATTCGTGCGGCTGGTCTGTGCCTGCCGCGCCGCCTCGGGCCAAGCGCCGGCCGAGGGCGCCGTTCCCGCTCGCACGCCGACGGCTCGCAGAGTCCCGCGAGGCGCCGCCCTGGCCGCCCCGCCTGCTGGAGGGAGCGCACCCACGCGCTTCTGGCCCCGCGTCGCTGCAGGGAAGTGATGCTCTCTGGGGCCGGGCTTGGGGCCAGTCGGAACCCCGCTGTCTGGCCCGGCCGTCGCGCCTCTCCCAGCGTGAGGCAACCTAGAATTGGGGGGCGGGGAATTGGCACCGTAGAAGGCTCCCTGCTTCTCTCCGCCCCCGGACACCCGCCTGACACGACCCATTGCACAATTCCTACTGTGGATTTGCCGCGTGACTAGCTTAGAGCCCAGAAAAGTTTCCCAGGTTTCCCCAGCCTAGAAAAGAACGATGGAGTGCCCCGCCCTGACCCCAGGCGCCCTTTAAGTCGTATTTCTTCGGGTTACTGGGCTGACCTTTAAGATGCAGGGTGCCCTTTACAAAGAAGGAAGAGCTCACGAGCGGGCTGGCCTGCCAGTTCTCCACTGGCGCTGGGTGACTGCAGCTGACACTGTTTTTCCCCCCTGGTACCCTTGCAGGTGGCAAAGGTGTCGATCGTTTTGAGGGAGAAGTCAGGCGCTGGTTTTCAAAGGAGAGCGAACGCTTCAAAAATCTTTGAGACACAATCTGTAACTCTCCAAGAATCAGTGTTAACACTGCCCGTGTGAAGAAGGTGCTGAATAAACACTGAATGAAGAGTTGGAAAGGAATTTCGATGGTTTTCTATAGACCAATGCTTTTTAGTGTCAGATGAGGAAACCTAAAGGTTTAAGTGACTTGCCGGAAGTCACGTAGTTAACGTGGGAGGCAGAAATAAAATGGGTCTCAAGTTTCAACCCTATTTTAGTCCGCTTTTTGCTGCTATTAATAAATGACCTGATAAGAACAATTGTGCAGAAGGAAAAGTTTGTGGGCACAAGGATTTCAGAGGTCTCAGTATATAGGAGGCTGGCTCCATTCCCAAGGTTCAAGGGGAGACAGAACATCATGGCAGGAAAGTGTGGCTGAGGGAAGCAGCTTACATGATGATAAGAAAGCAGAGAGAGATTCCAATCACCAGATAGAAAATATATACCCCAAGACCACACCCCCAATGTCCCACCTCCTACAGGCACACCCTACCTGGCTTCAGTTATCACTCAGTTAATCAGTCTGGGGATTAATTCGCTAATTGGATTAAGGCTGTCATAACCCAATCACTTCTCCTTTAAACCTTATTGCATGGTCTCACACATGAGCTTTTGGGGGACACCTCACATTTAAACCATGAAAAACTCTAAATATGGGTAATTATTAAGTTGGTGTGTTTTTCCCTCTTTATGAAAATGATGCCTTCTACACTGATCTTTGCATATTCCTACTCCACTCCCTCTCCCTGCCCATCCAAAGTAAACATACAACAAAAACACAAAGGAAAACAATAACAACTCTCAAACCCCCAAATAGGCTAAAGTTGGCAGTGTCAAAGCACTAACTTTTTTTTTTCTTGTTCCCATAAATTAATAGCACCTCTTAATCACACAAACTAAAGGCCTGCGCTCCCGCGCTCCCTACTCTCCCTCGCCTCCGCCCCTCCCCGCATAGGCCCCGCCCCCTCGCGACGTCACGAGCGGCGGCCCCGGAAAGGGGGCGGGAGCGGCGGTGGAGGCCCGAGACCCTGAGCTTCGCCTGCCCGCCCCGCCCCCATCCGGCCATGCTCACGCCCCGCCTACGCCCCCGCCCCTGCCCGGGACTGGCCACTTTTACCGCGTCTTCTAGAAACACCAACCTGGGGACGCGAGGTTAGCTTGCACGGGAAGTTAGACTGTCCATAGAGCGACACTCCCCCCCCAGGTTTGGAGGCCCTCGGTCACGTCTCTGTGCGCTTTGATGCATTTATCACAGCCTTCCGTGTGCACCTCTGCCTCTTATACCAACCGCACAAAACCTAAGCTCTCAAGGCGCTTGTCTAACAAGAACTTAACCAGGGGCTGGGGTTGTGGCTCAGTGGTAGAGCACTCACCTAGCACATGTGAGGCCCTGGATTTGATCCTCAGCACCACATAAAAATAAAATAAAGGTATTGTGTTCACCTGCAGGTAAAAAATAGATTAAAAAAAAAAAACTTAAGCATCAAATCTCAAGATTTGCTAAGTTACTTAAGATCTTGTTATTTAAAGAACTCTTCGGAGGAGGAAAAACTAACTTCTGTACAATAGTAATGAGAACTAATATTTGTTGATAGCTAATTTGTGTCCAGCACTTTTCATTTTTACTAATATTCCTCAGAGTAGGTATTAACCGTATTTTAACCACAAGGAGGCAAAGTAAGGCCAAAGTACCTTAATCAGGGTCATACTATAGTCAAAATTCATACACCTCATGTCAAATCCTGATGATTTTAATTCCTAGATAGCTCTCCAGTTAGTCCACCTCTCTGTGTTCCCACAAGGTGGTCTTGGACCACAAAAACATCTTACATTGTCACTTACATCCACTACAGTTCCGCAATTCTCCATGATAAGTTTTTAAAAATTCAAGTCTATTCTGTTCCTTCCTGTGCTTAAAACACCCTAGTAACTTCCCCCTGAAATCCTTAGATGAAAATTCTTCTAGACCATGGATCTTCAGAATTCTGCACCTTCTGGTCACTGCAGACTAAGGCTCTCCACCTGTCCTGACTCCACTAACCATGTTGGACTGTTGCCAATATCTTGGGGGAAGGGAATTGGCAATTTAGACTGAGCTAGACAAGCTGGGTGTGGGTGAAAAGGGCATCAGAATCCAGATTACCAGATTTCAGATTTGTCCTCCACCACTAACCACCTGGGTTTCCATAAACTATTTTTAGTTTGCTCATAAAAGTTAACAGCAGACTAAACGATCTCTTGGAAGAAAAGAGAAAAGCTATCAGAGAAGACAGGAGAATCAAGCAGGGAGGACCTGGACCAGGTATCTGTATTGTGGGTGTTGGTGTGCATGTCTTGTCTCGCCTTTGAACACCTCAGGGCTGTTTGCATCATTTTCTTCACCTGTTTAATAGGGACAATACCTTCCTTATAAGGGTTTTACTGAAGGTTAATTAAGATAATAGGGATCTGGCACATGGCTCGGTAAATCATAGTGATTCTTTTTTAATCTACTACTTAAAGAATAGGCAGGAAGGACATGAAGGTAGACAGAGACATGAAAGAACAGTATTTCAGGTGAGGAGAAGGATAAAGAAAAAGGAAAATAAGGAATGCAGAAGTGAACCCATTGTGCTCTAGAAAAATCTGCCTGCTCATGAAATGGAGTCAGAGGGCGTTGATTGAATTTAGATCCATTCTCTGTGTCAAACATTGCTGAAAATTCAAAGAAAAAAGACTTCCTGCTTTCTAAATGCTCACTGTGGAATGGAAATGACAGGCAGGCAACAATTAGTGTGATTCATGCACTCCTCAAGGTGATCACAGAGAAGAATCATCCAGCCCAATTTGGAGAAGTCAGAAGAGTCTTCAAGTAGCTGACAAGTTGCAGGAACTAGGGAAAACATGGCATTTTCAGTCTGTGTGACTGGGACTGAGAAAAGATGAGCCTATGCAAAAACTTTCACCAAAAAAGAAATAGTCTGTACTTGAAGGATTTGACCAAGTTTTACTTTAGAAGACCCACTCTGGAGCAAGTGTTCTCATTCTCAGCACTATTGAAATTCGCGACTGGAAAATTCTTTGTTAGAGAGCAGGGCTGTCTGTCCTCTGCTTTGCAGGATGTCTAGCAGCATCTCCAGCTTCTATACTCCTTACCAGTAACAACCTTGCTCTCCCTCCATCCCCAAACTCCTTATTCTCCTCCTGCTCCAGTTGTGACAACCAAAAATGTCTTCAGATGTCCCCTGGGGGCCAAATTGCCACCCCTCCCCCATTGAGAACCACTAATTTAGGGATAATGTGGAAGATGGATTGGAGGACAAAGAGATTAATTACATAGTATTATAGAACTATAAACTGCATGTAATGAGAGCCTTTCTAAAGCAGTGGCCTGGGGATGATTACGTGGAAGATGCAAAGAGCCTGGGGAGATCAAATAATAGGCACTGAGATGTGGGTGAGGAAGCAGACAGAGGACTCTCACTTGACTCTCAAATTTTGAATTGGTTGACAAGTTTGACCAATGATACCATCAACTAAATTGGATGAGGAATCCAGTGTTTCAGAACAGAAAAGTTATTTTGAATTCAATTTGTGACTAATATACGATACCAGAGAGAGAATAATATAAAACAGAGGAATACAAATATTTCCATCTAATTTGTAATGCATGACATGGATCTACACCGAACTACACCAAATGTAACAAAGTAGAAGCCTCTTATCGGTAAATTATCTAAAATTATAATAATAATCATCTGACCAACCATCATGCACACAATTTCACACATGGTCTTCATCAAAAGAGCATTTGTGTTGGAGCTGTGGCTCAGTGGTTGAGTACTTATCTAGCATGTGCAAGACCCATTCAATCCACAGCACTACAAAAAGAAAAGAAAAAAAAAAAAAAAGCCTCTGCAAAAGCTATTGCCTAAACAATGGGAAAACATAAACAATGAGGTTGACTTTAAAGATTGTAATAAACAATATTCAATTAAAATTCCATTGTATAGGGCTGGGGTTGTGGCTCAGTGGTAGAGCACTTGTCTAGCAATTGTGAGGCACTAGGTTCGATTCTCAGCACCACACAAAAAAATAAAGATATTGTGCCATCTACAACTAAAAATATTTTTTAAAATTCCCAGTGTATATACATCATGAAATTTAATTTCAAAAAAGAAACTAGAGATAAAAACCACTCATAATCCTGCAACCCTAATATAAATATTGTCATCGTGTTATGTATTTTCTTCCAGCTGTTTTTTACTAGTTATATTTTAAAATAAATTAATCATGGTAAGCATGTAATTTATGAATTGTTCCTTAATTTTAATTTATAAACATATTTCCATGTTTCCACATGTCTTCATAAATGCACTTCTTCATGTGAATAATTTTAGATAATACATATGAAATTAAATATTTAGTATTTAAATAATTACTTTCAGAACAATTCACAGAAAAGAGATTATTGAGTCAAATGGTTTGCATATTTTTTGATCCTTAATTCTTAGATTCATATTGGCAAGTTACTTTCCATGCAGCTTCTGCAAATTTACATTGCCCAGAAAAATGTACGTAATGTCAGGTTCTATAATCATGGACATTATAATTTTGAAATGGTTTGTAACTTTAATATTTATAAAATGACCTTGTTGAACCAGGCACAGTATCACAAGTGCTCTTCCACTGATGAAAACTTTGGTAACTCTATCATATGGGTTATTTGGTATATCTTCAAATTACTGCTTGAGAAAAACCTTGATCCAGTTTGTTATTATTGAAATCATGCTACCCAGCCCACTTAAATCAAAAAATGATTTCAAAGATTAGGTTAAACTGTATATAAAAACTCACTTCTCCTACAATATTATGGTGCACGGATCTGCTCATAACTAGTTAGCAACAAGCTGGAAAGCATGTATTAATTAGTTCATGGTCATCAAGAATGGACGGAATGGAGCTGGGGAGATAGCTCAGTTGGTAGAGTGCTTGCCTTGTAAGCACAAGGCCCTGGGTTCAATCCCCAGCACCACCAAAGGAAAAAAAAAAAAAAAGAATGGATGGAATAAGATGAATTAACCATGCAGCAGATTTATTTGGGGAAATTTCTGTGAAAGATTAATGAGAAGAGGGTAGGAGAAGATGAGGAAGACCTCCAGATCATGCTGCAGCTCTGAGAGAGGAAGGGTAGAAAGAATCTGGGACTGCAGCACAGTTCCCAAAAAGCCTCAGGCCAATCAGGAGTCCTTGAGACAAAACGGCCACTGTTAACAGAAATTTGTCAGCTTCATAGTATGTATGATATGATCTATCATTGGTTTGGGAAAGCACAGAGCAACTTATCATCAGTCTACCATGCGCCAAGCAGTAGGAGATCTGAGCCACATGGCAGCCACACACATACACATTGCACTGCCCATCTGCTTCTACCTACAGGTGCAGGAATCAGCCCTCTACAGATACACAGACCTCTCTTCCTGCAGGTATATTAGAAGTGATATGTCAATGGGACAAAACTATGGCCAGTTCATTGCCATTGATTCTCGGGCTCACCAGCTGGTTCTCATCCTTTCCCTCTTCCTCGCGCCATTCTAAATTCCCCTCTCTTAACCTTGGCAGGCCCTGGTGGCTAGCTAGTGATATTATTCAAATCTTTTTTCCCCCCAATAGACCTAAACCCTTTGCAAGTCACACCCATCCCTGGCCAGGAGTGCTGTACCCATCCAGTCATGGTACCAATGAGTCAAGGTTAGTACCAGGAAAGGTCCAGGTAGATTACCAGAATTCCACACATAACTTCCTTCCTTGCTCTGTCCTCTTTGTTCCACTGATGAAGTTGGATATCTCCAAGCTGTGGTGGTTGACTTTGTTCCCTTGTTGATCCCTGAGGACAGGAAATCCAAAGTACCTTACTGGTAGCTGTAATTTGTAATTCAATGGGACACTTGTGATATCCCCTGGCATGATGACACATAGTTTGGGGGCCAGATCCCTTGATAAACCCAGTTTGGGGGACAGCAAGGATAAAGTTCCCCAGTGGTTTCATTCATTTCACTCCTTATTCCTAGATCCACTTATTCTTATTGTGGACAGGTGCTATACATAAATCTCTGATTTGATACATATCCTGCAAAACTGAATGCATTGCTTCCAATCTGTCACTTCATGTGTGCCTTTCAAAGGCCATTCCAGCACTCCATGGTGTTATATGGTCGTAGGTCTATTCCTTTTTAGATATTTTCTTTCCCTTTTTTGCAGTACTCTGGGGATTGAACTAAGGCCTCACGCATGCTGGACAAGCACTCTATCATTGAGCTACACCTCAGCCTATCCTTTTTAAATTTTATGTAGCACCCTTTGTTGGCTCTAAATTTGCTCCTTGGAACACTATACTCTATTAATCTCCTCAACATTTCCTGCCAAGCAAGGACCCTCTGAGCTTGCCGATAATTCTGGTAATTGTGGACTCCCAGTTTCTAGCAGTTAGCCATTTCAAATCACTTTCTATTCCTTGGAAGGAGCCCATTCACGCCCATAGCTATTCAGAGCTCGGCTCTGGGATCACTCTCCTGCTTTGAGTCATGGTCTACTGAGGGGACCACTACTAGGCTTCTTAGTGGTGCCAGTGCCCATCTTGCCAGTGTATTCTTAATGGTCTTGGTGAATAGTGTGCCCTTGGGGTCTCCCATGAAAACATAGTTATCTGGCAAGTCTTCTGGTCTTGCAAAATATTTCCATTCTAGCATGCCCTTTACTTCAACCTCCTAATCCTTCCTCTGCCTTCTGCCAGGGCAACTCCAGTTTTTCCACTTTAACCAGGTTTGGCTGTCATTTTTCCAGGCTTCTAGGAGCCACCCCCACATTACATTTGCCTCATCCTCCAGGGTCTCTGTATTTTGAAAAAGTGACCCCTATCATGAAAACAGAAGGGACACCAGTAGAGCAGAGGAGAAGGCCTGAGGAAAGGAGGGAGGGTAAGAAAGGTGGAAATACTGGGAATGAAATTGACTAAATTATTGCTATCTGCATTTATAAATTGTAACAATGAATCCCCCTATTATGAATAATTATAAGCACAGATTTAAAAAATTTAAAAAGAGAAAATGACCCTAGGCCTGAGCTCCAGACATAATTGCACTTCTTCTGGCAAGGTTATTTACCACTTTTATAAACTGATTGTTATTTCTGTCTTTGATTTTATTGTGAGAACTTCTGAATCAATTTTTAGTCATACTTCTATTATATACACAGGAAATTACAACACAAACTTTATGTACTGTCTTCACAACAGATTCATTTTATCCTCTTAACTTATTTTCACTTCACACTGAGTCTCTCATTTGCATGTATTTCAACACACTATTTTCCCAGCACTTACTAAGTACTGTACATATGTATTATCTCATTTAATCCTGGCTTATCTATTGTGGGGTCCTTGAACCAAGATACCGAATTTCTATAAGCCTTTGATTCTGTCATCTATAAGTGAGGAAAATCATAAAGTCTACTTTCCAGGGTTATCATGAGGATTAATAATAGTTAATACCATCAAGTTATTAAAATGCACTCAGATTTATTTTACCAAAACCAATAAATTAACTGTCCAATTTAATTATTTTACAAGATTTCAGTGTAAGTAGTGTCTGGAAAAATAAACATCAGTTTATTCTAAAAGCACTCAATATACAAAGATTACTAATCTTTTATTATGGTTTTAATCTAATTGAAGACTTTTGTGGTTCCTGTAATTAACAGCAATATTAACAGAATCAATAAAGTTAAGATATAATGAACATCCAAACAGAAAGAGCTCATTTATGTTTTTTAAATAGGTGAATGAGATGGTAGCCCCCTTTTAGGGCAGTAAGTCCAAGGATGCTTTCTTTCAAAATCTGTTCAGTTTTATAGGAATGTCAGAATGTTTTGAATTGACTTACTAGCTTTAATAATGAGGCTTATTCTACTCCTGGGACTTCACATACAGCATTAATAATTAAAACACTTTCTGAAAAATTGCTGTGCTGCCAACCAAGATTGGTGCCTTGGAAAGACCACTCGATCAGAAAGTGGAAGACCTGCATTCTGGTGAACTCTGCAATAGACAAGAAAACTTAGAGAAGTCCTTTTTAAAACCCATTGAACTTAGATTTCTCCTTGGTTGGATCCACACTTTTTTAGGATGCCTGTCAGCATCATAATTATGTGCATCTTAACTTTTTAATGTCACAGTGTCTGTGTAAAAGATATTGGCCAAGAAATCATGTACACATTTGAACGGATAAGAGTAACTGAATTGACAGCCTAAGTTACATGTCTCCAAACAATAGGAAAATAAAATAGCTGATAAGGATTACATGTGACTTCTTTGCAAGTTCTAATTTTCTGTTATTCTACTAGGAGCATAATGTCTAGAAATGGTATATTCCCAAAAGTCACTGGCACCAATAATTCAACTCAGGTCATCAGATCTTTATCCCTATGTATTTTTCAGTCCTAATACATGCAAGCACTGTGCTAATTTCTAGAATGTGATGCAGGATGTATAGGAGAGTAACAATAAACTGAACAAGCTACATGTACATGGTACTAAAATAGGCCCTTAGTAGGGGTGGTTCACTTTTCCTGCCTTCAGGGATTATAAAAGGGAGAAATCCATTTAAAAAGTAAATGATCAAGGGTCAAATGGCTGGTACAGACCAAAATATATAAGATTTCAAAGACAGGGCTGGGGTTGTGACTCAGTGTAGAGCCTCGCCTAGCTTTGCATGAGGCCCTGGGTTCAATCCTCAGCACCACATAGAAAAATAAAGGTATCGTGTCCGTCCACAACTGAAACAAAATATTTTTTAAAATTCCTATCGTTAAAAAAAAAAAAAAAAAAAAAAAAAAAGATTTCAAGACAGAAACATCGCTGAAAATTCAGGAAGGCCTGGTGGAGGAAGTGATGTGAACTTCCTCCCACCTTGAGGTATACCAAAAAATCCAAGAGAAAAGTATTAGAACCTGTTGAATCAGGCACTTATATTCTTTCCAGAATTGTTAAGATTAGGTTTGATTTTTATTTGTAAATGCATATATGTTGTCTTCACTCAATTGTAAGTACCATGACAACAGAAACCAGGTACAGTTAGCCCTCACTATCCTCAGGAGATTACCAAAACCCCCTCCTCTGTGGATACCAAAATTGAGAATACTCAATGTCCCTTAATATGATGGCCACAGTATTTGTATATATTTGCTGTGCACATTTCTCCAGCATACTTTAAATCATATCTAGGTTATTTATACTACCTAATACAATGAAAATTCTATGTCAATAGTTGTTATTATTTAGGGAATAATCACAAGGAAAAAGTCTATAGGTGTTCAGTAGAGACACCAATTTTTTTTGAATATTTTTCATTCGTGGTTGGTTGAATCTGTAGATACAGAACTTGCAGATACGAAGGGCTGCCTTACATGATATTTGTTTATATTTGAATTCCGAACAACATATTTATAGAGTGCCTTCTATATGGTTAGGTACTTTACTAGAAAAGAAGGGAACTGGTAATAAACTCAGAAGTCAGCTGAGGCCCTTCTAACACCTCAAAAGATCTGGGTAAACATTGTTTGAACCCTCAACCCAATCCTCTGGCCCGTAGAAGTATAAAGCCCTTTCAAGAGCTAGATTACCTCCCAGGGGACATTTCCATCTCTTCACACCAACTCTGTTTTGCACAATTTGAAATGAAAACTTGGTGTCTTCCTGGTTTTCCCATCAAAAAGACACACAAAAGCTGCCTGGGTTTGGTAGCATTCGTCTGAAGCCATAGGGGGGTCACTATAGGAAGGACTCACACTCTGCTACCCTGCTAGCTGCTCTCTCCCTGTTCCCTCTGCCTTTGCTCTTCTTTGCCTCACACTTGCTGTTGTAGATTACCTCTACTTTCCAAATTCCCCTGCCACAGGCATAGCAAATGCCCCTCCTCCAGCCGCCAGCCTGTTCTGTCTCAGCTTTCCACCTCAAGCACTTTCCAATCTATCTATTACACTTACTTTTCCAACCATTTTTCCAAACCTAGATGCTTCTATCCTCAAGAGGAATTCTGGCGCCAGCTATTAAGAGATAGTGATGTTTTCTCCACCTTGTTACAGAGATAAGTGCACCGGTGACTCTAAGAGAAACCCAGAGGGCTATGGAGGACAGGAGGAGGAGAAAGTGCATGAAGTGGGTCATGAAGGACTTCTTGGACCCCTTTTAAGTGGTCTCTATCTTCCAAAGTCACACATCATTTATTGCCTGAATTACTTCTTGGAAATGTGTCCTTTACTGCCTTCTATTGCTATTTTTCTTCCATCTGTCTCTCTGTTTTATCTCCTGCCCAGGGTTTTTTGAAGGCTCCTACACAGCAAGTTTTTCTGATTTTTTTCCCCCAGAACTCTGATGACACCTCATCCAGTGCCTCGTGGGTAATGGACCTGACTGATCAGTCTACTGTGTTCAAACTGTGGAGCTGTAGCATTAAACCTAGTTTCCACAAAAACCTTCTCCAAATTTCCCCAAAACTAACATAAGGCAAGAGTTTATTCTAATTATAATAAATCAAAATGCCTCTAACAATGTATGTTTTTAAGCAATTTTCATGAGACAGCTAGAGATGGTTATGTTCCACCAGGAGGCAGCTAGAAAGAAGGAACAGGGTTTAAGTATCCCTAGGTACCTGTCACCTGCTTTAAATCTCACAATCATCTTTTGGGGTGAGATTAAGTGATTTTGATAAAGGTCACCCCAGTATAGGCAGGAACTGAAATATTTTTTTCCACCCTAGTAACTTCATTTTAACCCTATCGACTCTCTTTTCCTCCACATTTTTCATTGATACATTACAGTTGTACATAATGATGGGATCTGTTGTTACATATTCCTACCTGCACACAATATAATAATATAATTTGGCTAATATCACTCCCCAGCAGGAACTGAATTTTAACATAGGAAACACTAAGCTGCAAAGTTCCTGTTCTTTTCACTATATTACACCTCTAGAATGATAATGCCCAAGGAGAATGAATCAGACAGTACTACTCTATGTATATGTATGATTTCATAAATCGGTGTGAATCTACATTGTGTATAACCGTAGAAATGAAAGTTGTACCCCATTTGTGTACAATGAATCAAAATGCAGTCTGTAAAAATAAAAAAATTAATTATAAAATACTAAAAAAAAAAATACCCATCAGAGATATTCAAACTCTCATTATTAATAAGAAAGTCAATTGTTCACTAGGATATAAACTGAACGAATTCCCTTAATAGAGTCCTGGAGAAGTAGAAAGTCATTTGACTGTATGAACTTTTACAAGCGGCTTCGCCTTTCTGAGCTTTGTGTTATTTATTTGCACCCCCACAAACTTTTACAGAATTGATGTTAATACTAAAGTAAATAACATATAGTAATGCCTGGCATGTAGTTTAAATTGGTTGAAAAGAAATATCGACTGCATTCTTAGGAGACTTCAAGTGTTCAGTGGAAATCCTCCTTCCTTTTACAAAGTGTGAAATGGAAACTGATACTCAGGTGTCCAACATTCAGATTAGTTGGGCAGGTGTTTCTTAATTGGGTTAGTACATTTCATTATTTGGGAGTGGCATGAGTTGACTCACACAAGAGCAGATTAACCATTTAACCCAACATCACCCAGCTGCAACCACATTCCTGGGGGGCAAATTGGCACCACCATCAACATCCTTCAGGCTTTTTCCACAATAACTGCCATTGTCCCTGCAAGGGCATTGCAGATAATTGTATTCAGCCTGGTAGGAGTTAGAGGTTTTAAGACATGAGCATTATAAAATGTGAGGAAGTTTTGGGGGGATGCAATTTGGGGTAGCAAAACCACTCCTCTTGGTCCCTCAACTATGCCAAGTCTTGCTAGCTTGTTTCTTCTTCTCTTTTTTTTTTTTTTTTCTTTCCTGTGTTTGGTGCTGGCAGATTTAACCAGTGGGGCTTTACCACTGAGCCGACCATCCCCTTTTTTTGTTTTTTTGTTTTGAGGCAGGGTTCTCACTAAGTTGCACAAGACAAGACCTTGCTAAGCTTGCTGAGGCTGCCCTTGAACTCTATAATTGTTCTGTCTCAGCCTCTCAAGTCATTGGGATTTACAGTTGTGCACCACCATGCCCAGCTGCTGACTTGTTTATTTATTTATTTTCTGGTACCGAGGGATGAACCCAGGGGGGGTAACTTAACCACTGAGCCATATCCCCTGCCCTTTTTTGTATTTTAATTAGAGACGGGGGTCTCTGGAGTTGCTTAGAGCCTCACTTTTGCTGAGGCTGGCTTTGAACTCAAGATTCCTCCTGCCTCAGCCTCCTGAACTCTGGGATTACAGGCGTGTGCCACCATGCCAGGCCTGCTGGCTTGTTTCTAAGGACTGCAGGTTTAGCAGTGGACTGGAGATATGTTTTAACTCTTACCTATTCCTAGGTTTGTGTGACTCTGAATACATACCACTTCAAAACTCGATTTTCTTGCTTATAAAATGAAGGGGACAATATTTTCCAAGGTTTGTGAAGATCGAGTTAAAAAATTAATGTGAAGCCACTTAGTACAGTATCTGTCACATTTTAAGCTCTAAAAAAGTTGCTTATTAGTTTTATTATAACCAGAGACCAGGACTTAAAAGTTCTAAATGCAAGGAATAAAAGAGCACAAAGTATACTGCAATTTTGCCCCAAGCCTCTACCTTCCCCTATATTACCCCTACCTACACTCTACCAAAACTTCCTTAGAACGCTGAGGTAGGCAAAATTTGTCCTTAGTTTCCCATCCATTTGCATAGACTTTAGTACTTTCCCTTTTCACACTGTATTCTACTTTGTTTGCATGTCTATTTCCACTCTACCCTATTCCATCCCAGGCTGTAAGTTTATAGACAGAAAGGACCATGCAGTCACAGGCACTCTGTAAGTCTCAGGTGGATGGACAGAATGGAAGGGTAAGGAACATGGGAGCAATACCATGACTTGTTAAAGGATTAGGTCTGGGTACCCAGTTCCTGGGGGTACTAAGACAGGTCTATTTCACAGATCATCTAAGCTGGGGTTGAAACAGAAATATAGAGACAGGACATCTGCAGAATTGTTCACACCTGGTGGAAGTGGTTGAGAAATTCAAGTATGCCTTCAAGGGTGAAAGCATGGTAGCTGGGCTGCTGCAGGACCAATATCAGGCAGAATGCCTTGGCAACCAGGGAACAGAGGCAGGACGGTGCCTCAAGCTTTCTGTGTGGATAAGGTTAATAGGTTCATCGATTAGGAACAAGTCCTCCCAGGCCCGGTCAGCTGCCAGCAGGGTGGCCAGACTAGTTGGCAAATGAATGTCCCTCCCTGTGCTTGTGTTCACTGTAAACAGTGATGCAAGATCTAGAGACAGAGTGGGGATGTGAATCGTGATTCTCACAGAAGACAGACCATCTGGAGACAGCATTTCAAAGCACCTAGAATACAGAGTATTTAGAACACAGGCGATAAGAGGGAGATTATATATCTCTTCTCTTTAGGAATAACCATTCTCACTTTTATTCTTTTTGTTAAGGGCAATGGAGAGGATAATATTCATTGATCCATCGCTTATATATCCTGCACTTTTTTATTTTTTTTAAGTGATGTGCTGGAGTTGGCTCCACACTAGCATATGAGTCAGTTGTGTGCATGCCTTCTACATTAGATGATTTCATTTAAGAATCTTAAATGCAGCCATCTCAGGAGTATTTCTACAGGAAATTGGCAAACACTAAAAAATCAGGGTCTATGCTCCCATCTCTTCCGAGAGCTAATGGTTAACATTTACCAGAACACAACTGATTTTACAATGGAAGAATCCTAATTAGTTTTCCCAATACTTCTACTTTACAGGCGGGAAACAGAAGTGCATACAGGTTAAATAAATAACATATTACAAATTCTTTGATGGCAAAGAAGGGATTAAAATTCAGACCATCTGCTTCTGAGGTTCATGTACTTAAGCATTTCAATTTTTGCAATACATTTTTTAAAAAATCACATGTGAGAAAAATCTATCGTATGTCTCAGTTTTAATTTCAAACATCTGATTAGGTCAGCAAATTGTCAGAGTAGGCAGCTCCAAGCTCTTGTTCCCCCATGAAACATCATAAAGCAAATAGAAAATCATATAAACTCTGTCAGAACTCTGAGAAAAAATGAAAAGGTTTATAGCAACCCAAGTGAATTCTCAATCAAGAAACAGTCAACTTAGACATGATGGGGAAGTTTGGTAGCACTTTTATACTTGTCCTTACCCCATGGCTCTGCTTAAAGGCAGCAGTCCATACTGCCAGTGTGGGACTATGGTCCTTGATTCCAAGAGAGAAGAGCAGACCTTACTTGCAAAATTATCATGTGGATCTATGTAAAACCTGTCTGAGACTACCTAAATGACTGACACAAAGAACACTTCTTTGTCTAACTCTGAACTAGCCAGGCTGGAGAAGTAGTAGAAATTGCTAGAAACGTTAAGAAGTAGAAGAACAATGCCTGAGGCAAAAGACCATTGGTAAGACATACAATAAACCATCTGAGGACTGGGAAGAAAAATATGTGGAGAGAGTTCGAGAGGTGAGGGCAATCAGAAACACCTGTGTGCATGGGGGTATTTTACACACACACACACACACACACACACACACACACACACACACACACACACACACACACCATGCACATGTCCAGAGCAACTAGGTAAGATACAGAAATAAACAGCACCCAGATTGAAAAGGAAGAGGTAAAACTACCCCTCTATCTCTCTGCAGGTTCTAGAATTGATTTGTTCCCCCCACCCCAACACACACCTTCTCATCTTCCTCCTCTGAGCCCACTAATAATGAACACTTCTCTCCCAGTTGCTCAGTTTTTCTCCTCACTGCTTCTTGGCAACACCTGTTGAGAGAGATGCACCAACAGGCACCATGAGCTGGCCAACTGCAAGTGCTGATGAAAACTGAGTTGGCAACAGAAAATAGGGTGTTAGGGAAAAAACCTTGATTATAAAATGAATACAAAATATGCACAAAAATCACATTGATTAAAAGTTCATGAAAGCACAGGCAAACCATAGCTGATAGATTTAGAAACTAAATGAGTTTTTTCCTGAATCGCCTCCCTCGGTGGTTCAAGGAAAAAGGTGTGCTATCTCAACCTCTTCAGGAATGTGTACCCCAAGGGTTAGGCCACAAAGATATGTCTCTTTAAAAGATTTAGTCCAACCCTTATGGGCTTATCCTTTAATGCCCTCTGTGCTTATATTCTCTCATTTTGTTTTCCTTACTGCTCCTGTTTGGACATGATTTAACCATATCCACTTTAGAGGCTTGATTCCCAGTGTGGAGATGTGAGAAGAAGTGGAATCTTAAAGGTGGGGACTAGTGGGAGATGGATAGGTCATTTGAGAAAACTGCCCTTGGAAACAATCAAGGTAGTTCTCCCGGGAACTTGAGTTCTCTGGAGAGGACTATTGCCTGGAATCCCCCCTGCACTCTGGCTTCCTGTCCTATCATGTCATCTTTCCCTCTGACACAAGATCCCATCTGCCATGATGTGATGCAGCCAAGTAGAAGGGGGTTTTCCAGAGCACAAACTATGCTGTTTGGGCTTTCAGCCTTTGAAACTATGAGTTAAATAGACCTCTTTTCTTTATAAGGGTCCCAGTCTCAGGTATTTCATTATAGTGACAGAAAACAGGCTAAAGCAAAGTGTTTTCATAACTACTAAGTTTGGCAAAGTGTTTTAGTAACTACTTGG
Organism: Sciurus vulgaris; assembly: GCF_902686455.1. NCBI lineage: Eukaryota > Metazoa > Chordata > Mammalia > Rodentia > Sciuridae > Sciurus > Sciurus vulgaris. Next base: position 53,521,779 of record NC_136461.1, read on the forward strand.
CTTTTTTACAATTATGTCAAAGTTTCAAAGGCATTTTTTGTAAGACCAGGATTTTCTTCTATAAAGTGAAGATTGGAATGTAATAGATCTCCTCTCTCTGTGATATCCCATAGACCTGCCCACATCTTCTTGTTTTGCTCTGTGGGGCTGGACACAATTTTGCATACTTTCAAAAAGTCAGATTTTAAAATTGACTTTATAAATCCAGTATAGTAGTTGTTAAGAGATGGGACTTGCTAAGTGTGGTGGTGCATGTCTGTAATCTCAGCAACTCAGGAGGCTAAGAGAGGATTGCAAGTTTGAGGCCTGTCTCAGTAATTTAGTGAGATCTTAAGCAAAGTAGGAGAACCTGTCTCAAAATTTAAAAAATAAAAGACTGGGATGTGGCTCAGTGGTAAAGTACCCTTGGGTTCAATCCCCAGTACTAAAAAAAAAAAAAAAAAAAAAAAAAAAAAGGAATTGGGTCTCTGGTGACTGTGTTTATTCAGTCTTATTCCTGCTCTTTACAGTATGCCTTTGACAATTTGAGCACTGATTTTTTTAATCTGTAAAGCAGAGAATATAACATCTACCTCAGAAGATTACAATGAAGTTTAAATGTGAGAAAGTGGGTTGGGGTGTAGCTCAGTGGTAGAGCATGTGCTTAGCATACATGGGGTAAGGGTTGATCCTCAACACTGTTCAGAGAAGGTATAAGAAATACCAAGTACAGTGCCTGACCCAGAGTAGGTGTTCCAGACAGCTAGCTTCTCAGGTACCTCACTGTAGAGCATTCAGGAACATTCACAGGCCTCCTTCATGAAAACTTCCCCAGAAAATAGCTCCTCATGGTTCCCTGTCTTTTCTCCATTCCTGAAATACCTGATGAAAATGCAGCTCATGCTGTAGTCACTTTATACGGACACAACTTTCATCATGTAAACTCTAGATCCTTCTATAGTACTATGGCCACCCTCCGAGTCTGATACAGCCACACATAACAGGGCCTTGGAGAAACACTTGTTAAATTGAATGGCGGTGAAAGCAATTTGAAGCCCAGGATACAGAATTGGATTTGATGGAAGATTTAGGTTCTAGCCCTGGTTGTTTTGTTTTTTCCTTTATTCCCTGCCCCTTCTGCCACCATACTGGGGCTTAATCCAGGGACAATCTAACATTGAGCTCCATCCCAACCCTTTTTATTTTGACATAGGGTCTTGCTACATTGCTGAAGCTGGCCTTGAACTTGCAATCCTCCTGCCTCAGCTTACCCAGTAACTGGAATTACAGGCATGTGCCACCACACCTGGCCCCTAGTCCTGGCTTTCACAGATGTGAGCTTTGTGACATTGGATAAGAAACATCAATGTAACTCTGATAATCAGTCTCCAAACTGCAAAAATAGGTCTGTCCTACCTACTTTCAGGAAGAATTACAGTGAGATTCAAAGGAGACACTGTACATGTGAAAGCTCTTGATAATTCCTAAAGTGCTAAACAATCATAACCTTACCTGGATTCCTGCCTCCAGTCTTGATTCTACATAAGCAACCAAATTCTCCTAGTACAATCTTTATTCTAGGCTTTTGATAAGTGTTTTCATCATTTTGGTGCAATAAAGGGGAATAGGGAAAAGGGAAATAAAACGTTGGGTGCTAATAATTTACAATCAGAATCTTTTCCCACCCAATTAGCCAATTATAACTAAAGTTAAAGTTCATTTGCAATCTACTGCAAAGATTAGGAGACTGATAGATTTTTTACTGGTAAACTCCTAATAACACAGAGGTTTAGCCTTGAAACTCACATTAGTGATAATGGGATTATTCTGCTGGACCCGCTGAGATATGAAAGCTGAATGTGACCCATAATCTATCTTAATGTCATTAGTTTTCCTATAGCCCCTTGAAATGATCAGACGCCAGTGAGATGCCATAAATGGAAACTAATAGCATTGAGTCAGGTGAATATTGACAGTCTATTTCAATGAAGCTTTCCAACATGAGCAGCCCATAGATAGTTCAAAATCTTGATGTGCCTCTGTATATGATTTTCTTTGTGGCACTGGGAATTGAACCCAGGGTGGTTTCAACACTGAGCTACATCCCCAGCCCTTTTGATTTTTTATTTCGAGACAAAGTCTCATGAAATTCTTAAGGCTGACCTCAAACTTTTATCATCCTGCCTTAGCCTCCAGAGTACCTGGGATTACAGGCATGGGTCACCATGCCCAACTTCCTTGCTTCTCTTTTACATATTTAATATATGCCCTTTTGTTTTATTGTCACCATACCCACCCCAGTTAGGCTCCTTTAAAGCAGATCCATACAGAAACAGTAACTTCCTAGTTGCTCTTCTTCAAAATCTGTTGATATTTCAATCCATCCTGCACATTCTATGTGGCAAAATCTCTAAAATCCTTTGGGGAAGGACTATGGCCTATATTTTCTTGTATTATAGATATAGTGACCATATTTCATGAATAAAAAAATCTATACACATGATCCAAGAATTATATTTATAGAGAAAAACTAGTAGAAACCTAAAACTGAACCTCTAGTCCACAACTGTGGTTATTGTGTCTAACAGATGCATGATAATAGAATGCACTCTGCATGATATAAATACAATATTCATGGGTTGATTGACGGGTTGACTCCTTGGCTTGTCTGAAACAGAGATTGCAAATGAGTAGACGGAAGATCAAATATATACTATGACAATTTTTCCCCAGCCCACTTTAAAAAGTAAATTTGAATTGTTAACCAGTAGTTAAAATTGTTGATTTCACATAAATGTCATTACTCTTGAAAAATATGAATATCTAAGAACATTGGATTTTTATAAATCAGCTCAAGCTAAAGTGCAACCAATATGGGGAGATCTAAATAAGCTGGAAACCTAGTGATAAACTAAAAAATAATATCTGCTGCACAGACAGGAACAACAAGGAAACATGCCCATCTGTACCTTGACACTTAGTAGAGCAAATATGTATATTTCCTCATTTGGTAATTTATAGTCAAAGCTGATACTCCCATATATATATAGGTTTGCAGGCCAATTCACCCTACTTATGTAGTTAAAAAATAAACATCTAAGAGGTATATTAACTTGGCTCTAGATACACAGTTACCCCAGGCAACTAATAAATGTAAACACAAATTACCTCCAAAAGAATGCAACTTAAATCTAGGCTTCGAAGACTGTCTACAGATAAAATCCAAAGTATATGAACTCAAGGTTCAAAATCCACAAAACACACAAGTAAACAGGGCACAATGGGTAGAAATCAGCAGCAATAGATGACAAAAATCACATCTGTGGTCTTCAAAGGTGGAATTACAAGACACAGAATGTATAATAAGAATGTTAATATTAACTCATTCAACAAATACTTAAATATCTTCTATTTGCCAGATACTCTACTATTTGAAGTTCTGAGAATAATGTAGCCAACACAATAAACACCTTGACTCTGAAGAAGTTTACATTTTTAGAGGGGAAGAAAAATAAATAACTTAATAAAATATACAGTATGGTAGGTGGTAAAAAAATATCTAGAAGAGGAATGTGGAATACTATATAGTGGAGGATATCCCACTGTCCTTACAGTCACCTGGGGATTCACTTTCAGTATATGAGAGATGATACGGGGGTGCTGGGCTTCTAATATGGCTGACAAGTATGGAAAATGAATAATGAGATTATAATGGTTGTAAGACAGATGGTGATGGTACCAGTGCTGTGGAAAGTAGGTTGAAGGTAGAAGGAGCATAGAGTCCTGGGTCTCCCTCTTCATCCTGACAACTTCAATGTGAAAGGTAGGGAGGGAATGTTTTTATCTGAGGCACAGGATACTCTAGGGATCCCTCTTGCTTCCCACTGATGGAAACCTAGAAGCCAGAAGAGAGACCAGCTTACCTTTAAAACTTCTGTGGCAAGAAATAAAAGCTTGTAAATATGATCAAGAAACGAGACTACACAAAATTTTCCAAACAGATCTGCGACTTTTAGAAATGAAGAACTCAAGTTAAAAAGGAGATTAAACAAAGTTGAAGAAAGAATTTGTTAACTGGAAGGCAGATGCTAAAAACTATCCTAAATATGACCCAGAGAACATAAAGAGATATAAACTATGAAAGACAAATTATAAAATTTGGATGACAGAGTTGGGTCTAATATCCTTGTAATCAGAATTCTTCAACGAAATAGAGAAATGGACGGGAAGTTTTTAGAATTATTCAAAATAATGACATACCTGATTACAACAGACATTTGAGTTTCTGACCCTTTTTCTGTAGAAGTTTTTCTTAAACCACTGTCTAGAAATAGGAATATGTTTCATTAAATACTACTTAACAGTTTTCAAAAGGCTTTCACATAAAATCTATGCCATGTATCTTTAAAGTTCTTGAAAGTCTTAAGATTTGTTTTCGAATAGGAAACTGAAGTAATCTCTGGGCAAGCGATGAATTAAAGGCTTATCTATTTATGTATGTATTTATTTATGTGATGCTAAGGCTAGAACACAGATCTTCACACATGCTAGGTAAGTGCTGTACCACTGAGCTTCATCCTCAGCCCCAAAAGTCATTTTTTTTTTTTTTTTTGTACTGGGGATTAAATCCAGAGGGTCTTAACCTGAGCCACATACCCAGCCCTTTTCCGTATTGTATTTAGAGACAGGGTCTCGTTGAGTTGCTTATGACCTCGCTAAGTTGCTGAGGCTGGCTTTGAACTTGTGATCCTCCTGCCTCAGCCTCCCCAGCTGCTGGGTGTGCCACCTCACCTGACCTTAAAGTCATTTTTAAACTAGAAAGAAAAATGGGTTTTCATGACCAAACTTAACTAATGTGAATTACATAGCACCCTCTAAGTGTGATGGACATGACTGATATTACCAGTGGATTTGGTTGATTCCCTGCAGTTTTCCTTTTGACACACTCTTGGAGTATTTCCTTTTTAAATTTCCCCATCCTCAGAGGGTTTCTTTCCCCAGGAATGATTTTAGGGCTCCACTGAAGACAGTATTCTAGGTAGATTAAGTGCTGGGATCCAACTACATCATGATTATAAAGGCTCTATAATTTATTTTTTTCCGGTTGTTATGTGAATAAAGTCTGTCTTCTTTTGATGTTGTTTTTGGTGCCTCCTGGATGCTAAACATGTGCTTTCCCACTGAGCTACACCTCCAGTTCCAAACCTTTTTAGTGTGACATAATAGGTTACTTCTTCACCTTATGTCACTGATGAACTCTCAGTACAAGAACATAAGACAACTCACAATTCCCCCAAATAAATGGACACATACCAGGTTCTCAGGTCATTGTGTTTCTGTACAGAAAATTATCCTCGGTCAGGCAAGTGCTATACTACTACTGAGCGGCTACATTTCTATCCCTTATTGTGTGATTTCAAAAAATGTTTTTGTTTCTAAGTGAGAGAGTCCTTCCTTTCATGCTCCTATTTCACTTTGGGGTTTCAGCTCTACTAAGAGGCTGTCCATAGTCTCAACATTCCAGGGTGCTCAAGGGAAAGGCCTGTTCAGAAATCTTAGCCTCAATTCCCAAAAAGAAGCTTTGGAAGGGGAAAAAACAGCTGTTCTACTGAGCAGCGATTGTTAAAACACAAACAAAACGAAATGGCCAATTTCCAAGATTTCATAGTATTAGAAAATTTCCATTAGCCTATTTCACTGCTCAAGATATTCCTCCCCCACACACGTACTCGCCATCAAAATTCTATGCTGACCCTGGAATGATTTGGAGTCTGTCCCATCTCCAAAGCCTGCATATTTCATTTATTTATTTATTTATTTATTTATTTATTTATTTATTTATTTATTTATTTATTTATTTATTTATTTATTTATTTATTTATTTATTTATTTATTTATTTTTGTACCGGGAATTGAACCCAGGAGTGCTTAACCACTGAGTCACATCCACAGCTCTTTTTTTTTTTTTTTTTTTTTTTTTAATTCTGAAGTTGCTCAGAGCCTCGCTAAAGCGCTGAAGGTGGCCTCGAACTTGCTATCCTCCTGCCTCAACCTCCCAAGTCGCTGGGATTACAGGAGTGGGATACATACCCGGCCCTTTCGCAGTCCTTCTTAATTTAAATTTACTTGGACTTTCCACACTCAAATCCACACTCACACTCAAAGTTTATCTTTTACTGAGCTACAGCTATTCCCGTAGTTACCAAAAGGGGCCGAGCCCCAGGGAACAGGAAGGTCCCCTGCAGGCCTGGCCACGCGCCACCCGGCGCCTGGTCCTCCCTCTTCCTAGCGCTGGCAGGCCGCTAGCTCGGTGACTAGTCTTCCTACGCTCGCCTTCCGGGAGGTCCCCGCCCACGCCACCGCCATCAGGTCTCCGAGGAAGTCACGTTCCAGTCTCAGAACTGCTCTGAATCTTCTGAGAGGAAAAGGGGGGAGGGGTGAATTGGCAAGAACCCTCGAGTGGAGTCTAAAGACAGTCTTTAGCCTGGTGTCTGTCACTAATTAGATGGTGACGCGGTAAGTGATTTTTCCCGTTGACTGGATTAAATCTCATCTGTCGAAGAGTGCTGACCTAGAGTGACTACACAGATGTCTCCAGGACAAAATGATGTCTCCTGCAAAAGGAAGAACGAAATAGCACACCTAAGGGTCCCTGAGGTGCTAGCAGCATGCAGATACTCTTAGTTAATATTTAATATTTCAGCTCCTTATTATAGGTGTCCCTGATCCCAATATAACATTGAAAATAGAAACACAAGGTCTGCGGAATGCTTTTCAAGCTTTTCCCTTTTTCTTCTTATGAAACACTTGAGAGTGTGTGTGTGTGTGTATATATATAATTTTCACGCATATATGTGTGCATATGGCATGTGTATATATATCCTTATGTACACAAATATATGTATATATAATGATTTTTTAAAGAGCACACTGGGGCAAATGAGCGATGATGAGCTGATGCAAATTTCTCCGCCGCCCCATCTGTCACCAGTTCGCTGCTTACTGGAGTGAAAGTGGCTGAACCAAGAGACACACCTGGATCTAATCTGCGGCTTTGCTTTCGGTTTGACTTCAAGCAGGTAACATTCTTTTTGAGCCTGTTTCCTAACTTCTAAGCAAAGCTAATCATAGTATGTGCGTCACACTGACAGTGGCCTAAACCTCGGGCACTGCGCCCGCACCAGGCAGCGCTCTGCAGTATGTCACGCCCGGTCTTCGCTGCTTTCTGGTCCCCGGGAGCCGACTCTGTGGGGTGCGGGCCGAGCCCGGCGCGCCGCAGCCGCCGCCCCCAGGACGAAGGGCAGTGCTGGGCCGGCGAGCCGAGGCGCGGCGCGGGCGGCGGAGGCGGGCGGAGGCGGCCGGCAGGCTCGGGGTTTCCGCGCAGACTCTGGCGTAGCCCGCCGGCTGCGTCACCAGCCGAAAGGGCGAGCCGGCCGGCGGGGGCGGGGGCGCGGCGCCGCTGGAAGCCCCGGTGCCCTTACCGAAAATGCGAGTCTGGAGTTCCCAGCCGCGATCCGATTCGTGCGGCTGGTCTGTGCCTGCCGCGCCGCCTCGGGCCAAGCGCCGGCCGAGGGCGCCGTTCCCGCTCGCACGCCGACGGCTCGCAGAGTCCCGCGAGGCGCCGCCCTGGCCGCCCCGCCTGCTGGAGGGAGCGCACCCACGCGCTTCTGGCCCCGCGTCGCTGCAGGGAAGTGATGCTCTCTGGGGCCGGGCTTGGGGCCAGTCGGAACCCCGCTGTCTGGCCCGGCCGTCGCGCCTCTCCCAGCGTGAGGCAACCTAGAATTGGGGGGCGGGGAATTGGCACCGTAGAAGGCTCCCTGCTTCTCTCCGCCCCCGGACACCCGCCTGACACGACCCATTGCACAATTCCTACTGTGGATTTGCCGCGTGACTAGCTTAGAGCCCAGAAAAGTTTCCCAGGTTTCCCCAGCCTAGAAAAGAACGATGGAGTGCCCCGCCCTGACCCCAGGCGCCCTTTAAGTCGTATTTCTTCGGGTTACTGGGCTGACCTTTAAGATGCAGGGTGCCCTTTACAAAGAAGGAAGAGCTCACGAGCGGGCTGGCCTGCCAGTTCTCCACTGGCGCTGGGTGACTGCAGCTGACACTGTTTTTCCCCCCTGGTACCCTTGCAGGTGGCAAAGGTGTCGATCGTTTTGAGGGAGAAGTCAGGCGCTGGTTTTCAAAGGAGAGCGAACGCTTCAAAAATCTTTGAGACACAATCTGTAACTCTCCAAGAATCAGTGTTAACACTGCCCGTGTGAAGAAGGTGCTGAATAAACACTGAATGAAGAGTTGGAAAGGAATTTCGATGGTTTTCTATAGACCAATGCTTTTTATGTGTCAGATGAGGAAACCTAAAGGTTTAAGTGACTTGCCGGAAGTCACGTAGTTAACGTGGGAGGCAGAAATAAAATGGGTCTCAAGTTTCAACCCTATTTTAGTCCGCTTTTTGCTGCTATTAATAAATGACCTGATAAGAACAATTGTGCAGAAGGAAAAGTTTGTGGGCACAAGGATTTCAGAGGTCTCAGTATATAGGAGGCTGGCTCCATTCCCAAGGTTCAAGGGGAGACAGAACATCATGGCAGGAAAGTGTGGCTGAGGGAAGCAGCTTACATGATGATAAGAAAGCAGAGAGAGATTCCAATCACCAGATAGAAAATATATACCCCAAGACCACACCCCCAATGTCCCACCTCCTACAGGCACACCCTACCTGGCTTCAGTTATCACTCAGTTAATCAGTCTGGGGATTAATTCGCTAATTGGATTAAGGCTGTCATAACCCAATCACTTCTCCTTTAAACCTTATTGCATGGTCTCACACATGAGCTTTTGGGGGACACCTCACATTTAAACCATGAAAAACTCTAAATATGGGTAATTATTAAGTTGGTGTGTTTTTCCCTCTTTATGAAAATGAATGCCTTCTACACTGATCTTTGCATATTCCTACTCCACTCCCTCTCCCTGCCCATCCAAAGTAAACATACAACAAAAAACACAAAGGAAAACAATAACAACTCTCAAACCCCCAAATAGGCTAAAGTTGGCAGTGTCAAAGCACTAACTTTTTTTTTTCTTGTTCCCATAAATTAATAGCACCTCTTAATCACACAAACTAAAGAGATGAGGAGGAGGAAGAAGTAGAAACAAAACAGGGCTTCATCAAGATGTCATGGAAGGGCTGGGGAGATAGCTCAGTTAGTAGAGTTCTTGCCTCCCTGGGTTCAATCCCCAGCACCGCCAAAAAAAAAAATAAAAATAAAAAAAAAATAAAAGAGATGTCATGGAAAATACCAGGTCCTCACTGACTTAACTTTTGTAAATAAGGTGATGTTCTGCACAGGTACTGCTCAGCTCAGGGGTGACCATCAGGCCTGCTCCAAGACTGGTCAGTTATTTTATTCAGGCTTGGAGTAGATTTGTTACTCATCTTTCAGAATAGACAAGCTGCAACCTGTGAAAACACAAAGGACTTCAACAGCTTAGGGCTGACCAACTATACCCAATGTCTAATTTAGGGGCCGGAATTGCCAAAGGAGTAGATGTGAAGATCAAAGGAAATCATGGCTGTAATTGATTCTTTTATGGGTTGCCAACAATGGTTTCCACAAAGATAATTATAATATAAATACAATGCAAGTACAAGTTCTTATCCATAAAGAAGCTAGGACTTTCAGCATTGGGTAGACTAGCAGACCAAATTATGTAATATCTCACTTTTAGATCAACCAAAATGCTTTGAAATAAGGCAAATCTCTAACTCCACTGTCCTTTCTACCTCTGGTATCTTGCAGGTAAAGGTGAACACTAATCTCTAGAAAAATTTGAAATTCTAGGTGACTAGAAAACAATCTGTTTATTCTAGTTTGATAATCCTACACAATGTTCCTGAATTAAAATATAATTTTCTTTATTTTTCCCATACTATGGTATCTAGCTTGCCATTATACCAGGATTTTTCACTCCAAACTCTAGAAATGCAAGTTGTTGATTCCCATTATTACCTGCTTTACTGCTTATGAAAAAAAATTTTCAAAGAAAACTATCTTTTCCAAGTCAAATTTTAAGATTAACAACTCGCTTGCATGCACATGATACTCTTTAATATGTAATACATATTTCATTCAACATCATTACTGGTTGATGTTGAGACTTTTTTGCAAAGAAAATACCTCAGGACAATTTTAGTTATCAATATTAATTTAACTACAAGATGATATTGTCAACATCATCATCCATGTTCATGGATTAGAGACAACATTTAAAGATAGGAATTCATCCAAGCCAAAAAAAGAAACAATACAGCATGAAAACCATGAACTAACAATACTGAGAAGAGGGCAAGTCACAGAAGAAAACGTACACAATAAGTCTGTTTATTTTAAATAGACAACTAAACATTGTCTTGTTTAGGGATGCACCTAGGTGATGGCTACCCTAAAACGGAGTGATTATCCTAAAAATCAGGACATTGAAAGCCTCAATGGTGTAGGCACAGATGATCACTTGAGATCTCCACTGCCACCCCTGCCCCCGGGAACTTGCTATGACATGGACAATGTTCTCTTTCTTAATCCATAGGTTAGATACAGTGCTCACTTATTTGTCATTCTCTAAAATGTACGTCTATATCGTCTACATTCTCTGGTGAGTGTGATTCATTTTTTAAAACCCATTTTGCTTGAAAATAAACCAAATAAAGAATTACACTAGAGGTTTTTGAATGGAAAACAAGGGACTTGGCTCTAAACCAAGCCAGAAAGGTAAATTTGGAAGTAAATATAATGTGGGAACTCTGACAGCAGCCACGCCCTTTTTCAGACATCCCAGTTAAATCTGTTTCACTGCCCTCGATGTCCATATTACCATAGAAGTAAACAAGGAATATGGGCTTTCTAACAGGAGATTTTTTTAAATCTTCACACAAGTATGAAGAAAAAGCAGAGAAAAGCTTGGATGGATGGAGAGTGGTATTTGGTAAAATTAAATTATATTTGTTAACCTAAATCACTTAAGATCTTAGAGTAGTTCACTAAGTCAGAAACTTACCTTTCTTACCGGCACAGACTGATATCTTCAGTCCTAGGTAATTTGATTAATAGACTTTCTTTTATTAAAATAGTTTCCATTCTTTTTTTTTTTTTTCTGTGCTGGGGACCAAACAGCCCTTGGTATATGTTATACAAGTCCTCTATGACTGAGCTACATCCCCATCCCAAACAGTTTCTATTCTTAAAGGGAAACTCATATAGCTGATTTCATACTCCCCGTTTTCAGAAAGAGGACCATTTTGTTGTTTCAATAGTAGGCATTTATTATACTAACCAAACGTATAGATTCACTGAATTATGCCTTGGCCCTAAAATGTTTGATCTTCATAATGTGCACCTTGAATTATCCAGAAGTGACTAAATAGCAATACAGTCCATTTAATAAACTAGGTAATATTTGTCATCTGCCTTCAGAATATCTGCCCAAGACAATTAAAATTTTTTAAATTCTCTTTACAATTCTTTGTCCAGTAAGGTTGGAGAATCTTGATTTTGAAACAAATTAATGAAAGTGAGTGAATTAAGTTCCAAGTGAGTGGCCAGAGGCAGGGTTAGGCTAGGGAACAGGCAGGAAGGAAGCCTTCATAGGTCAAGAGTAACTCAAGCTCAGCCTGAAAAGAAGACACGTGGGACCCACTTTTATGAATGCAAATAAGAAAAACCAGCATTAGCAAGCCCAGCATCTGACAGAATCCAGCGGGAATATAACTGGGTTCCAGCAAGAGAGAAGATCTGGGTGCTGTACTAGGAAACACGGAGACTCTTGTCTCTTGTCCCTTCTCTGTAGACTGTCACACTCCTGTGTCTCTGTCAGCATTTCTGGTCCCCATGGGTCAGAAAAATCACCACGGTGACCCAGGTGTGACCACCTGGAGAAAGGCTGACCCTTACTCTTGATCCAATTTCTAAGTTCCCCAGGGAGAGATTTTGACTGGCACAGCTTGGGTTTGGGGACATCTCTTGGTCCAAACAATTGTGATTAGGTGGGAAACCAGGGGTCCACTCCTATGGGATGGGTAGGTTCCCAATGGTCACCTACTACAGAAGGAAGGAGAGACAAGGAAGGAGAGAGGGGAGCAGGAACAGCTTTCTGAAGGTGAAAATGTATATGATGTGTTCTAGTAACATCGAGTAGGGCAATTTGGCTAGATATGGAATTTATACAAAAGGATTGAGATAGTAGGGAAATAAAGTCACACTAGAGAAAATTTGGGACATCAAGCTAAAAGGTTTAAATATTCTATATATTTTTTTCATTAGAACTGTACAAGTTCAATGAGTATAACAAGTCTTCATAAAAAATATCATATTCAGGAAGATTTTGGAGGCTAGAAAGTTGTTTAAATGCTTATGTTGATCACACAATTGTTCATAATAAAAAGTTGGAAAAGCCAGATATGCAACACATCTTGCAATCCCAGCTATACAGGAAGCTGAGGCAGGAGGATGGCAAGTTGGAGGCCAGCCTGGCAATTTAGAAAGACCTGTCTCAAAATAAAATGAAAAAGGCTGGGGATGTAGTTCAGAGGTAGAACACTCCAGGGTTCTGCTCCAGTACTGCGCATGTATATATAATAAAGTTGGAAACAATTTGAATGTCCATCAATAGAATGGTTATTCTATGGCAAATTATATTAGTTGTGTTTTGTGTGCATGGAACAACAAATCCCATCAGTATGTACAACTATAATGCACCAATAAAAAAATCTGGGAAAAATGAGTCCATGGCAGATCCATCCCATTGAATTTAATATAGTAATGTAATCACTCATTAAAAGCTATGATATAAAGCTATAATCACTAACAGGAAAAGAGCAGTTATTTACCAGAAAACAGTAAAGTGATAGAATGAAATGTATGGTAGCATTTCTTTTATGTTGAAATAATTTAGAAATACATAGTTTTTAAATAGTTACATAGTTTTTTTCTGTAACAACATTCATGAAACTGTTAAGGTGGTTTTCCCCTGGGGAAGGAAGTGGGATTGACCAGTGAGTGAAGGTAGGGATAAAGAGGAACATTCACATTTTGTGATATGTTATATGTTTAAAAAGAAAAAAATATAGTCAGGCATGGTGGTGGCACATGCCTGTAATCCCAGCAACCTGGAAGGCTGAGGCAGGAGGATGGTGAGTTCGAAGCCATCCTTAGCAACTTAATAGGGCCTTAAGCAACTTGATGAGATCCCATCTGAAATAAAATATAAAAAAGGGCTGGGGATGTGGCTCAGTGGTTAAGAGCTCCTGGGTCCAATCCCCAGTACCAAAAAAAAAAAAAAAAAATATATATATATATATATATATATGTGTGTGTGTGTATATATATATGTATATATATATGTATATATGCACACACACACACATACACGCACACACACAAATACATTATTCAAAATTAAGTTACAATCTCTTCTCAGTCTTTTGGTTAAGATCAAATGTGAAAATTAAGTTGCAAAGGAAGTGAATTCCATTCTCAGTAAGATTGGGGGAAGGACATGCACCTAGTTTCAGAGATCAGAATAATAATGCTGCCCTTTCAGAAGCACCTTCATGTTTACAGTTGATAACTAACACTGGCTATGTTCCAGGCAACTTTTAAGCCTTTTTACATGTTAACCCATTTAACCCTCCCAAGGACCCTATCAGGTAGATACTGTTATTTTCCTATCTTACTGAATAAGAAGATGGCACACAGAGAAGACAAATTACTGACCCATGGTCACATTGCCAGTAAGTGACAGAGTTGAGATTCTGGCTCTTAAATCTCCACTTTTGATCAGTTTTACTAACCTTCACTTGTTGAAAACATTTTCATATGTATTAACTCATGTGCCCCCAAGCACCTATCATCCCCTATGTCATATACGAGAAAACTGGAGTCCATACCTCAGAGTACTTGAAATTGCCTATTTTCATGTGCATGTGCCCATAGACCTTGAACTCCATCATGTGAGAAATCTGTTTTGTTGCTATACTCTATGGTGCATAGGAAGTGAGCCATGTGCATGCTGTGGTAGTTTGAGATGTCTGCACATTCTTTAACACTCCCTTTAAAGAGGCAGAGTCTAATTGCTCTCTCCTGGAATATGGGTTGGATGTGGTGACTCACTTATAATGAACAGAATAATAGAAAGATGGTAGCATGTGACTCAGAAACCAGGACCTAGAAGTCACTATAGTGTCTCTCTCCTTGCTTGCTCCCAAGGAAACCAGTTGTCATGTCATGAGGAAAGGCCTGTGTGGTGAGAAACTGAGGCCTCCAGCCAACAGCCATCAAGGAACTGAGGCTTCTTGCTCATAGAAACATATGGGAGCTTGAAGATTAAATCTCCAGCCTCAGTCAATCCCTCAGATGACTGCAGCCCAGCTCGAATCTGAACTAAAACATCAAATACCTGGAACAGAATCATCCAGGTAAGCTGCTGCCAAACTCATGATCCGTACAAATGGAAGTTATAAATATTCATTGTTTTAAGTGACTGAATATTGGGGTAATTTGTTACAAAGCAAGATGACTAATAAAATATTTTATTAAAAACAATATATGTGTATGTGTCTATAATATGGATGTTTGGGTAGATTGTTAATGTGTTTTTCCTTTTGCATTTTCATGCATCTTGCCCCTAGTTGGCCTAGAGCATTCACTGGCTTAAGGGTGTCACATAAAGAGCTGGGTTAGGACTGCTAAAGTAGGAATTTAAAAAGTTAATTGGAATTGAACCACCATTTGACCCAGTTATCCCACTCCTCGGCATCTACCCAAAGGACTTAAAATAAGCATACTATAGTGATGTGGCCACATCAATGTTTATAATAGCACAATTCACAATAGCTAAGCTATGGAACCAACCTAGGTGCCCTTCAACAGATGGATGGATAAAGAAAATGTGGTACTCATACACAATGGAATATTACTCAACTTTAAAGAAGAATGAAATTCTGGCATTTGCTGGTAAAGGGATGGAACTGGAGACCATCATGTTAAGTGAAATAAGTCAATTCCCTCCAAAAAGGTCAAACGATCTCTCTGATATGCGGTACTGACTCACAATGTGGTGGTGAGGAGTGGAGGTTCACCAGATTGGACATGGGGGTGTCATGGGAAGGGAGGGTGGTTGGGAATGGGAAAGACAGAATAAATTGGACATAACTTTCCTGTGTTCACAGATGAATACATGACCAGTGTAACTCCACATCATGTACCACCACAAAAATGGGCAGCTATACTCCATGCATGTATGATATGTCAAAATACATTCTACTATCATGGATAACTAAAAAGAACAAATTAAAAAATAAAAAAGTTAAAAATCAACTCAGATATTCAAAATAGGCTATTTTTGGGGGGTTTGGCACTGGGGATTGAACCAGAGGTCCCCTACAACTGAGCTATATCCCTACCCTTTTTATTTTATTTTGAGGCACTAAGGTTTTGCTTTAACTTCAAACATGCAGTCCTCCCGAGTCTCTGGGATTACAGACATATGCCACTGTGCACAGTCCAAAATTGGATTTTTTAAAATCAAAATAGTTATTTGGAAATCCCAGAAAAAAGGTGAGAGGGAAAAGTTTTTCCACTTTGCTTTTACTGCCATTAACATAGCAAAGGCAAAACTCAGTAGTCTAGATCTCAGAATCCTTTATAGCTTGGTGACAACTTTGCCCACCTGTAATGACCACAGCTTTGAGCTTTGCTGTCTCAGGATGGAACAGGAGATGAAGTTAAGGAAGCAGAATGTTTAACCTTTTTCTGTCCTAAGGGAGCTGGAGTTAGGAAAGCGGGCAGTGGGACGGTTCCTCAATACTAGGAGTAAGTTCCAGAGAGGGAAGATGTGTTAAGGGGAAAGCCAAGGCCAGAGGAGATTATTCGCTACTTCCTGTTTGAAATTTCAGAAGAAACTCACTGTTCAAGGGGAGTCCTCAGCACAATGGGGTGGACACAGAAGAGAAAAGAGAGTAGAGCAGTCAGGAAGCTGAACCTTCATTAGCTTCCAGATGATGTGGAAGGGACTCAGATGCCCTTGGATTTATTGTAGAGGATATAGAACATGGCTCAGCTGAGAGATCATAGGTTTCTCACATGGAGGTTAAAGCGACCTCACAGCAAAATGGAGATGAGGGCATTGAATGGAAGATGTGGCAGAGGTTCAGAGCAGGCTACAGTGCTGGTGAGAACCATGGCGGCCTGAGTCAGCTGAGGCATACCACCAGTTCCTGACCAAGTGCAGAAAAGCGAGGATCCTGTGACATACCCCGACAGTACTCCTCAGCAACAGATAGCAGCAGGAAACCAGAAGTCACACCTGTGCCAGCGTAGGAAGCAAGCTCGCACCAGGCACCTGACCATAGAAACTGGCATCTAAGAATGCTCCAATGAAGATGAAGGTATTGCATATTAAAATTATTTGAAAAACAAAATAATATGAAATCTATCAAAGTACTAATAAGACAGCAAGTAATTAGCAGGACAAAAATCTAAGGTACATTGACTATCGAAGCCACTTTTGCCCCAAGGTCTTTGCCAATCCAACTAATTTGAGCCTCTGTCTTCCTACCGAGGAAGATACAAAGGAAATCCACCAAGAGAGCTGAGAAGTCAAAGCCTACATTTTAACAAGTCTGTTTGCACAGGGGGCTGCTGAATAGCACAATGGACTAACAATTTTTATCCTTGAAAATTTGTCATTTACTGGCATTACTGCAGCTATAATCACTTGGTGATCCAAAAATATTCAGGCCATGAACTTAAACTTGTGCCATTTTTGTGACGCTCCCAGGGAATAAAGTAACACATCCATTTAAGAAATCCCTTTTATCCTGGGCCTCAATTTCTTTCCACAAGTATTTTTTTTCAAGGTCAATCAGCTGCACATACTAAAAAATGACTAAGCACACATAAAGAAATTAGGGCCATGTGTAGGAGCTAAAAACAAAACAAAACAAAACAAAAACAAAAGAAGGTAGAGACACAAAAAGATTTTATTCTTATTTATTTGTTTATTGGTGCTGGAGAGGGGACACTGGACTTTTCACATGCTAAGCCTGTGCTCTACCACTGAGCTGCACCCTCAGCCCTACGAAAAGATTTTAGATACCGAAATTATCAGACAGATTATAAAATGATTATAACTACTATTATTAAAGAAATAAGAGACAATCTTGAAAATCTCTTTGGGAAACTGTAAACTGTAAAAAATGACCAAGAACATTTTTAAGAAGAACCAAGTAAAAATTCTCAAAATGAAAACTAACAAGAACCGAAAATGAAGACAAAAACCAACATGGATGGCTGCTACCATATTAGACACAAATGAAAAGAGAATTAGAGAATAGCAGAGTAAGATTTTACAGAGGGCAGCCCAGAATGTCAGGAAAATAGGATACGTGAGAGAGACATTAAGATTCATGGACAACAGAGCAAGAAAGTCTAACATATATGTGTATGTATATATATATATATATATATATATACACACGTACATATCTAAAAGGAGAAGAGAAAGATTATGTTGCAGTCAAGTTTTGAAAAAAAAAAAAAAACAACAAAAAAACTGACCTGTACTTTCCCAGACACTATGAATCTACATACTCAAGACAAATCCCAAGTAGGATAGAGAAGAAGGAATTCACACCCAGATTTACCATAAAATTAATAAACACCAAAGGAGAAGATATTTATTTATTTACCTACTTATTTATTTTTGTGGTGCTGAGAATCGAACCCAGGGATTTATGCATGCAAGGCAAGTACTCTACCAACTGAGCTATCTCCCCAGCCCAGGAAAAGATATTGAAGACAGTGGGTAGGTAGAGACCGCTGTCAAAGGAACAGCAGTTTGACCAGTGTCTTCTCCGTAACAGCCTTGGGATGGGGGGAGGTGGCTCAGTGGTAGAGGGCTTCCCCAGCATGCATGAGGCCCTGGGTTCAATTCTAGCACCACAAAATTAATATATATCAATAACAGCAATGGAAATCAAGTGACAGTATAGTACAAATGATGGGGGTGAAAGAAAATAACTTATTATTCTCTTCCTAGTAAAAATATATTTCAAGGGGCTGGGGAGATAGTTCAGTTGGTAGAGTGCTTGCCTTGTAAGCACAAGGCCCTGGGTTCGATCCCCAGCACCCCAAAAAAAAAAAAAAAAAATATATATATATATATATGTATATATATATTTCAAGAATAAAGGTATAACATGGACATTTTAAAAACAAAAACAGAAACAGAATTTGCTATAATCCATACCCTAAGAGTATTCAGAAGGATGACCTTCCAAAGAAAGAATGTGATCCTAGACCGAAGCTCTGAGGTGCAAGAAAGAGTGAAAAGCAGGGCAGGGATGTAGCTCAGTGGTAGAGAGTTTGCCCACTTGTGTCATGTTCTGGGTTCAAACCCCAATACTGGGGGTGCAGGGGGAATAAGTGAAAGGCAAAGGTAAATCTAAGCAATGCAATGTTGTGCTCAACGCATCATCAAAAATGTCTTGTAAGCCAGGCGTGGTGGTGCACGCCTGTAATCCCAGGGGCTTGGGAGGCTGAGGCAGCAAGGCCTAAGCAACTCAGAGAGACCCTCTCTCTAAATAAAATTTAAATAAAGGACTGGGGATGTGGATCAGTGGTTAAGCACCCCTGCTCACTGAAAAAAAAAAAAAGTCAAGAGATTGAAAAATAAGTAAGTTGAATACACAAATATCAAAGCATACGAATTAGAAGAGTAAACTGTTAGTGTTTAAAATCTGTAGTATCTAGCACGAGAAGAACATTATTGATTAATTTTCACTTGATAAACTATATGTACATACAGACAGTTTAGGTTAACCTCTGAAAGTACAAATACAGAGAATGTAACCTATAAGCCATTAGACGGGAAAAGATGGAATGGTAAAAGTATTCCAAGTGAAGAAAAGCAAGGAGAGAAAAAGAACAAAGAACAAGGAAAACAGGTGGTGGTCAATTTTAATTACATGAATTATTAATACTAATTAATTTAAATTAAATTAAATAGATATTTAAAAGTGTATATATAATATATAAACTCTTTTTTGCAGTTTTTTTTTTTTTTTTTTTTTTTTTTTTTTGGTTGTGCTGGGGATTGAACCCAGGGTCTTGTACACGCAAGGCAAACACTCTACCAGCTGAGGTATATCGCCAGCTCCTTCCCCAGCTCTTTTTAATTTTAATTTTTATTTTGAGACAAGGTCTGGCTAAGTTGCCCCGGCTGGGTTTGAACATACTATCCTTCTGCTTTGGCCTCCTGAGGCTGGGATTACTGGCATACCTACACCTAGCTAAATAAAACATAAATTGAGTAAATATTTCAGTTAAGAGACAACTTTTCTGTCTGAATAAAACACTAAATAAATATTCGAATGGGTTGAAAATTTTAAATGGAAATAGATATACCTTGCAAATATAATAAAAAAGACTTAGTGTTAGTAATAATACCTAATAGACTTTAGGACTTTAGGAAAAAAAAATATTATCGAAAATAATTTGGCAGTTTCTCAGAAAGTGAAACAGCATTACCATAGGACCAGGAATTTCACTACTAGGTATAAACACAAAACAATTGAAAGTAAGGACTCAAAACAGATACTTGGACAACAGTGTTCATTGTTCACAATGCCCAAAAAGTAGAAAAAACTAAGTATTCAACAGGTGGATGCACAGACAAAATGTGACATAAATCTGCAGTGGAATACTAGTCATCCATAAAAGGGAATGAAGATCTGACACACCCCACAACGTGGATGATCCTTGAAAACATGTGGTAAGTGAAATAAGCCAGACACAAAAGGACACATGTTATATAATTCCATTTATATGAAATATAGAAACATCAAGTAGATTAGAGTTTACCAGGGGTGGAGGGAAGGAGGAACATGGGGAGATTTTGTTTAATGGTTATAGTTTCAGTTCGAGGTGGTGAAAAATGCTTAGTAATAGATGATGGTTATAATTACATACATCAGGGCTGGGGCTGTGGCTCAGTGGCAGAGCACTTGCCTAGCATGTGCAAGGCACTGGGGTCAAGTCTCAGCACTGCATATAAACAAATGAAATAAAGGTCCATTTCCAACTAAAAAGAAACATTAAAAATAATAATTACATACATTAATTGACTTAAATGACTAATTAATGCCACTGAACAGTACACTAAGAATAACAGTTAAAATGGCAAATTTTATGTTATGTATATTTTACCATAATACAAAAATTACTAAGATATAAATACTCACTTCTTAGCACTGCAAGTTCAATTTACCCAGAAAAAAATTTAGAAATGCAAAATTTTTATGTCCTATTAACATGGTCCCAACTTATGTAAGAGAAAGTTAGAAGAACCAAAATATGGGAAAGTAAAAAATCTTTCTTCATAACTGATAGAACAAAAATTATTAAGTAGAGAATTCAATGATGATGAATACATTAACTGAGAATACACATTATATTCAACAACTGCAGAAAAAAATATTCTGAACTACATAAGATCACTTCAAAGATAAACTCATACTAAGTCACTTGGAAAATTTAAACTCAAAGAAGATCATTTTGAAAATTAAAGACATGCTTCTCAATAACTTCTGGGTCAAAGATGAAGTCACGTTAGAAATAGGTATATATTGAAATACCACACTGAACCCCATTAACATGTACAACTATTACATGTTAATTAAAAAGTTTTTAATTTTAAAAATTTTGTAAGAGTGATTTTCAAAGTATTATCTAGCAAAAACTTGTGGATAAAGTTGAAAAGTGCTGAGAGTACTGATTAGATCCTATAAGTTATATTAGAGAAAAAAAGGCTAAAAGTTAAGAAGCTATACATCTATTTCAGGATATTAGAAACAAATTGCAAAGTAAATGAAAATAAAGTAGTGGGAAAGAAAGGAAGAGGCACTAAATACATGACATAGAAAATGCATAAAACAGGAATAATAAAGCCAATATTGAATTATTTGAGAACACTAAAAAAGTTAATTTTAAATAACAAAAATAAGCAGTGCTTATTCAAATCTTTGGTGAGATAAGAGAAAGAGAAAGAACATGTGATGAGGAATGAAAGGGGGCATATTATTCCAGATGTTGCAGATATTGGGAAAATAATAAGAGGATATAATATCTGATTTAATGAAAATTCATTAGAGAACATGAACCTTATAGACTAATTTCCTGGGTGTGAAATTATCCAATAGTGAATAAATAAATATAGCAAATCCTATAGTGATAGAAGAACCTTGAATAATCCCATAACAATCACATAAACTGAATCACTCATAGAAAAAATACACAAGGAAAACTCCACACCAAAAGTCTTTAATGTAACCCTACCATTATTTTAAGGAAAAAAGTATTCTAATATCACATAAAAACATTAAACATTGAAAGGAAAACAACTCCCGAGCTCATAATACACTAAAATTCATCATGGACAGTAGGACAAAATATAATTTCAGATGAACTTGATCTATGGACATAAATTACAAACTTGAAACAAAATGTTAGCAAACTGAACTCAGCAATGCATAACAATAATATACGTATATATGTATATATGATCAAGATAGGTTATCTTAGGAATATAAAATTGGGTTAGTATTTGAAATTGAGTTAATGTGATTTTGTCACATTAGTAAACTTAAACCATTAAGGAACACCTCAATATATTAGAAAAGGCATATGGTAAAAATCAATGAATTCTTAATTTTAAAAAGCAACAAATGAAATAAAATGGAACTTTTAAGGCAAACAAAGGGACCTATAGAAAATCTACAGAAAACATCATGCAGAATAGTGAAATACTGAAAGCTTTCCCTTTACTTTTTTTTTTTTTTTTTAATTGCAGTGCTGGGGATCAAACCCAGGGCCTTGTGCTTGCAAGATAAGCACTCAACCAACTGAGCTATCTCCCCAGCCCCTAAAGCTTTCCCTTTGACATAAGGAAAGATTTTAAAATGCCTGCTATCACCTCTTTAGTTCAACATTACAATGGTAGTTTCTTAAAGGTTAGTGGCAATGTAATGAATAATCTGAAACCACATTAGTGAACTATATATTAAATATATTAAAATTCTTTTATCTTTTCCACTTTGAAACTTTTACTTATGCATAATTTTGTAACATTAAACAGTCATTTGGAAAATATTGGTTCATTAAATTATGCAGATATTCCAAATGTCAGCACATTTTCTTAAATAATATTTTAAAATATCACATTTGTTTCTGTCACTGCTAATCTCATTAGGCAAGAAAAGATGTACACTCAGTGGTTGACATTTCATAAAATTAATTTTTACTGCTTCATTAAAGTTACTTTTTTGGAGGGAGTGGGTGGTTACTGGGGATTGAACCCTAGGGTACTTAACCTCTGAGACACATTCCTAGTCCTTTTTATTTTTTATTTTTTATTTTGAGACAAGGTCTCACTAAGTTGCTTAGGGCCTCACTAAGTTGCTGAGGCTGGCCTTGAACTTGCAATCCTCCTGCCTCAGCCTCCCAAGCTGCTGAGATTACAAGCATGTGCAACTGCAACCTAGTTTCATTAAAGACATTCTTAACATCTCTAGTAATAAGAGAAATGCAAATCGAAACTACCCTAAGATTCCATCTCACCCCAATTAGAATGGCGATTATCAAGAATACAAGCAACAATAGGTGTTGGCGAGGATGTGGGAGAAAAAGGTACACTCATACATTGCTGGTGGGGTTGCAAATTAGTGCAGTCACTCTGGAAAGCAGTATGGAGATTCCTCAGCAAGCTTGGAATGGAACCACCATTTGACCCAGCTATACCACTCCTTGGCCTATACCCAAAGGACTTAAAATCACCATACAGAGATACAGCCACATCAATGTTCACTGCTGCTAAATTCACCATAGCCAGGTTGTGGAACCAACCTAGGTGTCCTTTAATTGATGAATGGATAAAGAAACTATGGCATATATATACAATGGAATATTACTCCACCATAAAGAACGATAAAATTATGGCATTTGCAGGCAAATGGATGAAATTGGAAAATACCCTGCTAAGTGAGATAAGTCAATCTCAAAAAAACCAAAGGACGAATGATCTCGCTGATAAGCGGATGATGACATATAATGGGGGGTGGGAGGGGTTAGCGTTAGGGTTAGGGTTAGGTTTAGGGTTAGGGTTAGGTTTAGGGTTAGGGTTAAGGAGCGTGGCAAGAATGGAGGAAGGAAGGACTGTATAGAGGGAAAAGAAGGGTGGGAGGGGTTGGGGGGAAGGGAAAAAATAACAGAATGAATCAAACAACATTACCCTATGTAAATTTATGATTACACAAATGGTATGCCTTGACTCCATGTACAGAGAAACAACATGTATCCCATTTGTTTACAATTAAAAAAAAAAATACTTGGAGTTACAAAAAAAAAAAAAAAGATATTCTTAAATGGAATTAATGGAATTGCCCTGCTTTTCTTTCTTTTCTTTCTTTCTTTTTTTTTTTTTTTTTTTTTACTGTGAGTGTTGTGGCTTGGATCTGGAATGTAGCCCAATAGCCCATGTGCCGGGGGTTTGAGTCCCATGCCTCAGTTTTCAGAGATGGGGCCTTTGGAAGGAGACTGGATCATGAGAGTTCTGCCTGCATAAATGGAATGATCCATTCAAGGATTCATAACTTAATATTGGAAGGTGGTGAAAACTTAGGGGATGGGGCCTAGTGGTAGGAACCAGGAGATTGGGGGAGCACCCCGAAAGGTGTATTTTGCCCAGCCCCCCTCCTCTCTCTCTCTGCTGCCTGGCTTCCATGTGGTGAGCAGCTTTGCTCCACAATGTGTTCCCTGCCATAATGTTCTGCTTCACCATAAGCCTAAAAGCAAAGGAATCAGCTAGAATCAGATTTGAAACCTCTGAAACCATGAACCAAAATAAATATTCCCTCTTTTTAAGTTGTTTTTCTCAGGTATTTTGTCATAGCAACAGAAAGCTAACATAGTGAATAAGTTATGCTGAAAAACACAATAACCACCAGTACTGTTTGGTGCTGCTGCCTTGAGTCATGCCCAGCACCCATCAGTTTTACCCACCAATGCTGCTACTGTATCAGTGCAGATGTTAGCACAGTAAAACAGACAAATAATGCATTATTTATAAACAGTTTTATCTTCAGACCCAGGAAGATTAGGGTGTCCATCGGCTACTCTTTGGGAACTGATATTCTGATACAAGTGTAGGAGTAAGGTTGCTGTGTCAGAGGTATGCTTAACTTTGTCTTAGTGCTATGCTGTCACTCTTCCAAGTGGATGTACTAATTTATATTCCCATCAACACCCTTTGAGAATTACCATTAGTCCGCATTATCACCAACAGTTGGTATGCGTTGGTATTTATTATGGTTTTCTGTTCCACTTCCCTCTTTATTAACAAGGGGAATGAGATGGAGCATGACTTTATATGCTTTTGGGCTAAATGGAATCTGTCTCTTATGCACTGTTTATTCAACTCCTCTGCCCATTTTTTTCTATTGGAATATCTGACTTTTTCATGTGGATTCATGCGAGTTTTTGTATTTTCAATCCTAGTCCTTTGTTGGTTATATCTTCTAGGCTGTGGTTTGAATTTTCAGTTTTTCATGTATCATTTCATGAAAAGAAGTTTTGTATATACATAATTGTAGATGAATGCGATACCTGTATTTTAATTATTTATCTTTATGTGATGCTGAGGATTGAACCCAGCGCTTCACATGTGCTAGGTAAGCATTCTACCACTGAGCTACAACTCCAGACCAAAAGAAGTTTTTTAATGTAGGTCAACTTAACATTTTTTAAAAAAATAATATCATTTATATCATCTTTTTTTACTTTTGGACCGGGGATTGAACCCAGGGACACTTAACTGCTGATCCAAATCCCCAGCCCTTTCTTATGTTTTTTTAGAGACAGGGTCTCTCTGAGTTGCTTAGGACCTCCCTAAGTTGCTGAGGCTGCCTTTGAACTCTTGATCCTCCTGCCTCAGCCTCCAAAGCCACTGGGATTACAGGCATGTGCCACTATATCCAGCATCACCTTTTTTTTTTTAATTATTATTTACGAATTATATATCCCAAAGTTATAAAAAATCTTTCATATCATTTTCCTAAATATGACAGTATTTTCATTAAACAGAAAAACCTTATTTTCTGGGTGCCATGGCACACTCCAATAATTCCAACTACTCTGGAGGCTGAGGTAGGGGGATTGCAAATCTAAGGCCAGCGTGTCTCAAAATAAAAAAGAAGGGGAAAAAGAAAAAATAGAGGCTGGCGATATAGCTCACTGGTAAAGTGACCCTGAATTCAAACCCCACTACCACAAAATAATAAATAAAATAAATAAAAATTTTAAAATACTTTATTTATGTTAACATATGGGCTAGGATGTAGCTCAGTGGTAGACCACTTGCCTGACAGGCATGAGACCTTGGATTTGATCCTTAGTACTAGAAAAAAACCATGTTAACATGTAATGGGTTTATTATTGTTATTTAAAATAAATTAATAAATGCTTAGATTTTTCTCACTTTTAATTTTGAATGCAATAAATGTTAACAGTTATCATCCACATGGACAAAAGCTCTATGGAATCCTCAACAATTTTTAAGAGTGCACAAGGACTCTTTTTTTTAAATAATTTATTCTATTTTTTAAATATCTTTTAGATGTTGATAGATCTTTATTTTATCCATTTATTTATATGTGGTGCTGAGAATCAAGCCCAGTGCCTCACACATGCTAGGCAAGTGCTCTACCACTGAGCCCCAGCCCCAAGAGTGCACAAGGGACTTTTTTTTTTCTTTCTTTTTTGTGGTGCTGGGGGTTGAATCCAGGGCCTTGTGCTTGGTGAGGCAAGCACTCTACCAACTAAGCTATATCCCCAGGTCCCACAAGGGACTCTTGAGAACAAAATGCTTGAGAACGACTGTCCTAGAGAATCTCACGCTACAGATAAGCATAAGAATTTTCTCAGTAGTATTGTTCTAAATAGACTGCAACTGGAAAAAATTCAAGCATTCTCCATAAAGGATTGAATAGTTTTACAATGCAAGAGTCTACAGCAGCCACCATGTCCTAAGTCACTGAAACAGCATGGATACTGTCCCCAACAGCATGGTAGCATAATACCAAGCAAAAGAAAAAAAAAAAAAATCAAAGCACAAAAGAATGTGTATAGTATCATTCCATTTGTAGAAATTCTAGGACAGGTACGATGAAACTATATTTAATGACTGCTTACACAGGGGATGCAAAGAGCGTTCACTAGGAATATGCAGAAAAGCAATACAATGATTGCCTTAAAAGTCAGAATAAAGACGATTTTGAGGGGAGGGAGGAGGATGGAGGAGGAGGGAGGAGGAGAAGGGAGACTGTACTTCTGAGCAGGCAGTGAAGTTCCGGATCTGGATAATCATACTGCTTATATAGGTGTTCCTTTAATAATTATTCTTTACGCTGTACATATATGTTTCTGTACTTTTCTATATGTGTTGCATATGCTTCACTTGAACTTCAACAGTCATTATTTCTTTGAAGGAACTTCACATACATTGTTGAAACTCTCACTTTATCTTAGAAATATCCCTTGTGGTTCCCATCAGAAACCTGTCTCAGGGCTCCGCAGAAAAGAAATAATTTGCTTGTACAAATTTGGTAATTTGAGAAGAGTTTCATAAAGGAAGTAAAGTATTTACAAAGGTGTGGACAGGGTGTAAGGAACTCAAAAGTGATAGTAAAATACTCTGGTGTTAGCACCATGGCTTACCTTTCCCATCCACAGGCTCCAAGGGACAAGCAGAGAAAGCCACCGTTAGAACCAGGAGACACAGCTGTTGGGGAGGGAGATGCCTGACAGAAGCTGGACCACTAGTGGAAGGGTGGAGCCAGCCCAAGGCACAGTGACCCTAAAGAAAGGGGCGAAAGCCCTAATCTTGCCCTTCAGCCTTCCTTCTGTCCTTCTGATCTGTCTGTGCTCCCTGCCCCTGAACCAACAGGAAGCCAGAAGGTCAGAGGCAGTGGGTTTAGGCCAGGAACTGAGCAGAACAGAGCGGGGTGAGAGCAGGTCTACCATGATGAGAAGGTGGTCACATGTCCACCCGAGCCTTAAGCGTTAGCCTCCTCTGGTGTTTTTCTCTAAAGAAGGGAGGTGGGAGTAGGGAGAATGACCAAGCAACACAAAACAGAGCTGGATCATCTTTGCTTCTGTAACTGGTCTCAAGGCCCAGGTTGGCACTCAGGCGACCTTCCTCTGTCTCCCATTCCCGTCCTTATCTTCTACCAGAACTTCAGTTGGTCATGGTGTTTCTTCCTCTCCTGTGCCAGGCTACGGAAGTGAGGTGCCCTAGCCTACATCTCTAAAGCAGGTTTGGAGAAGCCCCACCTTCGCTGCTTGTGGGCTCTGAGCCATGGATAGTTTTGTCTTTATTGAATGACAGCATTTTTCCACTGACAGACCACTAAGCCAAGAGGTTGTTCCTTGATTCCCTGAGCCCTACACATAACTTCCCTTGCCCCATCCCCACCAAGTAGTAGTTACCTAATTCCTGTTAAGGATATGTCACCCCTTGGTCACGTATTGCTTCTTTGACTGAGGAACCCCTAATGATCAGAGGAAGTCTTAATTTCCATCTCATAGGGATCATGTCTATTACACTTCCTTTTCTTTTTTTTATTTTAATATTTTATTTTTACAGATTGCATTTTGATTCATTGTACGCAAATGAGGTACAACTTTTCATTTCTATGGTTGTACACACTGGAGAGAGTAATGCTATTTGTCTCATTCCACTATCTTTTCTTCCCCCACCTCTTCCCCTCCCCTCCCTCCCCTCTTTCAACATCTCTAGTAATTAGAGAAATGCAAATCAAAACCACCCTAAGAGTTCATCTCACTTCAATTAGAATGGTTATTATAAAGAATACGAACAATAGGTGTTGGCGAGGATGTGGGGAGAAAGGTACACTCATACGTTGCAAATTGGTGCAGCCACTTTGGAAAGCAGTATGGAGATTCCTCGAAAATGTGAAATGGACCCACCATTTGACCCAGTTATCCCACTCCATGGTTTATACCCAAAGGACTTAAAATCTGCATACTACAGTGACACAATCACATCAATGTTTACAGCAGCTCAATTCACAATAGCTAGTTTAGGGAACCAATCTAGATGCCCTTCAATAGATGAATGGATAAAGAAACTATGGTATATAAACACAATGGACTATTACTCAGCCATAAAGAAGAATAAAATTATGGCATTTGCAGGTAAATGGAAGCAGTTGGAGAATATCATGCTAAATGAAATAAGCCAATCCCAGAAAACTAAAAGTTGAATGTTTTCTCTGATAAGTGGATGCTGATCCATAACAGGGAGAGTGGGAGCGGGTAGGAGAAGAATGGAGGAGCATACACTTCTTATTCTTTGGATGAGAATATTGAAGCCAAGAGAATTTGATATATTTGCCTAAGGCTGCCTAGTGAGTACAAGAACGGGGCCTGGAAGCTGGGCCTCCTGACTGTTGGACTAATTTGTTTTGCACACACTGCAGGAATACATCTGCCTTCTCACTGTAACAGGTGGGCCTGGGAAATAACATAAAGTAAGATGGGGAAAAAGGTGACTTAGGGGAGGATGAAACACATCGCAGCAGATGTCCTCTCAATATTAAGGCACTACAGGGAAAAATAAGACAGTTGTCATCCTGCTGTCTCATTGTGCCAAGCTGCAGGAGTGAGAAGTTTTTGCCCTGTGTTTTTCCAAAGCAGGGCCTTTTCCAAAACAATTCATCGGTGTTAGGACTACTCAAGTGCATTTTAATGTGTTTGCTAATAAATTTCCTTGGAATTGGAAAATAATACCATTTTTCTTTTGTCACATTTCCTGTCCATTTCTCCAAAGGAGCTCACGGTTGCCTACATTTTTGGTCACAAGGACGTCCATACTAGTGATGCAATTAAGAGCTCTTTCTAATCTGCAAATCATTGCCGAAATGAATATTCTAGTGTACCCAGGGGAATTTCAGCAATCATGCTAGGGAAGTTTGTGACTCTGCATTTTAGGATTTTCATAGCCTTTCTGAGGTCCATTAAACTAATTGGTAAGTGGTAAGTGATGAGGCATCAGACTGGGAGACAGAGGAGGTAAAGAAAGAGTTGAAGAAATGAGAATGAGTTGGCCTCTTTGGAAATTTAGTTTGTAAGGCTTAGAGGCTCTTCCACCTTCTTAGCAATTTGAAGAGATTAATCCTTGTCTTATCAGTTTATCTTTTTCATTTTGGGACTTTTAGAAGTCACCTGTTCTTTTTTTTTTGGAGGGGGGGTAGTGGGGATTAAACTCAGGGGCACTTGACCACGGAGCCACATCCCCAGCCCTATTTTGTATTGTTGAAGTTGGCTTTGAACTCACAATCCTCCTGCCTTAGCCTCCTGAGCCACTGGGATTACAGGCATGCTACACCAGACCCAGCTTGAAGTCACCTGTTCTTTTGAGCAAAGGTCAGTGGAAGGAAGAACTTTGTCACAAAACTTCATAAGAAAGGAGTGGAGGCTGGAAATCAATGATTAATAAATGTATTCCATTATAAGATAGGGCCTTGGATAAATTGATTGCCCTAGTCAATAGTAGGTTGAAGTAACTTGCTAAGAAGGAGAACCAACTTTAAGTGTTAGTGTTGTGCTAAAATATTCAATCAGGAAAATTAATATTGCATTTTGCTTAGGGGTTTCAATGCTGCACATCAAAGGAGAAACTAATTAGGGGGAAATTTAGTCCATTCTTAAATTGGTAGGGAATGATACTTTTGATGAGAAGAGCTTTCCACACCTAAGATTATATAAATTCAGTGGGTGCTTTTTTTTCCTCATTAGAAGCAGTAAATATTTAATGCACAATATTCACCAGGCACAGTAGCACATTTCTGTAACTCCAGCTACTCGTGAGACAAAGGAAGGAGGATCAAGGCCAGACTGAGAAATTTAGTGAGTCCCTGTCTTAAAATTAAAAATAAATAAATTAAAAAGGCTGGGTATGTAGTTCAGTGCTTGCCTACCATGTGCAAAACCCTGGGTTCAATCCCCAGTACTGGGGGAAAAAACACATAATATTCATTATTTTTAAACTGAAGTGCATCTGTTTTAAGGTTCAATTCTGTAAGTTTTTGACAACAGTACATGCCCAAGTAACTGCACCTAAAGTTCCAGAACATTACCCCACTCTCTTGTCCCTTCCCTTTCTCACCCCTTCCTTGCTCACTGAGCCAACCAAACTTTCCAGTTTCTATAACCATAGATTGGTTTGCTTGTTCTTGAACTTCCTATAAATGGAACTGTGAAATATATATCATTTTATGTTGGGTTTCTTTCATGTATTGTATCTCATTCCTTTTATTGCTGAGTAGTATTCCTTTGTGTGAATAGATCACAGTGTATCTGTTTTCCTGTTGATGGACATGTGAGTTCATTTTTTCATTTTCAGTTATTGTGGATACAACTGCTATGAGCATTCTTATAGACTTTTTGTGATCTCATACATTCATTACTCTTGGCTATATACATATGTGCCTAGCAGTAGAATTGCTGGCTACATAGTAGCTATGTTAAATTGTTGAAGAACTTTCAGACTGTTTTCCAGAACAACTGTCCCATTTTACCTTCCCACCAGCAATGAACAAGGGTTTAAAATTCTCCATGTCCTTGCCAATACTCATCATTATCTGTCATGTTCTATTATGGCCATCCGAGAGGGTATGTGATCATACCACATGGTGGTTTCAATTAGCATTTTCCTAATGAATAATGTTATGAAGCATCTTTTCGAGAGTTTATTAGCCATTTGTATATCTTCTTTAGAGAAATATCTATTTTAATCCTTTGCCCATTTTGAATTGGACTGTTTGTCTTTTTATTGTTGAGTTCTAATTGATTTTTAACACTGGTTAAATTGAATTGAGAAAGCCTGTTGTATCAGGTAAGCCCCTTTCAATTGAAAGAGAGAGAAAATTCAACATATTCCAGTTTTAGCATAGATGGACTTTGTTGTATCACAGAACTGATACAACAGTTGGGGGGTATTCTGGCTTCAAGAATGGCCTGATCTAGACGGGGAGATGACACCAGGACCTGTTTTCTTCCTACTCATATTTTGGCTCTGCTTTTGCTGTGTGAGCACCGGTCTTGGACAGGCTTCTCCGGTCAGAGTACCAAATTGGTTCCAGCAGCTGCAGCTGTGCATTCTCCCAGGTACAGGCCAACTGGAAAAGAGCATTTGCCTTTCTCCCAGCAGGGTTGCCAAGACTTATCAGTCCTGACTGATTACATACAAATCTCACTGCGGGGATCAAAAGGAATGGGCATATTGATTTCGGGAATCCATAAGCTCTAATCTTGCAGCTAGGGTTAGTGTGCACCCTAAACAGATGGACTGCGTGGGTGAGGCTGGATCTCTCCAGAATTAGAATACTTTTATTCTGCAGGGACTTGAACACTCAGATACCCAGTCCCAGGAAGACATCATCTTTTCACAATTGGGGGTATTAATTTTTCCCATCTGGGTGGGTGTGATGGTGCACACCTACAATCCCAGTGACTTGGGAGACTGAGGCAAGAGGATTGCAAGTTTGAGGCCAACCTGGGCAAGTTAGCATGACCCTTTCTCAAAATAAAAACATTTAAAAGGGCTGGAATGTAGCTGAGTGGTAAAGTACCCCAGTACCAATCCCCAGTAACACAAAAATAAATAAGTAAATAAAGAAAAAAAATCTGTTATGAACTGAATGTTCGTGTCCTATCAAAATCCATACATTGAGGCTCTAACCTCCAAAGTAATAGTTTTAGGGGGTAGCGCTTTGGGAGATGATCAGGTTTAGATGAGGTCATGAGGGTAGAACCTCGTGATAAGATTAGAGTATTATAAGAAGAAGAAGAAAGACTCGTGTTCTCTCTCTCTCTCTCTCTCTCTCTCTCTCTTTCTCTCTTTCTCTCTCTCTTCTGATCATGTGAAGACATGGAAAAAAGTGACCATCTGCAAGTCAGGAGCAGAAGTCTCACCATACACTGAAACTGTCGGCACCTTGATCTTGGACTTCAGCCTCCAGAACTGTGAGAAATAACTTTCTGTTGTTTAAGCCACCTGGTCTATGAAGTTGTGTTGGGACAACTGGAGCCAACTAAAACAAGCTCTTAGAAATGTGTAGCCATACAGCGTCAGAAACCCTCCCTAAAGAGAGAAAGCTGTTGCTGGGCACTGTGGTGAGCGCCTGTAGTCCCAGCAACTCTGAAGTCTACCTAAGGTGGGAGGGATGCTTGAGCCAGCCTGGGCAATGCAGCAAGACCCCATGTAAAAAAAAAAAAAAGGTACAACCGGAATGTAATCATTAGGCAAGTCAGAAAACCCAAGTTGAAGAACATTCTACAAAATAACTGCCCTGTATTCTTAAAAAATGTCGAGTTTGAGAAAGTCAAAGCAAGTCTGAGGAACTATTCCACATTAAAGATTATAGAGATGACAACTAAATGCAATGCATAGTCCTAGATTGGATTCTGGCCTGGGAAATAAAATTACTATAAAGAATATTATTAGGCAATGAATGAAATATGCACATGAACTGGGTATTATATAATTGTATTGTGTAAATGTTAAATTTCTTGTTTTGATCATTTTGTTCTGGTTATGTGAGAGAAGGTCCTCTTCTCAGCAAACATTCTGAAGATTTTAGCAGTTGATGAACATATGACCTCTTAATTTACTACCAAAAGTTTGAGAAATAAACTTCTGCAGTGGCACATGCCTGTAATCCCAGCGACTCAGAGGGATTGAAGTTCAAGGCCAGACTCAACAACTTAGCAAGGCCCTAAACAACTTAGCAAGTTGTTTATGAAAATAAAAAGGACTGTGGATGTGGCTCAGTGGTTACATGCTGCTGGGTTCAATCCCTGGTACCAAAACAAACAAACAAACAAAAAAACAGCTTGAGAAATAAAAAGTATAGAAGAGAGAGAGAGAGAGTGCAAAAATGAGAAATTCGGTAGGCCAAACTGAAAACCATTGGGGGTTTGGGGGCACATGGCTCAATCGTAGGGCATTGTCTGGGATATTTGATGCCCTAGGCTCATCCCCAGCACCACAAAAAAGAAAAAAAAAAAAAAAAGGAATCGGTGATTCTGAGTGAGTGGTACACAAAATTGAAATTGTATCAAAATTTTAAATTATTGGAATGTGCTTTTAATCTCAAAAAAAGACCTTTCTTGATGTTAACCTGAGACTAGGGAAACATTTAAGGTAATTACCATAGATTTCTCTTTCAAGCTTTTGAATTATTTTGCAAATCAAAGTAAGAAACTCAGGAGTGTTCCAGAAATGCACTAATTTCTATTGGAGATGTAATCTACTCTTTTTCTGTAAGTGCTCATCAGATATTGCCTAAGTACTAGTCATTCTGTCAGAAATGGTTGTTTACAATGAGACTTTTTGCAAAACAGAACATTTCATGATGCCAATTTCGTAAATGGAAACAAAACGTATGCAGAGAATAAAGGCTGAAGGAAATACAATAAATTTATTCAAAATCATTTAAAAAATCTGGCCTCATTTTCTTTATCTTAATGTTAATTTTATAAGCATTCTGTACATGAAGCCTGAAGGATAGCAGGATTGTTTAGGGAGAAATCAGTGGGTGTTTGTTATTAATTATTTTGTTTTGTTTATAAAGTACTCATAAATTAGAAACCACATGTGGCTATTGTCTTTTTGGTTTCCTCATTTATCAGTTTTCTAAATTTCCTTTTTCCACTCTTCATTTCTCTACAGTATACTGTCCACCAGGGTTACTGAGTACCTACTATGTGCTATGAAAGACTATCAAAGACTGGGTATAGGTCTTTGTGGCAGAGACCACTATTCAACATTTATTCTTTCTTGGAAACAGAAAAACTTCATTTTTTGGTGAGTCAGTGAGGTTGATAAATAAAATATTTCCTAGCCTTCCTTACAAATGTAGTAGCCAACAAGGTATAAATAGCAATTGTAGGGTGAGACTTCTCAAATGTTCTTTAAAATTTGGTTGGGAAGCCTACCCTTTCCCCTTAATCTTTTCCTCCTTCTTGCCTGAAATGCAGATATGATGGCTAGACTTCCAGCACCCATCTTATAAACACATGGAAAAAGTCCACACCCTAGGGACATTAGAGGGAAGAACTAAAATAGGAAAGGACTCTTATACTATCTCAGGGTCCATGTCATCAGTCTTGGCCTGTCTTTCTCTAGACTCCTTTTTAATAAGAAAAAAATCAACTCCTATCTTATTTAAGGAATCATTACTTTGGATCTCTGGGACTGGCAGCTAAATACAATTCTTAAAATATATAGTCCCTGATTTCAAGAACTAATCGAAGAGGACAAATTCACACAAAACAATTAGTGAGTACTTCTAGATGATGTATAGTTCAGAGACATAGATAGAGTAAGAACTTTAGAATTGATCACCCCTGCAGTCAGTCCTCAGCAATTTGAAGCATGTGACCTTGGGTAAATTTTCTAACCTTTCTGAACCTCTGTTTCCTCTTTTATACAAAGAGGATGATGCTAATTATCCTGTGTAGTTGTGATGAGGAGTAGAAAGAATGGACCTGGCACTTAATATGTGCTTAATAAAATGATAGCAGTAATTTGTAAGCTATATAAACTCACAGAAGGAAGACATTTATAGGGGTTGCAATGGTCAAGAAAACCTTAGGGAATAAGTTGAATTCGATTGATACTGAGGAATGAAAATGTTCAGGATAGATAAAGGGAAAAGGTGTTCTATAGGAATGAAGGAAAGGGAAGTACAGCATGCGTAAACAGGAGGCTTGTCTGAATACAACATATTTGAGAGTCACAAGGAAACTCACATAACTGGTATGGCAGAGCTTAGAGAACTGGGCCAGGACAGATGGAGCAGGATCCGGGTGGTGCCGATGGATGAGATCAGGCTCAAGGACAAGGAACAGACACATGACTTGGTATGGAAGAGACAAGGAGACTCCATAAATCTCATGCACAGGGAATGATCAGGACAGACATAAAAACTCATCACAGGAAGGTCTTCAGTTCTTCTAAGTGATGTTCTTTTAAAACAAGTGACAGGAAATGACTCTGAGTGCCAAATGGAAGGTAAGTGTCTAATCCAAAAACACAGCCATTAATTTAATGGAAAGATGTCCTAATAGCAAACATTAATCTAGTTGTTAGAAAGGTGTGCAGAGTAGCTGAGTCCACACAGGCTTGCTTCCTGTGGCCTTTCTATAAAATGAAGACTTTGGCATTTGGCAAAGGTGTTTTTCTCTAAAAAAGAAAGAAAGAAAATGTAAGCAAGCCAGTTGGACACATTATGCTTCTCTGTATAAACCATAAAACACCACTTTTCCTTTCTAATGGTATCTTTTCTCTAATTTTAAAAAATTGTCTTAGTAATGCCATTTGTTTCCAGCTCATATTTTAGAACCTTCTCAAGGTAAAGTTAAGAGGTCATTGATTCATCCTTCCACTCTGGCTTTTACAAAATTACCACCTTTACAATAATATTAAACCATTATTGCATTTCCTATATGTTAAGGTGGGGGCTGGTAAACTAAGCCAGGCCTGTACTTCAAATCCATACACAAGTTCCAAATTGAGAATTATTTTCTTCCATCCCATAATCTACACAGAATGTGAAAAAAGGAGCTGTAAGCAAGTGAGTATAACATTTGGCTGAGTAATGGCATCTCTGAGATGTCATAGAAGGGGTGGGGTCTTGGAATGGGAAGACTTGACCTCCAGTCCTGTCCCTGCAAGAAAGATGGGAGATGCTGAGCAAGTCAGATTTCCTGAACTTCAGGCTCCTCTCCTGCTAAATAAGGATTACTTCTTCTTACTTCAAGGAGTCCTTTGGTTGGGGGCGTAGCTCAGTAGCAGAGCACTTGCCTAGCATTTGAGAGGCCCTAAGTCCCATCCCTAGGACTGCAAAAGAAAAAAAAATTCTTCCATGGAGCTACATAAAATAATGTACAAAAGTGTTCTGTGTGTTTGAATAATTGTAAAAATGTGGTATTTTCAGTAAATACTGGTAGTACCCACCCACGGTGGCCCCTTCTTTGAGAAAAAGTCTCCATCACAATCTTCCAAAATGTGGACTCAGGAAATATTTGAAATAATCATAACAAAGATAAGCAAAAGTCTAGTGCTACAGTTAGGGATGATGAAAAATTCTAGAGATGGACAGTGGTTGCACAACAATGTAGTATATGTTTCTCTCTCTCTCTCTCTCTCTCTCTCTTTAGCACTGGGGATTGAACTCAGAGGCACTTTACCACTGAGTTACATTCTGAGATCTTTTCATTTTGCTACTGAGTTGTACACTGAAAATGGTTAAAATAGTAAATTTTATGTTATGTATGTGTAACTACAATGAAATAATGCAAAAACAAAAAAAAAAAAAAACAAATCCTAAGAGCTAACACACATAAAGACTTCATATGGGCCCTTTTCATGTACCTTGACAAGGATCATTTTATTTAAAATTCACAGTAACCTCATGCAGCTGGACTTGGTGTTATCTTCATTGTACAGAGGAGTAAACAGATACAAAGGAGCTGTGTCTCTGGCAACGTGGCAAATAAATGGTAGAGTTCAATTTGAACCTAGGCAGAACTCAGAACCCGGCCCCCACTGCCACTTCCCTCCCCAAAGAGATCAGAGACAGCCACAGGTCACAAAGGGAGGGGAGCTTGGCTAATCACAGACTCTTATCCAAGAATTAGACAAAAAAGACAAAGAAATTCTGGTCAGATAGTGGTTGGCTCTGAGTTACTTGGATACAGACCTGAGATTGCTAGCTCCAAGGCAAATCTAAGCTGGATGGGTCAAAGTTACAAAGGAGCAGGGACCAGCAGTGGCAGAGCAAGTCAAGGTAGAGAACACAGGAGACCAGGAAGGGGAGAGGGGAGTGTCTGGCAACTTTCCAGTTCCTACGTGTGTGTTGCATGTTGTATTTTTGTGACTGTTCTACCTGCTTAGTAATAAAACCTCTGTCACCTAGGCTACTCCAATGGGCTTTGTATTTTGCAACCAAATGAGCTCTAATTATTCTAGCAAAGTATTTCAAGAATGAAGAGGAGCTGTGTATGCAAAAACAAAAACAAAAACAAAAAAACAAACCAGGACACTACTCTTTATAATAATGAAACATTAGAAAGAATTGAGTTGCCCAGTAACTAGGGAATAATAAATTGTACAATGTTCACCCCATGGAATATTATGTAATCACAAAAACCCATAAACATAAAAGCTATATGAGTAATTACAATAGTCACAAAAAATAAATACATGCTTGTAAAGATTGGGGAAGAGTCATGCACATATATCAAAAGCTGTGATGATAGAAAAGAGGTGTATATATGTGTGTTCTTGTATTTGTGTGTGTGTGTTTGTATGCAGTCTGTAGTAAACAAAAATTCTATTAAACTTTTGAGAAAAAAATTGAGGGCTCTTAAAAGTCCCCTTCAATTATTTGATATAATCATCAACTCTCAGAACTGGAAATAACTTCAAAGGTAATTGAGTACAACTTCATATCTTTAGATTCCCGAACACCTCAGGGATAAAGAGTTCTGTTTCCTCCAGTATAGGTGAAGGCCGCCCACCCTCTGTTAGATCGCTGGGGACCTGAGCGCCCACAGTGCTCCTTTCTTTGGCTAGTGACAAACCCTTCCTTACACCGTGTCTATCGTTCCTCCCCCGAGTTATAGTGCTTTCTGTTGATACGTCTTTTTTGTTGAGATGGGTCTTACTATGTTGCTCAGGCTCATGGTCTCAATGGACCCTCTCACCTCAGCCTCCTGAGTAACCAGGACTACAGGAAGATGCCACCATGCACAGCTAAGTCTAGCTCTTTTTTTGTTTGTTTGTTTCAGTACCAGGGATTGACTTCAGGGATACCTGACCACTGAGCCACGTCCCCAGCCCTATTTTTGTATTTTATTTAGAGACAGGGTCTCAATGAATTGCTTAGCACCTCACTTTTGCTAAGGTTGGCTTTGAATTCGTGATCCTCCTGCCTCAGCCTCCCGAACCTCTGGGATTACAGGTATTATAGGCGTGTGCCACCAGGCCGGGCTCAGTCTAGCTCTTCTTATATGATAATATTCCAGACAAGTTTCCGGAGTGTTTAACCTGTACAAAAGGGCAGTGTGCTCAGAAGGGTCCCAAACTTGGGTAATGCTATTTTGTGACCATTTTGAAATTCCTAATACTTTTTTGAACAAGGAAACCCACTTTTCAGTTTAGGTCTCACAAATTATGTAACTGGTCCTGAAAATATTTCACAGAGCTTTGGGTCGAATCTTCTCATTCCTTTGGAAATTCTTTGTGTATGACCTATTTTGACATTCTGGTTGCTCTTCTCTGACTCTGCCCCCAGAACTTAACTACAGACTCTAGATACGATTGAGTCAGTGTGGCCTATAGGGATACCTCCTTTGTTATAAAGGATCCTAAGATTATACATCTTTTTTTCATAGTAGATAACATTTTCTCAGTGTTTACTATGTGGCAGGCTTTGTGTTAGGCACATTGTATGTAGTATTTAATCCTTACAATAATCCTCCTAGTTAAAAAAACAATTCCCCACAGTTTGCATAAAGAGGTTGTGTCACTTGATTAAGACCCTGCAGTCAGTCCATAGATGGCAGAGGGACCCACACACAGGTTGGGCTAACTCTTTTTCACCATGCCCTATTATTGTTTCTCCAAAATTATCAGAAGCATTCACCAGTTGGGAGGCTAGAGGCAGCACATACTGAGCTACTTACCAATTCAGATCTTATCAAAATCTATGGTGATTCAGGGGGAAGGTCCCTTTGGATGCTGGCTAGCTCCCCTGCATGGCCTTTTCCTTCCCAGATTCATGTGCTCTCTTAGGTTCTTTCCCCAGATTCTCCCTCTCTGTTAGGCTTAGCCTCTGTATTAGTTTGCAATTGCTGGTTCTAATTGTCAAAATCTAAATAACAAACAAATGTTCCAAAGATCAATAAGTTTACTCGGGACTGGTAATGCAGTGGGAATACCTGCCAGGGTATAAATGGTGTGCTTTAAGAGCCTGATGTAAGAGGAAGTTTTAAAAGGCAAAAATGAATAGGATTACATGAACAGTTTTGAATCAGTTATCCTTGGCTACAAGGATCAATCTCAAGGGTGGCATCAGTCCTGGGACTGGACAGGTGGTCTTTGGACTGAGGTAAGGTTGCTGTGGCCTTTGTGCAAGGTTGTGGCTCTAGCACAGACTTCCCTGATGGTTCTTGTTATCAGGCACCTGGTATATGTATGCATTCCCTTTGGGCCTCCCTCTGGCTCTGTCTTCTCAGGGTTGGACACCAGTGACTCCATTCGGACTCAATTTTCATCTAATTACTGCCCACTTATGGCTTAAAACAATACAAAGGTATTATCTTGCAATTCTTGAAGTCAGAAGTCTGACTGGGCCTCACAGGGCTCAAGCTGAGGTATGGGCAGAGCTTTGCTCCTTCCTGAGGTTCTGGCCAACAACCTGTTCTTTGCCTTTTCCATCTTTTGGAGCACACCTGCCGGCCTTGGCTTGTGGCCCAGTCTCTACAACCTCTGTCTCTGTCATCTGTCTCCTTCTCTGACTTGGAACCTCCTACCCACTTCCCATCAGAACCTGTGATTACAGTGACCCCTCTGGGTAAGCCACAGTAATTCTTACCTTTTAAGGTCAGGTGTTTCGTTACCTTCTTTTGTTCTACAACCATAATTCCCTCTTGTCATATAAAAACATATTCTCAGGCTCCAGCAATCAAGACATCTTTGGAGGTTCATTATTCTGTCCCCAACAGTCTCCTCCTCTCACATGCAAACAAAGGCCCTGCTTCTACAGGACTTTCCAAGGACCTTCCCCATCTTGCTCACCTACCGATGGATGCACTCTGGTTCTTCTCTGTTCATCCAGCACTGATAGAGCGTGTTATGTGTTAGGCATTTTATTAGAGGCAAGGGGTGCCAAGAAAAACAGGGTCCCTTCCCTGAAGGAGCCCATGTTTTAGTGGAGAGGACAGAAACATCATGAAACACAAGAACACATGACTTTCACTAGAATAGGGTAAAAGAGAGCCCAGGAGATGAAGAGGGAGTGAAGACTTGGAATCTGAGAGGGGCAAGGTATTACACAAAGGGGCCTTCCTGTTCCTTTTCCTCTCACATCCACAAAATAAGGACAGTGGCACCATCACAGGAAAAGAGGATCTCTGATATGATCCCAGGCATCCCTACAGTGCCAATGCCCAAATGCCCAAGCAGGGCTGGACTGCTGAGAGACTGAGATGCTACCAGTCAGGCCTCTGGGGCTCACTTCAGCACCAGCTGGCAGGCGAGGTGACCCCTGCCAGACCAAAGATGCTGCTTACAATGTTCAAGGGGGATGGGTTCCCCACTGGGTCCCCAACTGAACCTGAATAAAACAAAAGTTCATTCTCAAAGTGGAAAAGGAGGAAAACTGTCAAATTAAATACTCAAAGATACAGATTAATACCTCTCTGTGTCTCCAACGTGGAATCTGAGGGAGGAGCCAGCAGTTTTTAAGCTTTTCACCATTTGTATGTTGTAGATGCCTAGGCTCCTGGGTACACCAGTGGACTGACCTTAGTTCCTACCCATGGCTATTCGTAACCTATCACAACTTACCCAGAAGCTATGGTCTGAGGCTGTATGTTCCCAGCCATCATAGGAATGGGGCCCCTCATTTCCAGCTCTGTACTGAACTCTGCTGTCTCCTTTCAGAAACACACGCAAACACACACACACACACACACACACACACACACACACACACTTTTCATTTTTCTACTTAGCTTCCCTGGCTATGAAAAACCAGAGTCTCTTATTTAAACACACACACACACAAACATACACACAATCACACTCCAGAAGATTCTTTTTACAATGACATAGCCACAAAGCACTTAAAGAGGACTAAATTCATGTCAAATCAGATGGTTCTGCGTTTTTATATAGGGTTTTGTAGTTGGTCAAAGTTTTTCTTGACCGTTGATTTTTGCTCCTTAGGGCAGCCTTGGGGGACGGCTGTCTTTCAAGAAGAGGCCACTAAGCCCTAAGTACCTATCAAATTCAGAGTCCCCTTCTGAGAATGTTGACTGAATAGGGACTTTTCTTTTTTTACTGTATTGAATAAAATAATTTCTACTATTGGTCTATACCGGACTAAACTAGGGATCAGGTGCCCTCTCTGCTTGTAGTCCACATCTGCCAGGTGGCCATCAGCCTGACCCTGAACACCCTTATGAACCTCTCCAGGCAACTCCCATCTT
The DNA here is from genome assembly GCF_902686455.1 of Sciurus vulgaris. Lineage (NCBI taxonomy): Eukaryota > Metazoa > Chordata > Mammalia > Rodentia > Sciuridae > Sciurus > Sciurus vulgaris. The sequence continues at coordinate 53,563,169 of NC_136461.1, forward strand.
TGGGAGAAGTTCATAGATTCACCTAGTGCTTCTGCAAGAGAATGACAAAAGAGGAAACATCTTCAGTGGGTTTGATATGATCCTGTAACAAGTTCTCTATGTAAGAAGCCAGTTTCTGCTGGACAATATGAATGCCAGGGCTCTCAAGACAGGTAGACCATTGAATCTAACTTTTTCCACTCCAAATAATACTTGAGACCTGGTGTTGATCCCAGTCCCCAAAATACTGGGTCTTGGAGTTACTCTATAATAGAAGACATTGTCTTGCATCTTTGTAATATTTTCCATTAATGCCAGAACTGTAATATGAAATCCTAATTATTATACTTATTCTAAAGTTGAGGATACAGTCTCAGAGATATTAAGCAATCTACAAGGCTAAGAAGTGGAATATCCACCCTCTGTCCTGATTTTAGACTTTAGTTACTGAAATTAATAAATAGAAATTTAGAAAAACTAAATTTTAAAAATTTAATGTATATACTTCAAATAATTTTAAAAAACCTATAGCACAACTTCAATGACTCTCCAGAATCATGCTATGTGAACAAAAGTCAATTCCAAAATGTTATATACTATATGATTCTATTTATATAACACTTTTTAAATAATAAAATTTTATTCTTTTTTTTTTTTTTTCCTTATGAGACTAGGTCTAGCTATGTTGCTCAGGCTAGGCCAAACTCCTAGGCTCAAGTGATCCTCCTACCTCAGTTTCCTGATTGGTGGGGACTGCAAGTGTGTGCCACCAGGCCCAGCTGGCATGACAGACTTTTAGAGACATAGATTGGTGATTGACAAGTGGATAGGGATGCAGAGGGAGGAGGGGCAGGAGGAATGGGATTCATCGTGCTAAATGGGGTGGACCTGGTTGCTTCTGCTGAGGCAAAGGGTAAATGGAGCTTCAGGCCAGATGCTCTTCAGTGAGCCCTCCTTCAGGAAAGCTTGGCTTCCAAGGTAATTTTCTCAGCTTATTGTCTACCCTAGAGAAAGTAAGTGAAGTTGCAAGTGTTTCAAATGCTTAGTGTTTCATTGGATTAATACTTAGTTACTTGCCTGGGGGAAAAATGTTTATGGCAGCTTGGTGCTACAGATTCAACCCATTTTTCAAGTGAAGGTGAAGATCGATGACAACCTGCAAACCATCACACCTGTGTTGTGGAAAGTCAGAGCAACCAGACAGCTCAGGAAGTGGAGCTTGAAAAAAGAGCAGCTCCCACTTAGTCTCACTCCTTCCCTGAACTGGTGATTGCTGCTCATAGCCAATAAGCCAATGGCAAGGACAGTATAAGAGGTCTGGGGACAGTGCCAGGGAGAAGTGTAGGGAGGAGGGATGGCTGAATGCAGGTGCATGCTCCCAGCTCAGCACAGTGTTCAGGTTCTGATCCTCAGAGACTACCAGGCTCTGAGCAAGCCTTTCCGTCTGAGTTTCAGATTCCCTATTTATAGAACAGTGCTACGAACCCTTGCCTGACGTATATTAACAGGTTGTTGGGAGGAGTTCATGGAATAATGTAAGTAAAAAGTATTTTGTGAGCATTTGGGTTGTAGGCAATGCAAAGATTAGTATGTGATCTGACAGGATTCCTACTAATGGTTCCTAAAGAAAAAATTTCTGTACCCATGTTGGAAAGTAAGTTAACTCACTCTGCAAGTTGGCAGGCAGATCCACAGCTCTCAGTCAGCATTGCTAAATGGTTAGGTCTTGGGAACAGCCATGGTACTCACCATCATTCCTGGATGGTGTCATAGAACGGGGGTCGGGATGGGGAGAAGGACTCTTGAAGGCCATATCTGAGTTGAGCTCAAATAACCTCCACCAACTTCAGACTTTGAGTCCAGAGGCTGATCTTGGTCCAAAGCTAAGCCTGTAGGAAGCCTGAGGAATGAATGTTCACCTAATTTGGTGAGGATTTTTTTTCTCCTTTTCTACTGGGACAACTTAGTAAGTCACTAAGATTGGAAACAGTGGACAGCAAAGGGGAGACTTCCCCAACATGTAGAGTCTAGATAGAGACTCTTGGGAGGGAAGCAGGGTTGAGATGAAATGCCTCCCTGAAGAAGTGAATAGTGTGGTGGAAACTGAAGTTGGATAGAAGAAGGAAGGAGACTGACAGGGAGGGAACAGAAACTGCAACTGTAAATCTGAGAAACTCCATGAGCACCCTCACCTTTACACTCCTACTGTTTTCCTCCAGGTATAAATTCTTAAAAGGTCCATGAATCTTAGAGTACTGTGAGTCCAGCTGATCAGAGTCTGCATGCATTCTGCCATGTATTTTCTTTAGCCTAAATAAAGCCAAGAGGAAAATATTAGAAGAGACTTATGATGTGATTTATATTCCAAACATTATCTATTGACTGGGTGATGTCAATCCGGAGATCCTGAAAGAATCAGACCACAGTGACCCACCCTGTGCCCCATGATTAAGGGAACTGAGATCACCAGGCCAATGTCATCCCCACATGCTTCTCACATTTATTATTATTTTCTTAATTTTTAGTTGTTGATGGACCTTTATTTTCTTTCTTTCTTTATTTTTGGTGCTGAGAATTGAACCCAGTGCCTCACACATACTAAGAAAATACTCTATCACTGAGCCACAACTCCATGTCTATTATTTAGTTTCCCTTCAAAAAGAGTTCAAGACCCCAAAAGTGTGTCTCGTTCTCAACAGAATAGTGCATATCCTGCACGAAATAAGTCTTTGTGCCTTTTTTGATGCATCCTGTGCATCAAATTCCTTTCTGTGGTGTAAGACAAGAACCTGCCAGGGCAGTTAAGGCCCCCTTCTCCCTTCTGGGGGACCTCTGTGGACCTCTATCTGGTGACAAAAACATGTTGGCTCTGGAATCAGATATGTATAAGAGGCACTTAACTTTACCCTCCGAGCCAATTTCTTCACCTGTAACAGGGTAACGAGGACAGTAGTCTCATGGAACCATCGTAAGGACCACGGAAGGTAAGCAAATGCAGAACAGCCTACACAGCACAGGAACACAATCGTGTGGATCCCTTCCTTTCTCCTTTCCTTCTTCAAAGGATAAGATGACGATATCATCGCTCCTTTAAAATATCTCCCTTTGCATGTTGTTTCAGAAAGAATGAAAATAGGAGCCTCATATACCAAAATTTATCTCTGTGGCTCCTGGAAGGCGCATCTTATGGAGCCTGGAATTTGGAGTCAAACATGGAATACAAACTATACAATCTTAAACACACTGATCTCTCCTAATCTCAGTCTTCTTAAGTTTAAATAGAATTAACCTTGATGAATGTGATTGTTTTAGAAAGTTAAATAGTCGTTTATGTGAAGTGTACAGCACGGTGTCTTCTGCGCAGTTAAAATTCCGCAAATAATCGTTTTTATCATGATGATCTTGGGCGTGGCAGAGTATGGGGATAGTGTCCATAGAGACTGTGATAATCATCAGAATTCCTGGATCTGCTGTGCTGTACTTTCTTCCTACTAGAGTCCAACAACTGTTGACACTCAAAGACTTTGGGAATTTGGAAGCCCCAACAGAGTGATGTGATTGCCAAAAACAATGGATACAATCCCAATATCCCATCTAGAGCATGGGGTGAGGCATTTACATCAGACACACACAAGCTGAAGGATGCCAGTCGGAGCAAGCAAGATGGGAAGATGACTGGAAACTTGTCACACGGGGAAAGTTGAGGAACCAGGAAAAGAGAAACCTAAGCTTCCTAAGAAATAATGAAGGAATACTTGAAAAGTCAGCACATGATAGGATGTCATTTATTCTGCCACTGATGCCATTTATTCTGCCATTACATTCTGTATTTATTCTGAAGGACAGAACTCAGACCACTGGGTGAAAATTATCTGATGATAAAAATGGAACTCAATACAAATCATTTTCCAATAATACAGCCTTTTAATACATCTGTCCCTCTGGAATAGGCTGTCCAGTTGAAGGAGGATTTGAGTCCCAAGATCTGTCATTAGAGGGGTAGTTGGACCAAATATCTCCCGAGTCTCTACCACCTCTGAAATTCTATTTCAAGAGAGACCCTTGAATTATGCAGGCCTCCCAAGTAGGAGTCTTGTGCTAGTAAGCCATTTAGGTGGACCTTTCCTATATTAGAAATCTTAGAAAAGGCATAGCAGGATAGAATGTAATGATAACTTACTTACCTTAATACTACATATATGTTCTACTATAGATGAGAGAATGAATACAGATACTCAACAAATACACACTGCTTACTTATTCTAGAGAGGGTACCCAAAGTCCAAATTATTTGTGTGTGCGTGTGTGTGTGTTAATTGGGATTTTTGTTTGTTTGTTTGTTTGTTTTTGGATCTGGGCATTGAACCTAGGACCTCACACAAGCTAGGCAAGTGCCCTGTGTCTGAGCTACATCCCCAGCCCAGTGTGTTAAATTTTTTATGTCAGCAGTACAGTGGGGAAAAGGAAGCTATTGTTACCATTAACATTTAAAAACTGATATTGGAGTTAAAAATAACTACTTCTACAATGGAGACATTATTTAATCCCAGAAACCTTAGTTTCCTTATCTGTAAATGGGGATGCTACTTATCTGTAAATGGTATTTGCCCATGTGAACTGTTCATTAATTTAGCAAACGTTTGAGTCTCTAAATGCATATATTTGTTCATGTAAACCAGACTTGGTTCTGCTTACTGGGGACTTGCTATATGAAAAGTCATATAGCCCTCATGGAGCTGACTTTCTAGTGGAGAAAGGAAACAATAAACACTGTAAATTGAAATATGTTAATGTGAACATATTATGTGGAAGTAGGAAAAGGAAGCAGGAAAAAGTTTCCCCAGAAGGATTAAGTAAGACAATGCAGGTAATAATCAATGCATGGATAAGTTCAGTAAAACATTCTCAATCAGGGTTAGCTGTTATTGACATGGGGACTCCTGAGCTTGCAGGACCTACCGTTACATGCATCACCACACTTCTGAGTTATTAAATAGGTGATGTGTATTCAAGGCCAAAGACAAAAAGGAAGTAGATCCTGATATTGTTTGCAGGTGGAAGAAAAAAAATCAATGAAAACTCCATGACATTACCTCATATGTGCAAGGAGGCTGATAAGAATCAGCATGAAATTTAGAAACATGGAAACTTGGGCTTGAACTGAGTTACATCAGGTAGGTGACCTAGTTTTTCTAAGCCTTAGTTTTCCCTCATTTGACCCGGATTGTAGTGAAACTTAGTAAAATATATGCTGTTGGGCACCTTAGTCCTATAGTAACAACTACTCAGGAGGCTGTCAAGAGGATCCTTGAGCCCAGGAGTCATAGGGAACATAGCATAACCTGCCTCTAAAAAATAAATAAATAAATAAAGTAATAAATAATATTTGTAGGGCTGGGGGTATAGCTCAGTGGTAGAGTGCTTGCCTAGTATGCATGAGGCCCTGGGCTCCACCCCACAGCACCAGAGGAGGAAAAAAATATAAATGTATATATATATATATATATATGTAAATATCATAAAGATAAACAGATAGATATGTAAAGGACCAGGCAAACAGCACATACACCTAGCTTTTATTATTACCATCATCCAAATATAACAGAATTTTGGGATATTTTCAGCATGCTCAGGATGAAAAAATAAGGCTGTAATTCTCAGGAGGGCACATTCCACAATCACATGTTACTAAGAGTTGGACTAAGGTCACTTGTTATGAGAACAAACCAGAAAAACATAAGAAAGTGTTCACCTAATCAAATGCTCAATCCAGTTCTTAGCCTTGCTGACTCTTTGGCTGCAGTCTTTGGAATTCCAAAAGATACAAACAAAGACATATGAATTCACAGGTCTAAGGATTTTGCCAAAAAGCAGTCAGAAAGGATTTATGAGGTGTGCCTCCCTCCACAGAGCCTGCAAGTGAAGATGTCCAGGCTGCCTTTAATCAGTTCAGCTGTCCTATATAGCTCGGTAGCATTGTCACCATTTCTTACCACTCTGAGTGTTGGGATGTGAGAATTTAATTTGTTCTGTTGGACTTTTTTGCACAGGGGCAGCTTTGCGAAGGAGAGACTCCTTCTGCATCCCTAGAGGGGTAAAGCAGACATTTTACCCCATGGCTTCCACTCTCACAAATTCCAAAGTAATTGAAAGCTTTGTCGTATTCATTGGTGAAAGTGCCTTGTCCACTAGGCATCCCCAGGACATGGAGGGGGCTATTTCTGGAATTAGAGGCCCCCCACTTACTGTAGATGGCCTGGTGACTCCTTATCTATTGGCAGGAGAGTTGTGTCCAGCAATGTGCCCCTTCTGAGGGGAGTTTTGTCCACCTGGCACTTCGAAAGAACCAAAGGGGCATCACAGGACAAGGGTCTTAGCTTTGCTGGCTCTAAGTTTGTGCTTCTCACACAATTTGTGGGGGAGAACCAGTTTGTTTTTCCACAATGGGCTGATTTTTCCACCATGGGCTGATATTTTTACAAAATACAATAAAAAAGTAACTGTCAGCACATTTTTAAAGACATAAAATACAAGCCAATGTTTCTGTCATTAAATTCAATGGACATAAAATTACTCTGTCAAATTGCTATGAAAGTTTTTAAATGTTTACTCCAATTTCTGTATTTAATTCCCATTTTTGTGGACTGAAGCACTGCTTCAAGTCACTACTTAACCATGGACATTTACTTGAAACAAAACACAAAACCAACTTACCCCCCTCTTCCTATTAAATAAGATGATATGTTTGGGTACATTGACTGGTACATGATAATCACTAAATACTAGCTATTAGTATTACTCTTCTCTCAGGGCTGGTGAAAAGAGGGAGAAAGATTAGCTGGAAGACTGAGAGCCAGGTCCCAGTTCCTACCCTGCTCCTACTAACCTTGGATAAGTGTCCTCTCCTCTCTAGGCTTCAGTTCCATGATTTACAATATGTAATAAAATGATCTGGAGTCTGCCACCTAGATCAGTAACTTAAGAACTTAATCCATAGAGTAAAATACATTCATGTCCCAATATGCAAATTCACAAACATATACACAAGAAGGCAACTATAATGTTCCATGAGAGAATATCATCCTATCACATGCTATGTATTCTGATATTTCCTATCCCTTATTTTATGTTTTGGTACTGGGGAATGAAACTAGGGTTGCTTTACCACTGAGCTACATCCCCGCTCCTCTTAAAAAATTTTTTATGAGACATGGTATTGCTAAGTTGCTGAGGCTTGCCTGAAACTTGTAATCCTCTTGCCTTAGTCTCGCAAATTGCTGATATTACAGGTGTATGCCATTGCACATGGCCCACTTTATTTATTTATTTTTTTAATGCTGGTCAAGACACATTTAATTGATTGCAAATCTACAGTCTGAAAAACACAAGGGCAAATGGTTTCTAAGTTTCCTATCCTGGACAGCATGTGGAAGAGACTAACAACTTGGAGATTCCTATTAGTCATTTACAACTTGATCTCCCTGTAGGACCAATATTATTAAAGGCAGGTACATCTAAAATACTTAAAAAAAAAAAAAAACAAAAAAAACCAAAAAAAAAAAAAAAAAAAAAAACCAGATGGCTCCACACTGTGATGTTTTTAGTGAGTACAGAAGGGTAAAGATGTGGGTGTCTTGTACTTAGGGGTGTCAATGGATATATCCCTACCTACTCAAGTTTCCTCCAAGCAAATATGCCAGGAGACAAGTTAGAGGGAATTTTCTGGTGGGTTCTGCTGTCTTGTTAGATTGTCTTTTGCTGTTTAGAGAAAGGCCAGGGCACAGCAGTGGAAGTCCACAGGCTACTGGAAATGTGAGCATTGCATTGTTATTTCCATTCCTCCACCTTAGAAGCAGCAGGTGAACAGACTTCCTGGAAGAAGAAAGAGGGATAGCAACTTGCAAGCTTCTTGCTGAAGGGATATTTTGTAGCCTTTTTATCCTTTTAATAAATAAATTGAAACTGTTTTGAATTTCAACTGAGTAAATAAAATGTTACTTTATTTCTTATAACTTCTATGCCTAAACTCCCCCTTTCCTTTAAGTGCCAAGAATATCTCAAGTGAACCACTTAACAATTTGAGTTGCTAAAAGTTTCATTTTTAGGAAGGCTTTAACTTCATAGTCAATGGAGAACTGGGCCTCCTGTCCAGCTGAGAGGAGGTTGAGTGTCCCATAGGTGGAAGAGGAAAGTGGTCTGCTCCCTCACCCCTACCTATTCCCTTCTCTGGGAACTTAGTCCCTCCTTCCCTCCTTCCTTTCTTGACTATCTACCCACGATGAATCAAAGTTGGTTCTGCAAAAACCACATCTTTAAAAGAGCTCTGCATGAAAATGCCAAGTCAACCTCTTTATGAAGTTCAAAAGAGGCTGATCATTACATGAACCTCCCCATCTTAGTGGGAATGAGTTTTGCAGAATCCCTTCCTTTAGGATGCCATCAAGATCCTGGCTCACTCTGGGTGCACATCTGTTAGTTAGCTCTTTGTTGTGGGACTGCCAGGGTCCCCACATGGGTTGTAGAAGGCACACTCTCATGAGGCCTTAGTGAAAAGGCTTCACTCCCAAGTCATCTTCCATGAATTCACTTGACACCATGGTATCCAAGGAACCTCATATTCTTGTCCCATAAAGGCAGACTCTCTTCCCACTATCACTGTCTTCCTTATCTTAGCTTTGCAGATCCTGGCATAGACATTGAAAAGTAGTTTTTTGTTGTTGTAGTTGTTTGTTCTTGTTTTAAACCCGGGGACACTTTACCACTGAGCCTCATCCCTAGTCCTTTTTATTTTTTTAAGTTTGAGACAAGGTCTAACTAAGTTGCTTAGGGCCTTGCTAAATTGCTGAGGTTGACCTTAAACTTGTAATACTCCTGCCTTGGCCTCCCAGTTGCTGGGATTACAGGCATGCACCCCTATACCAGGATATGGAGAGCTTTTTCTGGGATAGCAGCTCACTAATTCTCAGAAAAAATGATCATCTCCAAGTTGCATACCCTATTTCTTTGAGAGCAGTTTTCCCCAAAGGAGACATCTGGCCCTCTGTCAGTCATCTTTTATATAGGTATGATGGATGGGGGTAATTTGAGAGCTGATTCTGCTGAAATGACAACTTTTGGAAAAGCTCTGCTTCTGTCCATCTTACCTTTTTATATTTTGAAAGTATGATGTGAATTGCAAGTGCATCTACTCTTGCTGCAGTATCCTAGGGAAAGGTCCATTTTATCTTTATGTAATATTCTACTTTTCCTCTTTTCAAAGCTTTTTTTTTTAATTTAAAATATATTTTATCCCATATAACTTTTTTACAATGTTTTGCATACATAATTTTGCCACCCCAGCTTTCTTTTGCAGACCTTTGTATGTAACATTCCTATATCCTTTTGCTTTCAGTCTACTTGTGCCCTTAGATGTCACCTGTAGATTACATAACAATTCTATATTTTTTAGATTTAATTCTGTTACTTAAGCCTGTTTTGATGGGTGTCTTTTAATAATGCATTTATAATCAGACAAATTTCTAAAAATAAATAAATAAGAAAAAGAGAAAAAAGAAAAAGCTCTGAAAAAAAAAAAAAAAAAAAAAAAAAAAAAAAAAAAAAAAAAAAAAAAAGCTGGCCACAGGGCTGCAGTTCTCTGATGACAGAAAGAGGGAACTTTAAACACCTGTCTTTTATGGGCTTTTCTACCATTCTTAGAAAACAAGAAAGATTCTATTCACATCTCAGGTCACATTAGATTTCTCTAGTGAACCACATTCCGGGCTCTGTGTCAGATACTGCAAACATAGCAATGTATATTCATAATCTTCACTCTCATAGAACTCACAATCTCATGTGACATCACACACACACACACACACACACCTATATCTATGCAATTCAGATGCAGTAAGTGCTCTGAAGGAAAAGTTCGGTGTTATGAGACTGGACATAGACAGGGGTGTTAGAAAAAAAGATCTCTGATAATTAATAGTTAGCCAGAAACTGAAGTGTGAGCACAAAAAGTGGACTCAAAAGACAGGTGGGACCCAAATTGACCCTGGGACCTGATGAGGCATCCTCAGTGATTTTCAAAAACCAAGTGATGTCAAGATCAAATTTGCATGTATTTAAAAAAAAAAAAAAAAAGGTACTGTCTGGGCGCAGTTACATAATCCCAGCAATTTGGGAGGCTGAAGCAGGAATATTACAAGTTCAAGGTCAGCCTGAGCAACTTAACAAGACCCTGTCTCAAAATAAAAAATAAAAAGGGCTGGGGACACAACTCAGTAGTAGAATGCCTCTGGATTCAAACTGCAGTACTGAAAAAATAAAATAAAAACCAATTAAGTAAAATTATGCACGTAAATTATGTGAGGGTTTGACAAAAATGTATTCATTAAAGAATGGCAAAATTTATAGTGTTAGAATACCAAGATTAAATTTGAGAACTGCTAACCTCCCACCATAAATCAGCAAGAGATGATAAAGTAAATGGGAAAGATTCATATCTAGACATACTCTATACATTACACTATAGGCTTTGTTATTAAAAATCTGAAATCCATGGCAGGGGTGTGGGGGAACCTATGATGCTTTCTCCATAAAAAAAAGGGCATCTACATTCCCAAGACCATAACCTTCTAGAAATCTTGTCTTTATTAATAAATAAGTTTGAAAATTTTTGCCTTCCCACGGGACCTAAGCCTCAGTTTTATGGTTTGGACATGTGGTGTCCCTGGAAAGTTCACATGTGAGACAACACAAGATGTTCAAAGGAGAAATGATTGTTATGAGCCCTTAACCTAATCTGATGTGGATGAATTGGATAACTACAGGCAGGTAAGGTGTGACTAGAGGAAACAGATCATGGGAGGTATGCCTTTGGGGTTATATTTTGCCCCTGGTGAACAAAGCTCTCTGCTTCCTGTCCCATCCTAAACTGCTTTCCTCCACCATGCCCTTTGGCCATGATGTTCTGCCTCACCTTGGACCTGCAGCTATGGAGTCAACTGACTCTAAAACCATGAAACAAAATAAACTTTTCCTCCTCTACACTGTTTTTGTCAGGTCTTTTGGTCACAGTGACAAAAAAGTAGTATTAAAAACACTGATGAGGTCAGGGATTGTAGCTGAGTGGTAGAGCACTTGCTTGGCATGCACACGCGTATGCCAAGCAAATACATGAATGAATATATGAATGAATGAATGGATGGATAAAACACTGCTGTATTATGTAGAAAGGGGTCAGCAAACAGCCTGGCTCCTCTCCTCTCCTAGGTTTGCTGGCCATAGCAGATACTGCTAGTTGATCCCAGGAAGATGTAGATAGGTGGTTACAAGACTCCTTCCTGCTGAGCCTAGGTGTGACCTTGAAAATCTCAGCAAAGTACTCTAAGTAGTTATCCCCAGAAGAACTTGAGATATTCCTGGTTTGAAGATACTAATTTTCAAAGGGGGGGGGGGCAAGAAACACACATACACACACCTCTCAAAGCAATGGGAGTTAAAATAATTCCTCTGTAATTACATTTTCTCCAAGATACTAGCAGAAAATGAAAATGAATTTTCTACTAATTTGGAACAGTTGTGTCCTTTTCACTACCATTTTTCCCCCCCTGAGATACGGTCTTGCTATATTGCCCAGGTTGGCTTTGATCTCCTGGGGCTCAAGGGATCCTCCTGTCTCAACTTCCCACGTAGTTGGGGTTACAGGTGCACACCATGTCTGACAACTTCCTACTCTTTAGCATTACATATCTCATAATCTCATGGAAAATAAAAGTACAGCAATAGTCCAAATACACAAACCAAGATATAATCAGCTTACTTTATTTCATTTTAATTATGTGAATCTTTTTTTAATTAGAAGCATGTATTACAACCCAAAACGCTTTCAAGCAATTTTAAAAATCCAGTTGAAAATGTCCCAGGCACACCTTCTCTTTTTAAAAATATTTTTGTTGCAGATGGACACAATACCTTTTTTATTTTTCTGTGGTGCTGGGGACGAACCCAGTGCCTCACTATGCTGGGCACGTGCTTTACCACTGAGCTACAGTCCCAGTCTCAGCCCCTCAAGCACACTTTCTTAAAGTACTTGGCATTCTTTTAATGAGACGCCACAGAGAATCATCATGTATTAGATATGGGGGAAAATTTATGTTAGTAAATAATTCATAACTGTGATATATATATACAAGGGAATATTACTCAGCATAAAGAATAATAAAATTATGGCATTTGCAGGCAAATGGATGAAATTGGAGAATATCATGCTAAGTGAGATAAGCCAATCTCAAAACACCAAAGGACGAATGATCTCACTGATAAGCAGATGATGACACATAATGAGGGATGGAGGGAGGTCAGAATGGAGGAAGGAGGGACTGTATAGAGGGAAAAGAGGGATGGGAGGGGATAAGGGGAAGGAAAATATAACAGAATGAATCAAACACCATTACCTATGTAAATGTATGATTACACAAATGGTATGCCTTTACTTCATGTACAAGCAGAGAAACAAAATGTATCCCATTGTTTACAATAAAAAATAATAATAATTCATGCCAGGCATGGTGGCAAACACCTGTAACCCCAGTGATTCAGGAGTCTGAAATAGGAGGATCTCAAGTTGACGCCAGTCTTGATAACTTAATGAGACTGGCTCAAAACCTTAAAAAACGAGCAAGGGTTGTTGCTCAGTGGTAGGTGCCCCTGGGTTCAACCCCAGTACCACATAACCATAATAATTCAGGAAGAGATGAACTTAATGGTAATGGTTAATAAGAACTATGATTGAAGAGGGTAGATGGTGTAAATATAAATGCAATTTTAAGAAAGCATGCTTCAGGAAGAAAAAAAAAAAACCTGCATCTAGTGTAGAGACGTCTTGAACTTGTTGCTTCAAATAACAACTGGCCTGAAAGAAATCAATCCATTTTAAAACAGTATAGATAATTTGTGAGAGTTAAATTGGCTGGTTATTCTGAGAAGATAAAAATGCATAAAACGTAGTCAAGCATTTGTAATCAGTGTGGCAGGAACCAGTGAGCTGTCTGTTTCTCTGCCTAGTATGACCAAGACAGACTACTCCAAGGGATCTGGGTGGGGGCAAGTTCAATGTTTCCACTGCTAAAATCTGATTTCCAAAGCATTAACCCCAAGTGAGAGTTTTGTGCAGGTTAGATTTGGTCCACAGATGAAAGCTGCTTCTTACCTATGGTTAATAAGCATTGTGGATCTTCTAGAGGACATTATTACTATTTCCAGTCTATACAGTTTATTCTCATTTTCAAATTTAAACATAAGAAATGGGAAAGCCATTCACAAGACAGCAAGCTATAGAACACTCTTTTAATGAAGCTGGCAATACTTGAATTCCAAGACTGATCAGGATGTTTCTTAAAAATTGATTTACTTAGTGCCTGTACACCCACCTCCTGAGCAGGTTTGCTGTCCTTTCCTCCTGGATTCAACATTCCACAGCAAAACTGAAAAAAAAAAAAAATGACTGATCCCACCCAGTCGACAGGAAACAAAGTATTGGGCTGGGGAGATAGCTCAGGCAGTAGAGTGCTTACCTAGTAAGCATCAAGGCCCTGGGTTCGATCCCCAGCACCGCAAAAGGAAAAAAAAAAAGAAAAGAAAACAAAGTACTCATAGTTTTTTGCCTCCTATATAACAAACATTCTTTCAGGAATGATGTTCAAGTACTGCAACTTCATTCTATAGACTGACCTTTTTTTTTTTTTTTTTTTTTTTAACCAATCCTGAAGATTGTGGAACTTGGCAAGGGGAAGAATGCCAAGAAGTATCTTCAACCAGATGAGAGTGGGACACGTATGGAGAGCCCATCTGAATGACCTTGAAAACACTGTTCCATGTCTTGGTATCAGCCCGTTACATTCCTCGAATAGCCCAGACTGCTCTACAACCATGCTGCATTCAGGCTGTTGGCTGGAACACAGATCTACCACGTAATTGTGTATCTGTCACCACTTCCCAGCCAAATACAGCTCTGGCTTTTTTTGTTGGATATGGAGTTACTTTTTCAATGACCTACAGATTACATAGATTTTACCTATAAAGAAAATCCGTTTCCTCATTATGCAATTGGTTTCTAAGAATTCTAACATTTCCAGTATATAAACAACACTTCCTGAGGCTTTAGGTAGGAGGGGAGCAGAGAAATAAGAGCTGAGGCCGGGCTCAGTGGTACCTGTAACCCCAGTGACTCGGGAGGCTGAGGTAGGAGGATCCCAAGTTCAAAGCCAGTCCCAGCACCTCACTGAGGCCCTGAAGAACTTATGTGAGACTCTGTCTCAAAATAAAAATAAATACGGCTGCGGACGTGGCTCAATGGTTAAGCAACGCTGGTTTCTATTCCTAGTTTAAAAAAAAAAAAAAGAGTTGGGGAAAAACTATTTAAAGATTAGCATTAAAAATGTCCTTTACTCTTGTTTGTATTTGCTCTAGAAACTTAATAATTCTTGTCTTTTAAGTCTTATAAATTGATTGTTATAATTTGCAACATTCATCAACATTTCATATTTCATGAACATTTCATCAACATTTTTATTTGAATCTATAAAAAAGTGCATATAAGAAATCTATATTTCAATGCTGCTATAACAAGCACATGAAACAAAAAACTGGGAATAAAAAAACCTGTTTCACTTAAACCTACTAAAGGTACTGTCTTGTCTCAGACATTGCATGTTTATATTTTAAGAAATTACATACCACATTCAGTTGCTGTTTTTTGCATATAGAGAGATCAGTATATAATTTCATCTTTACTACAACTCCTAAGAGGTGGGGCAAAGAGTGGACCAGTTTCACTAGAAAAGGCGGAAGCCTAGCCAGCAATTCCATTTAGGCTGCTTCTCATCCAGACCTTTTTCTTGTTCTATTTTTAGTGTTTTCATGGTTATTGTATTTAATTTTCTTTATATTTCACCAAATTTTAAAGCTGTACTGTCAAAAACCTGGGAAACATCTAAGATCTACAGATTAAAGAAGTTTAAATACATAAGGACAGAGCAATTACATTTTAAATGCTTACTTGAAAGAGCAGTTATTGTCACATGAAAACAACTTCAGAGTAAAAAAATGAACAAAATCTTGTTGGAACCAACAGTGGTTCTTATCCTAAATTTTTTATTGTGATAAATATATTTAACATAAAATCTGTTTTTTTAGGTGAACAATTCTGTGGCATTAAGCACATCAACACCCATCTCCAGAAAAATTTTCATCATCCATCCCAAATAAAACTATATTCATTAAACACTAACTCCCATTCCCCTCTCCCTCCAGTCATTGGCAACAGCCAATCTACTTTCTGGCCCTATGAATCTGGATAGTCTAGGAACTTCTTTGGAATGGAGACATAGGGTATTTGTCCTTTTGTGGTCTGGCTTAATTACTTAACATTTTCTGTTCATCTCTGTGGACTGTGTTTTAGAACTTCCCTTTTTAAGGCTGGAAATATTCCAATGTATGTGTGTGCCACATTTCATTTATCCATTCATCAATGGACAACTGGGTTGCTTCTACTTTTGACCACTGTGAGTAATGCCACTGTGGACATGGGTGTAAAAATATCTATTATAGAGTCCCTTCTTCCACTTCTTTTGTGTATAACTGTATTAAACTTCCACTCTTCCCAATCTCATCTCACATGCCTAGACTAGAACACAAGGAATATATCAATCAAACATGAAAACAAAAAGGCAGTGAGAAAACCCCATCAGCTTTCTCTTGCATCACTTCTCACTCAACATGCTAAAAAACCTTACATTTAACACTGAAAGACTGCCTTAGGGATGTTGAAGACCTCCAGACCCAGGCAAGCTTGCAGATCAGAAATGGAACCAGAACAGCCTCCATCTGTCTAAGTACAGCCGCAATTCCAAACTACACCCACACTCAGCTCTGCGACTTCCAACAGACGTGGGTGTGGATTCGGGTCAAGGTTGGGTAAGTATAAAATTGGATGAATTTTTATAAAACCAGTCACAGAAAAAACAGGAAGATCAGGGAAGGTGGTGAAATTCCCACTAAGGCCACAACTGCACAACACATTAGTCCTGGAAGTGCTTTTTTCCACCAGCTAAAAGACTAAAGATTAGGAGTATTTCAAATTACTTGAGGATTCACCAATCCCAGGATACTCTTTCTTCCAGAGTTTCTGTCATAAATTCCTTCTCTGAGAGAACTCTGAAGGAATTTCAGAAGTGGTAGAGTAATACACAACTAGGCAGAACCATGTGTGTGTGTGTGCAGAAGTGGGTACTGGGAATTGAATACCCAAGCTTTGTGCATGCTAGGCAAGCACTCTGAGCTATATCCCCCACCTGTTTTTTTTGTTTAATTTTGAAGACAGTTTCCCTAAGTCACCCAGGCTGACCTAGAACTTGTGATCCTCTTATCTCAGCCTCCTGAGTAGCTGGATTACAGGTAGGTGCCACTGCAACCCTGCCATTCCTATTAATAAAAACATAGCTGAACTTATGGCTTAAAGATAATTTGAGGTAGGCATGGTGGTGCACACCTATAATCCTACTGACTGGGGAGCTGAGACAGGAGGACTGAGAGTTTGAGCCCAGCCTTGGCAACTGAGGCCCTGTCTTGAAATAAAAAGGGCTGAAATGTGGCTCAGTGGCTAAGCACCCCTGGGTTAAATTCCTGCTAAAAAAAAAAAAAAAAAAAGTTTTGAGAGGGTATGTGAAAGGTACTGGGCTCCAGTGTGGTCAGTGTGTTTGGACAATAATAGTTCAGAGCCAAGCAGGCATGGCTCAAGGGGTCACCACCAGGAAAGGGTGCTATTTGGGTGGGAGATCAGAGAGGTAGGTTAGAGAACTGTGAAGCTAAGAGGGAACACAGTGACCAGGAATGTGAGGACTAGGATAATGAATGACAGGGACTACTCCTACTGGTTCCCTTTCTTCTCGGTCCATCCCAGTGGGGGACTTGATAATCAACTGCTGGTGTCTGAGACACTGAGCAGGTGGGGTTGACTAGTGGGGAAGGTCCGCAGTGCAGTAGTCACATGTATGCTTTTGCCCTCCCTGGTGCTTGTGTCCGCTGCAGGTAGGTTCAGACGGCCTGTCCTCAGCAGGCTCTGTCCTCTGCCTCAGTACACAAGTTCAATGCTCTGGATGCCTTCACAGATCAGCCATCCACAGGGTGGTAAGGCTTGAGCCTAAAATTTTTCTTACATGAAATTACATGCAGTGGACTGGGATCTAACATAAAGTCATGTACTTGATATGAACTCACTGGTATTTCATATGTAAGTGCTTTTAGGAGTCTACAGGAAGAGGATCACTGGCAGAAGGGATGTGAGAAACCTAGGTTTTCTAACAATGATACCCCTATCCCTAGGAGTACTCTCTAGAATAGGATGCAGGTTAAAGATGCCTGCTCTGCTAAAATTTGTAGGCCTTCCTGCAAATATACTGGCTTGGTATGTACAGCTTAATATCCCTGAAATCAATGTGTCAGGTATCACTGTAGAGGGTGCCCAATTCACCTGACAAAAATAAAATAATTTAATTTAAAGGCGATACAAGCAACAGTGCCATTCAATGAATGTTTTCTGAATTCAATGATATTCGAAAAGAACATGACAGGATGCCATCCATTCCTTAAACACAATGATGTAATTTTACTCATGCAAATAATTATCAATACTGTTTGACATGCAGGGGTTTCCTTCAGCCTAAGACAAATTTCATTTGAACATTTAATAGTGTAGTGCCCAATGTCAAGCTATCGTAATCAGGTTTCACATTTATAAAATATACCTTTCACATTTATAAAATGGCAACAAATTTCCTGAATACCACTCCAGAAATACTAAATCATATTTAGTACTTCCTAATACCAATCTCCGAAAGAGTCAAAGGTTGCAAAGATCTTATACACGTTTGCTCTGCACAACAATCTTTACGCTGTCATGCGAAGTATCACCTTGAATTTTACTTCCACATTACAAAACAAAGGCACAGAGATTGGGATAACCTTCTCCACAGCTTAGGAGAAGCAAACTCAGGAATGGTGCTTCCCACTCTTCTTTCACCATCTGTCTTTCTTCCTGGGCACGATGAGGCTCCTCGGGTGGAAGGCAAGATGGCTACCATCCTGCAGTTATCACAGTACTGTACCTTTAGAATGGACAGCATCAGCACTGTGATAACCTGAGGCCAGGGGCAGCCTGTCAGTCACTGTGTTGGTCAGCAGTATCCTTTCTGGGCAGCTGCACGACTCCCTCAAAGACTCCCCACGAAGTGGAAGGACTCAAGATCCCCTTCTGGTTGGAAGATGTGAGGAGGCAGAGCAAAAAGGGCTGGAGTCCAGCAGTGGTGAAGCTGAAAATATTAAAAGGGCCCAGTTGAATTACATTAGAATGAGGCGAACACGTGACTTATACATATTAATGAGGATGAACAACCATGTGATTAGGCTTTCACCACTGATGATACATCAAGGATGCAGTAAGCTTCCCAGCAACGTCTCCATGCATGTACTCACAGACTCCAGCTCCCTGACTTCAGTCATGCCATAAAATATTTATTGAGGGACTATTATTTTCCATGATCTCTTTGGATGTTTGGGAAGATAAATGGTGACATGGTTCCTGCTCCTAAACGTGGCAATGATGCTTCACGTCTCACTAACACTCAATAATTTTTTGTTTTCTCATTTGACTTTCACAAGAACCCTACAGGGTTAACAATGATTATTCATTAACTCATCCAACAAGGATTATGGAAATAGCTTATATATCATTACCCCCATTGACAACGAAAATGACTAAGAGAAATTAGGTGATTTACCTGAGATCAGGTCACTAAGTTATGGCAAACCTTAGGCCCAAATCCATGGTCAAAGATGGAACCCCTTGCTTTTGTTACTAGTCCACCCTCGCTGTCCTATTCCACCAACAGGATGTTCAGTTTAAAACATTTATCCAAATATAAGGATTTATGAAACATCTATTTTCCTGTTTATGAGTTTCAGTTTCTCATTAACTCAGGTCAAGAAGCAAGAAAAAGAAGAGTTTTATGATTTAAGAAGAAATGCAAGCCTGGCGTGGTGGTGTGTGCCTGTTAATCCCAGCAGTTTGGGAGGCCGAGGCAGGAGGATCGCAGGCTAAAGCCAGTGTCAGCAATTTATTGAGGCTCTAAGCCACCTAGAGAGACTGTCTCAAAAAAAAAAAAAAAAAACAAAAAAAAAAAAAGAAAAACCTGCTTTTGTAACTAGGAACATACTCAAGTTGGTCACAGTGGTAATAAGTAGTTAGCAAACCCGTGAGATGTTTTCACTATAGTTATGCAATTCTACAGGTATAGGGGTAGAAGAAGGAAGTGACAGTCTTTGAAATGCCTGTAAAAAAAAATCAACATATACCTTTGACACGTACCCTGAAATCATCTCGGTGATGATTCTTACTTTTGATAAAAGATACAAAAAGATTCTGAAATTGGAATTCAACAGTCAGAATATCAACTTATTAAAACCATGATTCACTCAGGTTTTTTCCACCACGTCAGTCAAAAGGTCTCAAGTTATTTCAGTATGAGTGGAACTTGACAGATATTTGAAAATAATTATATTTTCAATTAGGCATTTGCTCAATTTCAAAGACTCATTATATGCAAATTAGATATTAGCACTGTACTTCAAATAGTCAGATAGATGAATCAGTTCTTTAGTTCAGCAGAAGTCAGAAGAGTACCGTGAACCTAGCTCAACTATTAACTGTATAAAACTCTGAAACTGACCTTATTCACAAAAGTAATACTGAATGAAATAACCCACCTACACACAAATTAAAACAAATATTCTCTAAGTGCAAAAATATCTAAATGTTAAGGAGGTCATCATCGAGGTCGCAGCCAACTGATGTAATGCAGAGTTGAAACACGAGAGGGCAATGAAGATTTAAAAAACACCATGACAGGCTGGATCTCACAACCTAAGAGTCCTGGAAATAGCTGCATATTTTCACCAAATTATGAACATCTGCTAGGTAAACGAAGATCTGCAACTGTTGATAAAATTTTAGGTATGTGATTCATCGAGAAGGATAAATAGATTACCACCTAACATTTCCTGACCATAAATTCTATTGGCTTTATAAGACAGTATCTACTTACAATGATTACTGGATGCTGGAGAAGTATGGGAACAAATACCCGTGAGATACTTACTAGCTGTGAGACAGCCCTTTGCCAATTGTGAGTATTAGTGCAACTGGATTTCTAGATATGAAGAACAAAAGGTGAACTTAATGTGTAATAAGATGAAAAGCTGAAATTCACTCCATTAAGCCACTGCCCTAAATCACAGAACTACTGACATTTATGGTAAAATAAAAGATATTTCCTTTTTAAACTCACTTCTCTCTCATTTTTTCCTACTAAATCAGAAAAAGTCAAGCATTCATACTAAGAAGCAGCAAATTGTCATTATCCTGTTAGTTCTTAAATTTACATTCCCTGAGACTAATTTGAAAGCAGTTTCAGGGGAATAAATAAAAATATGCTTTCCAAATATTTTATAAATAATAATAAATGCTTCAAAAATGTAGTCTTGTTTCCTCTTGACATTACTCTTTATAAATGTATATTTTTGAAAAACAAACCTATCGGAAACATTTCTTTTTCAATATACTTTTCATATAAGAATGATATTTTTTTTCATTAAAGACAAGTGGCCACAGGTACTCATGCTATAGGAAGAAAGGACCCTATAAAGTAAGGGAAGAAGAAAGCAAACAGTAATGTCAAATGCTCTCTTCCAAAGAACAAACTGATTTTAAATGCAGCTCTTCTATGAAAAATAATAAAACAACAATTTCTTCATTAATGCATGCCCCAAACACTGGTATACCCAAGAACTTGCTTCTAAATATGGTAATACAAATGTAATACAAAAGACACATGATGTTGTTATCTGTAACTGCATATGAACATATGATTCTAAACCTTTAAACATCGATTAATAATTAGAAATACTCTGAAATAAGTTGCTGGCATGTCAAAATATTTTAAAATATTTTGAACTATAGCTGTTTAATTTAAATCCACTGCTCCTTTAACTAAAGTGGGATTTTTCCTATTTGAAAATCATAATCCAATTTAATGACAAATCATAAATGTGCAAATGTGACCATACTGTGATGCTTTAAAAACGTACTGTAAGCAAAAGACGCTCAAATGTTAACTGCCCAGTCAGGTATGGTGGTACACACCTGTAATCCCAGCAACTCCAGAGGCTGAGGCAGGAGAAGTGAACATTTGAGGCCAGCATCAGCAATTTAGTGAGGCGCTAAGCAACTTAGCAAGACTCTGTCTCAAAATAAAATATAAAGGCCTGGGAATGTGACTCAGTACTCTTGAGTTCCATCCCTTGTATCAAAAAAAAAAAAAAAAAAAAAGAAAGAAAAGAAAAAGAAAAATGTCAACCTCTGCTTTGTCAGAAGTTTATAGCATGTACGCCTGCATTTTACTGCAAACTTTGCTATATGATAGGTTCTAGAACTTGTGCCAAAGATTTGTGGGAAACCAGGATTGAGTGGGTTACATTTTTTTTTTTTTTTTTTTTTTTTTGGTATCAGGGATTGAACCCAGAGGCACTTAATGACTTAGCCACAGTTCCAGTCTTCTTTCTTTTTTATTTTGAGACAGGGTCTCTCTAAGTTGCTTAGCTTTGCTAAATTGCTGAGGTTGGCTTTATACTTGCAATCCTCCAGCCTCAGCTTCCCTAGCCACTGGGATTACAGGTCACAGTGCCCAGCTCAGATTTTTTTCTTCTTCTTTAAAGAGAATGAAATTGGTTAAGTAGCAAGGAAAAGTCAAGGATCACTGCCCTGTGCAAAGTCAGTTCCAACTTTCAAGAGGAGCATTAACTAGGAGTGATTACAGAAGGGTGTCAAGCAGTGGCCTCTAAACAGTCTCAGGTTCAACAAACTTAGCAGTCATGTGGACAAAGACACTGTTGCAGAAGGCATATACACACTAACACAGAGAAATGAACTCTCCTCTTTTATGCTGATGGGCATTTTAGTCCGGAAAGGTTCCAGGGGACTAAAAATTTCCAAATAAGTGAACTAGTTCGTATATTCTATTTTATGGGCCTTTCCCAAAACTTCATACATGAACTTCATATATGTTTTTAGTCTGTCTGCTCCATGTTTATTTAGCCTTCTGATTTTGCTATAGTATACATTCCCTTCCACTGGAGACTGAATTTTACAGTTTGCTCACAAGTCAGTTTTATTCTGAGTTCACCTCTGTATTGTTCCCTTTTAGAATAGCTGGTCAAAAATGTACCAGTTAACCTCAAAACACCCCTGATTAATCATCCCTAAAAACTCTGATAGTCTTATTAATCTATGATGTCTTCCTAACTACAGAATTGCCATTTAAAAATGGCTGGGTCTTAGGTTTTCAAATTCCTTTAATGGACAGCTAAAGGGGACAATACCAAAGACTTATAATTCTAGAGCCTCAGGGTGTTCCAGAGAGACAATACACTCCACTTAGACTCTACAGACTCCGCCATTCTCGCAGCTTCTCCTCCTCCATGTGTAAAATAAACACATTTCTGCTTGTAACACACCACCGGGCACTGCGCACACCAAGGGCTGTGCTGCACGCTTTGCACTGTTTATGTCTTATTTCCTGAAGTCAACAGCCCTCTTCCTAAAGTCAGAAAACCGTTTTCTTCATGTCCCCTTCACCACACTATCAGACATTTGCACGAAGTACAAGCTCAACAAATTACTGACTAATTGATCAGCCTCTTCATTTCTTGGGACCCCTCTAAATCAGATTATCAGCAAAAGCATGTTTAATTCCAGTCTGTACAATCTTACAAGGTACTTGACAGTTTTGTCATCTATAAAATGAGGGATAGTACCAAAAGGCCTTTAAATTCCCTCCAGTGCATTACTGAATCTCATTAGACAAACAAAACCCCCAAGACAGTTCTATCTCTATTCATGTCTTTTTTGAAGGAAAGCAGTCAGCAACATTGTGAGCCTAATTACCACTGGTGGAGCCCATCTGATGTGGTGGGGCAGAAAGTAACTGAAGGAGAGGAGGAAAAAAAAGGAAAAAAAAGGAAATGAAGGTAACAGATGAGTAGTATCACTAAAATACCAACAGGTGTCACAACTGTTTTCTGATGTATTTTTGTTATGCCCAGGAGCCTTTTACAAAAGCAGGTGCAGGCAGATGTGTGGGTGCCCAAAATTTCCTATGATACCCCTGCTAGTTCTCCAGGTTCTAGAGAACCTTCAATTTTGTTTATTGCCTTCCTTGAGTAGGATACTGTTCCTAAATAGAAATCTGCAAAGCAGTCACCAGGAGGTCTCCTACAGTTATAGTAATACTTTAATTTTCTTGAAGTTCCCAAATCTTCCCATGGAATATAGTAGTGGAAAGTAGGTGTCTGACAAATATGAAGTAATAT
Source organism: Sciurus vulgaris (assembly GCF_902686455.1). NCBI lineage: Eukaryota > Metazoa > Chordata > Mammalia > Rodentia > Sciuridae > Sciurus > Sciurus vulgaris. Next base: position 53,586,617 of record NC_136461.1, read on the forward strand.
CTCCCACAGTCACCTCTTTTGAAATTAATCCATGGACAAAAAGAAAACGATGCTATAGACCAGAGCGTCCAAAAGTATAGCACACTGTATACACATATTGAAATGTCACAATATACCCCATAAACATGTCCAATTGCTATGTGTTAATAAAAAAAGGTATTTTTTAAAAAAGCATAATATGCCAGATGCCGTGGCACATGCCTATAATCCCAGCGGCTCAGGAAGCTGAAGCAGGAGGATCACCAAGTTCAAAGCCAGCCTCAGCAAAAGCCAGATGTTAAGCAACTCAGTGAGACCCCTGTCTCTAAATAAGATAACAAAAAATAGGGCTGGGATGTTGGCTCCGTGGTTGAGTGCCCTGAGTTTAATTCCCGGTACAAAGGAAAAAGAAAAAAAAAAAAAAAAAAAAAAAAGGCAGAAATTCAAGCTACATATGTAATTTTAAGTTTTCTTTAAAAAGGCTAAAATATCAAAGGGTGAAATTAACTTCATTTAAATTTAACCATATATATCCAAAATATTATCTGAACATGTAATCAATTCAAAAATATTAATGAGCTATTTTACTTTTTTTGTTGTTGTTACTAAGTCTTTGAAATCTGCAGTATATTTTTCTTACAGCCCAATTCCCAATTCCAGTGCTAAATTTTGAAGAGAATACTAAATCTGTGTTTCATTTCATAATATTTAGTTTAATTAGATATACATATGCCCAATATGTCTCCAAACATACTTAAGTATTCCGATAACTGATTGTGTGAATTTTGAAAATTGAACTAAGAACTCCACTCACCTCCTCAGCCATTTCAGCTGGTTGTCATATGTGGCTAGTGGCTACCCTGTTAATGCAGGTAAAGACATTCCTGTCTCTGGTACCTTGATTCTTTTAAACCTTAATCAGAACAAAAGACGTTGCTCATCAACCAGCAAGTCCTTCTACAGCACCTACCAGGCACAGAACTTATGCCAAGTGCTTTCTGCCCCACTTCTAATCCTTAAGTCGTCAGTTCTTTAGCGACGACCATTTACTAGGCAGTTCTCCCCAGACTTTTGGGGAAGGGCTGCTTAGTAAAAGAAAAGCTCATCTCGATTCAGGGACACAATGGAGACATGGAGACTCAAAGACTCACAAGTTAATTTACAAGGTAAAGGTAGAAAATCCTGACTTAACTTCTCTGTCCTGGATGTCACCCCATGAACACCCCGCAAACATTACACTCACTGTTTATAATGAGCCTCTCAACTTACACAGAGCAGCTGTCACTGATCTTCAGAATCTCTGCCTTCCTCAAGTGCCCCCTTCTAACTTCCCCCAACCATCTTTGTATCTATACCCACTGTAGAGCACATTTCAGGAGCCCCTCTTTAACTAATCTGAAAAGTGCTTGTTCTTGTTGACATACTGAAACATGAATAATTCAATAAATAAATCTCAAACCAAACTGTTAATCATTCATTGCTGTAGGTATCTACGTTTATCTTGAGAAAAGCTTTTCTGAAATACCTGGAAAGTATCTCCCTTCTCTTCCCCAAAGGAACCAATTACAAACATCACAGCTTTCTCTTCTTTCTCACTCCTTGTGTCAAAGTTCACTACGTTCCTCCTGCAGCTGATTTAAAAGTTGATCTTTTAAAGGAGCTGGATTCCTAAGGTAGTTCTATTTTGGGCCTTCTTCCTGTTCTGAAGCTAAAGTTGGAAGGGCTTAGGTGGTGATGTAATGGAAGGGAGACTGTTAGCTTTTACAGAAGGGTCTTCCCTGGTAATGCAGGGGACACTCCGGGGAAAAGTATTTCACTCCATCTTTCTCCCCTCCTTCCCTGTGGAGTCCCACCTATTCATTAGCCAAGAAGAAAACAAGTTCAAATAAGCACAAAACATTTACTTATTTCACATGCTGAACATCTCACAAATAAAAGGAGGAAAATGTCTTATTCTAGGGTATGAGGGTGACCACCTCTTTCCCTCTTCGCCTTATTTCCCCCATAATGTATGAAGGGGCCAGGGGCAAGAAGGGTGGTAGAGACCGCTGGTAAGAATAATACAGGGATTATGTATGTAGGAGGCTTGAAGAGGAAAATACTGTTTTGATATTCCAGACAGAAAACCTTAAGTCCTTGAGTCCCTTCTCTTCCCTTGTTTCCTCCTCCCTTTGGAATGGTTAGACTTGGGGCTGGGTGTGCCGTCTGCTTGGGAGGCGTTTGGCTCTGGAAAACCAAAAGGGGCCAGGGTGCCGCCCAGGGAAAAAAAAAGCCAGAGACAGGCTGCTTAGGCCTGTTTCTGAGCTAAGTTTAGGAGAAGGGTTGAGGGAACTGCGAGAGGAGAGCAGATTTCGAAGGAAAGACCCCCTGGGGAATAAAAAAACAGTACACTGGGCCCAAAGGGACCACCTCTTTCACACCTAAGCCCCCAGTCATTAGTTGCCCGTACGGGGTGCAGGGGGTGAAAGAAAAGAAAAATCCAAACACAACTGTAGACCACAACTTGCCCGGAGGTCGAAGGCAGATGTGCTGAACGCAATCAGCAGGTGAAAGGAGCGCTTTCTGCCAGTACTAGGGTGTTGGGGTTCTAGCTAAGAGACCTGAGTTACAGGGGATTCCCTGGTTTCTCAGCTCACCTCGCCTCCAAAGCAGATAGAAGCATAGGTGTGGTTATTCTCCAGGAAGGTGGCAGCTGGAGTGCGGGTTGCGGAGTGCAGGAAAGGATTCCGCAGGGAAAGCAGAGTGACAAGCCCAGGGGTCAGCTACGGCCAGGAGCTGGGGTATCCTCCAAGTCTCCTCCCCTTCTTGAAAACCGACCTGGACCAGCATAAATTACAGTCACACACCCCCTCCCCAATAATGTTTTCTAATACAAAGAAATCTGCTGTCTCCTTTCAGAAACACACGCAAACACACACACACACACACACACACACACACACACTTTCATTTTTCTACTTAGCTTCCCTGGCTATGAAAAACCAGAGTCTCTTATTTAAACACACACACACACAAACATACACACAATCACACTCCAGAAGATTCTTTTTACAATGACATAGCCACAAAGCACTTAAAGAGGACTAAATTCATGTCAAATCAGATGGTTCTGCGTTTTTATATAGGGTTTTGTAGTTGGTCAAAGTTTTTCTTGACCGTTGATTTTTGCTCCTTAGGGCAGCCTTGGGGGACGGCTGTCTTTCAAAGAGGCCACTAAGCCCTAAGTACCTATCAAATTCAGAGTCCCCTTCTGAGAATGTTGACTGAATAGGGACTTTTCTTTTTTTACTGTATTGAATAAAATAATTTCTACTATTGGTCTATACCGGACTAAACTAGGGATCAGGTGCCCTCTCTGCTTGTAGTCCACATCTGCCAGGTGGCCATCAGCCTGACCCTGAACACCCTTATGAACCTCTCCAGGCAACTCCCATCTTTGGGAGAAGTTCATAGATTCACCTAGTGCTTCTGCAAGAGAATGACAAAAGAGGAAACATCTTCAGTGGGTTTGATATGATCCTGTAACAAGTTCTCTATGTAAGAAGCCAGTTTCTGCTGGACAATATGAATGCCAGGGCTCTCAAGAAGGTAGACCATTGAATCTAACTTTTTCCACTCCAAATAATACTTGAGACCTGGTGTTGATCCCAGTCCCCAAAATACTGGGTCTTGGAGTTACTCTATAATAGAAGACATTGTCTTGCATCTTTGTAATATTTTCCATTAATGCCAGAACTGTAATATGAAATCCTAATTATTATACTTATTCTAAAGTTGAGGATACAGTCTCAGAGATATTAAGCAATCTACAAGGCTAAGAAGTGGAATATCCACCCTCTGTCCTGATTTTAGGCTTTAGTTACTGAAATTAATAAATAGAAATTTAGAAAAACTAAATTTTAAAAATTTAATGTATATACTTCAAATAATTTAAAAAACCTATAGCACAACTTCAATGACTCTCCAGAATCATGCTATGTGAACAAAAGTCAATTCCAAAATGTTATATACTATATGATTCTATTTATATAACACTTTTTAAATAATAAAATTTTATTCTTTTTTTTTTTTCCTTATGAGACTAGGTCTAGCTATGTTGCTCAGGCTAGGCCAAACTCCTAGGCTCAAGTGATCCTCCTACCTCAGTTTCCTGATTGGTGGGGACTGCAAGTGTGTGCCACCAGGCCCAGCTGGCATGACAGACTTTTAGAGACATAGATTGGTGATTGACAAGTGGATAGGGATGCAGAGGGAGGAGGGGCAGGAGGAATGGGATTCATGTGCTAAATGGGGTGGACCTGGTTGCTTCTGCTGAGGCAAAGGGTAAATGGAGCTTCAGGCCAGATGCTCTTCAGTGAGCCCTCCTTCAGGAAAGCTTGGCTTCCAAGGTAATTTTCTCAGCTTATTGTCTACCCTAGAGAAAGTAAGTGAAGTTGCAAGTGTTTCAAATGCTTAGTGTTTCATTGGATTAATACTTAGTTACTTGCCTGGGGGAAAAATGTTTATGGCAGCTTGGTGCTACAGATTCAACCCATTTTTCAAGTGAAGGTGAAGATCGATGACAACCTGCAAACCATCACACCTGTGTTGTGGAAAGTCAGAGCAACCAGACAGCTCAGGAAGTGGAGCTTGAAAAAAGAGCAGCTCCCACTTAGTCTCACTCCTTCCCTGAACTGGTGATTGCTGCTCATAGCCAATAAGCCAATGGCAAGGACAGTATAAGAGGTCTGGGGACAGTGCCAGGGAGAAGTGTAGGAGGAGGGATGGCTGAATGCAGGTGCATGCTCCCAGCTCAGCACAGTGTTCAGGTTCTGATCCTCAGAGACTACCAGGCTCTGAGCAAGCCTTTCCGTCTGAGTTTCAGATTCCCTATTTATAGAACAGTGCTACGAACCCTTGCCTGACGTATATTAACAGGTTGTTGGGAGGAGTTCATGGAATAATGTAAGTAAAAAGTATTTTGTGAGCATTTGGGTTGTAGGCAATGCAAAGATTAGTATGTGATCTGACAGATTCCTACTAATGGTTCCTAAAGAAAAATTTCTGTACCCATGTTGGAAAGTAAGTTAACTCACTCTGCAAGTTGGCAGGCAGATCCACAGCTCTCAGTCAGCATTGCTAAATGGTTAGGTCTTGGGAACAGCCATGGTACTCACCATCATTCCTGGATGGTGTCATAGAACGGGGGTCGGGATGGGGAGAAGGACTCTTGAAGGCCATATCTGAGTTGAGCTCAAATAACCTCCACCAACTTCAGACTTTGAGTCCAGAGGCTGATCTTGGTCCAAAGCTAAGCCTGTAGGAAGCCTGAGAATGAATGTTCACCTAATTTGGTGAGGATTTTTTTTCTCCTTTTCACTGGGACAACTTAGTAAGTCACTAAGATTGGAAACAGTGGACAGCAAAGGGGAGACTTCCCCAACATGTAGAGTCTAGATAGAGACTCTTGGGAGGGAAGCAGGGTTGAGATGAAATGCCTCCCTGAGAAGTGAATAGTGTGGTGGAAACTGAAGTTGGATAGAAGAAGGAAGGAGACTGACAGGGAGGGAACAGAAACTGCAACTGTAAATCTGAGAAACTCCATGAGCACCCTCACCTTTACACTCCTACTGTTTTCCTCCAGGTATAAATTCTTAAAAGGTCCATGAATCTTAGAGTACTGTGAGTCCAGCTGATCAGAGTCTGCATGCATTCTGCCATGTATTTTCTTTAGCCTAAATAAAGCCAAGAGGAAAATATTAGAAGAGACTTATGATGTGATTTATATTCCAAACATTATCTATTGACTGGGTGATGTCAATCGGAGATCCTGAAAGAATCAGACCACAGTGACCCACCCTGTGCCCCATGATTAAGGGAACTGAGATCACCAGGCCAATGTCATCCCCACATGCTTCTCACATTTATTATTATTTTCTTAATTTTTAGTTGTTGATGGACCTTTATTTTCTTTCTTTCTTTATTTTTGGTGCTGAGAATTGAACCCAGTGCCTCACACATACTAAGAAAATACTCTATCACTGAGCCACAACTCCATGTCTATTATTTAGTTTCCCTTCAAAAAGAGTTCAAGACCCCAAAAGTGTGTCTCGTTCTCAACAGAATAGTGCATATCCTGCACGAAATAAGTCTTTGTGACTTTTTGATGCATCCTGTGCATCAAATTCCTTTCTGTGGTGTAAGACAAGAACCTGCCAGGGCAGTTAAGGCCCCCTTCTCCCTTCTGGGGGACCTCTGTGGACCTCTATCTGGTGACAAAAACATGTGGCTCTGGAATCAGATATGTATAAGAGGCACTTAACTTTACCCTCCGAGCCAATTTCTTCACCTGTAACAGGGTAACGAGGACAGTAGTCTCATGGAACCATCGTAAGGACCACGGAAGGTAAGCAAATGCAGAACAGCCTACACAGCACAGGAACACAATCGTGTGGATCCCTTCCTTTCTCCTTTCCTTCTTCAAAGGATAAGATGACGATATCATCGCTCCTTTAAAATATCTCCCTTTGCATGTTGTTTCAGAAAGAATGAAAATAGGAGCCTCATATACCAAAATTTATCTCTGTGGCTCCTGGAAGGCGCATCTTATGGAGCCTGGAATTTGGAGTCAAACATGGAATACAAACTATACAATCTTAAACACACTGATCTCTCCTAATCTCAGTCTTCTTAAGTTTAAATAGAATTAACCTGATGAATGTGATTGTTTTAGAAAGTTAAATAGTCGTTTATGTGGAAGTGTACGCACGGTGTCTTCTGCGCAGTTAAAATTCCGCAAATAATCGTTTTTATCATGATGATCTTGGGCGTGGCAGAGTATGGGGATAGTGTCCATAGAGACTGTGATAATCATCAGAATTCCTGGATCTGCTGTGCTGTACTTTCTTCCTACTAGAGTCCAACAACTGTTGACACTCAAAGACTTTGGGAATTTGGAAGCCCCAACAGAGTGATGTGATTGCCAAAAACAATGGATACAATCCCAATATCCCATCTAGAGCATGGGGTGAGGCATTTTACATCAGACCACACACAAGCTGAAGGATGCAGTCGGAGCAAGCAAGATGGGAAGATGACTGGAAACTTGTCACACGGGGAAAGTTGAGGAACCAGGAAAAGAGAAACCTAAGCTTCCTAGAAATAATGAAGGAATACTTGAAAAGTCAGCACATGATAGGATGTCATTTATTCTGCCACTGATGCCATTTATTCTGCCATTACATTCTGTATTTATTCTGAAGGACAGAACTCAGACCACTGGGTGAAAAATATCTGATGATAAAAATGGAACTCAATACAAATCATTTTCCAATAATACAGCCTTTTAATACATCTGTCCCCTCTGGAATAGGCTGTCCAGTTGAAGGAGGATTTGAGTCCCAAGATCTGTCATTAGAGGGGTAGTTGGACCAAATATCTCCCGAGTCTCTACCACCTCTGAAATTCTATTTCAAGAGAGACCCTTGAATTATGCAGGCCTCCCAAGTAGGAGTCTTGTGCTAGTAAGCCATTTAGGTGGACCTTTCCTATATTAGAAATCTTAGAAAAGGCATAGCAGGATAGAATGTAATGATAACTTACTTACCTTAATACTACATATATGTTCTACTATAGATGAGAGAATGAATACAGATACTCAACAAATACACACTGCTTACTTATTCTAGAGAGGGTACCCAAAGTCCAAATTATTTGTGTGTGCGTGTGTGTGTGTTAATGGGATTTTTGTTTGTTTGTTTGTTTGTTTTTGGATCTGGGCATTGAACCTAGGACCTCACACAAGCTAGGCAAGTGCCCTGTGTCTGAGCTACATCCCCAGCCCAGTGTGTTAAATTTTTTATGTCAGCAGTACAGTGGGGAAAAGGAAGCTATTGTTACCATTAACATTTAAAAACTGATATTGGAGTTAAAAATAACTACTTCTACAATGGAGACATTATTTAATCCCAGAAACCTTAGTTTCCTTATCTGTAAATGGGGATGCTACTTATCTGTAAATGGTATTTGCCCATGTGAACTGTTCATTAATTTAGCAAACGTTTGAGTCTCTAAATGCATATATTTGTTCATGTAAACCAGACTTGGTTCTGCTTACTGGGGACTTGCTATATGAAAAGTCATATAGCCCTCATGGAGCTGACTTTCTAGTGGAGAAAGGAAACAATAAACACTGTAAATTGAAATATGTTAATGTGAACATATTATGTGGAAGTAGGAAAAGGAAGCAGGAAAAAAGTTTCCCCAGAAGGATTAAGTAAGACAATGCAGGTAATAATCAATGCATGGATAAGTTCAGTAAAACATTCTCAATCAGGGTTAGCTGTTATTGACATGGGGGACTCCTGAGCTTGCAGGACCTACCGTTACATGCCATCACCCACACTTCTGAGTTATTAAATAGGTGATGTGTATTCAAGGCCAAAGACAAAAAGGAAGTAGATCCTGATATTGTTTGCAGGTGGAAGAAAAAAACAATCAATGAAAACTCCATGACATTACCTCATATGTGCAAGGAGGCTGATAGAATCAGCATGAAAATTTAGAAACATGGAAACTTGGGCTTGAACTGAGGTTACATCAGGTAGGGTGACCTAGTTTTTCTAAGCCTTAGTTTTCCCTCATTTGACCCGGATTGTAGTGAAACTTAGTAAAATATATGCTGTTGGGCACCTTAGTCCTATAGTACAACTACTCAGGAGGCTGTCAGAGGATCCTTGAGCCCAGGAGTCATAGGGAACATAGCATAACCTGCCTCTAAAAAATAAATAAATAATAAAGTAATAAATAATATTTGTAGGGCTGGGGTATAGCTCAGTGGTAGAGTGCCTTGCCTAGTATGCATGAGGCCCTGGGCTCCACCCCACAGCACCAGAGGAGGAAAAAAAATATAAATGTATATATATATATATATATATGTAAATATCATAAAGATAAACAGATAGATATGTAAAGGACCAGGCAAACAGCACATACACCTAGCTTTATTATTACCATCATCCAAATATAACAGAATTTTGGGATATTTTCAGCATGCTCAGGATGAAAAAATAAGGCTGTAATTCTCAGGAGGGCACATTCCCAATCACATGTTACTAAGAGTTGGACTAAGGTCACTTGTTATGAGAACAAACCAGAAAAACATAAGAAAGTGTTCACCTAATCAAATGCTCAATCCAGTTCTTAGCCTTGCTGACTCTTTGGCTGCAGTCTTTGGAATTCCAAAGATACAAACAAAGACATATGAATTCACAGGTCTAAGGATTTTTGCCAAAAAGCAGTCAGAAAAGGATTTATGAGGTGTGGCCTCCCTCCACAGAGCCTGCAAGTGAAGATGTCCAGGCTGCCTTTAATCAGTCAGCTGTCCTATATAGCTCGGTAGCATTGTCACATTTCTTACCACTCTGAGTGTTGGGATGTGAGAATTTAATTTGTTTCTGTTGGACTTTTTTGCACAGGGGCAAGCTTTGCGAAGGAGAGACTCCTTCTGCATCCCTAGAGGGGTAAAGCAGACATTTACCCCATGGCTTCCACTCTCACAAATTCCCAAAGTAATTGAAAGCTTTGTCGTATCATTGGTGAAAGTGCCTTGTCCACTAGGCATCCCCAGGACATGGAGGGGGCTATTTCTGGAATTAGAGGCCCCCCACTTACTGTAGATGGCCTGGTGACTCCTTATCTATTGGCAGGAGAGTTGTGTCCAGCAATGTGCCCCTTCTGAGGGGGAGTTTTGTCCACCTGGCACTTCGAAAGAACCAAAGGGGCATCACAGGACAAGGGTCTTATGCTTTGCTGGGCTCTAAGTTTGTGCTTCTCACACAATTTGTGGGGGAGAACCAGTTTGTTTTTCCACAATGGGCTGATTTTTCCACCATGGGCTGATATTTTTACAAAATACAATAAAAAAGTAACTGTCAGCAATTTTTAACGACAATAAATACAAGCCAATGTTTCTGTCATTAAATTCAATGGACATAAAATTACTCTGTCAAATTGCTATGAAAGTTTTTTAAATGTTTACTCCAATTTCTGTATTTAATTCCCATTTTTGTGGACTGAAGCACTGCTTCAAGTCACTACTTAACCATGGACATTTACTTGAAACAAAAACACAAAACCAACTTACCCCCCTCTTCCTATTAAATCAGAGATATGGTTTTGGTACATTGACTGGTACATGATAATCACTAAATACTAGCTATTAGTATTACTCTTCTCTCAGGGCTGGTGAAAAGAGGGAGAAAGATTAGCTGGAAGACTGAGAGCCAGGTCCCAGTTCCTACCCTGCTCCTACTAACCTTGGATAAGTGTCCTCTCCTCTCTAGGCTTCAGTCCATGATTTACAATATGTAATAAAATGATCTGGAGTCTGCCCCACCTAGATCAGTAACTTAAGAACTTAATCCATAGAGTAAAATACATTCATGTCCCAATATGCAAAATTCACAAACATATACACAAGAAGGCAACTATAATGTTCCATGAGAGAATATCATCCTATCACATGCTATGTATTCTGATATTTCCTATCCCTTATTTTATGTTTTGGTACGGGGAATGAAACTAGGGTTGCTTTACCACTGAGCTACATCCCCGCTCCTCTTAAAAAATTTTTATGAGACATGGTATTGCTAAGTTTGCTGAGGCTTGCCTGAAACTTGTAATCCTCTTGCCTTAGTCTCGCAAATTGCTGATATTACAGGTGTATGCCATTGCACATGGCCCCACTTTATTTATTTATTTTTTTAATGCTGGTCAAGACACATTTAATTGATTGCAAATCTACAGTCTGAAAAACACAAGGGCAAATGGTTTCTAAGTTTCCTATCCTGGACAGCAGGTGAGAAGAGACTCCCAACTTGGAGATTCCTATTAGTCATTTACAACTTGATCTCCCTGTAGGACCAATATTATTAAAGGCAGGTACATCTAAAATACTTAAAAAAAAAAAAAAAACAAAAAAAACAAAAAAAAAAAAAAAAAAAAAAAAAACCAGATGGCTCCACACTGTGATGTTTTTAGTGAGTACAGAAGGGTAAAGATGTGGGTGTCTTGTACTTAGGGGTGTCAATGGATATATCCCCTACCCTACTCAAGTTTCCTCCAAGCAAATTATGCCAGGAGAACAAGTTAGATGGGAATTTTCGGGTGGGTTCTGCTGTCTTGTTAGATTGTCTTTTGCTGTTTAGAGAAAGGCCCAGGGCACAGCAGTGGAAGTCCCACAGGCTACTGGAAATGTGAGCATTGCATTGTTATTTCCATTCCTCCACCTTAGAAGCAGCAGGTGAACAGACTTCCTGGAAGAAGAAAGAGGGATAGCAACTTGCAAGCTTCTTGCTGAAGGGATATTTTGTAGCCTTTTTATCCTTTTAATAAATAAATTGAAACTGTTTTGAATTTCAACTGAGTAAATAAAATGTTACTTATTTCTTATAACTTCTATGCCTAAACTCCCCCTTTCCTTTAAGTGCCAAGAATATCTCAAGTGAACCACTTAACAATTTGAGTTGCTAAAAGTTTCATTTTTAGGAAGGCTTTAACTTCATAGTCAATGGAGAACTGGGCCTCCTGTCCAGCTGAGAGGAGGTTGAGTGTCCCATAGGTGGAAGAGGAAAGTGGTCTGCTCCCTCACCCCTACCTATTCCCTTCTCTGGGAACTTAGTCCCTCCTTCCCTCCTTCCTTTCTTGACTATCTACCCACGATGAATCAAAGTTGGTTCTGCAAAAACCACATCTTTAAAAGAGCTCTGCATGAAAATGCCAAGTCAACCTCTTTATGAAGTTCAAAAGAGGCTGATCATTACATGAACCTCCCATCTTAGTGGGAATGGAGTTTTGCAGAATCCCTTCCTTTAGGATGCCATCAAGATCCTGGCTCACTCTGGGTGCACATCTGTTAGTTAGCTCTTTGTTGTGGGACTGCCAGGGTCCCCACATGGGGTGTAGAAGGCACACTCTCATGAGGCCTTAGTGAAAAGGCTTCACTCCCAAGTCATCTTCCATGAATTCACTTGACACCATGGTATCCAAGGAACCTCATATTCTTGTCCCATAAAGGCAGACTCTCTTCCCACTATCAATGTCTTCCTTATCTTAGCTTTGCAGATCCTGGCATAGACATTGAAAAGTAGTTTTTTGTTGTTGTAGTTGTTTGTTCTTGTTTTAAACCCGGGGACACTTTACCACTGAGCCTCATCCCTAGTCCTTTTTTATTTTTTTAAGTTTGAGACAAGGTCTAACTAAGTTGCTTAGGGCTTGCTAAATTGCTGAGGTTGACCTTAAACTTGTAATACTCCTGCCTTGGCCTCCCAGTTGCTGGGATTACAGGCATGCACCCCTATACCAGGATATGGAGAGCTTTTTCTGGGATAGCAGCTCACTAATTCTCAGAAAAATGATCATCTCCAAGTTGCATACCCTATTTCTTTGAGAGCAGTTTTCCCCAAAGGAGACATCTGGCCCTCTGTCAGTCATCTTTTATATAGGTATGATGGATGGGGGTAATTTGAGAGCTGATTCTGCTGAAATGACAACTTTTGGAAAAGCTCTGCTTCTGTCCATCTTACCTTTTTATATTTGAAAGTATGATGTGAATTGCAAGTGCATCTACTCTTGCTGCAGTATCCTAGGGAAAGGGTCCATTTTATCTTTATGTAATATTCTACTTTCCTCTTTCAAAGCTTTTTTTTTTAATTTAAAATATATTTTATCCCATATAACTTTTTTACAATGTTTTGCATACATAATTTTGCCACCCCAGCTTTCTTTTGCAGACCTTTGTATGTAACATTCCTATATCCTTTTGCTTTCAGTCTACTTGTGCCCTTAGATGTCACCTGTAGATTACATAACAATTCTATATTTTTTAGATTTAATTCTGTTACTTAAGCCTGTTTTGATGGGTGTCTTTTAATAATGCATTTATAATCAGACAAATTTCTAAAAATAAATAAATAAGAAAAAGAGAAAAAAGAAAAAGCTCTGAAAAAAAAAAAAAAAAAAAAAAAAAAAAAAAAAAAAAAAAAAAAAAAAAAAGCTGGCCACAGGGCTGCAGTTCTCTGATGACAGAAAGAGGGAACTTTAAACACCTGTCTTTTATGGGCTTTTTCTACCATTCTTAGAAAACAAGAAGATTCTATTCACATCTCAGGTCACATTAGATTTCTCTAGTGAACCACATTCCGGGCTCTGTGTCAGATACTGCAAACATAGCAATGTATATTCATAATCTTCACTCTCATAGAACTCACAATCTCATGTGACATCACACACACACACACACACACCTATATCTATGCAATTCAGATGCAGTAAGTGCTCTGAAGGAAAAGTTCGGTGTTATGAGACTGGACATAGACAGGGGTGTTAGAAAAAAAGATCTCTGATAATTAATAGTTAGCCAGAAACTGAAGTGTGAGCACAAAAAGTGGACTCAAAAGACAGGTGGGACCCAAATTGACCCTGGGACCTGATGAGGCATCCTCAGTGATTTTCAAAAACCAAGTGATGTCAAGATCAAATTTGCATGTATTTAAAAAAAAAAAAAAAAAAGGTACTGTCTGGGCGCAGTTACATAATCCCAGCAATTTGGGAGGCTGAAGCAGGAATATTACAAGTTTCAAGGTCAGCCTGAGCAACTAACAAGACCCTGTCTCAAATAAAAAATAAAAAGGGCTGGGGACACAACTCAGTAGTAGAATGCCTCTGGATTCAAACTGCAGTACTGAAAAAAATAAAATAAAAACCAATTAAGTAAAATTATGCACGTAAATTATGTGAGGGTTTGACAAAAATGTATTCATTAAAGAATGGCAAAATTTATAGTGTTAGAATACCAAGATTAAATTTGAGAACTGCTAACCTCCCACCATAAATCAGCAAGAGATGATAAAGTAAATGGGAAGATTCATATCTAGACATACTCTATACATTACACTATAGGCTTTGTTATTAAAAATCTGAAATCCATGGCAGGGGTGTGGGGGAACCTATGATGCTTTCTCCATAAAAAAAGGGCATCTACATTCCCAAGACCATAACCTTCTAGAAATCTTGTCTTTATTAATAAATAAGTTTGAAAAATTTTTGCCTTCCCACGGACCTAAGCCTCAGTTTTTATGGTTTGGACATGTGGTGTCCCTGGAAAGTTCACATGTGAGACAACACAAGATGTTCAAAGGAGAAATGATTGTTATGAGCCCTTAACCTAATCTGATGTGGATGAATTGGATAACTACAGGCAGGTAAGGTGTGACTAGAGGAAACAGATCATGGGAGGTATGCCTTTGGGGTTATATTTTGCCCCTGGTGAACAAAGCTCTCTGCTTCCTGTCCCATCCTAAACTGCTTTCCTCCACCATGCCCTTTGGCCATGATGTTCTGCCTCACCTTGGACCTGCAGCTATGGAGTCAACTGACTCTAAAACCATGAAACAAAATAAACTTTTCCTCCTCTACACTGTTTTTGTCAGGTCTTTTGGTCACAGTGACAAAAAAGTAGTATTAAAAACACTGATGAGGTCAGGGATTGTAGCTGAGTGGTAGAGCACTTGCTTGGCATGCACACGCGTATGCCAAGCAAATACATGAATGAATATATGAATGAATGAATGGATGGATAAAAACACTGCTGTATTATGTAGAAAGGGGTCAGCAAACAGCCTGGCTCCTCTCCTCTCCTAGGTTTGCTGGCCATAGCAGATACTGCTAGTTGATCCCAGGAAGATGTAGATAGGTGGTTACAAGACTCCTTCCTGCTGAGCCTAGGTGTGACCTTGAAAATCTCAGCAAAGTACTCTAAGTAGTTATCCCCCAGAAGAACTTGAGATATTCCTGGTTTGAAGATACTAATTTTCAAAGGGGGGGGGGGGCAAGAAACACACATACACACACCTCTCAAAGCAATGGGAGTTAAAATAATTCCTCTGTAATTACATTTTCTCCAAGATACTAGCAGAAAATGAAAATGAATTTTCTACTAATTTGGAACAGTTGTGTCCTTTTCACTACCATTTTTCCCCCCCTGAGATACGGTCTTGCTATATTGCCCAGGTTGGCTTTGATCTCCTGGGGCTCAAGGGATCCTCCTGTCTCAACTTCCCACGTAGTTGGGGTTACAGGTGCACACCATGTCTGACAACTTCCTACTCTTTAGCATTACATATCTCATAATCTCATGGAAATAAAAGTACAGCAATAGTCCAAATACACAACCAAGATATAATCAGCTTACTTTATTTCATTTTAATTATGTGAATCTTTTTTTAATTAGAAGCATGTATTACAACCCAAAACGCTTTCAAGCAATTTTAAAAATCCAGTTGAAAATGTCCCAGGCACACCTTCTCTTTTTAAAAATATTTTTTGTTGCAGATGGACACAATACCTTTTTTTATTTTTCTGTGGTGCTGGGGACGAACCCAGTGCCTCACTATGCTGGGCACGTGCTTTACCACTGAGCTACAGTCCCAGTCTCAGCCCCTCAAGCACACTTTCTTAAAGTACTTGGCATTCTTTTAATGAGACGCCACAGAGAATCATCATGTATTAGATATGGGGGAAAATTTATGTTAGTAAATAATTCATAACTGTGATATATATATACAAGGGAATATTACTCAGCCATAAAGAATAATAAAATTATGGCATTTGCAGGCAAATGGATGAAATTGGAGAATATCATGCTAAGTGAGATAAGCCAATCTCAAAACACCAAAGGACGAATGATCTCACTGATAAGCAGATGATGACACATAATGAGGGATGGGAGGGAGGCAAGAATGGAGGAAGGAGGGACTGTATAGAGGGAAAAGAGGGATGGGAGGGATAAGGGGAAGGAAAATATAACAGAATGAATCAAACACCATTAACCTATGTAAATGTATGATTACACAAATGGTATGCCTTTACTTCATGTACAAGCAGAGAAACAAAATGTATCCCATTTGTTTACAATAAAAAAATAATAATAATTCATGCCAGGCATGGTGGCAAACACCTGTAACCCCAGTGATTCAGGAGTCTGAAATAGGAGGATCTCAAGTTTGACGCCAGTCTTGATAACTTAATGAGACTGGCTCAAAACCTTAAAAACGAGCAAGGGTTGTTGCTCAGTGGTAGAGTGCCCCTGGGTTCAACCCCCAGTACCACATAACCATAATAATTCAGGAAGAGATGAACTTAATTGGTAATGGTTAATAAGAACTATGATTGAAGAGGGTAGATGGTGTAAATATAAATGCAATTTTAAGAAAGCATGCTTCAGGAAGAAAAAAAAAAACCTGCATCTAGTGTAGAGACGTCTTGAACTTGTTGCTTCAAATAACAACTGGCCTGAAAGAAATCAATCCATTTTAAAACAGTATAGATAATTTGTGAGAGTTAAAATTGGCTGGTTATTCTGAGAAGATAAAAATGCATAAAACGTAGTCAAGCATTTGTAATCAGTGTGGCAGGAACCAGTGAGCTGTCTGTTTCTCTGCCTAGTATGACCAAGACAGACTACTCCAAGGGATCTGGGTGGGGCAGTTCAATGTTTCCACTGCTAAAATCTGATTTCCAAAGCATTAACCCCAAGTGAGAGTTTTGTGCAGGTTAGATTTGGTCCACAGATGAAAGCTGCTTCTTACCTATGGTTAATAAGCATGTGATCTTCTAGAGGACATTATTACTATTTCCAGTCTATACAGTTTATTCTCATTTTCAAATTTAAACATAAGAAATGGGAAAGCCATTCACAAGACAGCAAGCTATAGAACACTCTTTTAATGAAGCTGGCAATACTTGAATTCCAAGACTGATCAGGATGTTTCTTAAAATTGATTTACTTAGTGCCTGTAACACCCACCTCCTGAGCAGGTTTGCTGTCCTTTCCTCCGTGGATTCAACATTCCACAGCAAAACTGAAAAAAAAAAAAATGACTGATCCCACCCAGTCGACAGGAAACAAAGTATTGGGCTGGGGAGATAGCTCAGGCAGTAGAGTGCTTACCTAGTAAGCATCAAGGCCCTGGGTTCGATCCCCAGCACCGCAAAAGGAAAAAAAAAAGAAAAGAAAACAAAGTACTCATAGTTTTTTGCCTCCTATATAACAAACATTCTTTCAGGAATGATGTTCAAGTACTGCAACTTCATTCTATAGACTGACCTTTTTTTTTTTTTTTTTTTTTTTTAACCAATCCTGAAGATTGTGGAACTTTGGCAAGGGGAAGAATGCCAAGAAGTATCTTCAACCAGATGAGAGTGGGACACGTATGGAGAGCCCATCTGAATGACCTTGAAAACACTGTTCCATGTCTTGGTATCAGCCCGTTACATTCCTCGAATAGCCCAGACTGCTCTACAACCATGCTGCATTCAGGCTGTTGGCTGGAACACAGATCTACCACGTAATTGTGTATCTGTCACCACTTCCCCAGCCAAATACAGCTCTGGCTTTTTTTGTTGGATATGGAGTTACTTTTTCAATGACCTACAGATTACATAGATTTTACCTATAAAGAAAATCCGTTTCCTCATTATGCAATTGGTTTCTAAGAATTCTACATTTCCAGTATATAAACAACACTTCCTGAGGCTTTAGGTAGGAGGGGAGCAGAGAAATTAAGAGCTGAGGCCGGGCTCAGTGGTACCTGTAACCCCAGTGACTCGGGAGGCTGAGGTAGGAGGATCCCAAGTTCAAAGCCAGTCCCAGCACCTCACTGAGGCCCTGAAGAACTTATGTGAGACTCTGTCTCAAAATAAAAATAAATACGGCTGCGGACGTGGCTCAATGGTTAAGCAACGCTGGTTTCTATTCCTAGTTTAAAAAAAAAAAAAAGAGTTGGGGAAAAACTATTTTAAAGATTAGCATTAAAAATGTCCTTTACTCTTGTTTTGTATTTGCTCTAGAAACTTAATAATTCTTGTCTTTTAAGTCTTATAAATTGATTGTTATAATTTGCAACATTCATCAACATTTCATATTTCATGAACATTTCATCAACATTTTTATTTGAATCTATAAAAAAGTGCATATAAGAAATCTATATTTCAATGCTGCTATAACAAGCACATGAAACAAAAAACTGGGAATAAAAAAACCTGTTTCACTTAAACCTACTAAAGGTACTGTCTTGTCTCAGACATTGCATGTTTATATTTTAAGAAATTACATACCACATTCAGTTGCTGTTTTTTGCATATAGAGAGATCAGTATATAATTTCATCTTTACTACAACTCCTAAGAGGTGGGCAAAGAGTGGACCAGTTTCACTAGAAAAGGCGGAAGCCTAGCCAGCAATTCCATTTAGGCTGCTTCTCATCCAGACCTTTTTCTTGTTCTATTTTTAGTGTTTTCATGGTTATTGTATTTAATTTTCTTTATATTTCACCAAATTTTAAAGCTGTACTGTCAAAAACCTGGGAAACATCTAAGATCTACAGATTAAAGAAGTTTAAATACATAAGGACAGAGCAATTACATTTTAAATGCTTACTTGAAAGAGCAGTTATTGTCACATGAAAACAACTTCAGAGTAAAAAAATGAACAAAATCTTGTTGGAACCAACAGTGGTTCTTATCCTAAATTTTTTATTGTGATAAAATATATTTAACATAAAATCTGTTTTTTAGGTGAACAATTCTGTGGCATTAAGCACATCAACACCCATCTCCAGAAAATTTTCATCATCCATCCCAAATAAAACTATATTCATTAAACACTAACTCCCATTCCCCTCTCCCTCCAGTCATTGGCAACAGCCAATCTACTTTCTGGCCCTATGAATCTGGATAGTCTAGGAACTTCTTTGGAATGGAGACATAGGGTATTTGTCCTTTTGTGTCTGGCTTAATTTACTTAACATTTTCTGGTTCATCTCTGTTGGACTGTGTTTTAGAACTTCCTTTTTAAGGCTGGACAATATTCCAATGTATGTGTGTGCCACATTTCATTTATCCATTCATCAATGGACAACTGGGTTGCTTCTACTTTTTGACCACTGTGAGTAATGCCACTGTGGACATGGGTGTAAAAATATCTATTATAGAGTCCCTTCTTCCACTTCTTTTGTGTATAACTGTATTAAACTTCCACTCTTCCCAATCTCATCTCACATGCCTAGACTAGAACACAAGGAATATATCAATCAAACATGAAAACAAAAAGGCAGTGAGAAAACCCCATCAGCTTTCTCTTGCATCACTTCTCACTCAACATGCTAAAAACCTTACATTTTAACACTGAAAGACTGCCTTAGGGATGTTGAAGACCTCCAGACCCAGGCAAGCTTGCAGATCAGAAATGGAACCAGAACAGCCTCCATCTGTCTAAGTACAGCCGCAATTCCAAACTACACCCACACTCAGCTCTGCGACTTCCAACAGACGTGGGTGTGGATTCGGGTCAAGGTTGGGTAAGTATAAAATTGGATGAATTTTTATAAAACCAGTCACAGAAAAAACAGGAAGATCAGGGAAGGTGGTGAAATTCCCACTAAGGCCAACAACTGCACAACACATTAGTCCTGGAAGTGCTTTTTTCCACCAGCTAAAAGACTAAAGATTAGGAGTATTTCAAATTACTTGAGGATTCACCAATCCCAGGATACTCTTTCTTCCAGAGTTTCTGTCATAAATTCCTTCTCTGAGAGAACTCTGAAGGAATTTCAGAAGTGGTAGAGTAATACACAACTAGGCAGAACCATGTGTGTGTGTGTGCAGAAGTGGGTACTGGGAATTGAATACCCAAGCTTTGTGCATGCTAGGCAAGCACTCTGAGCTATATCCCCCACCTGTTTTTTTTGTTTTAATTTTGAAGACAGTTTCCCTAAGTCACCCAGGCTGACCTAGAACTTGTGATCCTCTTATCTCAGCCTCCTGAGTAGCTGGGATTACAGGTAGGTGCCACTGCACCCTGCCATTCCTATTAATAAAAAACATAGCTGAACTTATGGCTTAAAGAAATTTTGAGGTAGGCATGGTGGTGCACACCTATAATCCTACTGACTGGGGGAGCTGAGACAGGAGGACTGAGAGTTTGAGCCCAGCCTTGGCAACTGAGGCCCTGTCTTGAAATAAAAAGGGCTGGAAATGTGGCTCAGTGGCTAAGCACCCCTGGGTTAAATTCCTGCTAAAAAAAAAAAAAAAAAAAGTTTTGAGAGGGTATGTGAAGGTACTGGGCTCCAGTGTGGTCAGTGTGTTTGGACAATAATAGTTCAGAGCCAAGCAGGCATGGCTCAAGGGGTCACCACCAGGAAAGGGTGCTATTTGGGTGGAGATCAGAGAGGTAGGTTAGAGAACTGTGAAGCTAAAGAGGAACACAGTGACCAGGAATGTGAGGACTAGGATAATGAATGACAGGGACTACTCCCTACTGGTTCCCTTTCTTCCTCGGTCCATCCCAGTGGGGGACTTGATAATCAACTGCTGGTGTCTGAGACACTGAGCAGGTGGGGTTGACTAGTGGGGAAGGTCCGCAGTGCAGTAGTCACATGTATGCTTTTGCCCTCCCTGGTGCTTGTGTCCGCTGCAGGTAGGTTCAGACGGCCTGTCCTCAGCAGGCTCTGTCCTCTGCCTCAGTACACAAGTTCAATGCTCTGGATGCCTTCACAGATCAGCCATCCACAGGGTGGTAAGGCTTGAGCCTAAAATTTTTCTTACATGAAATTACATGCAGTGGACTGGGATCTAACATAAAGTCATGTACTTTGATATGAACTCACTGGTATTTCATATGTAAAGTGCTTTTAGGAGTCTACAGGAAGAGGGATCACTGGCAGAAGGGATGTGAGAACCTAGGTTTTCTAACAATGATACCCCTATCCCTAGGAGTACTCTCTAGAATAGGATGCAGGTTAAAGATGCCTGCTCTGCTAAAATTTGTAGGCCTTCCTGCAAATATACTGGCTTGGTATGTACAGCTTAATATCCCTGAAATCAATGTGTCAGGTATCACTGTAGAGTGGTCCCAATTCACCTGACAAAAATAAAATAATTTAATTTAAAGGCGATACAAGCAACAGTGCCATTCAATGAATGTTTTCTGAATTCAATGATATTCGAAAAGAACATGACAGGATGCCATCCATTCCTTAAACACAATGATGTAATTTTACTCATGCAATAATTATCAATACTGTTTGACATGCAGGGGTTTCCTTCAGCCTAAGACAAATTTCATTTTGAACATTTAATAGTGTAGTGCCCAATGTCAAGCTATCGTAATCAGGTTTCACATTTATAAAATATACCTTTCACATTTATAAAATGGCACAAATTTCCTGAATACCACTCCAGAAATACTAAATCATATTTAGTACTTCCTAATACCAATCTCCGAAAGAGTCAAAGGTTGCAAAGATCTTATACACGTTTGCTCTGCACAACAATCTTTACGCTGTCATGCGAAGTATCACCTTGAATTTTACTTCCACATTACAAAACAAGGCACAGAGATGGGATAACCTTCTCCACAGCTTAGGAGAAGCAAACTCAGGAATGGTGCTTCCCACTCTTCTTTCACCATCTGTCTTTCTTCCTGGGCACGATGAGGCTCCTCGGGTGGAAGGCAAGATGGCTACCATCCTTCAGTTATCACAGTACTGTACCTTTAGAATGGACAGCATCAGCACTGTGATAACTGAGCCAGGGCAGCCTGTCAGTCACTGTGTTGGTCAGCAGTATCCTTTCTGGGCAGCTGCACGACTCCCTCAAAGACTCCCCACGAAGTGAAGGACTCAAAGATCCCCTTCTGGTTGGAGATGTGAGGAGGCAGAGCAAAAAGGGCTGGAGTCCAGCAGTGGTGAAGCTGAAATATTAAAAGGCCCAGTTGAATTACATTAGAATGAGGCGAACACGTGACTTATACATATTAATGAGGATGAACAACCATGTGATTAGGCTTTCACACTGATGATACATCAAGGATGCAGTAAGCTTCCCAGCAACGTCTCCATGCATGTACTCACAGACTCCAGCTCCCTGACTTCAGTCATGCCATAAATATTTATTGAGGGACTATTATTTTCCATGATCTCTTTTGGATGTTTGGGAAGATAAATGTGACATGGTTCCTGCTCCTAAACGTGGCAATGATGCTTCACGTCTCACTAACACTCAATAATTTTTTGTTTTCTCATTTGACTTTCACAAGAACCCTACAGGGTTAACAATGAATTATTCATTAACTCATCCAACAAGGATTATGGAAATAGCTTATATATCATTACCCCCATTGACACGAAAATGACTAAGAGAAATTAGGTGATTTACCTGAGATCATGTCACTAAGTTATGGCAAACCTTAGGCCCAAATCCATGGTCAAAGATGGAACCCCTTGCTTTTGTTACTAGTCCACCCTCGCTGTCCTATTCCACCAACAGGATGTTCAGTTTAAACATTTATCCAAATATAAGGATTTATGAAAACATCTATTTTCTGTTTATGAGTTTCAGTTTCTCATTAACTCAGGTCAAGAAGCAAGAAAAAGAAGAGTTTTATGATTTAAGAAGAAATGCAAGCCTGGCGTGGTGGTGTGTGCCTGTTAATCCCAGCAGTTTGGGAGGCCGAGGCAGGAGGATCGCAGGCTAAAGCCAGTGTCAGCAATTTATTGAGGCTCTAAGCAACCTAGAGAGACTGTCTCAAAAAAAAAAAAAAAAACAAAAAAAAAAAAAGAAAAACCTGCTTTTGTAACTAGGAACATACTCAAGTTGGTCACAGTGGTAATAAGTAGTTAGCAAACCCGTGAGATGTTTTTCACTATAGTTTATGCAATTCTACAGTTATAGGGGTAGAAGAATGAGTGACAGTCTTTGAAATGCCTTAAAAAAAAATCAACATATACCTTTGACACGTACCCTGAAATCATCTCGGTGATGATTCTTACTTTTGATAAAAGATACAAAAAGATTCTGAAATTGGAATTCAACAGTCAGAATATCAACTTATTAAAACCATGATTCACTCAGGTTTTTTCCACCACGTCAGTCAAAAGGTCTCAAGTTATTTCAGTATGAGTGGAACTTGACAGATATTTGAAAAATAATTATATTTTCAATTAGGCATTTGCTCAATTTCAAAGACTCATTATATGCAAATTAGATATTAGCACTGTACTTCAAATAAGTCAGATAGATGAATCAGTTCTTTAGTTCAGCAGAAGTCAGAAGAGTACCGTGAACCTAGCTCAACTATTAACTGTATAAACTCTGAAACTGACCTTATTCACAAAAGTAATACTGAATGAAATAACCCACCTACACACAAATTAAAAACAATATTCTCTAAAGTGCAAAAATATCTAAATGTTAAGGAGGTCATCATCGAGGTCGCAGCCAACTGATGTAATGCAGAGTTGAAACACGAGAGGGCAATGAAGATTTAAAAAACACCATGACAGGCTGGATCTCACAACCTAAGAGTCCTGGAAATAGCTGCATATTTTCAACCAAATTATGAACATCTGCTAGGTAAACGAAGATCTGCAACTGTTGATAAAATTTTAGGTATGTGATTCATCGAGAAGGATAAATAGATTACCACCTAACATTTCCTGACCATAAATTCTATTGGCTTTATAAGACAGTATCTACTTACAATGATTACTGGATGCTGGAGAAGTATGGGAACAAATACCCGTGAGATACTTACTAGCTGTGAGACAGCCCTTTGCCAATTGTGAGTATTAGTGCAACTGGATTTCTAGATATGAAGAACAAAAGGTGAACTTAATGTGTAATAAGATGAAAAGCTGAAATTCACTCCATTAAGCCACTGCCCTAAATCACAGAACTACTGAACATTTATGGTAAAATAAAAGATATTTCCTTTTTAAACTCACTTCTCTCTCATTTTTTCCTACCTAAATCAGAAAAAAGTCAAGCATTCATACTAAGAAGCAGCAAATTGTCATTATCCTGTTAGTTCTTAAATTTACATTCCCTGAGACTAATTTGAAAGCAGTTTCAGGGGAATAAATAAAAATATGCTTTCCAAATATTTTATAAATAATAATAAATGCTTCAAAAATGTAGTCTTGTTTCCTCTTGACATTACTCTTTATAAATGTATATTTTTGAAAAACAAAACCTATCGGAAACATTTCTTTTTCAATATACTTTTCATATAAGAATGATATTTTTTTTCATTAAAGACAAGTGGCCACAGGTACTCATGCTATAGGAAGAAAGGACCCTATAAAGTAAGGGAAGAAGAAAGCAAACAGTAATGTCAAATGCTCTCTTCCAAAGAACAAACTGATTTTAAATGCAGCTCTTCTATGAAAAATAATAAAACAACAATTTCTTCATTAATGCATGCCCCAAACACTGGTATACCCAAGAACTTGCTTCTAAATATGGTAATACAAATGTATATACAAAAGACACATGATGTTGTTATCTGTAAACTGCATATGAACATATGATTCTAAACCTTTAAACATCGATTAATAATTAGAAATACTCTGAAATAAGTTGCTGGCATGTCAAAATATTTTAAAATATTTTTGAACTATAGCTGTTTAATTTAAATCCACTGCTCCTTTAACTAAAGTGGGATTTTTCCTATTTGAAAATCATAATCCAATTTAATGACAAATCATAAATGTGCAAATGTGACCATACTGTGATGCTTTAAAAACGTACTGTAAGCAAAAGACGCTCAAATGTTAACTGCCCAGTCAGGTATGGTGGTACACACCTGTAATCCCAGCAACTCCAGAGGCTGAGGCAGGAGAAGTGAACATTTGAGGCCAGCATCAGCAATTTAGTGAGGCGCTAAGCAACTTAGCAAGACTCTGTCTCAAAATAAAATATAAAAGGCCTGGGAATGTGACTCAGTACTCTTGAGTTCCATCCCTTGTATCAAAAAAAAAAAAAAAAAAAAGGAAAGAAAAGAAAAAAGAAAAATGTCAACCTCTGCTTTGTCAGAAGTTTATAGCATGTACGCCTGCATTTTACTGCAAACTTTGCTATATGATAGGTTCTAGAACTTGTGCCAAAGATTTGTGGGAAACCAGGATTGAGTGGGTTACATTTTTTTTTTTTTTTTTTTTTTTTTTGGTATCAGGGATTGAACCCAGAGGCACTTAATGACTTAGCCACAGTTCCAGTCTTCTTTCTTTTTTATTTTGAGACAGGGTCTCTCTAAGTTGCTTAGCTTTGCTAAATTGCTGAGGTTGGCTTTATACTTGCAATCCTCCAGCCTCAGCTTCCCTAGCCACTGGGATTACAGGTCACAGTGCCCAGCTCAGATTTTTTTCTTCTTCTTTAAAGAGAATGAAATTGGTTAAGTAGCAAGGAAAAGTCAAGGATCACTGCCCTGTGCAAAGTCAGTTCCAACTTTCAAGAGGAGCATTAACTAGGAGTGATTACAGAAGGGTGTCAAGCAGTGGCCTCTAAACAGTCTCAGGTTCAACAAACTTAGCAGTCATGTGGACAAAGACACTGTTGCAGAAGGCATATACACAATAACACAGAGAAATGAACTCTCCTCTTTTATGCTGATGGGCATTTTAGTCCGGAAAGGTTCCAGGGGACTAAAAATTTCCAAATAAGTGAACTAGTTCGTATATTCTATTTTATGGGCCTTTCCCAAAACTTCATACATGAACTTCATATAATGTTTTTTAGTCTGTCTGCTCCATGTTTATTTAGCCTTCTGATTTTGCTATAGTATACATTCCCTTCCACTGGAGACTGAATTTTACAGTTTGCTCACAAGTCAGTTTTATTCTGAGTTCACCTCTGTATTGTTCCCTTTTAGAATAGCTGGTCAAAAATGTACCAGTTAACCTCAAAACACCCCTGATTAATCATCCCTAAAAAACTCTGATAGTCTTATTAATCTATGATGTCTTCCTAACTACAGAATTGCCATTTAAAAATGCTGGGTCTTAGGTTTTCAAATTCCTTTAATGGACAGCTAAAGGGGACAATACCAAAGACTTATAATTCTAGAGCCTCAGGGTGTTCCAGAGAGACAATTACACTCCACTTTAGACTCTACAGACTCCGCCATTCTCGCAGCTTCTCCTCCTCCATGTGTAAAATAAACACATTTCTGCTTGTAACACACCACCGGGCACTGCGCACACCAAGGGCTGTGCTGCACGCTTTGCCACTGTTTATGTCTTATTTCCTGAAGTCAACAGCCCTCTTCCTAAAGTCAGAAACCGTTTTCTTCATGTCCCTTCACCACACTATCAGACATTTGCACGAAGTACAAGCTCAACAAATTACTGACTAATTGATCAGCCTCTTCATTTCTTGGGACCCCTCTAAATCAGATTATCAGCAAAAGCATGTTTAATTCCAGTCTGTACAATCTTACAAGGTACTTGACAGTTTGTCATCTATAAAATGAGGGGATAGTACCAAAAGGCCTTTAAATTCCCTCCAGTGCATTACTGAATCTCATTAGACAAACAAAACCCCCAAGACAGTTCTATCTCTATTCATGTCTTTTTTGAAGGAAAGCAGTCAGCAACATTGTGAGCCTAATTACCACTGGTGGAGCCCATCTGATGTGGTGGGGCAGAAAGTAACTGAAGGAGAGGAGGAAAAAAAAGGAAAAAAAAGGAAATGAAGGTAACAGATGAGTAGTATCACTAAAATACCAACAGGTGTCACAACTGTTTTCTGATGTATTTTTGTTATGCCCAGGAGCCTTTTACAAAAGCAGGTGCAGGCAGATGTGTGGGTGCCCAAAATTTCCTATGATACCCCTGCTAGTTCTCCAGGTTCTAGAGAACCTTCAATTTTGTTTATTGCCTTCCTTGAGTAGGATACTGTTCCTAAATAGAAATCTGCAAAGCAGTCACCAGGAGGTCTCCTACAGTTATAGTAATACTTTAATTTTCTTGAAGTTCCCAAATCTTCCCATGGAATATAGTAGTGGAAAGTAGGTGTCTGACAAATATGAAGTAATATCTCCCACAGTCACCTCTTTTGAAATTAATCCATGGACAAAAAGAAACGATGCTATAGACCAGAGCTGTCCAAAAGTATAGCACACTGTATACACATATTGAAATGTCACAATATACCCCATAAACATGTCCAATTGCTATGTGTTAAATAAAAAAGTATTTTTTTAAAAAAGCATAATATGCCAGATGCAGTGGCACATGCCTATAATCCCAGCGGCTCAGGAAGCTGAAGCAGGAGGATCACCAAGTTCAAAGCCAGCCTCAGCAAAAGCCAGATGTTAAGCAACTCAGTGAGACCCTGTCTCTAAATAAGATACAAAAAATAGGGCTGGGGATGTGGCTCAGTGGTTGAGTGCCCTGAGTTTAATTCCCGGTACAAAAAAAAAAAAAAAAAAAAAAAAAAAAAAAAGGCAGAATTCAAGCTACATATGTAATTTTAAGTTTTCTTTTAAAAAGGCTAAAATATCAAAGGGTGAAATTAACTTCATTTAAATTTAACCATATATATCCAAAATATTATCTGAACATGTAATCAATTCAAAAATTATTAATGAGCTATTTTACT
The DNA here is from genome assembly GCF_902686455.1 of Sciurus vulgaris. NCBI lineage: Eukaryota > Metazoa > Chordata > Mammalia > Rodentia > Sciuridae > Sciurus > Sciurus vulgaris. The sequence goes on from NC_136461.1 coordinate 53,614,069, forward strand.
TTTTTTGTTGTTGTTACTAAGTCTTTGAAATCTGCAGTATATTTTTTCTTACAGCCCAATTCCCAATTCCAGTGCTAAATTTTGAAGAGAAATACTAAATCTGTGTGTTCATTTCATAATATTTAGTTTAATTAGATATACATATGCCCAATATGTCTCCAAACATACTTAAGTATTCCGATAACTGATTGTGTGAATTTTGAAAATTGAACTAAGAACTCCACTCACCTCCTCAGCCATTTCAGCTGGTTGTCATATGTGGCTAGTGGCTACCCTGTTAATGCAGGTAAAGACATTCCTGTCTCTGGTACCTTGATTCTTTTAAACCTTAATCAGAACAAAAGACGTTGCTCATCAACCAGCAAGTCCTTCTACAGCACCTACCAGGCACAGAACTTATGCCAAGTGCTTTCTGCCCCACTTCTAATCCTTAAGTCGTCAGTTCTTTAGCGACGACCATTTACTAGGCAGTTCTCCCCAGACTTTTGGGGAAGGGCTGCTTAGTAAAAAGAAAAGCTCATCTCGATTCAGGGACACAATGGAGACATGGAGACTCAAAGACTCACAAGTTAATTTACAAGGTAAAGGTAGAAAATCCTGACTTAACTTCTCTGTCCTGGATGTCACCCCATGAACACCCCGCAAACATTACACTCACTGTTTATAATGAGCCTCTCAACTTACACAGAGCAGCTGTCACTGATCTTCAGAATCTCTGCCTTCCTCAAGTGCCCCCTTCTAACTTCCCCCAACCATCTTTGTATCTATACCCACTGTAGAGCACATTTCAGGAGCCCCTCTTTAACTAATTCTGAAAAGTGCTTGTTCTTGTTGACATACTGAAACATGAATAATTCAATAAATAAATCTCAAACCAAACTGTTAATCATTCATTGCTGTAGGTATCTACGTTTATCTTGAGAAAAGCTTTTCTGAAATACCTGGAAAGTATCTCCCTTCTCTTCCCCAAAGGAACCAATTACAAACATCACAGCTTTCTCTTCTTTCTCACTCCTTGTGTCAAAGTTCACTACGTTCCTCCTGCAGCTGATTTAAAAGTTGATCTTTTAAAGGAGCTGGATTCCTAAGGTAGTTCTATTTTGGGCCTTCTTCCTGTTCTGAAGCTAAAGTTGGAAGGGCTTAGGTGGTGATGTAATGGAAGGGAGACTGTTAGCTTTTACAGAAGGGTCTTCCCTGGTAATGCAGGGGACACTCCGGGGAAAAGTATTTCACTCCATCTTTCTCCCCTCCTTCCCTGTGGAGTCCCACCTATTCATTAGCCAAGAAGAAAACAAGTTCAAATAAGCACAAAAACATTTACTTATTTCACATGCTGAACATCTCACAAATAAAAGGAGGAAAATGTCTTATTCTAGGGTATGAGGGTGACCACCTCTTTCCCTCTTCGCCTTATTTCCCCCATAATGTATGAAGGGGCCAGGGGCAAGAAGGGTGGTAGAGACCGCTGGTAAGAATAATACAGGGATTATGTATGTAGGAGGCTTGAAGAGGAAAATACTGTTTTGATATTCCAGACAGAAAACCTTAAGTCCTTGAGTCCCTTCTCTTCCCTTGTTTCCTCCTCCCTTTGGAATGGTTAGACTTGGGGCTGGGTGTGCCGTCTGCTTGGGAGGCGTGTTTGGCTCTGGAAAACCAAAAGGGGCCAGGGTGCCGCCCAGGGAAAAAAAAGCCAGAGACAGGCTGCTTAGGCCTGTTTCTGAGCTAAGTTTAGGAGAAGGGTTGAGGGAACTGCGAGAGGAGAGCAGATTTCGAAGGAAAGACCCCCTGGGGAATAAAAAACAGTACACTGGGCCCAAAGGGACCACCTCTCTTTCACAACCTAAGCCCAGTCATTAGTTGCCCGTACGGGGTGCAGGGGTGAAAGAAAAGAAAAATCCAAACACAACTGTAGACCACAACTTGCCCGGAGGTCGAAGGCAGATGTGCTGAACGCAATCAGCAGGTGAAAGGAGCGCTTTCTGCCAGTACTAGGGTGTTGGGGTTCTAGCTAAGAGACCTGGAGTTACAGGGGATTCCCTGGTTTCTCAGCTCACCTCGCCTCCAAAGCAGATAGAAGCATAGGTGTGGTTATTCTCCAGGAAGGTGGCAGCTGGAGTGCGGGTTGCGGAGTGCAGGAAAGGATTCCGCAGGGAAAGCAGTGACAAGCCCAGGGGTCAGCTACGGCCAGGAGCTGGGGTATCCTCCAAGTCTCCTCCCCTTCTTGAAAACCGACCTGGACCAGCATAAATTACAGTCACACACCCCCCTCCCCAATAATGTTTCTAATAAAAGAAACAGTCGCTCACACTAACAAAAAACACCGGAGCCCTGGTTGATGGAAATAAACAGGTGAGCCCAAAGAGAAGCGGGAAAAGACCACGAATGGGTGAAAGAAGGGGGAAGGCGTTCCCGAACGTGCGGAGAAACCGAGGCTTCCCCGCTTTCTCTCCACACTCCCTTCTGGCCCAAGAGAATCTGCGTGGCAGGGCACAAGCTAAAAATGCCACTCTGACGACACCTCCCTGCACACACACCCGCTCCCATTCTCCCGCCTACCCCAGGGTCCGGCGTCCCGGCCTCGTGGTAGCGCTTGGTCCCCCAGGCACACTCGCTGCGCCGGGCTCGCCCTCACCCCTGACCACCGCCGCCGCCGCCGCCGCCGCGGGGACTCCGGTCTTCCTCTCTCCTCCCTCCCTCCTCCTCCTCCGCCTCCTCCTCGCAGACTCCTCCCGCCGGATCCTTCATGTAAACAACATCCAGGCTCTATTTACAGTCACCGCCGGACGGCGAGGAACCCACGCCAGCACCCTGGAAGAAGGCGGGGGTGGGGGAAAAGCGAGTGCGCAACATTTACACACACCCCGCCCCGCCCCTCCGCGCCGCTCCCCCTCCAGGGGCCCGCGCCGGGCGCTGGGGGGCTCCCCGAGCCCTCCACCAACCTGCACTGTCCTTGGCCCGGCGCGGGCCCCGGGGAAATCGCAGAAATGCCCATGGGCGAGGCCGGCCCCCCCAGCCCCGCAGGGAAAATAACACACCCTAACAACAACAAACCCAGCCCAGCAGCACCTCCGAGTGCGTCCCGGAGTGCTGAGCCCAGGCCCGCCCCGGGCCGCCGCACCCGCGCCCCGCTGCCTACCCCGAGGTGGCGAGCTGCGTGCGGTCCCCGGAGGCGGCTGAAGGCAGGCGCCCAGCGCTGGGCAGTGGCGCGCCCTCGGCCCCCGTCGCCGCCCGGCCCGCCCCCTGTCACCCGCGCGGCGCCGAGTGAGCCGGGCCCCGCGGCTGCGTGTGCGAGTGCGCGCGCGCCGCGGCCAACCTCGCCGGAACGGCTCTCTTCGCCCCCGCGCCTTCCCGCGGCCCAGTCCCGGCTGGCGCGCGCCGCGAGCCCGGGCCCAGAGCGCAGAGGCTCGCGCTCCACCGCGGCGCACGGCGCGCACACGGACGACGACACAGCCGCCCGGAGTCCCGAGCGGTCGCCCGCCTCCCGCGGCTGCCCGGCCCCGGGCGAGCCCCGCCACCCCCGCACCCGGCCCGTCGGCCCCACACCCACCTGCGCCCTCGGGGGGTCCCGGGCCCCCCTTCCTTTGTTCTTCCCGCTATTTGCATGAGGATTATCTAATGACGCAGCAAGCCTTGCCACAACGTGACCGTCGCCATTTTTCTGTTTTTATTCTATCTCTGCCATGTGATAGATGGAGGGGGGGGGCTTGGAAAAGGGAGAGAGACAGGATTAAAAAAAAAAAAAAAAAAAAAAACTTCCGGGTCTCATGACCGGGAAGGGAGAAAAACAAAAGGGAGACGAGACACAACTCTCAGGGAAGGATGTGTGTACGTGTGTGTGTATGCGCGCGTGTGTGTGGGCGCGCGTGCGCGCCCGCCTTTCCGTCCTCGGGCGAGAAGGGAGGCTCCACCAGCGGACCCGGAGCATCCTTCCACCCTAGAGTGCCCGGCGGTCCCGGTGGGTTCAAATGGCAGCCTCTAGTTGTGGCAGTCGCCTGTCCTGCTCCACACACGCCTCAAAAGCCCAGGGAAGCTGTCATTTGGCCCCTTCTCCGGCTGCCTCCACGCGCTCTAGCTCCCGGCGTCAGGCTGGTTCTGGGTTACACTCAGAGAAGTCTCGCCGTTACCTTGCGAGGGAAAAATGATAGTTAAAGGTCGCCGTATTTCCTAAGTTTTAAAACAGTTTGCCTCGAAGCTGTTGTTTATGACAGCCGCGTGGCAATACCAGGCAGAATCTAGTTAAAATCTTTTCTTTCTATTCCTTTTCTCTCTCTTCCCAAAGCTGGACACACCCTTGTGGGGTGTTCGATTGGGTTTTGTTTGTGGGGTCGGACCATTCATCGTGGATGAATTTATTTAGGAAAGATTTTTAAATAAATGATTGTTCAGGGTCAGGGTGGATTGTTACAGAAGACAGTTGCACAGAGCAAGGTGGATTCGCGTTACAATGATCTTATTCACATTCAGAGAGCATGATAGACTTTCATTCTTTCCCAAATTCATGGTTGCAGAATTTTTTTTTTTTTTTTTTAATATTCGGGAACGCTGCCACCGTTTTCCAGTGAGATACAGGATTTTGTGCATCTGTATACTACAGTATTTCCTTCGAACACTTTCACTTTTGTTTCTCTTTTGAGTTTCTGGTTTTTTTTTTTTTTTTTTTTTTTTTTTTGCCTCTATTTCATAATTCAGAGCAGAAATGTATC